>NC_064639.1:269022330-269647330 GCF_023864345.2 Schistocerca serialis cubense
AGAAAGGTGGGAGGAGTATATTGAGGGACTATAGAAGGGCGATGTACTTGAGGACAATATTAAAGAAATGGAAGAGGACGCAGATGAAGATGAAATGGGAGATATGATACTGCGTGAAGAATCTGACAGAGCGCTGAAAGACCTATGTCGAAACAAGGCCCCAGGAGTAGAAAACATTCCATTAGAGCTACTGATAGCCTTGGGGGAGGCTGACAAAACTATACCATCTGGTGAGCAAGATGTATGCAACACGCGAAATACCCTCAGACTTCAAAAGAATAATATAATTATTCCAATCCCAAAGAAAGCAGGTGTTGACAGGCGTGAAAATTACGGAAATATCAGTTTAATAAGTCATGGCTGCAAAATACTGACACGAATGCTTTACAGGCGAATGAAAACTGGTAGAAGCGGACCTCGGGGAAGATCAGTTTGGATTCCGTAGAAATGTTGGAACACGTGAGGCAATACTGACCCTTCGACGTATCTTAGATTAAGGAAAGTCAAACCTACGTTTCTAGCATTTGTAGACTACAGAAAGCTTTTGACAATGTTGACTGGAATACTCTCTTTCAAATTCTAAATGTGGCAGGGGTAAAATACATGGAGCGTAAGGCTATTTACAATTTGTACAGAAAACAGATGGAATGGAATTTGATCTAAAACTAAACCAGGTGATGCTGAGGGAATTAGATTAGGAAATGAGACACTTAAAGTAGTAGATGAGTTTTGCTATTTGCAGAGCAAAATAATTTATGATGATCGAAGTAGAGAGGATATAAAATGTAGACTGGTAATGGCAAGGAAAGCATTTTTGAAGAGGAGAAATTTGTTAACATCGAGTGTAAATTTTAGTGTCAGCAAGTCTTTTATGAAAGTATTTGTGTGGAGCAATACATGGAAGCGAAGGATGGACGATAACTAGAAGCTTTCGAAATGTGAAGTTACAGAAGAATGTTGAAGATTAGATGGGTAGATCGTGTAACTAATGAGTAAGTACTGAATAAAATTGGGGAGAAGGGATCGGTTGGTGGGACCAATTCTGAGGAATCAAGAGATCACCAGATTAAAACTCTTTGCCGGACCGAGACTCGAACTCGGGACCTTGCCTTTCGCGGGCAAGTGCTCTACCAACTGAGCTACCCAAGCACAACTCATGCCCCGTCCTCACAGCTTTACATCTGCCAGTACCTCGTCTCCTACCTTCTCGGTAGGAGACGAGGATGTTTCATATCAGCGCACACTCCGCTGCAGAGTGAAAATCTCATTCTGAAGAGATCACCAATTTAGTATTCGAGGGCAGCGTGGAGGGTAATAATCGTAGAGGGAGACCAAGAGATAAATACACTAAGCAGATTCAGAAGGATGTAAGTGGCCATAGTTACTTGGATATGAGGAAGCTTGCGCAGCATAGAGTAGCTGCATCAAACCAGTCTCTGGACTGAAGTTCACAACACACGTAGACAGCTAGTAAAGCTACGTCGTCAAAGTATCGTCTACATTTGTTAACATCTTAATTTTTAGAGAACAGACTACCTAAGCTTACTCTGTTCTTTGAACTATAATGAAAGAACAACGCAGTATCTTCTCAGGGAAGATCATACATCATCAACATCCTCCGCAGATGGGGAAGAATCGTTAGGTTTTAATGAGAAATCCATTCGACCACCGTGTAATACCCAGAAATATTTTATTAGCTGTAATCATCAACTATTTTCACATATATAAACTGGTTAGACAAAATAATGTGAAAGTCAGTTTCAACACCGTGCATGGAACTTCAAGGGTTACACTTGTAACTGAATTTACTGTTTAGCGTGTAATATGAATTTGGCCTATAAGTGCCAGATTCTTTAATATTGGACTGTTATTTTATGTTTAGGTGTTTTGTGATAGGGGTCGTATTTTGTGGAATTACTGTCACGTAAGCTGTGTTTCGAGAAGAGTGCAAAATCTTGCATTACTATGCATCACTGCGCTGTCCGGGGAAAACAGTCTTAAATGATTCCTACTACGAGAATTAATTTAATTTTTGGGAAAAGTGAAACCAAATACATTAGAGTGAAAGTGTTTCTGTGGTAACTACTTAATTGCAGCAATCGGCGACAATCACAACAGTTGTCAAGCCATAGGAACTGACTATCGATTCGAAGCACCAATCCCACAGGTCTAACCTTGCTTTTGCATGACAAAAAAAAGCTTCTCTTAAGTGTAGCTGCATAAAATTTATCAATAAATATAATCAAGTAACAAACTGCACAGTGACGCAGAAGCGCATACGCAGTTTTGAAAATCATACAAAGGAAGATTTGGAATATGAATTCTTACCAACTACAGGGTATAAAGTGCTAGAAAAACACAAATATTTTGGATTTTCTAAAGCTCATAAATTTCGAGGAACTAAGGTCACAACTCAATGGTTTGCTGCATGCATCAAAGAGTTAACTTTACAGCAAACATGCATTTACATAACGATGTGGTTTTTTGTTCTTTGTTGTTGTTTTTTTTCTTTTTAGTTACCAGTCTTCTGACTAGTTTGATGCGGACCGCCACGAATTCCTCTCCTGTGCCAGCCTCTTCAGCTCAGAGTAGCACTTGCAACCTACATCATCAATTACTTGCTGATGATTCCAATCTCTGTCTTCCTCTACAGAATTTGCCCTATACAGCTTCCTCTAGTACCATGGAATTCATTCCCTGAAGTCTTAACAGATGTCCTTCCATCCTGTCCTTGTTTTTCACATATTTCTTTCCGCTCCGATTCTGCGCAGAAGCTCCTCATTCCTTACTTTATCAGTCCACCTAATTTTCAACAATCGTCTGTAGCACCATATCTCAAATGCTTCGATTCTCTTCTATTCTGATTTTCCAACAGTCCATGTTTCACTACTATACAATGCTGTGCTCCAAACGTACGTTCTCAGAAATGTCTTCCTCACATTAAGGTCTATGTTTGGTACTAGTAGACTTCTCTCGGCAAGGAGCGCCCTCTTTGCCAATGCTAGTGTGCTTTTGATGTTCTCCTTGCTACGTCTGTCAATGGTTATTTTGCTGCCGAGGTAGTAGAATTCCTTATCTTCATCTACTTCCCTATCATCAATTCTGATGTTATGTTTCCCGCTGTTCTCATTTCTGCTACTTCTTATTACTTACGTCTTTCTTCGGTTTGCCGGCCGCGATGGTCTCGCGGTTCTAGGCGCGCAGTCCGGAACCGTGCGACTGCTACGGTCGCAGGTTCGAATCTTGCCTCGGGCATGGATGTGTGTGATGTCCTTAGGTTAGTTAGGTTTAAGTAGTTCTAAGTTCTAGGGGACTGATGACCACAGCAGTTGAGTCCCATAGTGCTCAGAGCCATTTGAACCATTTTTTTCTTCGGTTTACTCTGTCCATACTCTATACTTATTAGACTGTTCATTCCGTTCAGCAGATCAAGTAATTCTTCTTCACTTTCAATCAGGGTAGCAATGTCATCAGCGAATCGAATAATTATCCTTTCACCTTGAATTTTGATGCCACCCCTGAAACTTTCTTCTACTTACGTCATGCTACTTCGATGTACAGACTGAAGAGCAAGCCCTCTTGGCTCTTATATATATTATATATTACATTCTCAACCTATAGCTTACCCCTATTTTTCTCGGAGTTTCGAAAATCTTGCACAATTTTACACTGAAGGACGTTTTTTCCCAGTCGACAAATCCTATGTGGTACTATATCTGACAGATGTAAGAATCTTCGACAAGTTGGAAGACTGTACCCTCCGGCTAGCCTCTTATTAACTGTATCTCACGCATAGCACTTTTAGTTGACATTTAGTTCTTTTCTACGGTTCATCCTCTGTTATTATGCCGTGGAGCCAAACGTGTCAATCTTCCTTATTTTGACATGCGGTTGACATCTGACGCATAAGAATTGCAATCTTTCACAAACGCCTTGTTATTGGTAAAAATACTTTAAAATGACGCAGACGTGTGAAATCGATGTGCAAAATATCAATGATGAGTAATTATCTAATATGCTGCAGTTTAAAGAATTGACATTCCTCTTCGATGTGATCTAATCAGACTGTGCTGATACCAAGTTTCTTATAATACTACAACTGCGCAGTTTCTGTTCCAGCCTAGTAATTTCTGTTATTTCTCCTTTTTGGAGCTAAATACTCATTCTCATGTTTATTTCATTTACAGATGAACCCAATGCACCAGATTCCAACCATTGATGATGGAGGATACTTTTTGTCTGACAGGTATGTGTACTAAAATGTTACTCACTCCATGCTGGATTCATTACAAAGTCTAACTGGTTATTTGTAATCTGTGTTGAATGCACTTGTAACTTTGGAAATGAATTTAGATGTTAATTAGGGATGAGATGACGTGCACTAACGCTAGTGCTTGATATGGTTAAATGCTCCAGTGAGATTTAATCAAGTTGCTTAGCGTGACCAATATTTTCTAATTCACTTCTGATATGGATAGTAGTTACGTCTCCAGAATGAGATTTTCACTCTGCAGCGGAGTGTACGCTGATATGAAACTTCCTGGCAGATTAAAACTGTCTGCTGGACCGGGACTCGAACTCGGTACCTTGCCTTTCGCGGGTAAGTGCTCTACCATCTGAGCTACCCAAGCACGACTCACGACCTGTCCTCACAGCTTCAGTTCTGCCAGTACCTCGTCCCCTACCTTCCAAACTTCACCGAAGCTGTTCCACGAACCTTGCAGAACTAGCACGCTTGGAAGAAAGGATATTGCAGAGGCATGACTTAGCCACAGCCTATGGGATGTTTCCAGAATGAGATTTTCACTCTGCAGCTAGAGCACTTGCCCACGAAAGGCAAAGGTCCCGAGTTCGAGTCTCGGTCCGGCACACAGTTTTATTCTGCCAGGAAGTTTCAGCAGTTATGTCTTCTTAATGGGCCTGTTCACTAGGATGTCTGATTTTTAATAGCATTATAAGATGTTAATAACAACACTAAGCGGCACAATTAAAGGATCACCTTTTAGAAACCCGGTAACTGTATCCCGCTGCGGTGCATAAGTCTGAAATTTGGGTCAAAGACCCTGCAACCTTCCTTTGCAATGGTGCAATAGCGTGGCGACTTGCAACCTCAGTCTCGGGCTCGGCGACGCTTCAAACAGCGAAGGTGTCGAAACATGTGAAGAAAAAGCCAGAGCTGAGAAGTTCATGTGCGTTGCAAGGTGGGTTCATGATGTCGCATTGGTATCAAATTTCACCGCAATTATGCCTAAAATCCTGCGGATGTGTCACACGATGGGAAGGCCATCACGCCACCCTTAACCACATTTCACTCCATACGTTAACGTCTGTGCAATGTAGACCAGTACTGCGACACCCCGTACTGAAATCACAGGGTGTTTCCTGAAGAGTGGCCGAGGGAAACACTTCAGACACACCGCCACTCGAAATCGGCAAGGAAAGGCCTTGGGAGGGTGACATAAAGGGCGCTAATTTCCATACACTTTGCGGCCGGAAACGACAGATGGCATTGGTTTAGCAGCAGGACGGCGTTCTGTACAACCTTAGTACTGTTGACACTCCCCGGCCGATTCAAGCCTTCTACAAGGACGTCGTCGACCAGCAACCTCACTGGACGTGGTTACACCCATTTACAGTGGAGTGCAACCGCAAGTTCTACTCTGGCATACAGGACGGAACCAGCAAGGACCGTTCCAGTCCATTCAACGAAATATGGGCGTGCTGCAAAGGGTTTTTGTGCTTTTACAGCCGTCCCGTTTAACGCGCTCATGAGGCGTGATCACAGGGGTGCGACATTGGCACATGCTTGAATAAACGCCAGAGGGTCCTAAGTCCCCGCTGTTCAGCAGTACCCTCAGTGCCAACTACCTGTCTTTGTTGAACGCTTTAAAAATATAAAAGTACATCTGCTGAAGCCATAGGCGCTTGTAGACAGGTAATTCCTTTGACGCACTTCTGATTCCAGACAGTCTACTAGCAAACTTTTCGAAAACTGTTGCAATTTTGTCAAGATAGAATTTATTTCTACCTGCAGCTAGTGTATGTGTTGATTATAGTTGGCACTGTAAATATGGAAATCATTTTCCAAAAATATATTATCCCTTGTCCACTTATTAAATGAAACTTACCTTCTTAACAATGATAGTAAAAGTTGTGTGGTCTTCATTACATTCAACTTGTAATCTGTCTTTCATACAATAGTTCAAAGTGATTTCGTTCTTGTACACTCTACAGTGGTGTTGAAAACATGAAACATTTCCAGAACAGCTATTATTCATCTTATTTTTAATAATTTATATTTCCTTTAGCCAACGAATTTATTCATCACACACTGCACAATGTTCAGACCGTTGAGGTAGATGTGTATTTGGTAATTTTTGTAAAGTAATTTACTCCTACAGTAAATAATGTGTTTAAATCAACCACAGGAACATAATTTCGCTTAGCAGACAGTGAGTACAGAGTAAAGAGTAACTATCCTTAGTAAAAATTAATTTCAAGTTCCTAAATATTTTTTTGCAAAAATAATACGGAAGACGATAAAATCAGCTTTTGACTTGAAACTTATTTAGAATGTACCTTTGATTTTCACTGATGTATCACAGATATGTGTGGTATAACCTTCATTGGGATTTAAGAGCAAAATTAAATGTTCTCTAAAGGAGTGCAATTTCCAGAGAAAATGATTCCTTACATCTTTGGTTATTATTATCTATAAACGTCAAGCTTAAGATGAAAAAAGAGTTTCTCTTCGAAATTCTAAAGTGATTTCGGTTGCGCGAAAGAACGTTTATTATGCTCATTTATAATATTTCAGATTTATTTTATCAGAAGGTTTTGATTTCAGTTTATTTCATGTTTCAGTCATGCAATAGTGACCTATATAGTGGACAAATATGCAAAGAATGATAGCCTGTACCCGAAGGACATCCTGAAACGCTCTATAGTTCATGAGAGGCTGTTTTTCGACGTCGCATTGTATACCAAAGTTTTAAACTTTGTCGTAAGTATTTGTGTCTCATTTTACAAGCAAGACAATTACTTTTGCAAATAAATGTAAAACAGACTTAACTAAATAGCATAATTTGACAAGTAATGATTTGGTAATGTGTGGTGTCCTCTATATTTACTTATTGAAATAGTTTGGAGACTGTTGTAAAGTAAACATTGTTGAGAAATCGGCGTATTGAAACAAAGATAGTCACTTATCTTCAGTTGAACTTGCAGTGCACAGTTAAAATGTGTTCAAGTAAGGGTATTACAAGTGAAATGGTTTTTAAGTACTTTTGTTGCTATTGCTTAATGAGATATTGCTAAGAAGCAAATAGGCTAAATCACGAACGATACTGATGGAAACTATTAAGAAGAAAAGAGCTAGTGGAGATAAATGTGAAGAAAATAGGAAACGGAGTATCTGCACCTAGAACTGACTTTGTGACGTTACAGGTAGCTTGAGCGAAATGACGGAGATTTGGTTTACTTTAAGTACACACAGAAAATTGTTTGTAGTATACGGAATGTTACAGGTGTAAAATTTAAGTTTGAATTTCAATTTAGTCGATGGGAATGGCTTGCTTGAAGCCAAGATGATGGAAACGGCGGAAGATATACAGGTAATCCAGTTATGCAGTTTGAATTTCACAGGACAGTTAAATATTTAAGTTCAAATAATGCTGGTCACGTTGCTGCGATAATACGTGTGTGTTACTAGATGCTGAATAAATATGCTTTCAAAAATAGGGGAAACAGTCTTTTGGGAAGTCTTTTGGGAAGACTTCACGTTATTTCATACCGAAAGACACTGATGAACACGGTATTATTTGTGAGTAAAGTCAGTTACCTCATAGCGATCGACAGTGTTGCATAAACAAAGCCCTGAACCATTTTCATTAAAACGAAGTAAAAATGCTCCATTGACTACGGCAACCGAGTGATAAGGACTTAGAGGAACGGTTCATGGTTCAAAAATAGCTCAAAGTTACATATTAGTAGACTGCCAGTAACATATTATACCTATAAACATGAAATTATATATTTTATCAATCGAAATTGCTGAGGGAAGCCAGTTTTCCAGTGGAAACCATAGATACCTTCAAGTCCCACGTACTAAAAATGCTGAAAACATTATGGGCAGAAGCATATCTGCATACCAGATATGAGTACTAAGACCTGCAGTCTCTTATACCAAAGTCTTACTGGCCTCACAGATATCTAGAGACGGCTATGCATCTCAAATGTTTACGAACGTATGTTGAAAAACAATAAAAAAAGCCGTAGAAATCACACAGACTGTTGAAGTTCACACAACTGCAGGAAGAGGTGGCATGGAAGCATCAGCTCTGTGACTCACCATGACCTGTCCTTCATAAAACATGGATGGAACATTCTATTAACAAATTATTCTCGAACGAAAATAAATGGAATACTCAAAAACGTCACATCGCCAAATCAGCAAGTGTATCCGTGAAATGACGCATCTGGTCCCTGCGGAAAGTAGACATTCACTATATTTCTGGTACTGTAAACTGTTTTCGTGAGTGTCCTTCCGAATGGGGGAAATTCCGCTACTCTAAACATTACCTACAATTTTAGTTTCCCAATCTCTTATGCCTAAATCATTTCCCGCCAGTGCCGAGATCATTCCGTCGAGATCTCGAACGGCGATTGCTTCTATCATAGGGCTACAAATAAGATGATGTTCAGTTTAGAATGACTTCGTGTCGCAGAGATGTTAGACTCAAACATACTACACTCCTGGAAATTGAAATAAGAACACCGTGAATTCATTGTCCCAGGAAGGGGAAACTTTATTGACACATTCCTGGGGTCAGATACATCACATGATCACACTGACAGAACCACAGGCACATAGACACAGGCAACAGAGCATGCACAATGTCGGCACTAGTACAGTGTGTATCCACCTTTCGCAGCAATGCAGGCTGCTATTCTCCCATGGAGACGATCGTAGAGATGCTGGATGTAGTCCTGTGGAACGGCTTGCCATGCCATTTCCACCTGGCGCCTCAGTTGGACCAGCGTTCGTGCTGGACGTGCAGACCGCGTGAGACGACGCTTCATCCAGTCCCAAACATGCTCAATGGGGGACAGATCCGGAGATCTTGCTGGCCAGGGTAGTTGACTTACACCTTCTAGAGCACGTTGGGTGGCACGGGATACATGCGGACGTGCATTGTCCTGTTGGAACAGCAAGTTCCCTTGCCGGTCTAGGAATGGTAGAACGATGGGTTCGATGACGGTTTGGATGTACCGTGCACTATTCAGTGTCCCCTCGACGATCACCAGTGGTGTACGGCCAGTGTAGGAGATCGCTCCCCACACCATGATGCCGGGTGTTGGCCCTGTGTGCCTCGGTCGTATGCAGTCCTGATTGTGGCGCTCACCTGCACGGCGCCAAACACGCATACGACCATCATTGGCACCAAGGCAGAAGCGACTCTCATCGCTGAAGACGACACGTCTCCATTCGTCCCTCCATTCCCGCCTGTCGCGACACCACTGGAGGCGGGCTGCACGATGTTGGGGCGTGAGCGGAAGACGGCCTAACGGTGTGCGGGACCGTAGCCCAGCTTCATGGAGACGGTTGCGAATGGTCCTCGCCGATACCACAGGAGCAACAGTGTCCCTGATTTGCTGGGAAGTGGCGGTGCGGTCCCCTACGGCACTGCGTAGGATCCTACGGTCTTGGCGTGCATCCGTGCGTCGCTGCGGTCCGGTCCCAGGTCGACGGGCACGTGCATCTTCCACCGACCACTGGCGACAACATCGATGTACTGTGGAGACCTCACGCCCCACGTGTTGAGCAATTCGGCGGTACGTCCACCCGGCCTCCCGCATGCCCACTATACGCTCTCGCTCAAAGTCCGTCAACTGCACATACGGTTCACGTCCACGCTGTCGCGGCATGCTACCAGTGTTAAAGACTGCGATGCAGCTCCGTATGCCGCGGCAAACTGGCTGACACTGACGGCGGCGGTGCACAAATGCTGCGCAGCTAGCGCCATTCGACGGCCAACACCGCGGTTCCTGGTGTGTCCGCTGTGCCGTGCGTGTGATCATTGCTTGTACAGCCCTCTCGCAGTGTCCGGAGCAAGTATGGTGGGTCTGACACACCGGTGTCAATGTGTTCTTTTTTCCATTTCCAGGAGTGTAGATTACACTCCCCCGTTCTCCCATTTATCTTTCGACCAATGATAATATCGGAACATTGCTGCTCATTGAAAGCCCTATTCAGCATCAAGCAGACGTCTTGTACATCGTTTGCAAAGGTTAGAAGAAAATAATATGAGAATAGTTCAATTAGCAACTTGGCACAACCGTAATATTGATTGTTTAACATCTCGTTTAGCCTCATCAGATACTATAGTTACGTAAATTTTTAATGAAGATATCACGTGACTCTCTCTAATCCTGATATGATGTTTCCCGCAGATAGCCCCTCTGCTTTTCAAAAAGGAACCGAGTGACGAATTGAGGGACAGTCTGATAGACGGTCTGGAGACGACGGAGCGGTTCTTGACCACCAACAAATTTATTGCCGGGGACAGCTTAACCATTGCCGACTACTGCTGCTACTGCAGCATCACATTTGTTGACGTAAGTACATTTTGTACGCTACTAGAGTGACACTGTCTTAAACTTAGGAATTACAGTACGTTACAATTGTGGGGAGGCAGTATAGTTTGCTTTTTATATCTTACAGCTATTCCGTTATGAGCTCTCGTGTACTTTTATTTTTTCATAATACTCAGAGCATTCAAAGAACTTGTAATATATTTCTATTTATTTATTTTCTTTTGCATATTCTCCTCATCCTTTATAATTGTGTCCTGTCTGAGACATGCAGTACGTTTCTGATGGGGAAGTTGCATAATAAATGATGTAGATACCTATGGTAAGGTTTCAAATTCAGCTCTTAACCATGTCAGCTCGACATTCTCATTTGTCTTCCTCAACTTCTTTGCGTAGTTAAAAGATTTACCTTCATTTTATGTTTTATCACGTATCTATAACAATGTTATTTATTCAGCAATATTAATTATTAACCGCAAAAGCTTTTCAGTTCCTGTATTTTCATCTTCAGATGCAGTACTGTCCGATTTACGCCTTAGTTTTTCAGGTTGTTTCGCTAAACGCAAAGTGATTTACACGATGCGAATATTTTATTGGACTAAAAAACGTATTTTATATTGTAAGGACTTAGCCACGTTTTGTCAGCATGAGAACGTGTGTGAATATTAATTGAAGGTGAAAACATTTGTTATTTCAGTACAGAACTATATTCTCGACAGTCAGAAACATGGCTTTTATGTTACAGTGTTAGTTTACTAAGTTTCGTTGATTCTACGGAGCCGTGAAATTCAGTGTAGCGAAGAATGCAAGAGTTCATCTAGTTTATACAACAAATTCTGGGAATGTATGTTTTCTGTACTTTCTTAAAAATAATTATGACGAACGTAATGTTTTTTGCTTCATGTTCACGTCTTTCTGAGTTCCGATAGATCGTTTTACTAATTATGGTTTCCATATTCACCACTTGAATGTGTAGAAAGCATTCATGGAAACTAAAATGAACGTATTGGACTTTATAGGCGTAGCTGCTGACTGCAAATAGATATACTGGAAGGAGCGGCTGACCAAATATTATCAGCAAGAGATATTACACACCAAGCGAGGTGGCGCTGTGGTTAGCACACTGGCCTCGCAGTCGAGAGGAAGACGGTTGATGCATGCATGCAAGCATGCATGTCCCAAGCAATAGGCACTCCAGCCACTACAGCCGTTATGAAGTACATCAAATGAATTCGCAATTGCGAATAAGGACAACATTCAGCTGTAGACTGGAATGACGACAATTGAGATTTGTGCCAGCCTGGGAGTCGAACCCGGATCTCCCGCTTATCGCGAGCGCTCGCCTTACCATTTGGCTATCCGAGCACGACTTACTGCCAGACAGAAACTTGCATGTGGCGCAACCATGCGTCTGCCATCTGTCCTCGTACATCCATTGTGTACATTCCCGTACAGATCAGACGCTGTACCTGAAAGTCACTTGCCCGGTATCGGCAGATCAATACGATATTATGCGTTACACAAGCAGATGTTGAAACAACAACTGTAATTTTTTCAAATTAATCTAAAAAGTCTTGCAGAAAACGGCATCAGCGGTGCCTGCGTTTGTAGATGATCTCGTTCGTACGGCACAGAGTTTTCGCTTCTGCTGCTTTCTCACTAGCCTAACTCAGAAGCACTGACTCAATACATTTGATAATTCTGGCGAGTACCACTTCAGCATTTTGTTTTTATTCAGCAGTTTGTAAGTAACCTATGTTTGTGGGGAGAAGCACGAAAATGATGCAGAAGCGCAATTGGGATGCGGAAAGTTAATCCGGAAACGATTGAAACAGCGCTTATTGTTGGTTGATGATTGGAAAAGGTACCAACACTTAAAAAACGTTAAGCAACGATTTGGAGAGTATGCAAATCTAGTAATATGGAGTGGGAATGGAGTGGATGAAGATGAGTAAGACAAAGTGCGTTTAGTAGCTTTTTTGTACGTGACACGAGGATTACAGTGTGCTATCAAATGTGGCACAGTAGGCAGGAATCACTGATATGTTTCTTTAGTAATGCCATAACAGAAGCCGCAGGTATAAAGGAAAATTTCAGTGGAAAACAAGTTTAGACGTAGACTACATTAAACTACTTGATTTTTTTCTAGACTTTAAATAACTATGAGTAAAGAGATTATCAGTCAGTGTTGATGTGTACTGTTTATTGGCTAAAGCGGTTGCGATAGTTATGTCCTTCTCATAGCCTCTAGTACGAGGCCTGAATGAATGGACGTTACTGCTATATACTGACGCAACCTTAGGCTAAGAAGTAATATGGGCTTTTGAGGAGGACGTAACTCTTGAAACTGATTTACCCAATAGGCAACATACACTATGTGATCAAAAGTGTCCGGACATCCCCAAAAACATACGTTTTTCATATTAGGTGCATTGTGCTGCCACCTACTGCCAGGTAGTACATATCAGCGACCACAGTTGTCATTGGACATCGTGAGAGAGCAGGATGGGGTGCTCCGCGGAACTCACGGACCGTGGTCTGGTAATTGGGTGCTACTTGTGTCATACGTCTGTACGCGAGATTTCCACACTCCTCAACATCTCTAGGTCCACTGTTTCTAATGTTATAGTGAAGTGGAAACGTGAAGGGGCACGTACAGCACAAAAGCGTACCGACCGACCTCGTCTGTTGACTGTCAGAGACCGGTCGTAATGTGTAATAGGTAGACATCTATCCACGCCACACACCATTGCACAGGAATTCCAAACTGCTTCAGGATCCATTGCAAGTATTATGACAGTTAGTTGGGAGGTGAGAAAAACTGGATTTCATGGTGGAGCGGCTGCTCATAAGCTACACATCAAGCCGGTAAATACCAAACGACGCCTCGCTTGATGTAAGGAGCGTAAACACTGGACGACTGAACAGCGGGAAAATGTTGTGTGAAGCGACGAATTACGGTACACAATATGGTGGTCCGATGTCAGGGTGTGTGAACGGCGAATGCCCGGTGGACGTCATCTGCCAGCGTGTTTAGTGCCACAGTAAAATTCGGAAGCGGTGTTATGGTGTGGTCGTGTTTTTCATGGAGGGGGCTTGCACCCCTTATTGTTTTGCGTGACACTATCACAGCAAAGGCCTACACTGATGTTTTAAGCACCTTCTTGCTTCCCACTGTTGAAGAGCAATTAGGGGATGGCGGTTGCATCTTGCAACCGATCGAGCACCTGTTCATAATGCACGGCCTGTGGTGGAGTGGTTACACGACATAACATCCCTGTAATGGACTGGCCTGCACAGAAGCCTGACCTGAATCCTATAGTACACCTTTGGGATGTTTTGGAAGGCCGACTTCGTGCGAGGCCTCATGGACCGACATTGATACCTCCCGTCAGTGCAGCACTCCGTGAAGAATGGGCTGCCATTCCCCAAGAAACCTTCAAGTACCTGATTAACCATATGCCTGCGAGAGTGGAAGCTGTCATCAAGACTAAGGGAGATCCAACACCATATTGAATTCCAGCAGTACCAATGGAGGGCGCGACGAACTTGTAAGTCATTTTCAGACAGGTGCCCGGATACGTTTGATCACATTAGTGTAGGTGAGCACTGACTGATAACCTATGCATTCAAATTCTTTATGGTCCTCGAACAACATGTCAAATGTGAAAAATTTAAATAGCTATGAGGGAAAATATCATTCCCAGTTCTTATAAAAATGATCAGTAAACCCAATCTCTTCCTGCATTTCAAGACTGAATAACAGCCAGTAAGTACTCGCCAAGTTACAAGTGAATTGGGAGGTGTGAGTAGCACTATCCGTAAGTTACTGCTTGAACAGGAGAGCTATAACTACATGAACCCAGTGTTTTTTCAGACTTCGTGTTATGTTTAGTCGAACATTACTACAGCTGTTCGTGAAGCAAAATCAGTTTTAAATCTGGATACTTTCTTCTGATTAAGCCTGTTTCGTTAGTGATACTTCAGTCATGTATGGACTCGCTTAAATACCCATATCAAATTTGTGCGAAGAGGCCTACAAAATTCCAGTGAATATGTCAGAGGGTGTAATATATAACTACTCAGTGCAGCATAATACCCTTCTACCCCAAATCACTGTATTGCGGGATGAATATACTATGTGAGTTATTAAAATGTGTTATCTAGTTGTTCGGCGACGCTTAGAGCCTTCAGAATTCTGCACGTGATGCTTCGGATTCCTCGCTTAAAGTGCAGTGGAACTGAAAGATGTGACACTTTTCTAGAATGCAGTTCTTATTTAACGCGATTGCTTCTTTACTTTTAACATCATGAAACATTCTTCTTACCACACCCTGGTACTTAGAAAAATGGTACCATAGACATTCAGTAATTTTTCAGGCTTGTACACTTTTCTTGTGGCATCTGCAGAGTGAGCTCTTCATTTTATTCGCTAATTCTTAAATTCCCCATCAATTCTCAAAGTCTAAGACCTTAACACGGAAACACAGACTTAATTCTCTTGTTGTTGCTTTGACGCTGGGGATTTAATGAGCCTGTAGAATATCTACATGTTTTGTTTCTTTTCTTTTTCAGGTTCCACAAAAGGGTAGAATAGACCTCACAAAGTACAAAAATATCCAGAGGTGGATGGACCTACTCCATAAGACTAGTCCCTTGTTTAAGAAGTATGACGAGATAGCTGAGAATGCGCTGAAAGTATTTTTGCAGGATGGAAAGTATTAAATATCCATTTGTTTTTCTTAATGAGTAAATACTGCACCTGTGGAAATACTGTATTGTTGTGCTAAAAGTGTGAGCAATACTGTAACTAAAGAGGAGACCAAAATAAAATAGTAAATATCTTGATATTTCCATTCGTAAAGAATGATTGTAAGTCTCCCAATTTTTCCTCTCATGATAGTGTGAGAATCATCTTTCGTGTTGGTATGGTAGAGTTAGCAGCAGAATGGGCTGAGGAGTGTAAGTGACTGGGCGCTCAGGTTGTATGGGGGACCTTTTGTGAAGTCGCTGTGTAAGCGACTTGTGGTAACATGCAACGTCGTCGTGAGCTGATGCCGTTCGAACAGTGTATGATGGTCGGTGCCCGACGAATGGGAATTTCGATTTCGGCAATGGTGCAACAATTCGGCTTCGCACTTTCAACCGGGTCCTTAGTGTATCGTTAAGGGTTGAATGACGGTGTCGCAGTCCACAAAAGATGAACTAACGGCCGTCCAGCCACCCTCGATGAAGGGCATCAGTGCAACAGACCACGGCTCCGTTCATCACAGAATTGAGCGAGACACGTCTCACAGTGGATAACCCGTAGGAACCTGAGCTGCATGGGGTATGGGAACCGGCGCCGCACATGGATGCGACTGTTAATCCAACTTCACCTGGCGCAACGGCTTTCATTTGTCGGCAGTCACCAGGGATGGACACTGTAACCATAATTAGTCGAAGAATCACACTTCCATGCCCTTGGAAGGCACCGTGTATGGTGCAGACCTCATGAATCGATGGATCCTGCCTGCCAAGGCCATGGTGGCGGTATGTTGAGCTGCTCGGGGACCATATCCACCCATTTTTGACGTTTCAGCGCCTTTACGATTTTGTGGTAACATGCACGGGATGTCCAAAGACTGAGATGGCAACCCCAGAACTCAGATTTGAAGCTAATCGAGCATATCTGGGATGTCATGAAACGCAGGCTCCATGCCATGGGTCGTGTTGCACCCACGAACAGATCAGAATTGGCTGCTGCTCTGCAAACGATTTGGTGTCATCTGCTTCCAGAGCGATAATATGGACTTTTAGACTCACTTCCACGGCGTCTCACTGCAATCCGCAGGGCCAGAGTGGGCCCCACGAAATCTTAGGTGCCTGTCCCATGACATATGATAAGTCAGCGTAAAGATAAAACTCTTACTATCTACAGTCGGATGCTCATTAAGACAGTTTTCAGGTGAAACGTTTGTCAATAACAAGGTAGCAATGCCAGAAGACAGTATCGATATGCAGAATGACTCGTGGAGGATCGATGAATGATGCAGGTTCTGGTAGTTTACTCAGAATATAAATACATGTAATGTATTGCTCACACACAGGAAAAGAAAGCCACTACTGTATTACTTCACTATCGATGAGAAAATGCTGGAAACAGTATCTACTGTAAAATATTTAGGAATAACTACCTAGAGCGTCCTAAAGCGGAGTGACCCAATTGCACAAGTAGTAGGAAAAGCCAGACTGAAATTCATAGGTAGAATCTTAAGAAAATGTAACTCAGCCACGAAAGAAGTGGATTATGAGGCTTTTGTTCGACCAATCCTTGAGTATTATCAACATGGGATCCATATCAGGTAGGACTAATAGAAGAGATAGAGAAGATCCGACAAAAAGCGGCCACTTCCATCACGAGATTGTTTTAGTTAACGCGAGAGAATTACCGTGATGCTCAATGACCTCCACTGGGGGACGTTTCAAGAGGGGTTTACTATTGAAATTTTGAGAGATCACTTTCCGAAAGAGCCGGTCAACGTGCTACTTCCTCCCACATACATCACGCGTAGTGACCACGACCAGAAAATTTCAGAAATTACTGCCACACAGAGACTTACCGACATCATTCTTCCCATGCGCCATTCGCGAGTGGAACAGCATGGGAGGATCAGTTACTGGTACCAGAAGTACCCTTTGCCACCCGCCGTTGGGTGGCTTGAGACGTGTGTAGTTGTAGATGTACTTATATAACTTTCTTACCAAATACACAATTTATTGATAATATAAACAATACATATAATTCTAAACAAGCGAATGTATTAATAATAAACAAACTAATCATAGAACCTTACAGACAATCTTTCAAATGATTTCACAATCAGTAAAGTAACCTTTTATGATACAAAATTTCGCCTATGGTTCAAATAAAAATAAAAGGTTCGCAAACAAAAACGTAATGAATAACATTAATTAAAACTTTTTTAATGAATAGACAATGAATATCACACATTTTATGTGTGGCAGTGAATGCGTATAATATCGCTACAGTAATTAAGTTTTCTTAATGAATCCACTGTGAACAAAACAAAAGCTTGTTAGGGTTCAAAAAATGGTTCAAAAGGCTCTGAACACTATGGGACGTAACGTCTGAGGTTATCAGTTCCCTAGAACTTAGAACTACTTAAACCTAACCAACCTAAGGACATCACACACATCCATGCCCGAGGCAGGATTCGAACCTGCGACCGTAGCGCTCGCGCTGTTCCAGAATGTAGCGCCTAGAACCGCTCGGCCACTCCGGCCGGCGCGCTTGTTAGGGAAAACCAGTATTAACGATACGAGGAAAAGGTACAATAAATTACACTAGAATCTCGAGTACACAATGATAACCATCAGTATCGTTATTTTTACCTTCCAGACGCCAGTGCATCATACAGTCAGAATACAAATTGCTTCACGTTACACACGGTTGTTATTAACAGTCTGAAAAGGTTATAAGGGTGTTGCAGGATAGGTTGTACTGCGAAATAATTGTTCAGAAAAAAATTCTATATGTTGTGTCGTTTCCGACTTAATTAGCGTTGACGTTAGTCAAGTTGTTGCACCCGCAAATTGAAGCACGTACACGCGCTAAAACGCGGTAATGCACAGGCATCTGTGGGCTCTGAACTAAACTTGTTCAAATGCTCGTTACCAAATAAAACGCGACTTTCTTTGACTTGATAAATTAAAGCACGTTTGTTCAGTTTGGGCCGGCCGAAGTGGCCGAGCGGTTCTAGGCGCTTCAGTCTGAAACCGCGCGACCGCTATGGTCGCAGGTTCGAATCCTGCCTCGGACATGGATGTGTGTGGTGTCCTTAGGTTAGTTAGGTTTAAGTAGTTCTAAGTTCTAGGGGACTGATGACCTCCGCTGTTAAGTCCCATAGTGCTCAGAGCCATTTGAACCATTTGTTCAGTTTGATAAAAACAACTGAGAACACGTTTGGCTGCAATGTCTCTGGCAGGCTGCATAAGTTGGCGCAGGTAAAGATATGACAGGCTAACTTCTATGCTGATTAAATCGGAAACGGCGCAACACAGGGAATGTTTTTTTTTCTTAGCGCAGCCTATACCGTAGCACCCTTACGAACTTTCCAAACTCTTTCTGACACCCTGTTCTTATGCAAGAAGTGCAGTAAACAATGTTACCCAGAAGAATAAAAACAAAGAGTTACCAACCATAGTCAAAATCAGTTAAAGGCAGTATAAGAACATGGTCAGCTTTGGACAAAATCTCTGACTATGCACACTATGTAGCACTAGTGCCTGTTCTGTTTCCTGTAAGCACACAGCTCACTCTGGTCTTCGGGAAGCACTGAATTCAAGCCACACACACACACACACACACACACACACACACACACACACACAAACACACACAAAGCCCGACTGGCCGCTCAAGTTCGTGCTCTCCTGGAACAGCAAGAAATGTACTTCTGTACGCCATGGCAGCACCGGCGAGCCCGTACTTCTAGCTTTTGCGATTGCTCGTTCGTGTTGTCAGCCGCCAGCCACTACTTGGCACCTCAGGCACCTCTTCAAGGTGGTTCTGCTGTCCGCCACCACACTCGTGGGACCAATCACTCCGGGACGAAGAGAACACTGGGCCGCTTCCTGTTATCGCTCTCGCTGGTTCGTCGACTCACGGTACCACTGTGGTCGTCACACTAATGCTTCGCTCACTCCCTGCTGCAGCAGTAATACATCACCAGCCTTGGCGCCCACTTCTGAGTGGCGTTACGCTATGACTGTGCCACGTGCCGTTAAATTACCGTACAGGGTACCACTTAAAATTAAGAATTTTAACCGATTAATGTCGTACAGTGATATGAGAACCAGTCGTCGGCTCTAAACAAGAGGGCAAATCCATTTTACATACGTGATATTAGCGACAAACTTTTGTACAGCGTTATGTTCTCAGGTATTGCTCAGAAACGACCACTGAAGCGCAGATCGATTAGCCCCGTTGCTGGGAGAAGCAGGAAGTCTTTCACAGTTGTTACCTAATAGACAGAAGAAGGAACATAACACGATCTCTAGTAGGGACTGGATAACTACCCGCATGCAGTGACTGTTATACGACAAATACCGAGTTACCTTTAGTTAGTGTGGGAGGGAACCCTGTACATAATGAAGACGATGACTGTCAGGAGTAACCTCTACTAATACTCATACACTGATATTAAACAGATGTCAGACTGATAAATTTCGGCAAATCGTTATGTGTCATTATGTTGGAAATAGATAAACGAAGGACAAATTTTAACAAACTTTGCTTTGTTTTTAGCTGTTTTAGATGCAGTGAATTCTGATGCAAGATATAAGTGAGCTTCCTTTTCTTACACTTTGCCTACATTCTACCGTAACGACTCGTTGTCTGAAGCTGCATATTCTGAAGCACTTCAGCTTTCTGTCACAGTTTCTGAAGGAAATATATTATCACTTAAACTTATGTAATCATCTTTTCTCCTGTAGCGAAAAATTTCGATCGAATCCTACTTTTAAATTCCTCATTTCAATAGATAGCTGATCATTTAACCTACTGAAAGAAGAACAGTAACTTGAAAACTTCTTCATAGAGGATATTCGGAAATTACCGTTACAAACTTCTACGACTTGTACATAATATTTTGAATAGCAACCCATGTTGGGATACGTACGTCCGCAGCTCGTGGTCGTGCGTTAGCGTTCTCGCTTCCCACGCCCGGGTTCCCGGGTTCGATTCCCGGCGGGGTCAGGGATTTTCTCTGCCTCGTGATGACTGGGTGTTGTGTGCTGTCCTTAGGTTAGTTAGGTTTAAGTAGTTCTAAGTTCTAGGGGACTGATGACCATAGATGTTAAGTCCCATAGTGCTCAGAGCCATTTGATACGTACGGTTTCCGTTGTGCGACGGTTTCAAATCAGATCACTCATCCACATCTGCTTGAGGAGTAGAATTAGGCGTGACGCAGTATAATTACTAGGCAACAATTCGAAACGAAAGGTAAAGAAAAATCCATTTATCATTTAAGCATATATTTGTATACCCCACAAACACTGTTTTTACATTATTCCAAACCGAAAAAGAGCGCAACACACTGAACGCAAGTAACGTAATATTCAAGAGGTAATGCAAACAAATGTGCTTAAGTGATAAACGGCTGTTTCGTTCTGTTTCTTTTAGAACTGCTACCTGACAACTGAACTACGTCACGCCTAACTCAATTCCTCAAACGTAAGTGGATCAGTTGAACATCTGAACTGAAACCGTCGTAGAACGGAAACGGTAATATCCAAAATATGATGTACTCACTCCCCTCTACAAGTCCTAGAAATTCGTAACGGGAATTTATGAAGACTCTGTATAAATTCCAATAACCACTTGTAAACAATCTCTAATGTTGATATTTCGGCGAATTACTATCTACTGTTCTATGTACATAGCCGGAAAAAAATGTAACGACCACAAGGAATGTGTTCAGTGGTACCAGGACATGCTTAGGGACTGTAGTGTTACTGATTCATTTATCACAGGTATAGGTGATAGATGGCTCTCATATGGCCTGTCTGTGCGCTCAATATTTTGTTTCTGCAGGTAGAAACTGTGCTGAGAGTAGAGGTGAACGGTGTTTCTATTCTAGAGATACACATAATTATACATCGCAATGGGACATGTATTTAATATCTCCTACATTAGCAAGACAGAAACTCAAATTTTAGCTTTTCCTCGATACGACCTCGCAACGCCACAACACCACAAAACAGGTAGTCACCGTCTCGAAGCTCTCGAAGTGAGTTATCTCATAGGACCTGAAAATAACAGGATAATGCAGAAGGTAGTTTTTTGTGAGCAGCTTCCACGTGCAGAAATGATTTTTAATTGATGAACTTACTTGGAATAGGTACTATAATATTTAATCTGAGTACTTATACGTAGGCACTGGGCTACACGTCGAACGTGCTCGCTTCTACTAGCCGGCTTGGGTGGCCGAGCGGTTCTAGGTGCTACAGCCTGGAACTGCGAGACCGATACGGTCGCAGGTTCGAATCCTGCCTCTGGAATGGATGTGTGTGATGTCCTTAGGTTAGTTCGATTTAAGTAGTTCTAAGTTCTAGGGGACTTATGACCTTAGAAGTTAAGTCCCATAGTTCTCAGAGCCATCTGAACCCTTCTACTATCTGATAAAATTGATGCTTCTGTTAACAAAATTAATGGAAGGTGCGGATCTGAAATAAGGCTATGAGATTTTCTCTAACATCATAATTACTACTGAACTTCAGACTTTGAAAAATCAGTGCCCAGTTGAACTGCTGCTCTCATCATAGTCATACAAAGATCGAGTCCTAGTCGTAAAGAAGAAGTGCGTATTATCTTGTATTGCTGAGCAGAGAAATTGAGAGGAGTGGTATACACGTATTCTTCTCAAGTCCTCACCACTAGGTCACGAGCTCTCTGTCTCTCTGCGTTTCAGAAGGTAATATTTTAGCGACCTTCATTGCAAAGTCATACCAATGTCACGCCTTCTATCCACATCACTGCCAAAACAGGATACATCAGAAAACCGACCATCACGTGCAACTAATAGTGGCCATGTCCTGGCGAACATTGTCTACCTACTCAACTCCACAACAAAAAACATTTCAGCTGACTGCTACACTACAGTTGCCTGCTACTCTCCAACTGCCATTTCCTCGTTTAGAATACTAGCTTCTCCAAGTGAGGCTACCACGACCTTGCTATTCATTGGCTCAGTTAAAACTCGGTCGGAAGACCACAGGCGAACACCTAATTGTAGGTGATGTAGGAGAAAAAATGCGTAAATCGATCAGTGGGTTACCGATACAAAACCGTAAGTGCGTCCCATCATGATACGTAAATAAACAGAACATATGAAAGATGACTAAAGCAGACGTCTTTCATCAGATTCCCCTGGAGTAAGAGAGTCGGCTTGGAATGTTTCCTGTAGTGTGATCAGCACAACACATTCAGAGTTGATCGTCAACATTTCCCTCATCAAGAAAATGGATACGATTTAAAGCATATCAAAATTCATTATGCATAACCGCCACTTTAGGATACATAGCTCAGATAAAATCATTAAAGTACATCAATTCCTTTTAGATAACTATACGTGGTAAATGACCTCATATGACCTGAATATCTTCACAGTAAAATAAAATATGTAGATAATTCATTATTTTGAAACACTGTGTACGAGATATCATACAGCTATAGTGAATACAGACATACACTTTGGAGATGAAACTATAGTATGGTCTGAATATAAATAAATTAAAGAAAATTGCTCCTGAAAGATTGATTTGATAAGAGTTGCTTGATTCATAGAAGACCATTACACATAATCTTACAAAATGGCCTCACTGTGTCCATGTTATTACAGTACAGTAAATGTCATGCACAAAGGTAGATAAAGTTATGAAACTGAAATGCTAAAAAAAGAATTTAAACTATGCACATGCTCTTGCCATGTGCAGTGTCAACTCCCTCAATCTGAACTACATTACACAAAGTTATACTTTCATTTAATGTATTTACCCAGATATCACATGTAAGAATCACTGAGAGCACTCATGCTGCGAAGATGATTACGATTGCCATCCTGTCTTTTAAACGTTTGGCCAGAATACCACACCAGTCTATCTCCCACTACACTGACTACAGCAATTAATCGGAACCAACTACCACTTCTCTACTAGCCTTTTTTAAAAAAATCTCCGCTCATCCTCATTGTAATTATAGGAACACTGAACTATCAAGAGCTCATAACAATCATATACAGATATTTCCATCTGAAAAATAAGAATATTAGAATATTAAAGAAGCAAAAGTATAAAAATTTAAAAAGAAGAGATTATACATTCTTAGAATTATCGCATTATTAGCGAGCGTCAATATTTAGAACGTTATCAATCAGCAACTGTAAATATATTCGATAAAAAAATCAGCAACCAGTGCTGCAAACGAAATTTTATTTCCTTACCGGTTTTAGGTACCTAGCGCCCTTCTTCAGAACAGTGTATAGGAAAATGTACCACAAGTAAGTACAAGGCAGATAGGAACATAAGAATAGAAAATTTAAGGAGCAAAATCATTCATCCAGTCAGGGTCGAACCACCAGGTAACATGCTTCCTTCTGTGGAAAACGACAGTAACAACAAAGAGAAAAATTTTATTAAACGATAGACACGGTCTGTTTGAAAAAGTCGGCAGTCTACAAGAATAAACGATTCATTAACAAAAGCCCATTACAAGTGTATCTGGAAGTAAGTAGTTCTTGAGAACATATCGTTCCTTGAAGTGAACGTTTATAAAGAGATCCCTAGGTATATAACAGTAGAAAAGCACAGAGGCGTCGCGATGTGTATTATAAGTAACAACTTATTATCACAACTGGAAATCGTCTTCACTGACAAGTGAAACCTCGTAACAAACAGGAAATATGTATAACAATAAGATGACTGCGAAACTCAAGACTTCAAATAAGAAACGTTATAATCCAAACATGATGCCAACGATACAAGAAGAATAAGCACCTTCAAGTCATTCCAAAATCACATACACACACGTACATGCTGGTTCATACGCCGAAAAGATGGATACTTGTGGGAACAAGAAAAAAGCCATCCAAAACTCTTCGAATTAATTCTCACCAATGGTTTACCATAGTTCTAATACCTTAGGTTAAATAGGTTATGTTTATTTTCCACGATACAGTGATGGAAAATAAAAGTTTTAACATTTAATTCATGAATAAAATTATTGAATAAATAAAATAAAAATAAAATAAAAATAAATAAAATTATTGAATTGCCTATCTCCTGACCATTCTCTAATTATTCCTTTCGTGGCTACTGTTGTTCCTTCAGCAGTTCGCTTTAATTACTTTAATTATTATTAAGTCCAATTCATTAAGGTTGGTTGGACAACATCGCTATGTCTCAACTTGATGAATGTCCAAAACAGTACTGATTCTCGAATTTTATCCCATTGGAGATGAATCTATGGGCACATGAATTGGTCCTAGGGAAGTCGAATCATTTGATATTTTCAGTTGGCAGAGTTCTAAATATACAGGGAAAAACATGTATACCAATGAATGTCATTTACTGGAAAATTTACGTGATGTTATCAACACCGTTTGTCCTATGGCTATTGATTTTGCTACTCTCCTGCACTTAACGATTTCTCTGCTGTAGCTCACCAGCCCTTCCGATACTCCTTGATGTTAGTTAGACAGCATCGCTATGTCTTAACTTGATGAATGTCCAAAACGGTACGACCTCTCGAATTTTATCCCATTGGAGCTGATTCTATGGGCATCTGAATTCTTCGTAGGGAGTTCGAATAATTTGGTATTTCATTAACGAATTCCTCGAATATACGAATCATATAACTTATGGCATGTTTGACAGTAAATTCTGTAAAGTTTTCCTAGTTATTCCATTACATATTAAAACGGGATGATATAGTAATACGTAAACAGTTTTTTGTGACAATTTAAAGCACACTTCCAGATTACTGATCTGAATTTTGGACTATTGTCCAATATCACTTTCTCCAGCTGTCCAAAATTGATTAAAGCATGTGCTTACAACAGACTGACTAACAGCTCCCCTTAATGGTGTTAGTGACACAAATTTGGAAGTTAATACGATAGGAGAGACAATACAGGAATGCCTTTCATTAGTTCTTGGAAGGGAACTGAACACGTCTGCTGCTGCAAGCCCTTTTAATCTCGATGGAATTATCAGAAACGATGGTGGATGATGAGACCTGTCACTGGTATCATCTTCTGACCAGG
Source organism: Schistocerca serialis cubense (assembly GCF_023864345.2). Taxonomy (NCBI): domain Eukaryota; kingdom Metazoa; phylum Arthropoda; class Insecta; order Orthoptera; family Acrididae; genus Schistocerca; species Schistocerca serialis. The sequence continues at coordinate 269,047,749 of NC_064639.1, forward strand.
TTTGGATGAAAGCAAACCATTAGAAACGCATTTCTCCATATCCGAAAAGTAGCATGTTTGACATATAGTGTGAACACAATCCCTGTCACCAAAGTGCGCATGGCTTAAATGAGTGTACCACATCATTTTATTGACCCATTCATCAATCATTCTGGAAATTACTATCATTACTGCAAATCATCTTCACCTCTCTTCACAAACAATATTTCTAAGAACAATATTGTCGAATGGCAGCATTGTTGTTATCAGTACACTTTATTTTTATCTCCTTCCATGTTGGATCCTTGTGTTGCTCGTTGGCAGTGTACTCAAAGGACGTTCTACTGAAATTCTTAAATGTGACTTTCTCCAGATGTACCGGCCGCTGTAGGACTCTCCATACAGTTGATTGTGGAATTTGCAGCTCTCTGATAGCTCTGCGAGGCGATTTTCCTGGGCTACGAACAAATGCTTGCTGGATGCGTGCTACATTTTCATCACTCGTTCTCGGCTGTCCAGAACTTTTCCCTTTGCACAAACACCCATTCTCTGTAAACTGTTTATACCAACGTTTAATACACCACCTATCAGGAGGTTTAACACCATACTTCGTTCGAAATGCACGCTGAACAACTGTCGTCGATTCACCTCTGCCGTAATCAATAACACAAAAAGCTTTCTGTTGAGCGGTCGCCATCTTAGCATCAACTGACGCTGATGCCTAGTCAACAGCGCCTCAAGCGAACAAATGTACAACTAAATGAAACTTTATAGCTCCCTTAATTCGCCGACAGATAGTGCTTAGCTCTGCCTTTTGTCGTTGCAGAGTTTTAAATTCCTAAAGTTGTGGTATTCTTTTTGAATCACCCTGTATATGTGGAATACATTAAAGATGGCTGATTAAAGCGAACACATTTCAGCGAACTGACGGATTGGTACACATGTCAGAAGCAATGCATCTCTGGTGTATCACACCTTTCAGCAGTGGTCTATGGAAAATTTCAACTCCCGGAGGCTAGCTTCTCAACTTATATGTAGTACAAGTACAGACAAAGTCAAGTTCGGCGAGTTGTACGAGCAGGCATGGCCGATATAACTTCGTCCAAGGAAGAATTATGGACACTTATTGCACATTCTGTTTTATCAGAGACCGCTGGAAACCACATGCTTGCAGAGGGTCTAAGATCATTTATGGTTCTGGATACAGGGCCACAGTAACAACGCCGCCTCCAAGCACAGTTCCTCTGGTGTCATGAAAGAGGCAACAGCAGAATGGAATTGCACTCTGTTGTCTCCAGTGACGATTGTATTCTCTGAAATTATGCTAGTGATGGACGTACACGGGTACTGTGAAGAGCTGGTTGGTTGATTTGAGGGATGGGACCAAACAGCGATGTCACCAGCCCCATCGGATTAGGGAAGGAAGTCGGCTGTGCCCTTTCAGAAGAACTAATCGTCATTAGCCCAAAGTGATTTAGGGAAATACAGAAAACCTAAATCAGGACGGCCGGACGCCGGTTTGAACTGTCGTCCTTCCGAAAGCGCGTTCAGTGTGCTAACCACTGCGCCACCTTACTTGGTAGCGGTCTATTCTGGAGCGCATTTGCCTACGACTCATACGTTTCATCCCAGGCTTTATGGTGAGGTGAGCCATCACGTAGCTCGGTTACATTTGGTGTTTCTTCAGGGTAAAGTAACCGGTGGCCACAAGACTGCACAGTTTGTTATCCACATAATACTACCATTTCATCGGGACTGTGGACGTCCACGTACGGCTCCTCCAACGCAATTTGCTCATCGTGGTGTGCAACTACTGCCGTGGCCAGCAAGATAGCCAGATCTATTGCTAACTGCACGTATATGGGACATGATGAAGCGGGACTTTACTCATTCTCCGAAGCCTGCAAGAACCTTTGTCGAACGGCAATAAGAGGTAAAGATGCGTCGGAAAAATCTGTAGCAGGACGCCATTTGGTGTCTTTATCATCGTTTGTGTGTAAGACTACACGCCTGCATTGCAGGCTAGGGGTGCTACGCTGTATGTTGATGGGAATGTTTGGGTACCTCCTACTGTGAATTTATTAGCATGTACTCCTACAATTATGAACTACATATCACAATGCATGTCCAGTTAAATGACCTCGAACTTGTCGGTGTTGCATTTTTTCCGGCACTGTGTTAATAAAATGTCCTGTATAACGGTACTCGTTCATACAATGACCGTTATTACTGTTTGTCGAATACTGATATTGCAATTGGTTTACATTTTAGTAGCTAGATAACAGCAGAAGTGACCCCTTCCCCAACATGTTTCTCACCATTCTCCTACCATGTTTTTACGCCACAACGTATTGCCAACCTATTGCCTGTATCTCGGCACTAATATGTACTTGCACTGACTCGCAGAATCTCTGACAACACAGTACTTTGTAAACACCATCTATGTTCATGGTTTGAATGGCTTTCTCTAAGACATACCATATTTATATGTAAGTATCTACGAATAGTCTAAACAGCGATGGATGCCAAAACGACGTCTGTTAGTGTGAACGATTACACTGTACTTGAACGTTATGGTATTTGAAAGGAGCATCATCTCTGGACGTACTCAACCTGCACAACTATCTTCCTTGAATGAAACGTATCGTATTCAACTGTACAGTCACTATGCGTCTTACAACTCAACATACTATGGTGATAATTGCTGACCTTATAGGACAACGTTATTGCATCACCTCCACAACCTTTAAAATTTTTGGCAGCATAAACACACGTTCTCCAATGAAGTTATATTTCAAAACATTGTTCACCCCTTAAAAGAACACACTGATGATGATGGAAAGCGTAGTTGTTACAGAACTGCTGTCATGCGGTCATGTGACTGCAAGACGTAAGTCTCTTCCAGGGAGGAAAAACTTTTAAGAGCATTTATCGTGAAGAAAAGTAGTAGTCTGGTTCAAACACTTTAGAAATGGATTAAAAACTATCTTAATGCGATATAAGATATATTAGCAATGGTTGCCGGCTTCAGCAGAATGTGGCCATCTTCCAACTGCTTACACCGTGATGGTAGGCGATGGCGGTGAACGGGGCAGGTATTGTGACGCCATGAACGTCAGTCGCCCAATAGGAAATAAATATTTTATTGCGATCAAGCCTGTTTTAATACATTTTTAAAGATGTGTATGTACCAGTCGAGTGTGGGGAATCAGCGTAGTAAGATGGGTCGACTGGGAGATGGGACAAAACGGCACAGACGAACGTTCGTGTCGCGAAGTTCTCATGACCAGCCGGCGGACGAAGCGGACCGATTTGCTGGTGCATCAACATAGACAGTTACTCACGTCTACCGTGAATGATCACCATTCGCAGTCATGTAACACAGCATGCGATTAGTGGCACGGACTGAAGGCGAGTCCGCTTCCTGTCAATGACGCTTTCTTGAAGCCATTATCTAGGTTAGAGGTCGTAATGCGCAGTATAAGCGGATTGTCTCCTAGATATGACTAATTTCATGTCTAGTAGACTGTCCCAGTAAGAGAGACGTAATCACGCGTTGGTCAAATAAAGAATATATCTAAGTAAATCAGAAATAGAGCACAGTCTCATTCAGTTTAAACATAATGCTAGTAGCGCTTTAGAATCTTAAAGTTTACCGGAAGTGTGAATTGCTCGGGAACTGGAATTCTATAAAGGTACAGTGGCGTGAATATTTGCCATTTGTGGCTGATAGCTAACTCTCCTGTAAGCAACTGTAAAAGGATTCAGGGTATGAGAAGGAATTTTCGGACATCATTTGTTTACATTGTAAGATGTAAACGTTCAAACGGGCCGCATCAGGTGCTATGGTATGTGGCCACATTGTTCGAATTTAATTGTATTGCATTTCATATTCATACTAACACGTAGCTCACATGCAATGTCACTAAGTTTTTAAACTTTTTTTTTCCTTTTCCGGAGGCGTGTGGCACCAAGTGACTTCGCACAAGTCACTCAATTCCCGTAAATAATGGGCAGATGGATTGTGGTCACTGAGCTAGTGCCCGACAAAATTCCAGATGTATTTCATTAGGTCCGGTCAAGCGAATTAAGTGAACAACACGTCAATGTAAGTTCATTATCACGCACCAGAAACCACTGTAGCAAAATTCCAGGATTACGATAAGTACAGTTACCTGCTGGGCGATTCCATCGATAAGAAAAAAAACGTCCAAGCATTAAAGGATTGTAGCGCTCCAAAACACGTTCATGTAGTTCACAGCTGTCAAAAGGCCTTCGATTATTACTACAGTAGAGGGTCACGGCGGGGTCTGGGCTGACTAAACATGGAGTGACGGACCACTTTATCCGATTTAACCATCAACATTCCTGGATTTCTAACATCATTGCCTCTGGCCACGTGCATCAAGGTCATGACATCATCGCTCAAGGAATTCTAACATCATCGTGCTCGGTTTTGCATGGAGCCCAAGACGCCCTCACTCCAGGAATTCTGACAACACTTCACCCGCGCTCCCTGTTCCCAGCATCAGGTTCCCCCCCCCCCCCCCCCACCCCACCCTCCCCCGTCACACCGTGCCTCCCGTCAAATTAAATTGCTGCCATTTTACTGCAAAAAAGCTGAGAGCTGGTGAAACCTATAACTGCGACGTCACGCTATTTTGCTTTAATATTTATGATATTTATGAACGCGTAACGGTGGCGCGCAAGTTCTTAACCCCCCGCCCACAAATCCTACGAGCAAACTTTAATTTGATTGTCAGAGTCGTCAAACGCTGTCTATATTTCGAGCATGAAGGGACTCCCATGATATGCCGTCCAGTCTATATCAGTGTTCAGGTATCAGAATATATTCACTTTTGACCCAAATGAATCCAGTCTGACGATGTCACACATGTGATAAACCCATACATCACACGGGCGTCATATCGCTGTAATGTCGGCATCTCACACCGGTGCAGCTTCGCACCATTACCCATAGTGCTCGAAAGTTCGTGTGCTGTTGTTCTCCATTGGAGGGCTTTGCTCCGTAGCCAGGGGATTATGTGCTCCATTGAGAAGCCGAGCGACAGAAAAACGGCGAAGTAAGATTCTTTGAAAAGATTCAATAACGACATCAAGTACGGTCTGTAAAAAAGAGATCGATTGATACTCATCATATAGATGCGATGTTAAGTAGGAGACAGCCTCAACAAAAAGACTGCGAAACATGTGAGCTTTCGGCCAAAAGAGCTTCTAGACTAGATAACATACACAGATTCACGCAAGGATAACTCACACACGCGTGGCCACTGTCTGTGCCCACTAAGGCTGTGACCTGAGACAGTGGTCGTATGTTGGTGAGCTGAGCTTGCATGAATATGTGTGTGTGTGTGTGTGTGTGTGTGTGTGTGTGTGTGTGTGTGGGTGGGTGGGTGTGTGTGTTACATACTCCAGAAGAAGCCCTTTTGGCCGAAATGTCACATGTTTGGCAGTGTTTTTGGTGTTCCTGTCTGCGACTGAACATCTCTTCTGCATAGGGAATAGCAGTCCATACATTTCGTAATTTTATTGTTCTATCCTAGATTTTCTACTGTTTGACATTCTGTAAAATGTTAATCGCGTGGTACAAAATCCGGAAATTGTTAGTACAGGCTGTAAGTAGAAAAATTGGTAGGATACAAAATCTTGAAATTGGTAGTACTTTCTACATAATTGGTAAATTGGCGGTGTTACGCCTTACATGCACCCCATACACCTCAGTTACACCACAAATGCGCTACAATTGCACCAGAATTACGTCACAGTTACGCCACAAATACACAACGTATACACAACGCTTATGGCATACATACACACATAGTCCATACGTATGTTGTATATACGCTCCAATAACATACTTTTACAGTGTAATAGTAATTACGTTATACGGTAATTTGCAAAATGTTAGCTGAGTTGTGCCAAATCTGGAAATTGGTAAAGCTGGTAAAATCTGGAAGTTGGTAAGAATCCCGATAAGATTCACCAAATGAAAATGTACCAGCCAAAACGTAAGAACCTTATGCGAATGTGGGTGTATCTGCCCCTGCTACGAGTAAACACGTCTTACACTATCTTCTGTTGGTATCCACATTAAACTCGCATTTTTGATAGTCTCAGTGTGTCTCTATACACAGGCATTCCTACTGAGTCGGTGAATGTTGAACGTATTGACTATCGCCACAATACCAACGAGCAATGTTGTTTTGTAGGTCTTAAAAACAAGAACCAGTGTGTCAAATTCAAACTGTTACCTACCTGTCTATAGTTTCAGTTATTTAACGCGGAAACCTTGATATTCTTGTATCACTTCTTTTAGTATATGATTCATCTAAGCCAGGGATCCCCAAACTATTTTGAACAAGTGACCCCTTTTCCAAAATGAACTGTTACCTCAGACCCCCATGGCCAAATTACCTACTTTTGAGATCAACCCCCTTATTCATAATGGTCCACTAACTTAAAACAGCTGCTACAGAGTGATTATTTTTCATTCTGACTTAGGTCAATAGAAGAAGACAGAGTGAGAATTAGCAATGCTTTAAGTTAGCAGACTATTATGAATAAGTTTTAAATAAGAACTTGTGTTAATTTAATAGGGGTCGACTTTTAGTTTTCGTTTATGTCGACTCTTAGGAAACCGATATCGACCCCAAGAGGTCGATATCGACCACTTTGGGAATCCCTGATCTAAGCACTTCGATTAATGACTACAGTATTTACACACATGAAGAGGATTCGTCCATTTACGTCACAAATTGTCGCTAATTGTCTCATAAAAACCACCGGGTACTTCCATTGGGCTACAAACATGAAATCTGGTAATAAGTAGGGTTTCAAAGCACAACTAAAGGGAAAAAAATTGTAAAATTGTTAATTTCTATTAATATCACACGAAAAACATCTGTCTGTCCATCCACATGTTAGGAACCCTTTTTCTCAAAATCGGATACACATATCACGTCGAAACTTGCGTCACATAATTTGGTCTATGGTCCCTTGACAGAGTAAAAGGTTAAGGCCCGTAAATAAATGAAATAAAAAGTCAGTTCCACACATTCGAATTCACTTAGCTCCAGCAGAATGTAACGTCTCGAGTGTAAAATACAACAGTGCAACTCTCCCAACTTATGATTAATGGTAAGTTAAACTCCTACGGAATTTGTGGCTACGACAAGCCTACAGCCAATATAGTTTAGATGTTCCTGTCACTCAGGAACAGTATATGGCTCGTCCGGAACGTGGACTATGTTGCAACAAGCATTTTACTCTACTGACATGATCAGATCAGCGTGTCGGTGCACAAAAAGGTGTTCAATATTTCGGATCGATAGTCAACGGAAATTCTCGTCAGAGCTGTAAATGTGCGATTTTACTGGTTAATACAGTGCAGTCAATTCACGTCACTGATTTATAAAACTACTAGGGAAGTAGGCGAGAGAGTTATTGCAACATCCAATGAAGATGGCATGCACACCCGACAATGATGACACTGCACTTCTGCATTCAGTCAGCTGGGTGCAGCGTAACGTATTCTTGATGTATTGAGAGACCTCGCGGCAGTTTCCTTTTTCACGGTATGTGAATGTTAATACAGGAAATCTAACCACAGGATCAGGCAGTACCCTTCATATGTACACGTGAGGCCCTGTGTTTAATACAAACCTATTTTCTCACCGTCTCCTATATCAATCAAGCTTATGCGTACATTTCCGTGACAGTTGCTGGGTGGATTTGGGGTCCCCGTTGTTGATTAATGGTTGACGGTTTAAATTCCTTCCTTTTCCTTTACGCCAATGACTTCTGCAATCTCGCTCCCAGTGCTCCACTTTTCCACATTTCTTACACTATTTCACAGCACTCTCTTTGTATGTGACCTGAAAGTCCACAACGATAACGCTTCACGTCAACCAAGCAGATATATCTTTTATTACTGACTACTGTTATCGCATCTATTCCTCCAGAGCCGTGACTAGGGCAAGAACATCAGTCAGGGTTCTGAAATGCTGTGCGCACCTTTCTTGGCACATCGGCTGGCAGTCCCCTTTTCGAAAGCGTCTAATGCCCTGTCTTCTGCTTTCTGTACGAAAATTCTGTTTTTTACGCTATTATCCGATTAGTTGATATGTATTAACGCTGATCTTGTGTATCCTATCCAAAAAATTCTCGACTAACTTATTTTGCTTTTGCGACATGACATTAAATTGTTCGCCATACAATCCGTAGCTATTTTCTCTTCCGTAATGTTGTACCACAACTGAAGTTTTCACTGTCTTTGTAACTTGGGACACAGGACGTGTCAGGAGGAGCGGTATGTGTTGTAGGAGAGCTATGTCTGTTGTCACTGATATTTGTATATTTTGTCATAAACGTAGATCAACATTGCCACTTTTGCCTAATAATATGGCAGAGAGTTAGACATGAGATATATCCAGGATCTTTTCGACCTGCTTCAAGAGGAATTTGGGTAAACCCTGTGTAATGCGGAAACACTAGGGGAATAATCAGTGCATTTTGTGAGCAAGAGTAGGCTGAGGAATAAACACCGGAGTGGTGTTCGTTCATTTTGACGGTTCCGTACATCAACAGGTAGAAACGGAACCCTTATAGGATCAGCTTGTTCTCCGTATGTCTGCCATATACTAGGGTGTAAATTTTCTTACCGGTTTAAAAAACTCAAGCTTCTCAATCATTCCGGTCGTAAGATACGGCTAGTTACTTCGATCATTTTGATACTCGAAAATTCACGCATCAAAACCCGTAGTGTACTTACCGCTGGTCTGGAATCACGACATTTGGTAAAGAAAAAGGCGCCACAGTGCAAATAAAGGGAAAAATCCGAAATCTTAAATTCGCAATTTTATAACACAAAAAATGTCATTTCTTATCTGATTGACTGTCCATCCGTCTGTTAAGATGCCTTTTCCTCAGGAATGGGTTGACGTATCGACGTGAAATATTTTTGTCATACACTGTAAGGTCCACGGTCTCTTGGTGGTGCAAAAAGTATTCACGCTAAAAGTTTTTGTGGGTGAGTTTACGAGTATCAACATATGTGACATAAATGGCTGTACCTTTTGATTGCAATGATTTAGAAAACCAATGCAATCAAAAGATTCGTCCATTTACGTCACAAATTGTCGCTAATTGTCTCATAAAAACCACCGGGTACTTCCATTGGGCTACAAACATGAAATCTGGTAGTAAGTAGGGTTTCAAAGCACAACTAAAGGGAAAAAAATTGTAAAATTGTTAATTTCTATTAATATCACACGAAAAACACCTGTCTGTCCATCCACATGTTAGGAACCCTTTTTCTCAAAATCGGATAGACATATCACGTCGAAACTTGCGTCACATAATTTGGTCTATGGTCCCTTGACAGAGTAAAAGGTTAAGGCCCGTAAGTAAATGAAATCAAAAATTACGATCATATGTTACATATTTTGATACTCGCAAACTCATTCATCAGCACCGATAGTGTACTTCCCGTTGGCTTGGAATCATGACATTTGTCAAGAAGAAAGGCTTCGCATTACAAGTAAAGGGAAAAAACCGAAACTGTTAATCAGGTTTCCGAACCCCAATGGGTGAAAACGTATCCTTTATAAGATCATTTTGTTTTCCTTCTGTCTGTCTGTTCGACTATTGAGAAACTTTTTCCTCAATAACGGATGAAGCCGAAATTCATGTCACGTACTAACGACTGTGGTACCTTGGCGGTGTAATAAATGTAAGCTTCTAAATCAATGCAGCCACTCACTCAATGAAACTATTGGGGTACTTCCCACTGAAGTACAATCACGAAATTTAGCGGGAAGAAACATTTGAAAACTAAACTCCAAAGATAAGGTACTCAGGGAGATTTCGATACCGCTGAATATACAGACAGGATTTGTAAATGGCGATAATTTTTCAATAGTTTTGTCCAGTTTCATCCGACAAAAAATAATGACAAAGTGGAAGATTGTAGTTAACGATGAATGAGCAGATGGTATTTGACCAGGATCAAGTAGCAAGACATGAAGATACAATGACTAGTCTTCGTGGCATTGCAAGCACAAAGTAAGAAAGGCTCTCAGAACATGACTGGAAAACTACACTGAATTGTAGAATAGCCAGTCTTCAGTCACTGTTGTGAGGAGACATGGTACATTAAATACGGACTGGAAAAACAAAAGCTTCTGGAAATGATGTTTGAATAAATCAATAGAGCCCATAGAGTTAAATATCTTTGGAATGGATACGTCTGACTGTGATTTATGAATAACTAAATATAGGAAGAGCTACGAAGAAGGAACTGGGACATAAACTAACGTAAACCCAATACAAGAAGGCTATTTGCTACATAGCAAAGATAAAGACTGTGATGCAGTAAAAAAAAAAAAAAAAATGCACTCTCTTGCTCAGGCTGAACGGGGAAAAGAAACCGAAGAAACGAAGAGAAATTTTCAGCTAAGTGACCAACAAAACTGTTCATGACAGCAGTACGTAGCTGATTTTGTTCGCCCATTCCTTACTTTATGTTAGCAACGAAAAACTTTGGTCGGATGACAATAGGACTCGCGTCCTCAGGGTTGCCGTACAAACTTAATTATGCATACAGTCAGTTTATATACGCCGGGGAGGAGTTTTATGTGTTGTGACATTGATACTGCCAAAGATGTAGGTCCCGCTAATTCCAAGACTTTCGGGAATGTTTTTATTTCAAATTTGATTTCGAATAACAAAGGGGAAAATAATTCTTTTTCCGTTATACATAATTACAAATTAGCAGTTTTATGATTTCTTTCATTTCCTGTATTATGTACAAATTTCATGACTTTAGACCAGTGGAGAGTACCCTTCAGGTTTTAATGAATGAGTTTGCGAATATCAAAGTATGTGGCACAAATGTCTGTATTCTTTGATTACATTGACGTAGGAGCTTACATTAATTACACCGCCAGGGAACCATAGACCTTGGTAAGTGACAAATATGAACTTGGTATGTCTACCCGTTGTCGAGGAATATGGTTTTTAACAGTCGAACAGACAGACGGATAACAAAGTCTCCTGTAAGGTTTCCATTTACACCGTTTGACGTATGGAGCACCAAAAAGAAATCAACGCAGACGAACGAATCGGTGGCACTAAAGGCGAAAGGTTATTTCATCTGCCGAAAAGATTAACATTAGTTGTTTGAGGAATGAAAAATGAACTCTTTTCTTTGCACTTCATGAATACCACATTAGTCGTCTTAACAAAGTGGATAGGATGTAAGAATACACTAGAAATTGTATTGACTGCAAAAAAAAAAAAAAAAAAAAAAAGAAAAAAAAGAAATGCATAGGACATCTATCCTCCTTATAAGATTACATGGCCTTATACCTATTCTAAAATCGAAAGGAATTTGTGGATGAAAGAAGGCTGAAGCCTGATGAAGAGGGTATAGGCAGCCGTAGATGTGTGTTTCGTAAAGTTCCCGGAATCGCAATTTAAGGTTGAAATCTATTAGACCGGACCCCTAAACTGGGCCTACGCTTTAAACTAAGTGCTTTTGTACTTAAAAAGAACAATATATTTCACTGGCAAGATGCAGACTCTTCACTAGTGACTGCATCACAACTCTAGACATAAAGCTTTTGCTATGCCAGTGCCAAATTTTACATGGTAAGTGAACTCTACGCACGATACCAAATACGAAATACGAGTATATACCGTCGCGAATACTTTAAGGCTACAAGGCAAACAGGCCTTGACGAGTCTGTTACCCTATCACGGTTCTATCAAATGAAATGTGGTATTAAACCCTTTCTTCAAGGGCAGCCAGTTCGTTAAATTACCGACAAGCAATGAATGTCATGTAATTACAAGGAAAGCTGGGCGTGTTAAATGTTGTTTCTGTACAACAGAGTTCGCTCTGCATCTAGATTACGTATCTAAACACAATTTCAATATAAGTTACTAATTTAGGCAGTGAAGGTCAAACATGAACGTCGCACCCAGACAGTCTTTTCGGTCATATTAACAAACACACTTTCTACATGAGGAGCTTGTTTGTGAGCTTTGACGAAAAACGTCGTTCCTCTGAATCGAGCATCTGAGTTGTCACTGTCTGTTCTATTTATGAGCTAAGTGCTAAGTCTTTATCTTCCTATCTCAGAAACGAATTGTTTCCATTTTTCGTTACAAATTTGGCAAGACGAGAAAGTATCATCATGACAGAGACATCAAAAGTTCATGATCTGCGTTTCCACAGATCTGTTTTAGAATGATTTTTTATTAGAAAAGGTGGTAAATGCCTGATTATTATACAATCTGCATTTTACGCAGGAGAATGTGTGAAGCCAGAACCTCTTTGCATAACATTCGCTCCGACAAGCAATTCACATTTTCACATAGGCAATTAACATTTTGTCACAAGAGAAACAACAAAATGATGCGATACATGTACCACATTCGATAATATATTACTTTATTTTCCACTGTCGTTTGTTTATATATATTACGCAGACAGAATCATGTCATACAGTGGTACGTATAACGACTTTCGAAGGGTTGATGTCAGTAGATGTAGAGGACATAAATCGTAATGTCGTATCATGGCAATGGATTACAACTACGTTTTATACTGCTAAAGCAAAATAAGAAAGAGTAGTTAGAATACAGTAATGCGTTATGAGGTGACATTATTAGTGCTATAGTCTTCGGTACGAAGACTGGTTTGATGCAGCGCTCCATGCGAGTCTATCTTGAGCAAGTCTTTTCATCTGTCTTACTGCTGCAACCCCCATCCACTTGAGCCCCTTTACTGCAGTCAAACCTTGGTGTGGCCCTCAAATCTATCTCCCCCCCGCTCCTTACCACCACTAACAATTAACTTTGCCTTAGAATGTGCTCTAACAACCTATTCCTTCCGTGAGTCGTGTTCGGTTCAGTAAGTCCTCATTAATTATACGACATGTCCTCCAAGTCTTCAGAATTCGTTTGTTGCACAATATTTCAAAAGTTTCTCTTTTATTGCCTGAAAACTGTTTACTGTCCGCGTTTCACGTCAGTACGGCGCTATACTCCAGACGAATATCAGAAATACTTGTTTATTCGAGGCACGCTACCGTAGAAGGGTTCGCAGCTGTTCAGTACTGAGTAAACTGAATAACTTTTTATTTGGTCCATCTCAGTTGCATTGGTACAGAATTCTGCTGCAGTGGTTACACGCTTCGGACTGACGCGCCCATTCTCAAACCACACACCTAAAAATCACAAAGTGTGGGTCTTAAAATAATTTGGACATACAATACGTATGACCATATCACAGATACTCATATGCTCATATCTTGCTATTAACCATAATTATTCATACAAATGGGCCAAAAGTCACGAACAGTTTCTGTACAGCAAGAATTATTGCGGGCAACAAATACTGTCATTGATCTTAACCTACGTGCTTGTTACAAGTGAATGACACAACCAAACTGACAAATACACTCCTGGAAATGGAAAAAAGAACACATTGACACCGGTGTGTCAGACCCACCATACTTGCTCCGGACACTGCGAGAGGGCTGTACAAGCAATGATCACACGCACGGCACAGCGGACACACCAGGAACCGCGGTGTTGGCCGTCGAATGGCGCTAGCTGCGCAGCATTTATGCACCGCTGCCGTCAGTGTCAGCCAGTTTGCCGTGGCATACGGAGCTCCATCGCAGCCTTTAACACTGGTAGCATGCCGCGACAGCATGGACGTGAACCGTATGTGCAGTTGACGGACTTTGAGCGAGGGTGTATAGTGGGCATGCGGGAGGCCGGGTGGACGTACCGCCGAATTGCTCAACACGTGGGGCGTGAGGTCTCCACAGTACATCGACGTTGTCGCCAGTGGTCGGCGGAAGGTGCACGTGCCCGTCGACCTGGGACCGGACCGCAGCGACGCACGGATGCACGCCAAGACCGTATGATCCTACACAGTGCCGTAGGGGACCGCACCGCCACTTCCCAGCAAATTAGGGGCACTGTTGCTCCTGGGGTATCGGCGAGGACCATTCGCAACCGTCTCCATGAAGCTGGGCTACGGTCCCGCACACCGTTAGGCCGTCTTCCGCTCACGCCCCAACATCGTGCAGCCCGCCTCCAGTGGTGTCGCGACAGGCGTGAATGGAGGGACGAATGGAGACGTGTCGTCTTCAGCGATGAGAGTCGCTTCTGCCTTGGTGCCAATGATGGTCGTATGCGTGTTTGGCGCCGTGCAGGTGAGCGCCACAATCAGGACTGCATACGACCGAGGCACACAGGGCCAACACCCGGCATCATGGTGTCGGGAGCGATCTCCTACACTGGCCGTACACCACTGGTGATCGTCGAGGGGACACTGAATAGTGCACGGTACATCCAAACCGTCATCGAACCCATCGTTCTACCATTCCTAGACCGGCAAGGGAACTTGCTGTTCCAACAGGACAATGCACGTCCGCATGTATCCCGTGCCACTCAACGTGCTCTAGAAGGTGTAAGTCAACTACCCTGGCCAGCAAGATCTCCGGATCTGTCCCCCATTGAGCATGTTTGGGACTGGACGAAGCGTCGTCTCACGCGGTCTGCACGTCCAGCACAAACGCTGGTCCAACTGAGGCGCCAGGTGGAAATGGCTTGGCAAGCCGTTCCACAGGACTACATCCAGCATCTCTACGATCGTCTCCATGGGAGAATAGCAGCCTGCATTGCTGCGAAAGGTGGATATACACTGTACTAGTGCCGACATTGTGCATGCTCTGTTGCCTGTGTCTATGTGCCTGTGGTTCTGTCAGTGTGATCATGTGATGTATCTGACCCCAGGAATGTGTCAATAAAGTTTCCCCTTCCTGGGACAATGAATTCACGGTGTTCTTATTTCAATTTCCAGGAGTGTATTACCTACAGTAATGATAAAGATATCTTGGTAAGCGTCACCCTCATGTGATCAAAAGTGTCCGGACACCTGGCTGAAAAAGACTTACAATTTCGTGGCGCTCTCCAACCGTGATGCTGGAATTCAATATGGTGTTGTCCTACCATTAACCTTGATGACAGCCTCCACTCTCGCAGGCATACCTTTAATCAGGTGCTCGAAATTTTCTTGGGGAATGGCAGCCCCGGAGTGCTGCACTGAGCAGAGTTATCGATATCGGTCGGTGAGTCTTGGTTCCAAAACATCCCAAAAGTATTCTATAGTATTCAGATCAGTTCTCTGTGCAGGCCAGTCCATTACAGGGATGTTATTGTCATATAACCACTCCGCCACAGGCCATGTATTATGAATAGGTGCTCGATCGTGTTGAAAGATGCAATCGGCATCCCCGAATTGCTCTTCAACGGTGGGAAGCAAGAAGGTGCTTAAAACATCAATGTAGGCCTGTGCTGTGATAGTGCCACGCAAACTAGCAAGGGGTGCAAGCCCCCTTTCAAGAAAAACACGAACACACCATAACACCACTGCCTCAAAATATTTCTGTTGGCGCTACACACGCTAGCACAAGACGTTCACCGGCATTTGTCATAACCACCCCTGACATCGGATCGCCACGTTCTGTATCGTGTTCCTTCACACCACACAACATTTTCACACTGTTCAATCGTCCAAGGCTTACGCTTCTTACACCAAGTGAGGCGTCGTTTGGCATTTACCCGCGTGATGTGTGGCTTATGAGTTGCCTCTCCACCATGAAATCCAAATTTTCTCGCCTCCCGCCTGTCATAGTACTTGCAGTGGATCCTGATGCAGTTTGGAATTCCTGTGTGATGGTGTAGATAGATGTCTGCTTATTACACATTACAACTCTCTTCAATTGTCGGCGGTCTCTGTCAGTTAACAGGCGAAGTCGGCCTGTACGCTGTTGTGCTGTACATTACATGCCCCTTGACGTTTCCACTTCGCTATCACATCGGAAACAGTGGACCTAGGAGTGTTTAGGAGTGTGGAAATCTCACGTACAGACGTAAGACACAAGTGACAACCAATCACCTGGCCTCGTTCGAAGACCGTGAGTTCCGTGGAGCGCCACATTATGCTCTCTCACGATGTCTAATGACTACTAAGGTCGCTGATAGGGAGTACCTGGCATTACTATGAAAAACGTATGTTTTTGTGGATGTCCGGACAGTTTTGATCACATAATGTATATACGCGCATGCGCATATGGCTACCTAGTAATTTTCTGTGGTGCTGTCACAACCATTGTAATTTATTGCTAAGATTTTTAAAACGTGAATAAATAGCAATTTTACATTACAGGACTTGTTGACAATTTTGTTTTACAAAATAACGTAACATCCAAATGAAAATGTCAATTTTGAATAACAGGAAATGTTAACAATTCTGTTTTACAAAATAACTAGCTTCCAAATGGAATATACAAAGCCAGGAGGTGACAACATAGCGCGCCCTCCTGAATACAACCCTTCTTTTTTGTAACAAGGAAGAGTACCAAACAGACGGCCGGTGTGGCCGAGCAGTTCTAGGCGCTACTGTCTGGAGCCGCGCGACCGCTACGGCCGCAGGTTCGAATCCTGCCTCGGGCATTGATGTGTGTGATGTCCTTAGGTTAGTTAGGTTTAAATAGTTCTAAGTTCTAGGGGACTGATGACGTCAGAAGTTAAGTCCCATAGTGCTCAGAGCCATTTGAGCCAGTACCAAACATTACTACTTCACATACAGGGAGTCAATGCTAAAACCTAAAACATGCTTTTCATTACTGTGTTATCCACATAGGCTAAAAACGAAATATGGCGAAAGACATCATATAATTGCATCTTTACAGAATACATTATTGGTATAACCTTTGGTAACAAACTCACAGTAACGCATTAAGTAAACATCACGCAGAACCATACCAAGCATCATCCAACGCAATCTTAATTCATGGCGCGAAGGTCGCATGCATGTACACGTAACAATAGTTGGTAAAACTATTATGCAACATTTTGGTAATATACCACTACATAGGGCTGCATTAAAAAAGCGTGTTGCAAATAATATGTGCCGTCACGAGGTGTGTTGATTTTAGTCATACAGATTTGGACAAGTCTCAAACGATTACGTATGTGCACATCCTATTTACGCTAGTAATGTAACAACATATGCCTTTCGCTCAAAATGGGAATAACGATAAGCACCGCAGACACAAACAGCACATCACAATTCTCTATGATCAACGCGTAGCATATCATACAAAGCCTGGGTTGTGGAAATGAAGCCCTTATCACCTTCCGTATCATGTTCGAAAAATTTCTTATTAAAACAAAATCTCCTGCTCCTTTCATAATGTCATAAACAAACTATGAACGTATTATAAAAATGTAGTGTATGTATTTATGCAATTGAGGCAGCAATGTCATCATGACGCGTTCCTAAATTTCAATACATAAAAAGTTATTATATGCTAATTTCTTTGGGTAGTACTTGTGACATGGGTCGTACATTATATGATCTTGAAATGCATTAGTCCAGTTATTCCTAGTGCAATACAGTCTTCTGTGTGGCGGAGCTGTGTCCTAACACCCATGACAGGTTTTAGACTCAAAACCCAAACCCTCTTATATAACAGGTGCTAGCTACTATGTACCAGGAATATTACGAATCACTTGTGTCTCACACACCAATGTGAATGCATTTTCAATTATAAGTGGTTAGTTATGACGATATTATATGCCATTAACGACCAAAACTACCTAACAAATCATATCTAGTTCAAACAGGAAGGAATACATGCAATGTAGACTGTGGTACATATACGAGTACATAAGGTCATGCTGACAACTAAAGTTCTAGTGAAGTGCCAAAACACGGAAGATGTCTACAGGTTAGTCACGGTGGTGCATACCACAACACAAAGATGTGGTGCCTACATAAACCACCACATTTATCTGGTCCAACGAAATGCCAAAATTCATACACTATACTACCGACTGCCTCGCTATTTGCTATGGCCGTATCCATTACTTTATCCTAAAGCATTGCTGATGGAGTTTGAACATCAACTATTAAACATATAATAATAACGATACATACATGTAAAACATTAACAACTACTCATTATCTGTGTACTACACATCTTTACTGTTATCCATGTTCATAGTCACGCGCATGTACTTGCTACCTCTAAGGGTACTAATATCTTGTAATGTCAAGCTCAAGGGTGAGCAGTAACCATCACATTTTACATAATAATACATACCCTTACTACAGTATCTGAAACATATACTCCAAACATTATAAAGTTTTGTAAAAAATTTAAATATCTGCTATACTTAAAATCTGCCTACACATTTAGCATTTTACAGGCTCTTTGACTTTCGTTATGTATACAGAGTTGGCACAAAGTCTTGCCCTGATTACAACAATTTATTACAGAATAACCGTTTGGCATAATAATTTACATTTGATGCCATTGCATAGGTTAATGTTACTAGTTTCTTTTAAGATCACTTAACGATAGTAAGCCTGAACGTGTGCTCCTATGGTAAGTCGGGGCGATGTTCCAGTTCCCGCCAGGTATTTCGTAACATGTGTTCTGTCACAGTGCCCACAGCAGCTTGTATCTTGGCTCGTCGACGTCAGCAGCTGGTGTGACGAAGATTCTGTCCTTGATATAGCCGCAGAAAAAAAATGTCAAGGGGCGTAATGTCTTGAGAACGCGGTGGCCGGGGTTCCGGACCTTTCCTTCCAATCCACCGATCCGGAAATTATTCATCTAGGAAATCACGCACAATAAAAGCCAAGTGTGTGTTCAAATGGTTCAAATGGCTCTGAGCACTATAGGACTTAACATCTATGGTCATCAGTCCCCTAGAACTTAGAACTACTTAAACCTAACTAACCTAAGGACATCACACAACACCCGGTCATCACGAGGCAGAGAAAATCCCTGAACCCGCCGGGAATCGAACCCGGGCGCGGAAAGCGAGAACGGGGGGGGGGGGGGGGGGTGCTACATCTTGCTGGAAAATTATCCACGCTTCTTCATATTATTCTATCTGTGGGGCAATGAACTGTTGCAAAGCGTCATAGTAAATGTCAGCGGTAGTGGATTTTTCCACTAATTAAAACGGTCCAAACACCTTGTTATGCATGAGGCCTCACCAACATTCACTTTTTCGCTGTCTCGCTGTAACTGTACAGCAGCATATGGAAACTCTGAACCCCATATACGGACATTATGCCTATTTACCAATCCCCTGACATGAAAGATGGATTCATCGGTAAAGCATATCCGATTTAAGTAATCGTTAGCGCGATAAGTCCTGTTGAGAATCTCAGTTGCAAATTCAGCACGTATCAGCAAATCATTCGGTTGCAATCCCTGTACGATTTGTACTTTGTGAGCATGCAACCTAAGCCTTTCATGAAGAATCTTCATCACACTTGCTTGCGGTATTTGAAGTTCACGTGATGCTTGACCAGTTGATTTAGACGGACTCTGTTGAAACGATTGCCGAACACAATCAACAGTTGCATCACTCGCACGAGGCTTGCATTTCGAGGACGATCTTCAACGCTGCCTGTTTCTTTAAAATTTGCATGCCATCGCTTTATTGATTTAACGTCAGAAGGGCTGAGTACATAAGAAGACCGAAATTAAACGCTGAACACTGATGGGCGATTTCGTTTCGTGAAACCAGAGCACACATTTCGCTTTCTCCTGCTTCGACGCCATTTCGCGAGCAACTAACGTGACCTAAAAGACCGCGTCGGTGTTGAGGAGCACTAGCGCCATTTATTGATCAGATCAACTAGTAACACTAACCTATGTAACAGCATCAAATGTAAATTATTGTGTGAAACGGTTATTCTGTTATAAATTTTTATATTCAGGAAAATACTTTGTGCTCACCCTGTACTTCTAACTCTTCGAGGAAATCCAATCTGGCCCCTTCTTTTGCCCAATGTAAATATTTATCGTATTCTTTATGGTACCTCGATCTTGCCTATTAGTTCTCACATGTTGTCCATAACCCGTTCGGTTCGACGGGCAGATGTCCTCTTTATATCATGTCCTGAAAGTGTTGCCTGTGTGACTGATGTCACACGTACATTCCCGAATTCATTATATTTTTTGCCCTCTGATGGTTTACCTAGAGTATGTCTTAGTCTATTCTGTAATAGACCCGACGTGCTGGCCACTGTGGCCGAGCGGTTCTAGGCGCTTCAGTCCGCAACCGCGCTGCTGCTACGGTCGCAGGTTCGAATCCTGCCTCGGGCATTAACGTGTGTGATGTCCTTAGGTTAGTTAGGTTTAAGTAGTTCTAAATCTAGTGGACTGATGACCTCAGATGTTAAGTCCCATAGTGCTTAGAGCCATTTGAATCATTTGAAGACCCGACTTCCTGTATGAAATTTTGCATCTCTTTGGCAGTGCAGGTACCAATTTGTTGGTGACGTCCCTGAAATGGTGTACTGTAACATACTTAGTCTCTTTACTAAGCACAGGTTTATCTTGTTGAAGCTTACAATACATATTATTTTCAATTTCAGCCCTGTAACCATTGGCAGCAGTTACCTGCTTGAGCACTCTGAGTTTGGTCCGTATCTCCCTCTCATCCAATTTAAGTTAGCATACGCGTGTCAGCATTTCGTTAAAGACTGCCATCTTATGCTTTTGAAAACAGCCTTCACGCCTTGCAAGTTGATTGCATAGGACGATGATCAGTATGGTGCTGTTTAACGTTTGTTTAATGCATTACTGTGGGTTTGTTACTAAGTTTACACCAATAATGTAATTTACATAGATGCAAACTGTTTTATTTTAACTTTAGACAGTATGTGGTTAACATATAATAATGAACAGCATAGTTTAGGTTTTAGCATTACTCCCTGGGTGCAAGGTAGTATGCTCGGTATTGTACGCTTCTTCAAATTAAAGGGTTGTATGCAGGAGGGCGCGCTATGTCGTCACCACCCAGCTTTTTATGCTGCTAATATTTGTCCGTTTGGTTGAGAAAGTCAATTGCAACAGACACATAGGCTAAGAATAATGAGTGTACTTGTTGCCCGCTGCGTATTTTGCTGTACAGAAGCTATTCGTGGCTTTCGGCAGCATATTGTATTAATATTTATGGTTTATAGGAAGTTATGTCTATAAGCACATGAATACTTGTAATACGGACATATATATGGTCGTACACATTGTCGTAAGGCATGTACTTTGTAATTTTTAGGTGTGTGGTTTGAGAATGGGCGTGTCAGCCCCAAATCAGTAACATCTGATGCAGAATATGGTATTACTAGAACGGAAGAAATAAAACATTATCTAGTTTCTTCAGAAATATTGCCTAACATTAGAATGTGATGTCAGTGTTAAGACATTTCTGGTTTTCAGAAATGCTTTTCCTTCTATTGGCAGTCTGCATTATATATCTAGTTCACTTCAACTAATCTGATGCCCTCAGTATCGCTTGGTGTAATGCAACGATATTCCATTACCCTTCATTTACTATCGTGGGTGTTTATCTATCCATTCCAAACAACTGATCTTCCAAGTCCACTGATGTGTGTGACAAAACTGCAAAGTATTCGGCAAATATCAATGTTTTAGGATCTTCTCCGTGGACTATATTTCCCTTTCCTTCACAGCTTACTCAATGTGTAGTTTCATTAACATGGGGCTACAAGCCTATCTCAATCCGTTCTCAGTTAATGCTTTCCCTTCATGTCATTCGACTCTTTTAACTACAGTCTCAATTCTGCACAAGTTGTAAATAACTTGCGCTGGGTGAATTTCATACCTGTTACGTTCAGAATTGCAAAGAGTATACTCCATTTGCTAAATCTATAAATGCTATAAACGTAAGTTCGTTTTTATTTAACCTTCCTCCTAAGATAAGTAGTGGATCACTTTTGCCTCGTGTGTACCCTATATTTCTCTGGGACCCAAATAGAACTTTTTCCATGATGAATAAATCCGCTCCAGTTGTATTTGATATATTTCTTATTTCTATAAACTAGTGCACACGATACGGGTTCCGAGATGAAAACCCCTTCTTCAGGTGCTACATAAAACAAGGAAATCTAAGAGGCATTCTAAATAAAATTAATTAACATTAAAAGGGTCCATACAAATATCAATATCAATTCATATCTTGATTGCTTACGAGGGAGTCGCAAGAGTCAAGTAAAAAATCCAGCAAATTTCCCGCGCTGGTGAGGCATGAAAAAGTCCTTTGAGTTAGCTAGCACTTCATCGGGCAAATGGGGCATAACCGAAAAAAAACATGGATGTGACAGGAAATAAACAAACACTGCCTGTCGAATGTAACCTATGAACCAACAGCGAACGACTAGACATGTGACATTGACTTCAGAAATTAAAATGAAGGTATAAAAGCTGTAGAATCCCAATCTGTGAACCTCAACATTAGCTTACCATAAAAGCACGGAGCCCGCCGCACGTCACAGCGAGAGCGGTCGACTGTCGCGCGAACCAGCAATGAGGTTCAAATGGCTCTGAGCAGTATAGGAGTTAACTTCTGAGGTCATCAGTCCCCTAGAACTTAGAACTACTTAAACCTAACTAACCTAAGGACAGCACAGACATCCATGCCCGAGGCAGGATTCGAACCTGCGACGTAGCGGTCGCGCTGTTCCAGACTGAAGCGCCTAGAACCGCTCGACCACTACGGCCGGCAGCAATGAGGTGACTGTGTGTACATATACATCAGAGAGTGGCTACCAGGGAAACTAAAACCTAGGGTGGGAGAGGCCACAGAAGAAGCCATAGCTAACAATACGACGGCAACCTCACGTTTTATCTCAAACCTCAACCGCTACTAACAGCGCAAAAACCAGCTTACTTTACATCTTACGGTCTTTATGCCTTCATTTCAATTTCTCAAGCCCATGCCACATATCTGGTCGTTCGCACTTGGTTCATAGGTTATATTAGACTGACAGTGTGTGCTTATTTGCTGTTATATCTACGTTTTTTTCAGTTACACCGTGTTTACCCTATGTAAATATTTTCATGCTTCACCCGCACGGGATCTCACAAGCTACTTGATACATTTTCTGGATGTTTTTTCATGATTGGTACGACTTTCTCCCACAAAATCACGGTATCATATGATATTCACATTTGTATCCGTCCTTTCGATGTTAAATAATTTTATGGAGAATCCCCTGTAGTTTTCCTTTTTTTTGCAGGGCCTAAAGATGGGATTTACATCCAGAAACCCCGGTAGAGTGTACGCATTTCTCAAATACAGCTGGACCGGATTTGTTCACTAAGAAAAAAGTCTTAGCAACAGTTGTAGATAACCGGCAAAGAGTGTATTACCGAAACATGCCTCCTTCCATGTCGACTCATATCAGTTTTTCCATTCTACTTTAAATCATTCAACCATGACTTGTAATAGTCGTAGTGTGGTGATATTGACACCTGTCAGCACTTACGTTTTTTATACAGATGTTATTAAATTCTTCTTGAAATATGAAGGTATTTAAGTTGTATCTTAGATCTTGCACATCATGAGGAATAGTTAAGTCATGGCTGTCTCTCCAAAAGATTTCAACTTAGCTCTTTCAGAGTTTTGCCAGATTTTTCTTTTGCCCTCATACGGCGCAGCTAATGTGCATATACTTCCTCTGTTCTTTCTATAATATCATCAAGTTAAATTCCCTTCTACAGCCCTTGCAAAGAGTTATTGTGGTATTATTTTCTAGTTGTAGGATGGCTTTTAAAACGTAAAGCTTGTAAGCAATGTGTAGATATGACACTATGACCTGACGATAACAGCTGATGATCTGTTGAGTAAGCTCTTGATCGGAATGGACATTTACATCATAAAAAGTGCACATTTATTTTATAAGTTATTGCTTACTCTGATACGGGTATAGATGTGATGTCAGAATGATGATGATGTTTTAATTTACTTCCTTTAATAAGGTTCTGACGAAAAGAAAGTGTCCTTCGTGTGTCGAGGGGCACGTAGAAGTCAAATGGATGGAGAAGTGTCAGCGATGAAAGCGAATCCGTCATATAGACGTAGGTTATCCACTACCACATGCACAAAGAATAAACCAAAATTCGCTAACATTACGGATTTTATGAATTAGTGCCAGAAGGAACAACTGATTGATATTCTTCACGGAAATTTGAAAAAATCCTTTCTGTTGATGGTACATAACGGTCGTATAAATATTCATGTCTCATCAATTTTTATATAACATCTCGTTTCAGATGGTCCTCTTTGTTCTTCGGCTTTCCCACGTCCATGTTTCACGTCCATATCATTTCCTTCTTCAGGTGATAGTTTGCAGAACTTCTTTCCCTGATGAACGTGTCTCTCTCCGTATTTTTTTTCGAACGACAGGGTGTTATAACAGCAACGACCAAGGTGCTCCTACACTCATAGTGCTTTTCTGCATGTGACTGTTACCTTTCAGGTGAGAACAGGAGAAATAGTGGTTAGTAAAACCATACCATCACAAAACACGTAGGGGATTGTTCACAAAGTGGTATTCCTGCACAGGACAAAGTTAGTATATAAACATCTGTGCCTAACGATTCAATAGTGTTCAGTGCCCTTTGCGACAGTGGGACAGAATGTCACCGTGTACCTCAATTTTAGAACCCACCCCTCCGAACTACACTCCTGGAAATGGAAAATAGAACACATTGACACCGGTGTGTCAGACCCACCATACTTGCTCCGGACACTGCGAGAGGGCTGTACAAGCAATGATCACACGCACGGCACAGCGGACACACCAGGAACCGCGGTGTTGGCCGTCGAATGGCGCTAGCTGCGCAGCATTTGTGCACCGCCGCCGTCAATGTCAGCCAGTTTGCCGTGGCATACGGAGCTCCATCGCAGTCTTTAACACTGGTAGCATGCCGCGACAGCGTGGACGTGAACCGTATGTGCAGTTGACGGACTTTGAGCGAGGGCGTATAGTGGGCATGCGGGAGGCCGGGTGGACGTACCGCCGAATTGCTCAACACGTGGGGCGTGAGGTCTCCACAGTACATCGATGTTGTCGCCAGTGGTCGGCGGAAGGTGCACGTGCCCGTCGACCTGGGACCGAACCGCAGCGACGCATGGATGCACGCCAAGACCGTAGGATCCTACGCAGTGCCGTAGGGGACCGCACCGCCACTTCCACTGTTGCTCCTGGGGTATCGGCGAGGACCATTCGCAACCGTCTCCATGAAGCTGGGCTACGGTACCGCACACCGTTAGGCCGTCTTCCGCTCACGCCCCAACATCGTGCAGCCCGCCTCCAGTGGTGTCGCGACAGGCGTGAATGGAGGGACGAATGGAGACGTGTCGTCTTCAGCGATGAGAGTCGCTTCTGCCTTGGTGCCAATGATGGTCGTATGCGTGTTTGGCGCCGTGCAGGTGAGCGCCACAATCAGGACTGCATACGACCGAGGCACACAGGGCCAACACCCGGCATCATGGTGTGGGTAGCGATCTCCTACACTGGCCGTACACCACTGGTGATCGTCGAGGGGACACTGAATAGTGCACGGTACATCCAAACCGTCATCGAACCCATCGTTCTACCATTCCTAGACCGGCAAGGGAACTTGCTGTTCCAACAGGACAATGCACGTCCGCATGTATCCCGTGCCACCCAACGTGCTCTAGAAGGTGTAAGTCAACTACCCTGGCCAGCAAGATCTCCGGATCTGTCCCCCATTGAGCATGTTTGGGACTGGATGAAGCGTCGTCTCACGCGGTCTGCACGTCCAGCACGAACGCTGGTCCAGCTGAGGCGCCAGGTGGAAATGGCATGGCAAGCCGTTCCACAGGACTACATCCAGCATCTCTACGATCGTCTCCATGGGAGAATAGCAGCCTGCATTGCTGCGAAAGGTGGATATACACTGTACTAGTGCCGACATTGTGCATGCTCTGTTGCCTGTGTCTATGTGCCTGTGGTTCTGTCAGTGTGATCATGTGATGTATCTGACCCCAGGAATGTGTCAATAAAGTTTCCCCTTCCTGGGACAATGAATTCACGGTGTTCCTATTTCAATTTCCAGGAGTGTATATTGTACCGGTCAAAACTTCGATTACTATGAATAATCCAAAGAAGGGTAGGAAACGTGTCTAGGCAGCACGAATAATATCTATTTATTTGCTGGACAAAAGCACTTGTAAAATAAAAGATTACGCATTTCCCTTGAGAAGGAGCGAGAGTTCGTAGAAAATTAAAATTATATCATGCCATTACGGCTTATTACGAAGACACAGAAAAGTATTTATAGTCATTCGTAGATTGATCCTCGTACATTAAAAACTTTATTCAGAACAATGATAGAGCATGTTATTAACTCCTGCACTGGTAAAACTCACGTAAGGTGCTGGTTAATTGGTTACGGCTTTATTTTCGCTGCAGTTCTTTCAGTAGGCGGAGATATTTTGCTTACTGCTTCTTGGTCATGGTCAAGAAGTGATGAAAGGCGTTGTTTTTACTTTATGTTCTTGCAAGTCACCAAGTACATCGTCTTTCCGTTTGGTTGTTTCTTGCTGACAGCAGCTATCTTATCTCTGAGCTACCTTATCTCTGACTCTCTGAACTTGTGCAACTATATAAGCGAATGAGAATCCCTTTGCGTACAGTTTTACAGTGTATTTATTGCATTAGACAACACGTAAGTACACCTGCATATGAAACTATTTTTTTAATTGTAATGAAAACAACTCATCTTCATCACTTTCTTCAGTGCATGTGGATATAAGAGACATATGTAAAATTTTTGCCAAGTTTCAGCAACAAATATGTCTGAGCATATTCAAAATATCTACGATGTGATCATTATCTCACAGTGTTCATCAATATGCGGTAGAGATAAGTTACTACGAGACACTGAAGTAGAAAGTCGACTGATTTTGTATGAGCGCTATTCGGAAAGTCGCTTAATTGAAACCACTGTGAAAATAAAAAATGTTTTATTTACAACAGTTAGCTACACCTTCTAGCTATTTCTCCAAGTAGTCGCCTCTCCGACTTAAGAAACGGCACCAAATTTCCGATATCCTCGTCATAGAAGGCAGCCGCCTCTGATTTTTGCCAGTTCTCTACAGCTCGTTGTCTGTGCCAAATTTTTCCTTCGTAGCTAGCGGTTCTTGCGAGCAGAGATGAATATGAGAGGAAGATAAGCCCATCCCATCGAAAACACTGCAGGACCTACATTACCCCCGCCTTGTGCGGCCGAGACCTGTCGTGAAGAAGGAAATGCATGATAGTTACGTTATGTGGATTGCATGACATGTGACGAAATCTGTCACCAGCCCATCATACTTGGCGTGTGATATTATTGTTCCAGGTACCTTTACGTGGTCACCGTTCTCCCAGAACTGAAAAGAGAGACGTGACGCGATCGACGGACATAATAGATACACTGCCCATCAAATCTGCGCAAAGCTTCATCGGATTTTCAATGTGGTTTCCATTTCGCTCCCAATCGGATCTTACTTTCTGAGCAGCCCTCGTATATTAGTTGGCTATGTAGGATAACCCACGTCCATAATGGAGGTAACAAACATACAGTAATGTTATGAGCCTTGACCCGTAGGTAATCATTTCGAGACCTGGAGTTTGGCGACCTGAAATGAGAAACAGAGCACAGTTAGTAACCACCAACTACATCCCACCATATTCAATTCAATTAAATTTTAACCCCCCCTCCACCCCCACCCCCCAGCTCCAATGTCCTTTGCGTACTGGCATGTAATACTGTTAATAATTATCTGTCAAATGCGGTGGCCTCTTGGCTTTACGGTACAGGAATATGGTATTCCCAAGCACTTTCTCCCTCCTTCAGTTCCGATATCATCCGTATTAGTGCGAACAATACAGTGCACAAACACTCATCAGTGTTTCATAAACCAGTGTACGCGATACAATTCACAACAGATCGAGGAAAGGCAGCAGCAAACCACCCGCATAGGACACCGCTTAGCACCACGTTGCGGCGTTTCTGTATTTCACAACTGCAGCTCCGGAATTTCAAATTATTCAATGGAGAGCTTAAAATAGGCATACGATTATGTACATTCTGCTCATATTCTTGCTGTGGCTAATTCATAAAGGCACTGTGAAAACAAATAATATTTCGGGTTAAGTTTACGAATCGCGCAGGAGAGAATACCTACATCACTAAAGAAATGTCTCAACGTTATTCACGAAAGACATACTTACTTTACGAGTCAGGGTAAGAGTAATCTGTTGACAAGCAACAATCGATTAAATGATCGGAACGATGGACAGACTGATAGGAAAGGAAGTTATGAATTCGAAAATGACAGTAGTCTAATTACACATGACATTAGCGACTTTGGTCTGTCAGAAGCGATGTATTCTCTAGAGCTCTTATTTTCGTAAGTATATAATGGGCTGACGTGTGCAGGATGTATGAGAACTTTACCAAAAAGCAGAAGTACTGAAATCATTATGTTTAAATCAGTTTATTGGTTTCTAAAAGAAATAAAGCACAGGGAAGAAGAATGAAGTCACTGTAGACTCCTGAAACACAAGTTCGTTC
The DNA here is from genome assembly GCF_023864345.2 of Schistocerca serialis cubense. NCBI lineage: Eukaryota > Metazoa > Arthropoda > Insecta > Orthoptera > Acrididae > Schistocerca > Schistocerca serialis. The sequence goes on from NC_064639.1 coordinate 269,076,254, forward strand.
GCATGCAAATATTATTTCAGCTCTTCGTCTAACTGCTACGGTACTCCTCTTAAAGTATTTTCACATTGTCGTTATCGAATTGTTGATAATTTGCTTCACGAACTGTTGATAACCTTTTAATAACGATTAGCTGGGTCGAAGTATGAAGCGAAACTAGACAGCGAGAGTCATTTAACGGGACAGAATTTAGAACAGAGAACGTATATAGAAGTGTGAAGAAGAAAACCCATCGAGTTTCTGTTGATGGAATCACCCAGGCACTCGCCTGAAGTGTTTCTTAGGGAAACCACGGGAAGCTTGATACAGGGTTGGTCCTGAAAACAAGCCTCTTATCTGAACCAATACCTTACTCTGTTATAAACGAGAAGCTGAAAATTAAGGTAAAAATCTAAAGTTTGATACAGCGAGAGTATCAGAAATGTTTACATTACATTTTTAAGATTCTCTTCTGAGTTGGTTACTGCCCCACGACGGTCTGCTTACTTTAATCTACAAAAAACATTACGATTCTCTTACTGCTCATCCGTTTAGATAATTGATTGTACGTCCACGTACGACGTTGTCACATTAGACGAATCGTTTGTTATTTGAAATGTTTTCGTTATCCGTGTTCACATATTTCTCTCTGCAGTTAGTTTGCCTGGAGATAACTTGTTAAGTAATCGAACTTTGTTGATTCGTTCTCTCATGTCATGACGCCGTCGCGTTATCCGTGTCCAAGAACGGCTGATACGGACTTATCATTTATTCAAGGTATCTTAGACTTGGCGTTCAAATTATTATAATTCTTGAATAGTCTCAGCATTTAAAAATATTTGCTTAATTGCACTTACATGTATTAACAATGGAACATAACAGGTATAACTAAGATAACAAAGGAATGGATGTCCAAATATTTTGATGGGCAAAGTTTGTAAGTAAACCGAAATTCACTCTTGCAATGTTGTAGGACTTAGAAAGCCAAGAATCTTTTCATGGTAATCTGTGAAGTTCTTTTATACAACATTCTTAAAATATCTGCCAGGACGTTTCATTCTTGAAATAATTTACTTGTATTCTTACTATGTTTAGTAAATGAGAAAGTCGTTAACCATTTCGGTCTCGTTTTAGAGTCGTGAACAGTTTCGAATGTATATCCGCTTCCAGTACACAGATCATGAGACGAACGAATATTTTAAGTAGAGTAAATTAAATTCGATCTCCAGAATACTGAGCCAAAACCAGTACTCGAAGTAAAAAAGGAGATTTTCTGTTGTAATAAGAGAGAAAGTTAAGTCCAGGATTTCACTAGATCGAAGTTATTTAGTTTTCACAACTGCAATGACGGCTTTGTAGTGTGATAAGCTGCAATCTGTAGATACCGGATAAAAATATATAACGCCATTCTTTGACAATATTTTGTTGCACTCCGCGTTACCAGCTGGGAGGCTAGAGTTACTAAATAGAAACGAAAGAATGAATGTCTACACAAAATCATCCACCTAGTACACTATCTCGCTGTTGTAATCATGCGGGAAAAATATTGCACCAACTGCGACAGTGTGAATACTCCTTTGTAACAGTTTTTCAGTTTAATTACTCGGTGGGCAGATGTCGTACTGCTCTTCTTTCTGAAAATAAAGATATACCCCGTCCCACGTGTGCGCAATGGGGTCCGATTCACAATAGATTTCATACGTCATCAGCAAAACCCTCACATACTGATTTTTTTAAACTAAAAGCTGTAAGTCAATTGTTACGAAAGAGCAGACAGTCTGAAATGTGATTAGTGAAAGCAAAGAGCTGTTTGCCTACATTTTATTTTAACATTCCAGTTCTTAAAGGCTCAGTGCTCTTTCCTCCTCCTGGAAATCTGACAATTAAACTCTACTGCATGTCCATAATCTAACAGATACATTTAACTCTCATTCCAGAATTCAACAGCATGTTTCCTTTCTCCTTCAAAAAAGGAAGAAAATTAAAAACAATAATTAACTAATACATCACCTTATCGAACAATGTGTCATTTTCATTTCTGCATCGCTGCCGCTCATTAAAAAAAAAAAAAAAACTCGCTGGCGCTGTTTAGATTTTCTCACTCGATCGCCGGTGTCACGCTGGTCGACAGCTCATGTTCTCTCCATCGAGTCCTGCTTAATCCCAGCAGACGCCAATACTTTCGTCCGTCACAGATTCACAGATGGTCTCTCTTTCTCCCTCTCTCTCTCTCTCTCTCTCTCTCTCTCTCTCTCTCTCTCCATCGTTCGCGCCATGAAAGATTAGCACATCCTCGAAACAAACCTAATTTACAACATTTTAGTTTAAGTATGTTTCAGTTATGTGCTGCATTTCATGGTGTACTAGAAAACGCTGCCTGTTAACGAGATTCGTTTGAAAGTATACACGTGAATCGCCTAAAAGTAGCACCGCAGATATTGAGGAAATGAAAAGAACTAATGATGCGCGGTTTTCACAGAATAGGTTCGTAGTCAGGGGCTCTTGTTGTTAGCCAATAAACAAATTGTAATAATACCAGAAAGTGTAATTTTTGTGCAAACGTCATTTACGAGAGTTTGAATTTTGAAAAGCTTCCACACCGACACTTGTTTGTGCCATCCAACATGCGTCGCTGCTAGGGACGATGTTATGTTTACTTCTATGTAATTGTGTGTTCCTTATATACATTGTAACTTACTAGTTAGTGTGTGACTGTCCAAATTGTAGGTCGTGAGCAGGCGATGGAATTTACCAATGCAGAGAAAGCCAAATGCTCACTGTGTATGGAGAGTGTAGAAAGAATGTAGCTCTTTCTTGTGCGGCAAGATATCACAATAGACATCAACTATCTCGACAATTATTTATCAACCGCTCCAAACAGTAAATTGAAAGTGGTAGTGTAACACCTATACAACGTAACAAAAGGCAAAAATTAACGTGACGGCAGAAGAGGCGGAAATTAATGTTCTTACGACTGTTGTAGCTGATCCGCATGTTAGTTCACGCGCAGTCGCTCGAGGAAGTGGCATGAGTCAGTCAAGTGTCGTACGCATTTTCCATCGACATAAGAGTCCATCACTATCACATCTCTCTCCATCAAGAGCTGCACGGGAACGATTATAACAGTCGTATTAGCTTTTGTACATGGTCATTAATGCAGGATAGTAAAAACGTATCATGTATCTTATTTATTGCTGATCACTATCACATCTTTCTCCATCAAGAGCTGAATGGAAACGATTATAACAGTCGTATTAACTTGTACATGGTCATTAATGCAGGATACTACAAATGTATCATATATCTTATTTAGTGCTGAGCCGCGCGGGATTAGCCGAGCGGTCTTAGGCGCTGCAGTCACGGACTGTGCGGCTGGTCCCACCTTAGGATAATTTAGGTTAAGTTGTGTGTAAGCTTATGGACTGATGGCCTTAGCAGTTAAGTCCCATAAGATTTTTTTTTAATAATACAAGAACTAATAGTTAGTTACACGGATACATCTACGTCTAACTGCCTTCATCTGGCAACGCCATTCATAGGTCACCCGTTAAATGAAGTCTCGTCGTCATTCAAGCAAGGAGGCACACCACCCAGGTCGGCCGTAGTGGCCGAGAGGTTCTAGGCGCTTCAGTATGGAACCACGCGACCGCTACGGTCGCAGGTTCGAGTCCTGCATCGGGCACGGATGTGTGTGATGTCCTTAGGTTAGTTAGGTTTAAGTAGTTTTAAGTTCTAGGGGACTGGTGACCTCAAACGTTAAGTCTCGTAGTGCTCAGAGCCATTTGAACCATTTGCTCACCGCCCAACGTTCTGTTGATCTCAAAGCACCAACCGCCTCTCATGCAATTCTTTGTATGGACACATAAGAGGATTATACGCCGTTCATTTGCATACTATAGTGTCAGTGTTGACTGGAAAACACTGTTGGGAATTCTGAAGTAGAGCACGAATAAAATCTTTCTTTCTTTCGCTTACGCCATAGTTCCGCAGCGATCTTAGAGTCGGCGTGGTTACAACGGATTTGGCAATGTTAGTGTTAGGGATGGCCAGATGCCCTTCCTGCCACCATGCTGCACCTCCGATCCGGGGCGCCTACCCGAGTCCAGGAAGCAGCGCGTTAGCGCTCTCGTCTACCCTGGAATCAATGTACCACAACTGTCTGCGTCTAGTGTAAATCGTGAAATAGTGCGGACGTGTTTCAAATGTCTGCGAGGCGTGTAACTGAGGCGGAACGTGGGGACCAGCCCGGTATTCACCTAGCAGGGTGTGGAAAACCGCCTAAAAACGACACCCAGGCTGGCTGGCACAGCGGCCCCCGTTGTTAATCCGCTGGGCGGATTCGATCCGGGGCCGGCGCACCTTTTCCAATTTTTTTTTTTACCTCTGCTATCCGAAATATTTTATTTGAAGCATTTAACCGTTAATTATGATTTTCAGCATATTTCCAAATATCCTCCTGTAGTCACAATGTTGGCTCATTTTAAAGTGTTCAATTTCTATGTAAGAATAATAGTCGAGTAAAGTAGCATGCCTATTCTGCATAATAAACAATGCTGTGTGGCCCATGATCCACGTTGCAGCGTTGTTTTTTGCTCGTGGATATCTCAGTTTTTGTGGCTGAATGATCTCTAAAAGGTCTACACCACAGGGCGTCGTACGGTCTATCACCGATAATCGTTGACGAAGAAATGTAGTAATTTCTTCTGCATGTCCGCACGTGAACCTATGAATAAGCGTATCGACTCTTCCGCATGCGTCACAGTTGGGCGTTGGATGAAGGCCTATTTTATGTAGCTTTTCATTCGTTGCTACTTTATCGTTGACTGTTAGATACCAGTCGGCTATGACGCGTGACGGTAACACGTCGCTGTGCACATTCCGCCGTACTCCAATGTGTATGTGGATGTTTTTCTTCGAGACGATTCCCGTGGTTTGTTGTCATAAGTAGGCCATAAAGCTTCCTGTTCGTCAGGCTTCCGTTATCGACGATGTTGTGTCGAATGTAGCTCATTTCCATGTAGTACAGTCACACATGTCGGTAAGAAAGTGGAGTGCCGGCGATATTAACGGGTGGGTCAAGGCTATGAGGCTTCCACCGCTGAATGAGGTTTGTGATGATACTGGTCATCCGGATACGAAACTCCTCCCTGATGCGATTTAGGAGCAGGGTGACACATTTTTTGTGTACTTTAATGAGGTTAAGGCCACCTTTGAACGAAGGTAAGGTTAAGGTATCGAATTGAACTTTGAAAATGTGCCCCTAAAAAGAAACCAACATAACGCTTGTTGCATACTCTTGGCTAGATGGTCGGAGATTGGAAGAATTTGCGCCAAATAATTAATCTTGCTCGTAATGTCGAACTCGATGGTCTTAACTTTCTGTAGTATGTTCAAGTCACGGTCAGAGTGAAGTATCAAAGCAGCACGTAATTTATTAAGCATGTGTGATCAGTTCTTCGTCAGGAATTTGTCTGGTTTGGCCTCAAAGGTAACACCGAGGGTTGTGTGATAATCCTTGACCTTGCACCAGGTAACATGGGATATGTCTCCGATACCGCCACCGATCTGCAAAGCTGTGGTTTTAGTTCTATTTAGTATTGCTCCTGAAAGAAATGTGAATGTTTTTAAAAGAGTTTCCGCTGACAGAAGTTGTTGCGATGATGACACAGTTACGCATATATCGTCAGCAAACGCAATGCATGGGATAGTGACAGACTCGACGCTAATCCCGATCCCGCTATGCGCTAAGTTCAGTAGCGGCTCTACTGCAATGGCGTACAAAATCATTGACAGAGGACATCCTCGGCGGATGGATTGCTCAATGGAAACTTCTTTTGTAAAATGGCCATTAATGAGAATCCGTGAAGAGGCGTTTGTAGTAAGTTTGCGAATTATTTCTATGAGATGAGGTCCAAATACTAGTTTCTTCACGCTTTTTAAGAGGAAGTCATGACGTACACGGTCATAAGCCTTCTCAAAATCTAGAAAGATCAGAGCGCCATGTCCTTTGGTTTCAGCATATGAACAGATGATGTCCCTCAAATCGCAGGCAGCTGAGATTGCACTTCGGACTTGCACTGCACTGTACTGGTAACAGCCTAAAACCTTGTACATAACGGCTTGCATCCTTAGCTTAATCGATCTGGTGATGATTTTGAAATCGGCATTCAGGAGTGTGATGGGTCGCATGTTTTCGACCTTCCTACTGTTCCCTTTTTTCGGTAAGGGCAGGATGATACCTTCCGTAAATGCCTTGGGTATAACTTCCAGGTGCCAGAGTTCATTCGTTATCTCGAGGAGTGTCGGAACGAGGAGGTTCCAGTAACGCTGGTAAAACTCAGCGCTGAGACCGTCGGGTCCCGGTGACTGCCCTTTCTTTGCACTGTGGACCGCCAGTCGGATTTCGTCCTCTGTGAAGAGAGATTCCAGATTTGCATTATCCTGTTGTGACAAGCGACAGCTCAAGGTCCTAAGAAAATCGTCGCAAGAGTGTTCATCAACGGACTGCTTCTTGTAAAGTTGACTATAATAGTCGCAGACATGCGAGGTGATGTCACGTTGCTTCGTGATGGCATTCTCAGCGTCATCAACGACGGCTTCAATCAACATGGCTCTACACCGTTTCGTCGTTCTCAGGATGTGGTACAGAGAGGCCCGTTCTTCGGTGGCAATGTCCTTGGGGTGGGCTCGCACGATGATGCCTTGCATTCGTTGGCGTTGTATCGCCGTGATTTTCGCTTTATATCGTTTGATCTTTCCGTCGATATCGCGAGAAGGATTGTTAGTGCTACTGTACAGTTCTCTCAAACAGCGATAATAAAACTCAATAGTCTGTTTCTGCCGAAAGCTTTTTTGCCGGGCGTAGCTCATGAGGGTGAGGCGTAATTTAGGCTTAGCACACTGAATCCACCACTGGAGAACGCTATCGTAACGACGTCGCTGCCGCTGGAGCTGTTGCCACGTTATGCTCACCTCCTCTTCAAGTTGGGCATCCTGCAGAAGGCTGACATTCAATTTCCAGTAGCCTTTCCCGCGGTATATTTGCTGGCGTTGTAGGTTAAGGTAACACTGATATGCACAATGGTCGGAGATGTTGACAGGAGCTATGTCACAGTTCACAGTGTGTGGCTGGAGGGCATCGGACACATAGATCCTATCCAGCCGACTGGCAGAATGACTGGTTACGAAGGTGTACGCTATCCGTTCACCGTGCAGTTGTTGCCATGAATTAAATGTTCAAGTTCGATACATCTGTTCGTGTTAGGAGTTCGGTCTCTGTCGTTAAGCACACAATTGAAGTCACCACCGAGGATGAGATGTGCACGATAAGCGCTAAGAAGAATGGGAAACTCGTTTTTATAAAATTTTGAACGATCTCTCTTATGAGTGCTACCCGAGGGGGCGTACACGTTAACAATCTGCACACCATTCACTCGAAGAGAAATGCCACGACCACTAGACAGCCGCTGCACGTCCGTAAATGGTATACCTTCGCGCAGAAGTATGGCAGTGCCTACAGCATCCTGGAGATTGATGTTATCAATGAGAACGTAACCGGGCACTTCTAAGACTGTGACTACCTCCTGTAGGAGGGCAATGTCAACGCTGGTACCATACAAGAAATCAGTTAGCGAACGGAGTTTCACCGCACTTTGAATTCTATTGACGTTAAGTGTGGTAACGTTGTAGGTTTGGCTATCGCACATGATGGTTCAGAGGACAATGAGCTCTGATTGTTGGATCGCCCTTCTCGACGGCTTTGAACCAAACTCGTTGGGAACGTCTGGAGTACGAAACGAAATGTGAAAACCAATAACGGGTCAGGGAATGGAAATGTCGCAGCGCGATGGACATGCGCGAGAGCAGCTACTGCTGCATTTCCTCGTTCTGCTGCCACCACGGCTCATTGCTGTCGGGGTGCTTCGCGGTGCGCGCGCCGCCCTGCCCGCCACCGCCGGCTGAGTCTGTCAACGTGGTCGCATCAGCCTGGCCACCACGCGGGGCTGCGACTGACGTCATCGAGTTCCTGCGGGAGCGCTGCTGCAGCTGCTCGCTACTCTGTTCGCTCTTTCTCTTAGCCGTTACGGTGCTCTGTTCCCTCTCAGCGCTCAGTAGTGCCTTCAGGTGTTTGGTTTGTTCACGAATGCGTTCTTGCCTCGCGGTGTCCTCGCAGCGCACGGAGCAAGAAGATTGAGGTTCAGTCTCGCTGCCACTTTCTGACATGTGTACGGGTCTCAAATCATCCGACTTTTCCTCTTTGCTACTATTCCATTTGCTTCTCCTTCGGCGGCCTTTCTTCGTTTCTGCTGCAGTCTCTACCGACAGGGGTGGTTCAGGCAAACTGATCTGCACCCGCTCCTGTATCTCACATGGCTTAGTTTCGGAGGTGGCTGGCGCATCGTTCCTATCCAGCGGTAACTGCCCCGTTGAGGATGACGGGGCCGAATCGACGTCCGTCCTACAGCGAATGTCTTTGGCACTGCATTCCACCTGAACTGGAATCTCCGCCTCGCTAACACGTTCCGGCTGCCGGGGTGGTGGTACAGTCCCCGCGACTACCTCACTCAATAGCGGAACAAGCTTTTCACTACCGTCTGCAGGACGTTCCCGTGGAAGTGGAAATGGACGTCGACGTGTACAGTTCATCCGCAGATGTTCTGTTGAATGGCAGATCGGACAGGTAGGGGGTTGTCCAATGAAAGTTACCTGTGCACGACAGCCGCCAATGGCAACATACGAAGGTATATTGCTTTTTTAAGTCTGCACGTACACTTCGCACCACGCTGTTAACTTGGTAGCGATATGCACTCGACCATTTTTCATTTGAAACTGACAAAACAGCGCCGTATAGTGAGAGAGAACGTGCAATCAAGTCATTACGACACTCCGGTGGCACATTAAATACCCTGACGGTTCTCACTCCGTATCCCGAAGGCACGATTTGGACATTACTAATACTGCCATCATTATGACGAAATGGTCTCACACCAGCATTCTCCTCAACGAATTTCTCGTAAGTGTCACTCGAAATAAATTTGATAAATAATGAGTACTGCACAAAGTCCAACTGGAACGTGTCGACTATATCTTCAGGCAATTTCAGATCCTCAAAGATCCACTCATGAATTTCAAAAGCCGGTCGGTCGCAAGGCAGCGCGATCGAAAACACACTGAACGCTGTTCGCTCTGTTAATTGTCGACATCTTACTTACAACAGTTATACAGAAACAAACGTTAACAGCGCTCTCACACGCTGCTCAGCTCTCCACCTCAGCACTGCTCGCGACGTAAACACCGGCCCGCGCTACCGCCCGTCACAGCGCGATGTGCACTGGCCGAGTGCCTGAACACGACTGCTCTCGGCTACCCTGGCGGGTCTAATGCAGGAATAAAATAGAGGGTGTCAAAAATACATGAGGAGGTCTGTAGTTATAAGTGTCAACTGGCGCGAAAGGCTGGAAGTAATAGATAGTGTTGTAGCCTATCCTGAATCTAGGCACAGTTCAATCGATACTTTGAGCAAATGGTAACTAAAACATAAAAGAATTTTCGAAGGAAACTGAAGTCCATGGAGATGACATAAAAAATATATGGTTCGCCTGTGACATTTGTAATTCTCTCAGAGACGGCAAAGCATTTGGACGATCCATTCAACGGTATATGCAAGACATTACCTGTGTGTATGGAAAAAGAGACTGGAAGTTAAATATCAACTGAAGTAACGCCATGGTAATGGAAAATAGACGAATTAAAATCAGATGGCACGGAGGGAATTATACTACGATGTATACTTGTAAAGTGAGACTTGGGGCCGGCCGAATTAGCCGAGTGGTTCTAGGCGCTATAGTCTGGAACCGCGCGGCCGCTACGGTCTCAGGTTCGAATCCTGCCTTGGGCATGGATGTGTGTGATGTCCTTAGATTATTTAGGTTTAAGTAATTCTAAGTTCTATGGGACTGATGACCTCAGCAGTTAAGTCCCATAGTGCTCAGAGCCATTTGAACCATTTTGAGACTGGGGTTTGATACAGTAATCAGGTTCAAGTGGGCATAGGTTGCGGTAGTTGTAATTGCATGTACATGACTACTCTGAGATTGACGCTTAAGTACGACTTTCGAACTGTTTCGAAGTCTCTCTTAGCGAGCTATACAGAAGTAGCACAGGAACAAAATGAAGGATGTCAAAGGTACTTGAAAAAGCTTGTAGTAATAAGAGTCCATTGACGTCAAAGGCTGGAAGTACTAGATTAGGAAGTGAGATAGGGTTGTAGCCTACCCTGAATGTAGGCACAGTTCAAATGGCTCTGAGCACTACGGGACATCTGAGGTCATCAGTCCCCTAGAACGTAGAACTACTTAAACCTAACTAACCTAAGGACATCACACACATCCATGCCCGAGGCAAGATTCGAACCTGCGACCGTAGCAGTAGCGCGGTTCCAGACTGAAGCGCCTAGAACCGTTCGGCCACCCCGGCCGCCTGTAGGCACAGTTCAATCTATACATTAAGCAAGCAATAAGGTGGGCTTCAACAAAATATTTTCACTTTCGGAGGAGGAAATTGGAGATCGAAATTTCATGAAAAGATCTCGACACATTAAAAAAGTCTTTTTTTTCATAACTCCCACCCCAATTAGCGTATCATATCCCCTATTTAACGATAGTACAAAACGAGCTGCCCTTTTCTGAACTTTTACGATGTCCTCTGTCAGTCACATCTGGTTAGGATCCGATAACGCACCACATACTCTAACAGAGTACACTCAAGCGTAGAGTAAGCAGTCTTTTTAGTCGATCTGTTGTATTTTCTATGTGTTCTGCGAATCCACTGCCTTTGGCTCGCTTTCCGCAAACATTATCTACGCCATTGTTCGTATTGAGGAGGATCATCTCATATTTCACGTCCATAGTAAGAGCTTAACTGTAAACGTTCTGGAAGAGTTCTAGAGTTTCAAATAGATTTAGCCGAGACTGCTCCTAAGGAGTAAGTTAGGCTCAAGCACAAAAATCTCGTGTAAAACGTTGTACAATGTTTTTAGTAGTCGGTTTCGAAGGTAGCTTACTGTATTCTCTGCTCCTATTTCATGGCCCTGCCACGGCCCCTTAATCTGCTTTTTGTATCTCTTTTATTGCAGTAGCGTCAGATAGCCAATTACCGTGAAAACGTATTTTCGTTTTTTAAACTTTTCAAACGTCTTAAAATGTTTAACTTCTTTTAATCTCAAGAATGTTTTGCCTCTGGTTTACAATCTGTCATTTTTTTATGTTGAGACTTTTCTGCTATTAAATGAAAATTTGTTTTTTTAATGTATTTCGGTCTCTGGATCATCTTTTTACTTCTGTTAGCATTAGTTTGTTATGCTTCCCATTCACGGTGTTTACAATGCATACGGCCCGGCTGCTCAGTCCGCAGCAGCCGCAAGGTTCACACAGGCGCGCTTATCAGAGTTCGATTAGTGGTGCTCTCGTACGTAAGCGTTTTCTTGTGGTTCATCATATCAGGATGACTGCTTTGCGTTCTCTGCAGCGCAGGGGTCAAACTTAATTTAACATTGGCCTATAGCGTGGCTTTTACCTGGTGTCCTATGGTGGTTTTATTTTTATAGATTTCATGCATTCCCATGGCAATTTTAAGGCAAAAAGCAGTTTCCCAGACTGCTTTTGAAAGTTGGGGTTCTTTGTACCCACAATTTCGATGTTATTTGATGGTCCACCTAAGGTAGATGTTTGCCTACTAGTTAGTTGGGCATGGACATGATGTCCTACAACGCTAGGTAGGATATTGTTTTAATATTTCCATCTGATTGTTCAGTTTCTAATGTTAGATCCTTCATTATTTAAAATTTCTTAATTGTTTAAAGGAGTAGGCTGCAACTGTGGTCTTACTTCAGATTTAAGATACACCTGATTATGGGGCTAAAACCCTGAAACCGTTGTAGTGGATCTGGCGTGACAGACTTGGGTCAATAAAAGTATATTACGACTGTGAAGGTTTTGCTTGCCGTGAACGTGTCGCCGAACAGTCGCAGATGTGCGGAAAATAAAAATTAATCTTGTTCGTAATTGTTGTCCTTTAAGTGAACTTTCGATTTGTGGAATTTATTGTTTTGCCGAAATCTGACGTATTCCTTTTAGGACTCATGTGAATGATTTCGCGCTTTTTATTATTTATAGTCAGTTGCAACTTTCTGAAGCACATCGTCTGCGTCAGGACGAAATGATTTGTCAAAACTGCTGCTGTGGTGGTGTGGATAATTTTGTCCCGAAACAAGTTGTGACAACAGTTACACGATTGACAACTGGGCTGAAAATCTTCGATATTGCTTGAATAACAGTTGTATGGTGAGTTCACATCAGAGATTCGCGACAGATTTTGATGGGCCGATAATTACGTAATGCTGTCGCAGATAACTGATGTAAAGTCATCATACAACTGTTATTCAAGCAATATGGAAGATATTCAGCCCAGTTGTCAATCGTGTAATTGTTGCCAAAATATGTTTCGGGAAACGATTATCGCATTCTCAAGCAGTAAAAATTTTATTTATCCCCTTAGGCCTCGTCAGAAAAACGAGCTGACAATGTGATAATGTTGTTTCGAAACATGTTGTGGCAATAATGACACGATTGAGAACTGGGCTGAATATCCTCAATACTACTGTCGCAGATGTCGTCAACGTCTGCGCTGGTAGTGCCACTGTTCCCTTCGTAGCGTAAACGGTGCGACGAGTATCTCTTCCCCTTTTTTGCATCGAGAGCTCGGTTCCACGCACCGTAAAGAGTCAGTCGCAGTCACGGTTGAATATGTTCTCACACTTTCTTATTTCTACAGCCTCTTTTATAACAGAATTCCAATATGTAGGAGCCGGGGACAAAAATTTTATTTCGTCAAAGAGTGTTTGTGAGGCTGTATTGCATATTTCCCCAGAAATATGTGTAAGATCTATTTTACAACTTCCTAAGAAGATAAAGGAAATGCTAATTCCTGTTAAGGACAGTGTCCCCCTCAGGATCCTTGGGATTTAAAACACTTCTTGCAAATGCTGAAGAAATTACATGGTCAGTCCATCCGCAACGTTTCCGACCGCTGTGAAGAATATCAAAGGTATAATAAAAATCTAGAACTGGAGAAATCCGCAGTTGCTGGACAACACAAATAAACACAAAATACTGCTTGACGAAACAAATGTTTTGTCCTAGGCTCCTAAACACTGAGATTATGTGCTTAAAGAGAATACAGAAATAAGGATGTGTGAGAAGATCTTCAAACGTGACAGCGGGTGTAATTCTAGGTTTAGAGAAGAGACAAAGATATTCGTCGCAATGCTGACGCTACGACGGCAGCGACAGCATTAGGTAATTACCGACCAATCAGAAGCCGTCTATGAGATATAAAGGGTGGTCCATTGATAGTGACCGCGCCAAATATCTCACGAAATAAGCATCAAACGAAAGAAACTACAAAGAACAAAACTCGTCTCGCTTGAAGGTGGAAACCAGATGGCTCTATGGTTGGCCCGCTATATAGCGCTGCCATAGGTCAAACGGATATCAACTGCGTTTTTTTAAAATAGGAACCCCCATTTTTTATTGCATATTCGTGTAGTACGTAAAGAAATATGAACGTTTTAGTTGGACCACTTTTTCCGCTTTGTGATAGATGACGCTGTAATCGCCACAAACGTATAAGTACGTGGTATCACGTAACATTCCGCCAGTGCGGACGGTATTTGCTTCGTGATACATAACCCCTGTTAAAATGGACCGTTTATCAATTGCGGGAAAGGTCGATGTCGTATTGATGTATGGCTATTGTGATCAAAATGCCCAACGGGCATGTGCTATGTACGCTGCTCGGTATCCTGGACATTATCCAAGTGTCCGGACCGTTCGCCGGATAGTTACGTTATTTAAGGAAACAAGAAGTGTTCAGCCACATATGAAACGTCAACCACATTCCGCAACAAATGATTATGCCCAAGTACGTGTTTTAGCTGCTGTCGCGGCTAATCCGCACATTAGTAGCAGACAAATTGTGCGAGAATCGGGAATCTCAAAAACGTCGGTGTTGAGAACGCTGCATCAACATCGATTGCACCCGTACCATATTTCTATGCACCAGGAATTGCATGGCGACGACTTTGAACGTCGTGTACAGTTCTTCCACTGGGCACAAGAGAAATTACGGGACAATGACAGATTTCTTGCACGTGCTCTATTTAGCGACGAAGCGTCATTCACCAACAGCGGTAACGTAAACCGGCATAATAATGTATGGTGCGGCATTATGGGAGGAAGGATAATTGGCCCCCATTTTAGCGATGTCAATCTAAATGGTGCAATGTATGCTGATTTCCTACGTAATGTTCTACCGACGATACTTCAAGATGTTTTACTGCATGGCAGAATGGCGATGTACTTCCAACATGATGGATGTCCGGCACATAGCTGGCGTGCGGTTGAAGCGGTATTGAATAGCATTGAATAGCATGCGTCAGCGCATTGTCAATGCATGTGCGAACATTACGGAAGGCGAACTACTCGCAGTTGAGAGGAATGTCGTTACACGTATTGCCAAATGCATTTAGGTTGACGGACATCATTTTGAGCATTTATTGCATTAATGTGGTATTTACAGATAATCACGCTGTAACAGCATGTGTTCTCAGCAATGTTAAGTTCGGAAAGGTACATTTATCACATTGGAACAACGGAAATAAAATGTTCAAACGTACCTACGTTTGTATTTTAATTTAAAAAACCAATTTGAAAAACCTACCTGTTACTAACTGTTCGTCTAAAATTGTGAGCCATATGTTTGTGGCTATTACAGCGCCATCTATCACAAAGCGGAAAAAGTGGTCCAACTAAAACGTTCATATTTCTTTACGTACTACACGAAATGTAATAAAAAATGAGGGTTCCTATTTTAAAAATCGCAGTTGATATCCGTTTGACCTATGGCAGCGCCATCTAGCGGGCCAAACATAGCGCCATCTGGTTCCCCAATTCAAGCTAGACAAGTTTCGTTCTTTGTAGTTTTTCCGTTTGACGCTTATTTCGTGAGATATTTGGCGCAGTCACGATCAATGGACCACCCTGTATACCTGATAAGTCAAAACACTGTGACCACTGCCGCGAGGCTGGATGCTGCCTGGTGGCGTTGCGGTCACGTGACGCGCTATGAAAAATGTGTGAGGGCAGCAGAAACGGGCGGAGACCGCCCAGAGATGATATGGGCTGAAATGGGGAACTCACTGAGATAAGGACTTTGTCAAAGGACATATTGTTAGTGCTCAAAGCCTCTGAACCGGTATCTCAAAAACGACGAAGCTGTTCCAATGTTCACGTGCTACTGTCAAGAGAAGAAAAAAGAGGTAGAAGGATAGTAAAACTACCGATAGGAGCTAAACGGTTGGATGTCCACGACTATTCACAGAACGTGGGGTTCTGAGTCTTTTCCGCTCTGTGAAGTAGGGCAGATGTTAATCTGCGGCATCTCTGCCGAAAGAGCACAATACTGGTGCACGCACAATAGTTTCGAGCCACTTGTTTATCGTACACTGTCAAGCCTGGACCTTCACAGCAGATCATCTCTATGTGTTCAAATGTTGATGCAACGACATAATCAGTTACATTTCAATGGGCACGGGACCATCGGGATTGGATCGTCGATCAATCGAAACGTGAATCACGTTTTCGCTGACCAGGTCGCTGGTCGTCTCCACAAACGCCGTCATAGACATGAACGGTGGCTCGAAACACGCAGTGCGGCATGGTCGTAAGCTGATGGGAACAATATTATGCTATAGAAGACATTCTCTTTCGCTTGCGTGGGACCTGTGGTAGTAATCGAAGACACACAACAATTGCGTACCACCTGCATACTTGAAGTCTTCCCCGACGGCGATGTCATCATTCAGCGGTATAATTGTCCATGCCTCGAGTCAGAATCGTGCTACAGTGGTTTGAGAAGCACTATAGTGAACTCACGTTGATGCTTGGCCATCAATTTCACCCGATGTAAGGCCTGCGGAACCCATCTGTGTCGCTATCCGATGCCATACCGAGTAAGCAAATCATCGGCCTGTTTTTTACGCGAATTACATGACCTGTGAGTAGACATCTAGTGCCACATAACTCCATAAACCTACTAAAATACTGTAGGATCCGTGATACGCAGAATCAGTGATGTTTTTTGTTACAAGCTATTGAGCAGGTGGTTATAACGTCTTGGCTCATGAGTGTAAGACCGCCACAGCGGTAGTTTCCACAGTCAGTTGCTCCTGACGAAAACGATGGGGACAAATGTCGAAAGCTTGCGGTTTTGTCCTGAACTGACGCGGCAAGAAGTCCGAAAATGTTTGATAGAACCTGCCGTCGCGAAAGACTTCGGCAGTTTACACAGTCAGTTGCTCCTGACGAAAACGATGGAGACAAATGTCGAAAGCTTGCGGTTTTGTCCTGAACTGACGCGGCAAGAAGTCCGAAAATGTTTGATAGAACCTGCCGTCGCGAAAGACTTTGTTCTCGTACTGTGCTCCCATTGTTAGTGTTTGTGAATAATCAATACCGTGCCTAAGCAGTGTAAATTCTTTTACCTTTCCATCATTAAAAATGATATCCAGGTAATCTCTGTTACCAGAACGACAAAAGCTTTGCATGATTTCGTTTCGTTTTGTAGGATATTCCAGCGAGACACCATGCCGACCATAACGGTCTATGGGAACGACCTGAGCCCACCAGCGCGAGCGGCCAGGATGGTAGCCGAGGCGGTGGGACTGGACGTGGATCTCAAGAGGACCTACCCCTTGAGAGGAGAGTGCAAGAAACCCGAATACATCAAGGTAATTCATTCGGTGGAGAGCAAAGGTACCTTAAAGCCACAACCGCCCACCGCAGTGACTGTTGTCAGACAAAGCCACTGACCAATGGTAGCTGCTCTTGGTCACCGGAAAGTCTCAAACCCACAAAATTAAACATCAATATTCTTAATGTCAGTTTGCTGCAGAATTCCTGAATATAATCGTAGTCCGAATACGAGAGACCTTCGTAAATAGTGCACAGGTTGGTATTACTGTAGACTGTTTGATGCAACAACGATGAAAATTACATCAGATGTAGTTTGGAACTTGAGGAAGAAGCAAGTGTTATTGTTTCGCTGGGTAACATAAATTTGGCGAGATGTAGAAATGGGCCACTCCAGGGACTGTTGAAGGTTGGTTGGTTGTTTTGGGGAAGGAGACCAGACAGCGTGGTCATCGGTCTCATCGGATTAGGGAAGGATGGGGAAGGAAGTCGGCCGTGCCCTTTCAGAGGAACCATCCCGGCATTTGCCTGGAGTGATTTAGGGAAATCACGGAAAACCTAAATCAGGATGGCCGGACACGGGAGTGAACCGTCGTCCTCCCGAATGCGAGTCCAGTGTGACTGTTGAAGGCTAGAGGTCGTACATCAGAATCGAAACCGTGTGGGGTAAAATCCCGACAGAAATTCACATTGCGTTAAGTGAAGTTTGCGATGAGCTTAAAGGGGCTGTAGAACAGCTTCACGTTAGGTGAATCATATTCGTGGTGATCGTATGAACATAGAGCTTAGTCCAAGACCAGGATGGCCAGAAACGTCGACAGGTGAACGAAGCGTGAGACTTGTTGCAGATGCTCTTTGAAAAGATCGCAGTGAAACTTGTGAAGAACTCTCTGAAGCCGTGGGCATTGCCTCAGCATTAGTGTTTCGTTGTCTGACAAACGATTTGAAGAAAAAAAATTCCTGCGAGATAGAGCTCAGACTGTTTGACTGCTGATGAGAAGCAGAAACGCCTGGACATTGCAACCTCACTCTAACAACGAGTCGACTGCGAAGGTCAAGCAGTCTTATATCGAATTGTCGCTATTGATGAAGTGTGGATTGGAGACTGAACCGGAGTTGAAATTAAAATCTAATGAGTTGAGAGCGTCAGGTTTTCCATGTCCAAAAAAATTTCAACCTCTCAATCAAAGGTCAATCAAATGATGATTTTTACTTATTATCACTAGAGAATCATCTCGAAAGATAGAGCTCTGTGGGGAACAAGTGTCACAGCAGTGTATTATCGTAACTTCATGGAAAACCCAACCTCAGTTGCTCGAGGCTTGGCCACTCATTCTCCACGAAAATTCTCGACCGTATATCGGCAATGTTGTAGCTCAAAACCTGTGAGAATACGGATGAGGAATGTTGGCTACATTCGACATGAGTCCACCAGTCTTCGAATTTTCAATTTCAATAAACTGCACCAACGGCCGCATACTTAAAGATATTTTATATTGTTCTGAAAGCAACCAGTTTCGGCAATTCATTTTGTCATCTTCAGGTCCCATACGATTTTACACAAATAAACGAACTTATCGGATCGTATAGCGCCGTAAAACACTGGATATCGTGAATTCGAATTGCTTCTGACGTTGAAAAAAACCTACGCAAGGACGTCGCTATGTTTCTCTCGGAGAGCTCTCTATCACCGTTACACGAGCCATTCGACAGACGAACAGAAGTCTGACTTAGATGGAATAATAGTTTCTGATACGTTGGGTTTATGTCATAGAGACGCAGGGAAACTATTGACGGAAGGTAGAGAGAAACTGAAATAAACAAGTAAATGTGGAAGTAAAAGAAGAATTGTATGCGTTATTTATGGACTGTTCCTCGCATAATACATTTCCTTGAAAGGGAAAGAGTCTGTCCACAAATCAACACAGATTTGCAAATCCTCTGACGGTATGTTACGAACCATGGATGGATGGCAGCAGGTAGATATCAGGTAAGCATTTGACACGGTGCCCCACGGCAGATTATTGACGAAGGCCTAAGCTTACCCTCTATGTTCCCAGATATGTGAGTGGCTCGAAGGCTTTTTAATAGAACTCAGTTTTTCTGGACGGCGAGCGCTTTTCATACATAAATTGCAACGGCGGATGTGCTTCAGGGAAGTATAATAGGACCACTGTTGTTAAGTATATACGTAAACTATCTGACGGACTGGGGAGCAGCAAACTGCGATGTTTTAGTGATGATGCTCCAGTGTACGGGCAAGCGTCGTGTGTTAGACGACTTTAATACAATTTCTGTTTGGTGCAGTAAATGACAGGTTGCTGGACATGAAAGTAGTACGTAAGGTTTCTTGTAGAGAAGGTGAAAGGTCTACTTAAGTTTATGGGGTGAGTTCTGGAAAATGTAGCTCATATACGAGGGCGAGTCAAATGAAAACTTTAAATATTTGTTTAAATATTATTTATTGTGCAGACGTGATACAAAGCTGTATAACGTTTCAACATAATCTCCCCCACGCTCAATGCAAGTCCTCCAGCGCTTACAAAGTGCATAAATTCCTTCAGAAAAAAATTCTTTTGGTTGTCCGCGCAACCGCTCATGCACCGTTCATCAGAACGGAACTTCTTTTGTCCTAATGCATCTTTGAGTACTCCAAGCATATGGTAATCACTTGGAGCAAGGTCTGGCGAGTATGGTGGATGAGGAAGATACTCAAAATGCAGGTCTGTGATGGTTGAAACTGTTGTACGGGCAGTGTGAGGCCTTGCATTGTCATGTTGCAAAAGGACACCTGCTGACAGCAGTCCACGTCGCTTTGATTTGAATTCAGACCGCAGATGACTTTTTAGGAGATCTGTGTATGATGCACTGGTAACAGTGGTCCCTCTTGGTACGTAATTCTCCAAAATGACGCCTTTTTCGTCCCTAAAGAGAGTCAACATAACCTTCCCTACTAATGGTTCTGTTCGAAACTTGAAATTTAAAGGGCACTAATGCTGTTTCAGTATACGTTTTATAGAATTCTTTAAGTCTGTTTGTGAGGCAATGGGCGGATTGTGACGCCCTGAAAATATTTTAAGTTCAGAGTTGACGTGGCCGCACGGGCAGCTCGGCCAGGCGGGGCCCGGCAGCAAACGCGTGGTGGCGAACGTTAGCCGGACGAGAGGGGTGGCCCCAGCACATGGTCCAGCCGCGTGGCTCGGAATTCCATTGTGACGCTGTGTCGATGAAGGAGACACGTTGGGAGTGCCAAAGATGGCGGACTTTGTGAAACCTTAGTGGCAGACATTTCACTGTTCGTAGAGAAATTAATGGCAGCCAGATGAATCGTGCTACCTCAAAAAGAAACTTGTGCATTACCATTATTTGCAAGACGATTCTGATGGTGTAATAAGATTTTCAATATATTTATTACTTTATAGGTTAGGATCTGACGGTAAATTACACACGTAACACCCAGCAACGAGTTTCCAAAATCTAAACGTTTCATCCGATTTCGCCGATCTACGCGTCCTTAGAAAGCTATTAGCGTAAATGTAAATTGGTATGAATTACAGGCATGTAACGTAAATAGCATATGAGTTATTGGAGGTCAAAGTGGCCGATTATTATCGATCGCGTCAGGCCATAAGTACTCCACAGTTGCGCGAAGAAACGGTAGCAGCATGCTTATAAATATATTTATTCGTCTATGTCTTTGTTTATTTCTGATATATACTATTCATGAAGAATTTTTAAAAAATATTTACTGTGTTTTAGAAAGTACAGACACATTATGCTACTGGCCTACCTTTTGTTGCTATTCCTTTGATATTTATTTATTTAATTTGCTTATCTATTTAGTAATGTGTGTGTAAGAGCGTGTTTATGATCCAGCCATAGGAATATTTATTTAATTTCAAGTTTTTCGTATGTGTTTCAATATGTTTGAGAGTGCACATTGGCTTGGAGACATGGAGGGAGCGCTCTAGCCAATCACAGTGCTCGTTACTAAGACAGACGTATGGAGGATGTGGGGGAGCATCGTTTTCGGAGAGGACACCTGGGAGTTCTGGATGGTATATCAGAGCACGGGCATTGCTGGACGTGACGGCGCGATGGACGGGCAGTCGGCGGAAAGACTTGTACAGTGGAGCAGTTTGCGCATGGTCACGGAGGATAGAAATATTTCAGAGTGCCGGCCTGTGCTCTTGTGCGATTTCCGTGGCTTATGCAGTGAAAATGTAGTATGCATTCAGAAGTTAATATTTCGCGAGCTATGTTGTTGTTCATAACTAATTACGTGAAGCAGGAATCTATTGCTTCCCTGTTATTCAACTCATATTTTATTTAATTGCTGGACCATCGACACCAATAAGTGTTTTGCAGAAATACACCGCATCCTCAAAAGTACTTCCACTGTCGTACTCATCATTTAAAGTTGTTAAGATAGTACCTGCACATTTTAATCTTTTTATAAATTTATATGTTACATTCATAATTCGCCGTTGCCGGGTGATAGAAACCTTCGGCCATTCGAATCAAGTGTGGTTTCTTATAATTTACTGGAGAATCAGCAGTATTTGGCCTCTAATGCGGCAACTACGTATACCAGCCCCTAGACAACGAAACCAGCCAAAAATTTTAATATTGCAGCTCTGAGTCAGAGGGTACTTAGTAGAGGGCCACCTCATTTCGTTCATCACACCACACCATTTCATCATTTTATTTGAACGATTCTTGGGTACTGCTGGAATGTTTGGTTATCCCCCACTAGGTGACTTATGGAATCAATTCAGAGTCGTGCTGATAGATTTGTTAGTGGTAAGTTCGAGCGGGTGTTACAGAAAAGCTACGTGAACTCAAGTGGGAATCATTGGAGAAAAGACGTTATGTGGTAAAAAGTACTCTCCACAATGCATCGTATATTGGCTTGCGGAGTATGTATGTAGATAAAGATATAGAACTGCTTGCCAGTCGTGACATCATCGGCTGCTCAATATACTGCTGCAGCTCGGCCACTGCGGGAGCAGACTAGCGGCCACGTTGTGACTGCAGGCTGTTGTAAATACAGTGCGCACCATATTTTACTGCAGTTATCATGTAGATAAAAAGTTTTGATGACAAGGACGGTGGACAACTAGTAGAGTATGTGTGTAGTTTTCCTTTTCTATAGGACCACACGTGTAAGGATATCAGAAATGTGCTTACAAAGATAAATCTATTGAAAATTTTGATACATGCTATAACATCTATATCTAGATAGCATAACCATAACTTTATCATCATTTCTTCCTCTTTCAGCAAAGAGAATGATATTACAGTCCCTTTTACGTACTAGCGTGCTTTGTTCTCTAATACGTTCTAATAACAAAGTGAAACGTATCGCAGTTTAATCAAAATACACTGCAATAACGTGCGGCAGTAATGGCTACCGTTCAAAGTCACAGCAGCGGGACACTGCAGCGACATAGTTGTACAACTCACAAGTTGCGAAGGGTCTTCAACACAATCGAAAAATTGGTGGCACCCACGACCGCTCAACCGCAGCCACAAACAAGGAGATGGATCTGGGGTCCGAACATCTCATTTGAGGATCAGATTTTCATCAATAGGAATTGAAATGAATCGATCTAAGAGGTCACAAAATCATCCTATTGTCCGTGGAGTGTTATAATGCCATAAATTTTGACGCAAAGCAGGCACCTGTAACCTTAACCATGGTTGGTTGACCTATACTCTCTGTCCACATCTTCATCATTACTGTGCAATTCACATTTAAGTGAATGACATAAGGCTCGTTGAACCATTTCAGGTTACTGCTTCAACGTTCCGCCACCTAATAGCACGTGGAAAAACAGAGACCAAAATATTTACGTCTGAGCTTTGTTTTCCAACGAACGTACACTGATCAGACAGAACATTATGACCACCTACCTGACAGCGGGTATATCCACTTCTGGCACGAATAACAGCGGCTATAACCCTACCACTACTACTGTAATTTAGTATGGTTTTACCTAAATAACAGAAAACCCAGTCTCTGTTTTGCCATGAAAAAATAGTCCTGTTACGGAAAAAGCCACTTGTAACCGTCTTATTAAATTTAGTTTAGTTTCCAAATAAAGTACTCTATGGGAAAGTAGTCCTATTAATAGGAAAAGCTCGTCAATAGAGTTACCCTTTTTACAGGATTTGACCGTATGTTGTGTCTAATGGATAAGTAAATCAGATTACTCACTTCTTTTCCCAAGATCTTACCCAGTGGTTAGACCGAAATGCAATATGAATAATATTATACAGAAGCTAGGACAACTCAGTTCCAAGCTCATTTAGTGGTTTAATACATGTACTAATGGTCGCTAGCCTACCCAGTCAATGAAACAGTGAAGTATTGGAAAAGCAGAAATATTAATTTTTCTTACTTTCTTGAAACTGTTTAAGTGTCTTCTGCAAATAAATATTACTCCACTTAAATAATGTTGGCCTAGACCCTTATAGATTACGTTTTTAAAAGAGAAAAAGTCCAGTAGATAACTTCAAGGAAGCTAAATAAATTTGGCCAGGGTGGACCTTTAGAAAAGAAGTTTCCATAATCAAAAAATTTAAATACTAAAATACGCAGATACTAAAGTGCACACTTTTTATAGTAAATATTTCACCTCACGAAAACCCCTTTCTCATTGGAATTAACTTTCAACAGCTACTATTCTTTGAACTATGTATAGTCATTTAACAGATTCTAGTAAATTGGTTACACTCTGCTTGAATTTTATATGAGCAAACCTTTACTATAACACTTTGCAGTAGTTAATAAAACACAAATCACCAATTTAAATGAAGCCTCTTTATATGAACTTGGCACTTTATAAGTCTGTAAAATAGGATACTCGGATTTATCAAATACCAGGAAGGAACCCTATATAGGTGTACGATTAGAATGAAATAACAAGGAGAACCAGTTTCATTAATGTTCAAGAATGATTGTTAAAACACAGTTTAAATTAATGGTTCATACTGTTAAAAGTAAAAATACAAAAAGAATCTTATCTGGTGGCTGTAGGCTTGGGTGTGGCGAACAACTATGAGCGCTATACTACCCACAGTACAGCCTGCAATCATCTTGCTGTATGGGCTTGGTTTCTCTTCTTAGCGTCGTTTTACATACAGTAGCCAAACAACTCGCAACTGTGCCGTGAGCCATTTTCAGTCTTCATCCGAGGCATTTTTGTGCATATTTGCGGTCAAAACTTCTCCTGCTCCACAAAGGTGTTGCCTCAATCACTGCTGCCTACAGATTGTGCGACTTACTTCCCGCGCTTGCTCTGGCTAGCGCGCCAATTCGCCCTTGCCAGCTTTTCCACTACCCAGAGCCACTTTCGTTTCAAACAAAAGCATACTGGCTTTTGCATAACAACTATTTCTTACATTGTTCCTAAGCGTGACCATTTCTTAAATCGTCAAATTTACATCTTCATGAACAATCACAAAATTATTTAACGTAATAAACGATTTACATCGTATTTTACATACATTGCTCACATACAATGCAAAGACTTAGAAGTCCAGTACAGCACAATTTGCTTTGCATCTTCAGAAAATATAATACCAATACGCGAAAATTTTACAACAAATATGCACATCGTAGTTTTGCCATTGGAAGTTATTATGAAAATAAAAGATCTGTGATTTCTACACAACGAGCTTTTCGACGTCAGTTCAACATTCCACGCAACAACGCCCTTCCTAGTGCAAACACAGTTCGGTCTTGGGTTCGGCAGTTGGAGTCAACTGGCAGCACACTAAGAATAGATGCACATGGACGACGCAGATTCATCAGAACGCCAGAAAATGTGCAGCGGGTGAGAACAGCAGTTCAACAATCGCTGCAACGTTCTGCTCGACGGCATTCTGTTGCATTGGGGATTTCAGACCGCAGTTTGAGAAGGATTCTGCAATGCGTTTCGAAGTCCCATCCTTTAAAAATAATGATTGCTCAAGAATTACGCCCAGCAGACTACGTCAACCGTCAAAATCTGTTGAGCAAATGCTTGCTCAGATCCCTCCGAATGCAGCTTTCTTCAATAGTGACGAGGCACATTTTCATCTTAGTGGGTACGTGAATAAGCAAAACTTTCACTACTGGGCTGAAAATAACCCCCGAATTATCAAAATATCCACGGGTGTACTGCCGGTCTACAGTGTCCAATGGGCACAATATTTCGGCGATCATGCATGTCGCCATCATCAGGTATAAACTGACGGACTGAGCTCCTGTGAACGTGCCGGCACGGAGATTCGTACGCTATGGCTGCTCAGAGGGAACTGGGTTCGGTCGCGGCGGCGACCGATTTAAATACCCTCCGCCCGCGGCGCGCTCCTTCCGCCGTCCGCGCCCCGCGCCACGGTCGCGCGGTGGAACAGATTGCGACGGCGTCTGAGATGACGTCGGTGTGATGGCTCTGTCCACCGTGGTCGTCACAACTAGCCCTGCTAAGATTATAGCCACAGTCATGGTTTATGAGGTCGTCATTGGTGCGAATTTCGATGGCCTCTCTAACAACGCTGCCCCTGTATATCGACGTCTGTACCAGAATCCTCGTGCGTTCATACTCCATAGCGTGATTTTCCGACAAACAATGTTTAGCGACCGCCGACTTGCTCGGATAAATCAGTCGAGTGTGCCTCTGGTGTTCACGGCATCGATCCTCGACGGTACGCATCGTCTGACCAATATACGACTTGCCACATTGACACGGAATCTGGTACACGCCGGCCTTCCTCAAACCGAGGTCATCTTTGGCGCTTCCCACCAGTGCACGAGTTTTATTCGGAGGACAAAACACAGTTCCGACCCGGTGTTTCTTCAAAATGCGGGCGATTTTCCCCGAGGGTGCGCCTGTATATGGAATAAACGCAGTACCTACCTCCTGCCTCGTGATTTCATCCATCTCCACAGGTTGTGCTGTAGTGGTTGGATGGAGAGCACGTTGAATCTGCCACTCTGAGTACCCATTTTTTCGAAATACAGTTCTCAGATGTTCCAGTTCCTGGGGTAGACTCTCTGCGTTAGAGACAGTTCGCGCCCTATGTACTAGTGTTTTAAGTACCCCATTCCTCTGTGAAGGGTGGTGGCAGCTGTCTGCGTGCAAGTGTGCGTTGTCTTCCGATACACCCCATGACCTAGGGTGCCGTCAGCCCTTCCCTTGACCAAGACGTCAAGGAAAGGTAATTTACCCTCCGTTTCAGTCTCCATAGTGAATTTGATGTTGGGGTGTATGGAGTTTAGATGTGTAAGGAAGTCAAGGAGTTTATCCGTACCATGTGGCTAGATGACGAACGTGTCGTCCACGTAACGGAAAAAGCAATCAGGTTTCCATTCGGATGACGACAAGGCTTTCTCCTCGAAGTTCTCCATGTACAAATTCGCTACCACCGGTGAGAGTGGGCTAACCATGGCGACTCCCTCCGTTTGTTCTCCATTAAAAAGAAAATATGTGGAAGTCAAGACATGCCTAAATAGTTCAGTGGTCTTCTAATAAAACTTCTGACTAATCAGTTCTAGTGACTCGCAGGGGTACCCTCGTAAACAAGGAAACGACGCCAAAACTCACCATCACACCGACGTCATCTCAGACGCCGTCGCAATCTGTTCCACCGCGCGGCCGTGGCGCTGGGCGCGGACGGCGGAAGGAGCGCGCCGCGGGCGGAGGGTATTTTAATCGGCCGCCGCCGCGACCGAAGCCAGTTCTCTCTGAGTAACCATAGCGTACGGATCTCCGTGCCGGCCCGTTCACAGGAGCTCAGTCCGTCAGTTTACCTGATGATGGCGACATATATGATCGCCGAAATATTGTGCCCGTTGGACACTGTAGACCGGCAGTACACCCGTGGATATTTTGATTATCAAATACGATGGGAGAAACTCAAGAATCACAGCCCCCGAATTATTCGTGAAAGACCGCATCATTCTCCTATAGTGACAGTATGGTGTGCCAATCACAATTTGGCGTGGTAGGCCCTTACTTTTTTGAGGAGGAATGAGTGACCATGACAGTGAATTCCACACGTTATGCTTCAATGTTGCAAAATTTTCTGCAACCCAGAATGGACGAAATTGTTGAACATGGATTGGGGGACTTGTGGTTCCAACAAGATGGAGCTACTGCTCACACAGTTCGAAATTCACTTGATGCTTTGAGAGAAGTCTTCCAGGAACGCCGCATCTCTTTGAGGGGTGATGTCGGGTGAACTTCGCGGTCACCAGATTTGAGCATTTGGGACTACTTTCTTTGGGGATAGCTGAAGGAAAAGGTTTTCAAAAGCCGCCCTCACACCCTTTTAGAGTTAAAAGAACGGATTATTTACGAAGTGAATCCCATGTCCCGCGATATGTGTGCAAGAGCTGCTGGAAACTTCAGGGATCGTCTACATCAATGTTTTGATGCCAACGGCCGCCATATTGAGGACGTTATTTTCAAAACTAAATGAATGTAAAATGGTATATTGTACAAATTTAGAAAATAAAAACATTTTTTCTCTATACGTCCAGATTTACTTTTTATTGCTCCTTAAAACAGCTTTGTCGGTTCTGCCACACCCATTATATGCCTCTGTATCAATTATGTGTCGATACAGGTAAGCCTGATTGAAATACCCAAAAACAATAGGTTACATTACAGCATTGTCCTCCTGAACAAACACCATATACTTAAGTCTGTTGCGAGCTATATCATAAAAATACTAATTAAACATAAACTTTTTAACATTAATAATACTAAATTACTACACTTTAATAGAAAAAGTTGCTGCCCCAAGTGTGGGTATTACGGCAGTCCTTCAAAAATGGTTCAAATGGTTCTGAGCACTATGAGACTTAACATATGTGGTCATCAGTCCCCTAGAACTTAGAACTACTTAAACCTAACTAACCTAAGGACATCACACACATCCATGCCCGAGGCAGGATTCGAACCTGCGACCGTAGCACGGCAGTCCTTCTTGGCTCCTCTGAACCAATAGCATACTCTTTTCTTTTCGCTGCCTCTTTACGTTATCAAAAGCAGTCCATTTTACATTTTCTTTAAGAACACTGTGTGCATTCTTCCTTGTAGGCTGCCCCTTTTATTTTGACATAATTTTTAGCAGTCCTTTTTCGTCAAAAGCCTTGGGTTTGTTGTGCCTCTAAGGCTGCATTATTTCACTTAACTGTCCTGTAAGTAACACACTTGTTTCAATTTTCCATCATTGCACATTTATACAAAAGTATCTCAGAATCTGAAACTGGACAGATATTGATATGGTTCCAATAAAATTTATGCATAATACAGGTTTAACAAGTACCAGTTCAACAATGTTAAATTTGGAAAATATTAACTTTTCATCGTGCCATTTGGCTCGTGCTTCTGCTTTTCGTCTATTTAGTTCTCTCACCATTTCCTTTTTCTTTACGAAATCCATTTCTTTACTGGGTGGGTATTCTAACACTTCTTCTATCAGACTTTTAGTTTTATGGCCTAACATAGTTTCTGCAGGTGTGAAACCAGTAGTTTCATGTTGTAATGAATTCATGACTACTTAAAATTTTGGAAAAAATTTGCCCCAAGCATTATGGTTTTGGTGACAGTATGTCCTGCATAGCCGTCCTAATTCTCAGATATAGCGTGCTATGGGATTACTAGATGGATGGCAGGGTGAAATGTGTGTTACTTCTATTCCTTTTTGCTCCATTTCCTCCAACCATATTTTTGCGAAAAACTGCGGATCATTGTCAGATAGTTCTCTCCTTGGTATTCCAATTTCGTTAAAGTATTCCGATATTTTACGGAAAACCGCTGTAGCCGTGGCTTTCTGGTTGGATACTGCTTAATAAACTTTGAAAATACATCTAAAATAACTAGAGTGTAGGTAAAATTCCCAGCAGTTTTAGGCACATGCCCATAACGGTCCACAGACAGTAGCTCTAAGTTATCTAGAACATTGAGAGTCTGCATAGCACCTCTGTTAGTATTGTTGGCCACTTTAGCCCTCTGACAAACATCGCATGACTTTAAACATTCTGTGACCTTTTGCAATTGATTACTCCCAATTTTGACAATACTTGCAATTTCTCATGGCACTTTCTTGCCCCACAATATCCATACGCCAAATGAAAGTAATCAGTTAATTCTATTTCAACCTGTGATTGCCAACAGGCTTTCCATTCTTCACTATTTTTCCCTTTTCGAATAAACAGTACTCCTTTAAATATTTTGTAAAATTTGTTTATCTGTGGACAATCATTACTGTCAAATTTGACCTTCAGTTATTTCCACACTTCATCTTCGTTTTGGAATCTCTTAACATTATTATATATATTGGCTATTCTTGCACTACCAACTACATCTTTGAAGTATAACTTTTTAAAAGTTCCATTCTCATTGTTTTCTAAATCGATTTGCTCATTACCTTCAGGTAGCCTTGACAGTGCATCAGCAATTTGGTTTTCTGCTCCTTTCACGTACAACATGTCTTTGTCTACCATTACTTCTTGTCATGAAATGGTATTCACTTCTTTACTTTCTAAGCCGGGTGGTTCTTTCTTCTTTTCGATCGCAAAGTCCATCGCGATGCTTAGTTGTTGCCGTTTACTAATCATTTCCTCTTGTGGTTTCTTTTTTTTAGGATCCGTTATATCTTCCGGATCCTGTGTTGATTTTACTGCTTCTCAGGCCTCGTCATTCACAGATTTTATTTTCTCTTGACTAATTTCTTTTTCCTGTTTAGTGTCCAGTTTCAGCAACTTTTCCACGAAATATTCTCATTCTCTGATATTCTCGTTTGTATCAGACATAGTTTTTCAGTAACCTTCTTTTCCTCCGATACTGAATCACTAGACTGATTGATTTCTTAATTTTCATTTAAGTTGGCATCTTCGCTATCACTGTCAGCTTCTAACATGAAGCCTTTCTCAATTTGTTTCAGAACTCTAGATCGTCACTTGTCTCGTAATTCACGCATTTCTGCATTTGTTCTATAGTGACGAGTTCCTGTTGTTTATCTTTTGTAGCAGGCAGGCGGTTTTCTTCTGTTGGAAGTTCGTCTTCATTAGAACTGTCTTCCTCATCTTCCCTGCCGTCATCAGATTACACTTAATAAACATTATAATCTTTTTGGATTTCTATCCATCACACAAATTCGTTTTCCTTCAAACGAGACTTATAAATGACAGAAACGTTACCCGCAGATTCGTTGTCACAGAATGATTCTTCAGCAACGTGTAAATCTGCATCTCTTACTTCACGTCTGCTTACGACCTCTTCATTTTCCCTAGCATTAGCGTCACGCGCCCTCTGCATAGTGCTTCTTGATTTAATTGTATTGGCAGATCGCGTACTCTGCGTGGTTCCAGACAATAAACATTTCTGCTTTACCTCCTTTACGGTTGTAGTACCGCTATCTTCCTTTTCATTACATTGCTTTATACCGTCATATAGATTACTCACCTGTATACCTGAATTGGTTACAGCAGGCGATGCCACATCTACTGGCTTACTTGCAGTCTCAGCTGATTGCCCTGTGATGTTACTCTTCGTCTGCTATAGAAATAGTTTTCGCTACAGCGTTCTGCTGCAGTGGCTTGTTAAATTACGAAATACGTCCGTTACTAGCCAACTGTGATTCACCTGCAGTACCATCTGTCACGGCAGGCCTAGTGTCCAGCATCTCATCTGCACCGTACTGCAACGAATCAAAGCTTCTCTGTCCATGTCGAGAATAGTTCTTGCGTTTGGGCATCCTCTACCTTATTCCCTCATCAATCCGACCTTCAACGTTCGAGTTATTTAGTTCAACTCCTCTCTATGGAAGCTATTTTGCGGCCTATGTCCTCTTCCGAAATGTTTGGAGGACAATCTTCCTATGCCTCTTCCTCTCTGAACAGTATTAACACGATACTGATTATGATTCTGCTCATCATTGCTGTTATTCCTATCCTTTCTTTCATCCAAGAGGTTATTATTCTGACCGAAGTTGTCTTCCCGCCAGTGGTCTTGGTCAATCATTTAATCTAAAGATGCAGAAAAAGTACGGTGGTTACTGCCCACATATCTTTTGGAGTCTTCTGCTAATTTTTTCCGGAGTTCCCATATGATTTCAAAAATCACTCCTTCGATTCCACAAATGAGCCAGTCTTCTATACTATGAGTCACAAAATTCTTTCATGTTAATTCAGCCTTTACCTTCGAACATTCTCATCATTATAAACTCACGCCAGAGGCTTTTTCTATCTGCACGGACCAATATTCGTCCAAGAACTTCTGTCTAAATTCACTGAAGGTCATTGCTTCAGTACTTAATTCCCCATCGTTTAGCATCTCCAGCTAAACAAATAATTACTATATTTACTTTTTCCTGACCTGTGATATTTTCAGGAAATAGCCCTTCGCCGTTCTCAATAAAGTCCACAGGGGATAATCCACTATGTTTTCAGTAAAAG
Organism: Schistocerca serialis cubense; assembly: GCF_023864345.2. NCBI lineage: Eukaryota > Metazoa > Arthropoda > Insecta > Orthoptera > Acrididae > Schistocerca > Schistocerca serialis. The sequence goes on from NC_064639.1 coordinate 269,107,493, forward strand.
TCAAATTTTTATTAGCCCTCTAGTACCTTGTAAATTGGAGTTCTGTCTACCACCTAAGGGCCATTACTCGAAATCTCTCTTTATAGGTCACTAACTTTATCTTGTATTATTGCAACACTTCTCTTCGCAATGCTCTACTTTCATTTCTAGGTTTTTCTCAGTCTCCTAAACAGTCATCCTCAGGTGAGAAATCTGTTCATTTGCTTTCGCTATTGCTGTCTTAATATGGGAAAATTTTTCCTCAACCTTTAACTCTACCATAGGCTCGACCTGTTCCTGTATTTTCTCTACTTCAGTTTCAAATCTGTCATTAATGCTCAAAATTTCTGCGTGTATATTACCAACAGTTTCACCTAAATCTTTCACATCTTTGTTATGTTACTAAGTTCCTTAGTCAGAAAGCCTATTTTATTATTAACTTTTTCTAACTTTTGGTTATTCCTTTCCATTTGTTCACTCTGTTTCTTGAGGTTTACCTTTACGCTGGCAGTGTTTTTAGACAGTCATTCCATTTCTTCAGATAGCCTTTTAGTAACCTTAACCCGTCCCTTACTAATTTTATTCCGACTTTCAAGTTTTTTATTTTGTGCTTGCATTTGTTTGCTTAGAACTGAAGTGTTCCTGTTTGGTGCTAACAGCTGTGTATGCAAACTGTGCAGTAATACATACAAATCAATCGGTTGTTGTTCATTGTGTTTCATCATTGTTTACCCTCTTGTCTTCCTCCTCTGAATCTACTTCCATCTTAATCTGAGATGGCATTAACAGCACAGAAGTCTCATTCCCCAAATCAGTATTTTCTTCCTCCTTTTTCATCAATGAAATCGATTCCTCTCTGTCCTGCGCCCGTTCACGGTTGATAGAAGTGTCATCACTCTTATCCTCCTGCTTTACTTCTCTATACTGCATATACTCGTACTTATCTTTGTCCATTTTTAATAATTGCTTAAATCAAATGTATAATTAGTTATACTGCTATAACTTTCTCTTAACTATTTTAACAAATTCGTGTCCCTTATGAGACGTTTATACGTCTTCCAAGCGAATCCTACCTATCTGTAAAATGTATAACTGTGCTTAACTACTTAATGGACTCCTGACTGCTGTAAAAGGTCCTGTCACCAGACGCCATATATAACCCTACAACCACTATTGTAATTTAGTATATCTTTACCTAAATAACAGAAAACCCTGTCTCGGTGTTGTCACATATACTATACCTGAATGGAACAAATAGTCCTGTTACGGGAAAAGCCACGTATAACCCTCTTACTAAAATTTAGTTTAATTTCCAAATAATGTACACTATGGGAGAATAGTCCTGTTAATAGTAAAAGCTAATCGACAGAGTTACCCTTTTTACAGGATTTGACCGTGTGTTGTGTCTAATGGCTAAGTAAATCAGAATATTAACTTCTTTTCGAAGATCTTACCCAGCGGTTAGATAGAAATGCAGTATAAATGATATGATGTTGAAGCTAGGACAACTCAGTTGATTTCTTGGTTTAAAACATGTACTAATAGTCGCCAGCCTATCGAGGCAATGAGACAGTGATATATTGGAAAAGCAAAAGTATGAATTTTTCTTCCTTTCCTGCTACTGTTTAAGTTGCTTCTTCAAAAGTATTACTCCACTTAAACAATGTTGGGCTACACCCTTAAACATTAAGTTTTTAAAAGAGAAAAAGTCCAGTAGACAGCTTCAAGGAAGCTAAAAAAATTTGGCCGTTCAGAAAATTTGAACATTCAGAAATACACTTTCCGTAATCAACAAACTTAAATACTAAAATACGTAGATACTAAAGTGCACACTTTTTATATTGAGGGTTTCACGAAAACCTCTTTCTTATTGGGATTTATTTTCAACAGCTACTATTCTTTGAACCAACTCTGTATAGTCATTTATCAGATTCTAGTTACTTGGTTACACTCTGTTTGAACATTATGTAAGCAAACTTTTACTATAACACTTTGCAGTTGTTAATAAAACATAAAAAAACAATTTAAATGGTGCCTCTTTATATAGAATTGGCACCGAAAGTCTGTAAAATAGGATACTCGGATTAATCAAATACCAGAAAGGAACCCTATGTGTATGATTAGGATGAAATAAGAGGGTGAACCAGTTTCTTTAAAGTTTATGAACCATTATTAAAACCCAGTTTAAATCAATGGTTCACTCTGTACAAAAGTAAATATACGAAATAATCTTATCTGGTGGCTGTAGGCTTGGATGTGGCGAACAATTATGACAGCTACACTACCACAGTAAGTCCTGCAATCATCTCGCTGTGTCAGATGCAGTGACCGAGCGGTTCTAGGCGCTTCAGTCTGAACCGCGCGACCACTGCGGTGGCAGGTTCGAATCCCGCCTCGGGCATAGATGTGTGTGATGTCCTTAGGTTAGGTAGGTTTAAGTAGTTCTAAGTTCTAGGGGACTGATGACCTCAGATGTTAAGTCCCATTGTGTTCAGAACCATTTGAACCATTTTTTCATCTCGCTGTATCGGCTTAATTTCTCTTCTTGGCGGCGTTCAATTTTACATACAGTAGCCAAACAACTCGCAGCTATGCGGTAAGCCGTTTGCAGTCTTCATCCGAGGCATTTATGTGCAAATTTGCAAGCAAAGCTTCTGCTACTCCACATAGGTGTTGCGTCAGTCCCTGCTTCCAACAGACTGAGTGGCTTACTTCCCGCGCTTGTCCTAGGCAGCGCGCAAATTCACCCTTGTCACTTTTTCCACTCCCCATAGCCACTTTCGTTCCAAACAAAAGCATACTGGGTTTTACGTGACACCTATTTCTTACATTGTTCCTAAGCGTGACCATTTCTTAAATTGTCAGATTTTCATCAGCAGGAACAATTTGTACACACACATATTTTTAAACACAAAAATGTCATCAGAACTCAACATTGAGCTCCTCGAATCAACCCGTGACACTCCTGGCCTTGTGACATGGCGCATTATCTTGTTGAAAAATGCCACTGCCGTCGTGAAACGTGATCGTCGTCATGAAGGAGTGTACATGGTCTGCAACCAGTGTACCATACACCCTGGCTGTCACGGTGCCTTTCACGAGCTCCATTGGAGTCATGAATGCCCACGGGTATGCTCCCAAGAGCATACTGGAGCCGCTGCCGTTTGTTTCCACCCCGCAGTACAGGTGCTCCCCTGGAAGATGAGGGATTCCCGCCCTCCCACCGGCATGTTGAAGAAGATATCGGAAACCATCAGTCCATGCAACTCTCTGCCACTGCGGCAACGCCCAGTGCAAATGGTCACGGGTCGATGTCATGGTGTTAACACTGGCACATGCACGGGTCGTCGGCTGCGGAGGTTGATCATTAGGAGTATTCGGTGCACTGTATGTTCAGAGACACCGTTACTACACCCACTATTAAAGTCTGATGTTGGTTCCGCCACAGTATGCCGCCTACCCCGTTTTACCAGTCTGCGCAGCCTATGACGTGTAACATTTGTAATGTGGGGTGGCCGCCCAACCCCACGGCCTCTGGACGTGGTTTCACCTTGGTTTCGCCACATGTTGAAGACACTCATCGCAGCACACTGTTCGACCAACCGACAAGTCGTGCAGCTCCCAAAATGCTCATGCCGAACTTCCGCGACATCACAATCTGCCCTCTGTCAATCTCCGACAGATTGCACGCCTTCCCCACACGGAGAGAACATACACTGATACTACGTGCCCCGTGCTTGTGTCTGACTAGCAGCCATTCCTCTCCAGGTGACGCTGCAATCGCCTGGGCGGGTTAATATCGATAGTAGGTCAGTGGTCATAATGTTATGGCTGATCAGCGTTGTGCAAAACCGAATATGTATAATTATCAGCTAATATAGTGAGCAAACTAATTTTTTTTATTAATGGCTCCAGATGATGTGTATTATGTTTCTCATTTTTTCTATTAATATGCAGAGAATGCTAACAACAATACATGTTACGGCGCGTGCATTGCTTATTGTTATTCCTGCCATTGCAAAACTTCTACTACTCAGGATTACTTCTAAGACCCCCAGTTCGTCTTCCGAAGTTGTTTTAGTTCGACTACTACATAACTTCCTCCAAGTTTTGCGCAACTTTTGGAATATAAACAGTTCAGGCAAGAAGGGCATAGAAACTTCTGTAATTTCGTGGTACGGAAGAAAGTTAACCATTAGCTCGTTAGATAGTTTTACCAATAAGGAAGTTCTGAATCGAATTATGGAAAAAAATTATGGCACATCTTACCTAAAAGAAGCGGTAGATTGATAGCAGACATCTTGAGGCATAAAGGAATCGTATGGATATGTTAGTAGAGAAAAGTGTGTTTGTTTGTTCGTTTGTTTGTGTGTGTGTGTATGTGTGTGTGTGTGTGTGTGTGTGTGTGGGTGTGGGTGGGTGGGTGGATGGTGGGGTTGGGGGTAGATCGTAGAGTAAGATCAAGACATGAATACGACAAGGGGGTTCAAGAAGGTTGCAACAGTTATACGGGGTTGACGAGACTTGAACAGCATGGAGAGCTGCATCGAGCCATTTTTGGGACTGAAGACCAGCAATTACAACAATATAAACAGCCTGAAAAATCTGTTTCACAACAGTACACGAATTTTCCAAAATTAGCCTCGTATTTGAGCCTTTGCGCGAAATAGTAATTAGACATCGATTACGTTTCTTAATTTTATAAGAAATGTCGATCCATACCTTTACTAACAGACAGTGTACCTGAATATGGTATGATGATGTGACGAGTTGAAGGACATGACTCACACGTAGCGCTGTTGACTGGCACTTGGTCCTTAATACCGGAACGACTTCTGTTATTCTGCCGTAAAGGCTGAAGTATCAGTCCGTACTTTAACAAGCAGTTATCATCGGGAGCAGAAGAGTTGCTCGTTTTCATACACACTTCATTATTCTTAATCCTAGCTCAAACATAACACAGGCGTGTGAAAAGGCACACAAAGCAGAATAATTCACAGCGTATGCTGTGGTCTGATTCACTTGACAGTCATTTCCAGTGGCACATGAAGATGCTGTGTAAGATTCTGAGAAAACTTACGGTGTGTAGTGCCTTACTAATTGTGTTTCTCTCTAATAATTATTGTTCCTCTCTAATAATTACTATTAATTCTAGCCCTCAGTACTTTCTACCTAAATGCTCATTCTCATTTTGGTTTCATTTGCAGATGAACCCAATGCACCAGATTCCAACCATCAACGATGGCGGATTCTTTTTGTCTGAGAGGTATGTTCACTTACATCTTATTAATCCCATATTGGATTGGTTATAAAGCATAACTCGTTTAATTGTACTTTTTGTTGAATTGATTTTTAATATTAGTAACGAATTCATATGTGGATGATGTGACTTGTGCTAGTATTTGACATTAGTTAAGTTCTCCTATCAGCGTTATTGTAATTACGTATCGTAAGCGGCATTTTCTATTTGTGATGAGTGCATTAGTTACCTGGACCTATTTCAGAATGTGTTAGTACGTTTGATGTATGAAGCTAGTATAAATTTTGATAGCTACAGTCTCCTAATATTTTCTTGAAAACTGTAGTAAGTATATGAAGCTTGAAAGATCTTTTATCCATGGTTATTTTGTTTGTGTTGAGTAGCATTGCCACTGTACACGTGGTAAAAAATTTTAAAAACCATTTATCTGGTTATAAAATAAATATTGCTGATAAAGAGATATATAGGTGCCTAATAAAACTCCCTAAAGGACTAAGTTGAAGGATTAAACTTTGGAGGGGGGGGGGAGGCAGAACTTCATTCACCTTTTATTGAGACAAAGTTTTATTCCTGTAAACAATTAATTCAAAGATTTTGCCAAATGAATGATTACCAGATATCTAAATAAGTTTGCCATTTAGACATTAATTGTGATACAGATACAGTCAGTAAAGGGAAGGAACTAGGATTAAATAACAGTTCTCTGAAAGTGTATCGTTACAGTGATTACTAGTTACATATGAGACCACAGTAGCCGATTGACACTAATGCAACCTTCACGGGATTATTGAACCATGAATAACAGTAGAATGATAGGATCAATCATTATAGATAAAACGGCAGAAGGCAATTGACGTCTATACAGATTTTTGAAATTATAGTAATGCGATTACAATAAAATGCTTTCGATGTTAAGTGTCTCGAAGAAAAACTGAACAGTGACAAAATCGACCAACAGGCATTAAATGACACACTTGTCGGCCGGCCCAATACTTCGAGCTATACAAGTCTCAGACCGACACTGTCTCACATACACTCCCTCAAACTGTACTAACTTTAAAACAGGTAACTGGTACTGAGTGTACCTGGAGCATAAACGGAACGTTGAAGTCCACTAAATAAGAAAGACGCACAAGGGCCCGAAGGCGTAAGTCAAACTCACAACACTGGCTCAGAAATACAACAAATCGTAAGAAATTGTTATCCAATAAATTGCGCGTCACACTACAATAACGAATACGCTACAACTTAAACTCCTTAAATAAATAGTCCTACCCTAATGAACCCAAGCCAGTGCACTTAGAACAATAAAAACATCAAACTAGCACCAAAACACGTTAAACAAATTGTCACTGCCTGCAAACAGTAATCGAATCACACTCAAACCCGAGGTATTTAAAACCAGCAATTCAAATCACACTAACATAAGATCACGTCAAGGAAAGGCATAAAATGATATATTAGCCTTACAATACTTACACGTCCTTGATGGACCCAAACATTCATGAGCACAGAAAGATCTGGTGCAAAGACCGTACGTTGGTGCATCGATCTGCTCAGTGATACACCGTGCTTTCTCAAACAGACTAAACACTAAGATTAAGAAATAATACACAGTGAGCCCCAAGATTTAAATGATAAACCAGATTATCGACGCCATCTGACGCTAACACAAATTACTACAATCAGATGTTTCGTAGAGGCGAACCACAAGAGAAATTGTACACAGGGTTCCGTGACTGAAAAATCAACCAGCAACCTGTATTAGGTTTATCACACTTGCTACACGAAGGGGAGACAATGCCTCACCAATGACGTGAATACAATGATATCATCTTGTTACGTCAGTTGAAGTCCTTGTCCAGCAGCATCGGAAAGGTAGGTCACGAGTCAGGAACTTCAGCATTATGCATCGGCTAACGACCACCAAACTTCTTCGCTACACAGTCCATCCAAAACGCGCTCAATACAGGCAGCGCCGACCCGAATGGACGTCTTCATCTCGACAGTATTCGCCGCCAAGGTAGCCGCACGTTCGTTCGGCCGATCCTCTCTCGTGCTCGCAACCTTACGACTACATCACGAGCACCGAAAGGGTACGATCTCTGGAGGAGAATCGATAGGACGAAAGCCTGCATCGCACACTTGCCTTATAGAGAGTAAGGTTAAAATCTTATATAATGTGTTACTTTTCTGTTCGGTCTTTCGTACAATACTTTGCACTGCTTTACCTCTCATAATTCATTCTACATTAATACTGAAAGTATCCAACATTTACACACTTTTGATTATTGATTTTATTTTCAATAATTTACATTTTCCTTCAGTTGGTGCATTTATTTTCAGTCTGTTGAGTGAGTAATATATTGCAACGTTTCCGTAGAGAAATTTACTCTCACAGTATATAATTTAGTAAGTAAGTAATAGGAGTACGATTTCGCACAGCAGACAGTGAAGACAAAGGAAGGAGTAGTGAACCTTATTAAAATCGTTGTCAGGTTCTATAGCACAGCCATAAATGATCATAGGTAAAACTAATACGAGAGATGCCAAAATAAATTTTTGAGTGAATGTTCATTAAAAAAAAAAGTACTTTTGGTTTTCAAGGATCTGTAAGGTTTAACCACTGGTGGGAAATAAGAGCAAAATGAAATGCGCTCCAAAGTACTGAAATATGCAGAGGAAATTACTCCTCGCATCATTTGCTTGTTATAAACGTACATAAAGACGGCAAGGGATCATTTGAAAAAAAGAAAAAAATCCTCGAAATTCTAAAATATTTGCAGTTACACAAAACAGGACCTTAGAAACATTTATAATATTTAAGACTTATTTTATCAAGCAATCGTATCTGATTTTGTGTATTTCATGTTTCAGTCATGCAATAGTGACCTATTTAGCGGACAAATATGCGAAGAATGAAAACCTATATCCGAAGGACATCCTGAAACGCTCGATAGTTCACGAGAGGCTGTTTTTCGACGTCGCGTTTTATAGTAAACTTATAACGTTTGTGGTAAGCATTTATGTCTCATTTTTCAAGTAAGTCATTCCCTTTACCAAATAGAGAAAACATAGACCAAGCAGATATTGTTGTTTGAGATGTGATGGTTTGGTAGTGTAAGGTGTTGTATATACAGGGTGACAATTATTGAACTATAAGGAAAAAAAACGTAAATTGGTTACAAACCGGGCGTACACACACTTTATTCAACATGTAAATATCCATACAGATATTCGGATTTATGTTATGTTCGATATGCCTGACATCATTGGTGGTGATGATGTGGCCAGACGAATAGCTAAATTCTGCACGACCCGCTGAAGTGTCGTAACGTCGATGCTGTCTATGACCTTTTGAATGGCTATTTTCAGCTCAGCAAAGGTTTTGGTTTTGGGGTTATTACTACACATCTTATCTTTAATATAGCCCCACAAAAAGGGGTCGTATGTGTTCAGATCCGGAGAATATGACGGCCATTAGCGGCTCATGCTAGTCCCCTCTGGGTACTCCAGAGCCAGAATGTTGTCCCCAAAGTGCTCTCCTACTTCGATGCGGACGAGCTTTGTCTTGCAGGAACCACATCTTGTCGAAATCATAGTCATTTTGGATAATGGGTATTAAATCATTTTCCAAACCTTTCACGTATAGTTCGGTAGTCACCCAGCCATCAAAGAAAATCGCACCGATTATTCCATGACTGGAAACTGCACGCCGCACACTCACCCGTTCTCGATCGCGAGATGCGGATTCTCAGTCCACCAAATGCGCCAATTTTGCAAACTAATGAACCCAACCAAATGAAAGAAGGCTTTGTCGCTAAAACAAACCAAACAGTGCATACTATTCCCAATCACACACCGCGGCCAACCGTGCGGTTTGAACTTCATAACACAAACCGTTCACAAGTTTGACGATTTTATTTCATATAGTTCAACAATTACCACCCTGCATTTTCTTACTGAAATGTTTGCAAGACTAACTTCAGGTGACCTTCGAACTAGCAACGCGCAGTTAAAAATGTATATAAGTAAGAGGACTAGAAATAAAATACATTGCTTCGATGCAATTTTATTGATGATGCTTAGTGAAAAATTGCTAAGTAGCAAATAGAATAAGTCATTTACAAACGATATGACGGAGATCATAAAGAGGAAACAAGATCAGTTGAGGTGAATGTGAAGAGAATAGAAAAGAAGGTAGCTTAATCGGTAAAAAATTTGTTTCTGGCAAGCCTAACAGTTATCCAGTGGAGCCAGTTTGGCACGGGGAACCACAGCTGCCTTTAGGTCCCTTGAGTTGCAGATGCTGAAACCGTCACGTGCTGCATTGTATCTACATCCCATATGTCAATCCTAGCGAATGCTGCCGCTCCTGCCACTGTTTCCCTAACCTCACATGCATTTAGACATATTACCTGGCAACTCACTCAGATTTTTAAGGAAAGGAAAATGCAAGAGGAATCACACCGAGTTTTGAACGGCCAACAACTGCAGCGAAAGGTGAGTGTAGGAGCCAGCTATCTCACCCTCCTTGCTCTGTCCGTAACTAAAAATGGGTAACACGGGCTATCTTCGATGCTCAGAGTTATACTAATGTACAGTTTACGCTACATGTGGTCTGTGATGAATAATCAAAAGCATCATCTAGCCAAATCGACAACCATATTCGTGTGTCGGTATATCTGGTCATTTTCTTAGTAGAGTGATAGGTGGTCGCATAAACATATTTTTGTAAGTGGACGTCAGTTTCGACTGAGGAAACGCTCGCTACCCCAAACATAATCTATAGGTTTAGTTTCTTCCTCCTACAACAATCCGTGTCAATGTCAAAATAACTCCATCGAGAGGTCGTGTGTCGATTGTTTTTCTCGTAGGTCAGGAAAATAAGCTAACGATCAGTTCAGAATCACTGCACAGTCGAAGAGATACACTATGTGATCAAGAGTATTCGGGGACCTGGCTGAAAATGACTTACAAGTTCGTGGCGCCCTCCATCGGTAATGCTGGAATTCAATATGGTGTTGGCCCACCCTTAGCAATGATGACAACTTCTACTGCCGCAGATATACTTTCAGTCAGGTGCTGGAAGGTTTCTTGGGGATTGGCAGCCCACTCTTGACGGAGTGCTGCACTGAGGAGAGGTATCGATGTCGGTCGGTGAGGCCTGGCACGAAGTCGGCGTTCCAAAACATCCCAAAGGTGTTCTGTAGGATTCAGGTCACAAGTCTGTGCAGGCCATTCCATTACAGGGATGTTATTGTCGTGTAACCACTCCGCCACAGGCCGTGCATTATGAACAGGTGCTCGATCGTGTTGAAAGATGCAATCACCATCACCGAATTGATCTTCAACAGTGTGAATCAAGAAGGTGCATAAAACACCAACGTAGGCCTGTACTGTGATAGTGTGACGCAAAACAACAAGAAATGCAAGCCCCCTCCATGAAAGCCACGAAAACACCATAACACCACCGCTTCTGAAAGTTAGTGTGTCACTACACACGCTGGCAGATGATGTCCACCGGGCATTCGCCGTACCCACACACCGACATCGGACCACCATATTGTGTACCGTGATTCGTCCCTCCACACTACGTTCTTTCACTGTTCAATCGTCCAATGTTTACGCTCCGTACACAAAGTGAGGTGACGTTTGGCGTTTAGCGGCGTCATGTGTGGCTTATGAGCAGCCACACGGCCACGAAATCCAAGTTTTCTCACCTCCCGCCTAACTGTCATATTACTTGCAGTGGATCCAGATGCACTTTGGAATTCCTGGGTGATGGTGTGGATAGATGTCTGTCTATTACACTCTACGGAACCTCTTCAACTGTCGGCGGTCTCTGACAGTCAGACGAGGTCGGCCTGTACGCTTTTGCGCTGTGAGTGCCCATTGTCGTTTCCACTTCAATATCACATCGGAAACAGTGGGCCTAGGGATGTTTTTAGAAGTGCGGAATCTCGCGTACAGACGTATGACACAAGCGACACCCAATCACGTGACCATGTTCGAAGTCCGTGAGTTCCAAGGAGCACCCCATCCTGCTCTCTCACGATGTCTAATGACTACTGAGGTCGTTGCTGTAGAGCACCTGGCAGTAGGTGTCAGCGCAATGCACTTAATATGAGAAATGTATGTTTTTGGAGGTGTCCGGATACTTTTGTAGCGTATTTAACCTTTATCGTTCCTTCCTTCCATCTCTTGATGAAGCACCTGAACCTCGTGAGAGATTAGCTACACGTCGGCACCAGGTTTCATCCCCTCTCGTCTTCGCATTTATCTTCATGCCAATGATAATACTAGAACATTGCTACACATTAGAAGCCCTAATCACTATCAAGCTGACGAGTTATACATATCTTTTTCTACTGGTTAAACAGTTTCTTATTCTTTTAGTTAATTTTATTATTCAATGTCTGGTGGCACTTGCCGAGGATACAAGAAAATAATCTCACAAGGAGCCTTATGGACTGTGCAGTGTCCCCCTAACGACACACGGAAGTCACAATCGAAATCAGTTGTAGTTGCCACACACTTCTTTATTACAAACATATTGCTCATAATACAGTAATCATAATTACATCAAAGCTTGTCTTTAAACAAAAATCTTCTATATATCGTTTTGCTTTCAACCATTTACATTAATTTAAACCATGTCCACGGACCCATAATTAATTCAATATGACTGACACATAAATCACACCTACTTCATGACTTACATGGAAACTCTTTTATCCATATTTTCATCACATCCAAGTTCGGAATTGAGACAGACAGTTATTTTTTAAGGCTTCTTCGGCCAATTTTTCGTAAACTAAAAACAATATTCATAAAAGTATCTTTCGTAAAATATGACTGACTTTACTAGCTCAGATAAGAGATCTGAGTTCGACAAACACCAATATTTTCAAGGTTTACTTGGGCAACTTTTCATTGACTAATGCAATGTTCATAAAATCTTGATTCAAAAAGTATGACTAACATAACTCACATCAAAGTTCTGAGTTCAACAAGCCACAAAATTTTTAAAGTTTACTCGGCCAACTTCTTGCATATACCAGGTTCGTATGATTTAATTACCAGTCCGCAGCTCGTGGTCGTGCGGTAGCGTTCTCGCTTACCGCGCCCGGGTTCCCGGGTTCGATTCCCAGTGGGGTCAGGGATTTTCTCTGCCTCGTGATGACTGGGTGTTGTGCGATGTCCTTAGGTTAGTTAGGTTTAAGTAGTTTTAAGTTCTAGGGGGCTGATGACCATAGCTGTTAAGTCCCATAGTGCTCAGAGACATTTGAACCATTTGATTTCATTACCTGGCTATAACGAGAAGATCTTCCCAAGAAGATCTTTCACTCTACATGAGAATTAGTGATGGACGAGAGCACACCAAAAGATTTTAACCAATACAATAAATACACGGGACAGGAAATGAAACGAAAAGGTACTCATCTTTGTACTGCGATTGAGCTTCAGAAACCATAACTCTCCAGCCTGAGACATGGTGAGGTGGGGGGGAGGGGGTGGCAGGGCTTTAAATATCACTCTGTCACCGTGGAAGTCCTATCCCAGTTTGCTCACGTCAACCACTGCCAGTTATCTTCATCATAAAACACATCAGTGGCAGACAATATTCTGAGGCATGAGATACGCAATACTAAATGCACAACTAGTTATCAATATCTTTCAATTATATACGCCACAAATGAAACCAACAAAATAAACCTCCGTGACTTACTTGGGCAGTCATGGCTCTTAAAATTTGGTTATCCAATCCCTTAAAATCCTCACTAAAATAATGGTAGGATAACCTCGGCGCACATTTAAAGGCCAGATTAAAATAACGACATAACGGGTGGAATTGGAAAAATACTTCAGCGCAGCTTGGAACGCCAGACACAGACTTACGCACTACTTCTAGCTACGTGTCTGTTTGGTGCCGTCGTTACACTTCCTTAACTGCCATCAAGGTATCAAGTGAAGACACGAAATTCAGTGATAAGCAACTGGAACAATTCCATATATTTTACAGTACACTTAAATATTTAGTTAATACGAACACAACCCACCGAATCAATTCGACGACTCCAATTCAGTCGGCCTGTGTAACTTGTAACTAAGACGACGGAACTTGGCCTTCCAACCTTGAGGAAATCCCCATCACCACTGACAGAAGATTTGCATTGTAACGGCTAAACTCGCAATAGCGTCTGGGCACTCTCCTCCGTCATGCCGACTCGGCATCTCGCCGTGCTGCATACAAACACAGTCCCACGTCACTCCACCTCACACTGCGGATACCCGCACACCGGCCAACAGCAAACCGCGCGCACTGCAGTTAAAATCCCCCGCCGCCAAAGATGTGAAGAAGACAAATAAGCATCGAAGTCGACTCAACGATGAAAAGACAATCGATGGGAACTGGCGCCAGAAACGCACCAGCTCCGATTGGTTCTGTTAGATATTCTTCTTATTTACGGCACTTGAATCTCAGTCTGCGGAAATCAGTTTCTTAAAGAAGCAGGATACAATTTCAAAAACACTTGAAACAATCGACTTTGACGTTTTTCGAGATCTGTTATGTGCAAAACATCACAAATAACGTAATTAAATCGCTCGTAGCTGGTGCTAATAACATCGCAACAGCATAAGTTGAGAGATACGGTAAACCTACAAGAAAAGATACATCGAATATTTAGATAAGACAATGAAGTTATTTGCATCTGAATATACGTTATGCAGAATGAGATTTTCACTCTGCAGCGGAGTGTGCGCTGATATGAAACTTCCTGGCAGATTAAAACTGTGTGCCCGACCGAGACTCGAACTCGGGACCTTTGCCTTTCGCGGGCAAGTGCTCTACCATCTGAGCTACCGAAGCACGACTCACGCCCGGTACTCACAGCTTTACTTCTGCCAGTACCTCGTCTCCTACCTTCCAAACTTTACAGAAGCTCTCCTGCGAACCTTGCAGAACTAGCACTCCTGAAAGAAAGGTTGTTTCCCCTTTCACTCATTTATTGCATAGCCTGAGCCTTATCTGAGACTCTAATTACATTAACTTTTAATGAAGATATCAAGTCAGTTTTTGCAGAATACATCTCTGTCTTCAGAAAAAGGAGCCGAGCGACGAATTGAGGGACAACTTAGTAGACGGCCTGGAGACTCTGGAACGCTTCCTGACCACCAACAAGTTTCTTGCCGGGGACAACTTAACCATTGCTGACTACTGTTGCTACTGTACAATCACATTCCTTGACGTAAGTAATTTCCCTCGCCACTAGAACGCCATGTTCTCTATCAGTATGCAATTGTGGGGAGACAGTACCGTTTGTTTTACTCCTTACAGCTACTCCATTCTAAACTATACTATAGTTTTCATGTTCAGAATATTCTATGAAAGTTTAATTTTTTTTTTACATTTTCCCAAATTCTTTATAATTGCGCCCTTTCTCAGACATGCAATACGTTTCTGACCGCAAATTCGTGTAATAAATTATGCAGATTTTGAAGATAAGGTCTCAAATATCCCATCAACTAGGTATTCACATTTGTCTTCTGTGACTCGTCTGCTTAGATGAAAGATTTTCCTTAATTTTATGTATTAGCATATATCCATAACTGTATCAACTGTATCTATTTAACAAGATTTATTTTAACCACAATGGCTTTTCAGGTCCTGTATTCTCAATTATAGGTGCAGTCACTTCCAATTTAGACCTCAGTTTTGCAGGTTTCTCCAGTAAATATGAAATGATTTACACGAAACAAGCGATCTGTCCTACTAGAAAAACAACCACATGTTTTAAGCGCAAACCACATTACATCAACTAGGAACGGTGTTTGGGTACTAGTTGAAGCAGTAAATCTTGTTTGTTTCAGTGTAGAATTGGTTAAAAAATATATATATACAAACTTAGGACTTACAATGAATCTTACACAGTGCTGCAGATAGCCGCACGGTACATCAAACTTAATATCACGTTCCTTTTTTATAACTGAAGACTTTTCTCGTATACGATGAATATTTATAGACAAAAACTTACATTGATTGAGGTGCTGCACGTTGAAGACTGATTCAGTCTGTTACCTAAATATCTTAGGTATTTAAACTTCATTTTGGTCTTCTTGCAAAACGACTACACGTTCGAAAGTAAGAAACATCTCTTTCACTTGCAATGTTGCTTTATCAAATTTCTGTGATCTACGTAGTCTTGAAAGCCATTGTCGATTATTTAGGGAAGACGGTATATGTTCCTTTAGTTAAAGTAGTAAACTCTTGGAGTGCGGTTTTAGATTATTACAAATAATCACCACAAGGCTAATAATCTGTGCAGCATGCATTATAGACGTAATTTTGGATACAAATGGATGTTTTGTGAAGTCTGGCTAACCATATAATTTCAGCAATAGATACTTCAGAGACCGAGTATTGAACTGTGTATATGTGTATTAAGTTTTGCGTGACTATTTTTGTCATCTTATTATAGTGGTTAGGTCCTTAATCTCGTGTTACATCACCAAATCTCCAAACGCACTGTGTAACATTTGGTAAACTTATAATACCTCAGATGCTGGCTTAGCGTTCATGGTAATATGGTATGAGAGTGACAGCTTTATTGCGTATTTTCCATGAAAATTTGTTAGCCCTCCACGTGGCACAAACATATATGGAAACACAAGCTGTAATTTTTGTAAGTGAAGATGAAAAATCTTCCTGAAATGTGATCCAGTAGACGGAGGTTTGCAGATTTTCGTCGCCGATGTGGGAAAGAGTTTTCTGCTCTCCTCGGACATAAATTCTCAAAATTTGATAGCTGCAGCAGATGCTTATCTTTACGCATTAAATCAGTAATTTCTTTTTGTTCAGCAGTTAGTGAAGGAAATGTAAGGCTTTTAAGTGGAAGCAGAAGGAACTCATTATGCAGAATCGCTGAAGTATCAAAATCATCTAAGGAGCTTTAACCGGGAAACGACACAATCGACGATTATATAGTGCTGTTTGAAAATTACTTTGCGAACTCAGGCGCATTGCTACCGTGGACGGAAGGTTACGCCTTGAGCCAACTTCAGTTAAGGCATCGTGTTACATGTAGTCGGACATTGCTGCCATTTGTGAACCAACCTCAGTTTCGCATTTGTTTACTGATTAACCTGCTTCTTTAGTGATGGGATACTATAGAGTCATCTAGTGACTCGTGTAAATCCCTGTATCATATTTGTTAGTAGTGGCCCAGAAAATGTTGGGTGAACAGGTCGGAGGTTCTGGTAGATAATTATTCAGTGAACCAGAATATCCTTTCTTCATTGTGTTGTTTGAGGAGTACACTACGTTAGTTATAAAAATACGATGTCTAGTCGTCCGTTGACGCCTTGGCCTTCAGTACCATGTAGCCGCCTGCCATGGGCGCTGGTGAATAAATTCAAATTTTTCGTTAAGAGTACAGAGGAAGGGAATACCTATCATTTGTCAAAAAGAAATTATTATCTAACGCGACTGGACCTGTACTTATACCATCACGAAACGTTTCTTTCCTAGACTCTGGTACTGGAGAGAATGGTGCTACGGACTTTCATCAATTTTCGGGATCATTCCTTTTCCTGTTGGCATTTGCAGACCAAGCTCTTTATTCGTTAATCTTTCGAGTTTTCTTCAGCTGTGAAATTTTTACACTATGTGACGAACACATTCTGTACTTTCTATTCTATTGTTTTTTGGGCGCAACGAATCATTTTAATATCAACATTTTTTGTTTATTTTTCTATTTCAGTTTCCAAAAAAGGGTAGAGTAGACCTCTCGAAGTACAAAAATATCAAGAGGTGGATGGAACTACTACAGAAGACTAGTCCCTTGTTTAAGAAGTACGACCAGATCCGCGAGAGGGCGATACAAATATACTTGGAAGATGGAAAGTATTAGATAGCCCTTTGATTTTCTTAACAAATAAACCCTGGATCGTTGGAAATATTGTACTACTGTGCTGAAAAGTTTGAGCAATGCAACTGTAAATAAAAAGAATACAATAAAACTGTAAATATCTTCATATCATCATTAGTAAAGAATAATTACAGGTGTTCCAATTGTTTGTATGATGTTGTCAGTGAGAGTTTTAGAGTGGCGCCTGAAGTTGGTGGTACTGACGCAGTAAAAAGACAAAGTGATATAAGAACTATTTCGTTGACCCTAGACAAGACAGCGAAAGCATTCGACACGTGTAAAATTATAAGCACTTTTATGCACGAGGTCAGGTTTTCAGTAACTTTTCAGCGACTACCACTGAACCACGGATTGATTAGCTTCCCCAGGGCATGTGTTCGTTGTTAGCTGAAGTACGAAGTTATCCACAATTGTTAACTGGTAGACATAAGGACGAAAATAACTGGTTCTCTAGTGTGCATCATATAAACATCTGTAAAACCTGTCCGCTCTTTGACAATCATCGAATAAACGTTACTTAGAATGTACATACAGAGACCCTTATACACAATAAAGACGATAACCATCAAGAACAAACTCATAACAGCTATGATGGACGATTGACACAGGTATGAAATAATGGTCAGATTGTACAATTTCGGTCACCCGCTATCAGCTATTATGTTTGCAGACAAAGAGAGAAAACACTTTTGAAGAAGATAAAAGGGATATATGTTACATACGTGGCTTGGTTTTTTAACTGACAATACGTGAAATCATTTCTTACCATGTGCATCCAAGAGTTTCCTTTGTCTTTGTGTAGAAAAAGTCAATAACTGAAAAGAATTTCTGATACACGTTTTACAGTCCATTCGTAATCAATCTCCAATGTGGGTACTGGAGCGAAATAATATTTTCTGCTCTGCTAATTTATACACTGTGGCCCTATGAAAATACTTGTACTTAGTATCCTAGAAAATGCATATTCTGCTGTACTTTAGCTTCAAGTGTCAAATTGTGAAGACGTTAATCATGTTTCCTTCCTTTAAGATAAATGTAGATCGATTCCTAAGTCTGAATGTCTGTTTTCAACAGGTAGCTTATCAATTTTCCTATTAACCCCTTTACTGTCTAATATATTTCTCCATAGTCGACCCTATATTTACTATTTAAATTTACGAAAATCAGCACCTGTCGTTTTATACACTTTTCTCAACTTTATATATTTTTTATAGGAACTTTTTATAAATCTATCCTTACTATGTATTTTGGTGATGAGTATTGAAGATAATACGGTTTTAGACGATTTTGTTGGTTTGGTGAACCTGAAAAAGTACAGACATGTTCAACATCACTACACATTTGACACAGTCATGTCGTGTATCACTTATCTTCTTCCTTGCCCTGCAAACTGTACAACTCCTGGAGGGTGTTTTCTTGACGGGATTGGCAGAGATTTATTTAAAAAAATCCAGAAAACGACTGCTTATAGCTTCCAAAATATAGAAAGAAATAGAGTATGTTATAAACAACTATACAGATTGATTTCTCAGCTCTCCAGTGGTCCAGCTATTATCGGTCTATTAGCCTTACAGCCGGCAACGTAATAACGAACTTGAATACTGCGGGTGAGCCGGCTGTATAAGCCAGTGGGTTAGAAAAGTCAATAATTGAAAAGAATTCCTGATACACGTTTCACAGTCCATTCACAATCAATCTCAAATATGGATATTTAATGTCCTGTTAATTTATACAACGTTGGCCTATGAAAATACTTGTACTTAGTAGGAGGAAGAGGAGATAACTTGGTCATTAGAGACGGGGCACAAGCTCGGATTAGAGAAGGATGAAGACGGAAAGAGTCCGTGTCCTTTAGAAGGAACAATCCCGGCATTACATTTAGCGGTTTAGGAAAACCACGGAAAACCTAAACCAGGATGACCAAAGGAGGGGTTGAACAGTCGTCTTCTCGAATGCGAGTCCAGTGTGCTAACTACTGCGCGATTTCGCTCGGTCTAAAATGTGTATACAGAAAATACATCAAATTTATGTAGCGTGGCAAATAACACATGGGTCAAATAACACATTGGCCTTTTAATCTTAAGTGACAAAGGAAAACGTTAATGACACCTAAACCTGCAGGGATTACATAGCAGTAGTGTAGGTAAAGACAAATTCTTCTAGATGAGATTAGTTACTGAGTACAGTTCTGGACCAGGTAAACACTGGATGGTGAATCACTTCTGGAGGTAGTATACAATGCTGCAACTGATAAGCAGTAGTTAAGTAGTGAGCGTATGAGACGACATCGACGTTTGACCATTCAACCTTGATAATATTTAACTTTAAAATGAATTCCAGAGTCACGTTGCACAACACTTCCCCCAGGCCTATCTATAAACCTGATAAGGACTTCCAATGTCGGGTTACACTTGAACATAAGAGAAGCGTCATGAGGCATATTTAAAGTCACCTCCACCCTTAACCATACACCTGAGGCAGCTGGCCAAACGATGTCACCTTGACCTTGAGTATCAGCTTTCTCACTCTGTCCATGCATTCCTTTCCATTCCCCCCCCCCCCCCTCCCAAACCCTCTCCAGCAGGCCTCCCCACACACCGTCCACACCGTCATTTCAAATCAATCTTCACCCGATTCTCAGATTTCATGTTCTGCCCACGTACATTTCCTCCGTCAATTTTGAGCTGGAGTCCAATCCCCCCCCCCCCCCTTATCCACCCCCTTAACCTTTTTTATTGCTGGAGAAGTTGTGTGGGATGCTCCATTCGAGGTTTGGGCACCAAAGGTCGAGAACCATCAGGTTTGCCTTATGAATAATTTTTGTTATTATAATTATGTGAGTTTCGATACTAAGGTGAAGGGCAGCGACCTACTAATGGGTATTTGTGTATAACAAATTAAATTTAATCAAAATATGGACAGAAATGTAAGCACTCTCATTTTCCATGTTTTCCACATTTTACATCTTCTCCATGGTTTCCATTTTTGTCATAGTTTCACTTTTTGCCTATATTTCCACATTTTTACCATGTTCCATATTTTCCCATATTTTCCAAACCTTAATCGGTTGTTAAGTATTATTATTGTTCAATATTATCCATGATATATAAGTAAAGATACATGGATATATATTGCAAACCCTTATTTAACGAAAAATAAGCTGTAAAAAGACTTTAAATAATACACAGGTAACACACTGCAATAGGTAAACACAATAAACGATAGTTACGCATTCCCTACATTACTATAGTGGTTGTGATATCTTAGTGTGTACAGTCTCATATTCGTAAAAATAAACACGTCATGGTAAAGTCTCGGTAAACATAAACTAAATTTATGATGTCACAGGAAAAATTCTGAGTTTTTTCGATTTCTAAGACAAACGTACAGGAACATAAGATATGCTTAACAAACACTACACTACTACAAATACATACAAAGATTACGAGTAGCACAGTGCAGCCATGCAGGTCGAACACCATGAGTCAGTTATTCACTTCAAATGCTGATGCTTAAAGTCTGGCCACGACTGACCAGAAACACAGTGCACTAGCCCGTCTCCCCCAGAGCTTTGCAATATTTTAGCAAAGTATGTGTAGTCATCCACGATGCGACCGATCTGGTTGATGGTGTGGAAGACGTATGGAAGAATGAACTCGGGGAGCGCCATCCCACCCACCTACAGATGAAATAATAGGTCGTGACACACCGGCGGAAACATGTTCGTCGTCGTACATATAAGAGCCTCGTACTCCATCAGATGCCCAACATCAGCACAGGATGCTGTGAAACAGTACTCCCATCATCAGACTATCCGCTACACCCGGCCTCCAGGTCGCTAGATTACAGGAGCACGCCACCACTCCCGGCCGCCAATGTAATCCTTTCTGCCGCTACTTTACGTACAATCTGCGATGTAAAGGAACTATTTTTTCTCCATACTCACAGCTTACTCGCCGATTTATCACGAAAACTAAAGTGTATAGTGTACATAATCATTTCTTACTTTACGTTTCGACGAGACAGAGTGCTCTGCTGGATATGACACGAGCTCTTGTTACCTTGTGGATCCATATCGCTGTTTGAATCACGAATGCAATTCCTTCCATCAGTTAGAGAAAGAAAAACCACTTTTGGAACTCCAGCCATCAGATATATCCTGTCTTGGTAGTGGTACGATTAACAATGTCAACAGATTATTCTATACTTTAACGCAGTTCCTTTTCAGTGAATAAGGAAATTCATCCTTTAGAAACATATGTAGAATGATCTTTGAGTACCATTGTATTCTGTCGAAAATGTGGAGTCATGTAAAGTATGTTTACAAAAACTGCGTAAATCATTATTACATTTATCACGAATGCCGAAAATCTTTCATTTACATCTCCTGTGTACCACGTTCTCTAACATAATTTCGATTAAGGGTTGAGCAACGATAATGTCTTACACTCGCGTCGTGGTTTATGTCTACCATTCGTAATCTCCTTCGTTCTCTCTGCTTTCAACTGTGAAACAGAGATGTCTCGAACGCTACACAGCGCGTGTTTAAATCTTAGCACTTGAAGGAGAGTGACGTGCCTCGTCAGTAGTCTCCATGTTCTTGATGCGGATGACAGGACGTCAAGCACCGCCTGTGAGTCACGAATGATCTCTTACTTTGAGAAGCAATCACTCCAGAAGGTTTTCTCCTATGTGCCTTTATGCTGACCACTTGCGTGCAAGAAACACACATGTCCAATACTTGGAAATAAATTTCGACAGACATATATACTGAGAGATGACAGTTTTTAAAGTGTGGCAAATCTAGCCTTCCTTATTTCTTGAAGTCACTAGTGAAGCAGCTCATCTCAGTTAGCAATTGCAAATACAATTCACGGAAAAATACGTAGTCCAGTCTTGAGGTATGTGACTGAATTTTGTAATGGCTGAATGCGGAATTCGAAGAAAGGGTGACACTCTCTAGCAAATAATGTGTGCGTAATTGTTGATCTAGGAAGAAATCGTAGGAATATGAGCGAATACCGAAAGTAAGAGCAAGTGAGACTAAGAAGAGTTGGGTGTAGGTCTGGTCGTATCAGACAGGCTGCTACACAGTTCCCACTCCCTGACGCTATCCCGCTGCTAACCGCCACGGGGACTTTTGGCTGCTCAGTTTCCTGCCTGGCCCGGTGCACCCCTCCTTACCTAACCTGGTCGCCCAAGACTCCTCTTAAGCGACCATATCGATGGCGATCTCAGTGCGGACGCCAGATCAACACAGGATGCTGCGAAACAGTACTCCCATCCTCAGACTATCCACTACACCCGGCCTCCAGGTCGCTGGATTACAGGAGCACGCCACCACTCCCAGCCGCCAGTGTAATCCATTCTACCGCTACTTTACCTACAATCTGCGATGTCAGCGAACTATTTTTTTTTCATACTCACAGCTTACTCGCCGGTTTAACACGAAAACTAATGTGTATAGTGTACTTATTTATTTCTTACTTTACGTTTCGACGAGAAAGTACACTGCCGAATATGAGACGAACTGTTGTTACCTTGTGGATCCTCGTTAGAGTTTCAATCACGAATGCAATTCCTTCCATCACTTAGAGAAAGGAAAAACCACTTTGGTAACCAATGGTACCGTCTCTAGCCGTCAGATGTACCCTCTCTTGGTAGTGGTGCGAAGAAAATATTGCACCCGATAATGTCAACACATTATGTTATTCTTAAATGCAGTTATTTTACATTGAATCAGGAAATTCATCCTCTAGAAACACATCTAGTATGCTCATTGAGTACTATTTTATTTTGTCGAAAATGTGGAATCATGTAAAGTAAGTATTCAAATCTGCATGTGTCATTATTATATTTATAACGAATGCCGAAAATTTTTTATTTACATTGAAAGGTGGCTACACTGAGCCACTGCGCCAGAGATTGCGCCAAAGAGTATTATTAAGCCGCCTCCACAGTGCCTGTTAAGAGCTCGTACTAGTCACTGCCTGTTAAGAACTCGTAGC
The DNA here is from genome assembly GCF_023864345.2 of Schistocerca serialis cubense. Lineage (NCBI taxonomy): Eukaryota > Metazoa > Arthropoda > Insecta > Orthoptera > Acrididae > Schistocerca > Schistocerca serialis. The sequence continues at coordinate 269,130,673 of NC_064639.1, forward strand.
AGTCAGTGCTTGTTGAGAGCTCGTAGTAGTCAGTGCCTGTCGAGGACTCGGGGTAGTCTGTGCTGAGATGTTGTAGCAGAGAGTGTTTGTTGAGATGTGCTTGTAGGCAGTGCTTGACGAGATGTGATATTGGAGAGTTCTGGTTGAGATGTGATAGTAGAGAGTCGGTGTGAGATATAATGTAAGGATTAGAGTGATTTTCATCAATAAAAATGAGGTAACTAACTCCTTTTTTTTTATTTCAGTGTCCTAAATAATGCGTCATTACAGGTTCAGTCAACAAAGCATCTGGCGTGTGTTCTTGTATTAGAGTCTAATTCTGCTTTCTTTACGCAATTATAGTATTTGTAATTTTCTTTTATCACGTCAGTAAAATTGGTATTTAAAAATTCTTGTCTTGTTGAAGAAGAACCGTGCCAGATGTGCGTTGAGTCGTACTTCCACATACAGAACAGTTATACTTATGCTTTGGTTTCGTAGGTTTCATAGTTGCTGGGGACTTAATTAATTAATTGTGTTAACGGAAATTTTCATTTCATTCTTTGTTGTTGTTCTTTTCAGTCAGATTGCGTAATAATTCTAGTCAGGGCCAACCGTTTACGAAACAGCGTAATCGGACTTATAGCTACTAAAAACTAAAAGAGTATTTTCAATCATATTTAATTAAGCCCCCATGCAAATGGCGACCGCTGCTTCGGATCGTCCCTTGGATTCTTCTGATTGTAAAAAATAGTAGACGGTAGTATTGTTGTAGTAATTTGTAGTTAGTAATTGTAGTCTATTTTGCAAGTGTAGATTTGGTAATTGTCATTCTTCTAATGGTATTTTTTCTCAGAATTTGATTTGTTGTCTTGTGTACACGTTTGACAATCTAGTGCAATTATGTCAATTGTTTGTTAATCGTGTTTGAGGGAAACATTTCATGTAAATGGTATTGTTGGAGATAAAGAGTCATTGTGTGTAATTTTCGTACAGTGACGAATTTTTTGTATGTTTTGTAAATGATTATGCGGTCGATGAAAAAGGCGAAAATGATGAATATTGGGAATGACGAAATTGTTGACATGGCGAACTCGCCAACACAGGACAACAGTATGATGGATAATGAAGTGGAAAATAATTTAATTAGTCGGGAAAATAGTCTGGAACCATTTCAAAATTTTTCTCAATCAGAAAACTCACAGAATCCGAGATTAACGACAGAAGATTCTGGAATAGTATCGAACACAGATAGCCTTATGGCTACGCAGAAGGAAGTTCGTTTTGCGGGAAATGTTAGTGGCGAAAAGAATTCTGAACCATTTAATATGGAGCAGTTGATGAGTGCTATATTAAATTTGGGATCACAAATAGGAACAATGGAAACACGGATGGGAACAATGGAAACTCGGTTAGGATCTGAATTTAAAACAGAGATGGGAACTTTACGATCTGAATTTATAACAGAGATGGGAACTTTGGAAACACGGTTAGACTCACGAATAGGGACATGTTTCAAAAATATGAAAGATGAATTAAAGAAAGAAATCAGAGAAGAAGTACAACCAATTTTGAATGCTCAAAATAATAGATTAATTGCAGTAGAAATCAGACAAAGGGAACAGGATAGAGAACAGGAAGAAAGAGATCGCGTGATAGTACAGAAATTTTCGGAGTTAAATTTACAATGTGCAAAAGATAAGGAAGAAATATTTGAGAGAATCGAGGAATCCGTACCAAATGACAGATTAAATAATCTAACACAACAATATGAACAGTTAGCTACCAAATGTGTTAATACTGAAACCCGAGTCGCGACACTTACGGAAGACATAAATAAACAGAAAGAACAAATAGGTGATTTGTCGGAAAGAGTTGAGGAGATTTCAGATAAACTGACAAGTCTTAGTTTAAGTGGGGACAGAGATTCAGATGATACAGCACCATTGCCATTTGCAGAAACCGAAGAGTATCAGAACATAAATAAACATGTTGAAAATCAGGGAAAATTTAATGAACGCGTTAAAAGGGAAGTTGAGGCTCTACGAAAGCAAGTCAAACAAATCGAAGGCGAAATTGTAGGAAAAGACAGTAGAAGAAATTTAGAATCACAGATAGCAGAGGGGTTTGAAGAAAATAATTTGTTTCATTTACGGGATGCAACAAGAGAGCGCCAGGCGCGCGAACTTGACGATAATCGACATTGGGACTGGGACAGACGGGGTAGGTCTTTGTCGCCACGAGGCGAAAACTTTGACTATAAATACTTTTTGACTGTTCGGAAATTTAAGATCTTCCGCAAGTCTAAGAATGACATTCATCCATGTTCATGGTTAGATCAATTTATGTACGCACTCCCACCAAATTGGCCACTAAGTCACAAACTGGAATTTATGTGTGGATATTTAGAAAACGAACCGACGACGCGGATGCGCGCACTCATTAGAGATTGTAATAATCTGAATGATTTTTATCATGCATTTCTATCGGCATATTGGTCCGAAAACACGCAAGACAGAGTCAAACACAGTCTTATTATGCAGCGTAATTTCAAACAGTCTGAGTTCCGCACGCCAGCGGAATATTTTGAAGACATGATTCGAAAGAATCAGTTCCTTTCCAACCCTTATAGCCCGACTGAATTAATCCGCATTTGTTTAACTAAGCTGCCACAATCCATAAGACAAATTGCTTTAGCTGGAACATGTAAAGACGACATTGAGACTTTTAAGACTTTGCTACAAGAACTCGAGTATGACAACGACGATGGGACTTCTTGTAATTTTTTCAGTAACAGTAATTACAATAGATTTTCAGAGAAAAGGGATAATGATCGGAACGGGCGTTATATGGGTAACTTTGAGAATGACAGACGTAACAGACAGGACAACAGATACCTGCCTTATGACAATAACAGACGTTCTAACAGAAATTACACAGACAATAGCGGTAATTCGTACCGGAATGATCAATCATACGGAAACAATAATCGGTATCATCAAGACAGAAATTATTCAAACAGTAATAGAAATTCTTACTACAGAAATAATCAGGGTAGTAGATACAACAATAATTTCAGAAGTGACAGTCGAAATTATACAAGAAGTAGTTATGCAGACAGACAGGAAAATAGAAATTTTAATAACAGACACAACCCAGAATTTGCATCTAACAGACAGGAGGGACCTAATTGGCATCCTCCACGTGACAGAACTTCAGAGAGACAAGTGCAAATAGTAGAAATTGATCCGCGAAATGACGCGAATAATCAAAGACGTGACGCAAACAATCGACAATGACTTGCAGCTTCGGCTTCTGGCAGCAATATAGACGGTTCAGAAAGTAATGACACTACGACTTTACACTACGTACGCCTGGAAGACATGAGAGACATTTTGTTAGACGAAAAGGAAAATAATGTAGACGCGTTTTTACATCCTGTTATTGAAGTATGTGTGGGTAAGAATAAGTTCACTGCAGTTTTAGATTCTGGGAGCCCGTTGAATGTCATTAGTGAATCAGTTTTTCGTATATGTGAAAGAACTATTGCCTGTCCTGTGTTACCTATTTCTAAAACTACAATTCGAGGTGCTATTTCTGGAAAAAGTGTGGAAGTCAAACAACAGACCAACTTAAATTTCATTTGTCAAGGATACGAATTTTCTACTAATTTTATTATTGTTCCATTACTCAGTACACAAATTATATTAGGTATGGAGTTTCTTAACGCACATAAGGCAATTTTGAACTTTAAAGAAGGAAGTGTGAATTTGACTGTTGCCGGAATGCCGAAAAGTTTGAAATTTTTCGAGTGTTTAACAAGATCTGAGTCAGATACAAAATGTTTAAGGTTTCTTACTTCTGACGTTTTCGTTGAGCATTATGACGACAGTGTGTTTATTCATGACAATGACAATAGATACAGAGACGCGATGGATAATATAATTAATAGCGAAGAATTAATTAATGAAAAGGTTAAGAAAGCTGAAGTGCCAGATGACATTGCAAGAGAAGAGCTGCACCACATTTTGACTTCACATGCTACAGAATTTAGTCATCATACAGGAACTATACAAGGCTTACAATATTTATTTAAAGTAAAAGAACACACACCATTTCGAGGAAAAACGTACGCTATTCCTCTGGCTTACAGAGACAAGGTTAAGAATGAACTTCAATACATGTTAGATCAGGGCATTATTGAGCCTGCAGTCAGTCCTTATACCAGCCCATTACACGTTGTTCTTAAAAAGGATGGGTCAATTCGTTTGGTTCTGGATTCCAGACAGATAAATAATATCATCATTCCTGAAACTGACCGTCCACAAAATTTAGATGAACTTCTTCAACATTTTCATGGAATTAAAGTTTTATCCACGATTGATATGCGCGCAAGTTTTTGGCAAATAGAACTCCACCCTGATTGTAGAAAATACACTGCCTTTTTAGCCTTTGGTAACTGTTACCAGTTTCGGAAATTACCGTTTGGACTTACTGTGTCTTCTGCAGCATTCATTCGTAGCTTAAATGAAATTTTACTTGTTTATCTTCGTGACAATATTACTTCATATGTTGACGATATTCTTATTGCTAAACATTCTTGGAGTGAGCACAACAAAATTTTGGATTCATTATTACGTATTTTTGCTAGATTTGGCATTACAGTGAACTTGGAAAAATCTGAATTTGGTCGTTCTCAGGTGAAATTTCTCGGTCACATTATTTCTACAGAAGGTATTCTTCCTGATCCAGAAAAATTAGACGCTATTCGTAACTATGCTGTTCCTACCACAAAACGTGATGTTCGTAGTTTCCTTGGTGTCTGTAATTTTCTTAGACGCTTTGTTAAATTGGACGATTTGGCCACACCTCGTTTATGTGAACTATCTGGAAAGAAATATAATTGGTGTTGGGATGAGGAAGCTCAGTCAGAATTTGAACAACTTCGTGATGCTTTAGTTGCTGCTCCACTTCTTTCACATCCGGATTTATCTAAAGATTTTTGTTTAGCGACGGACTCATCATACAAAGGCCTAGGGGCACATTTATTTCAAGAGATAGAAGAAGACGACGTTGTAGTACAGAAAACTATTGCATTTGGAAGTCGTGTTCTCTCTAAATCAGAAAAGAATTATTCGATTACGGAACTTGAAGCTTTGGCTGTTGTTTGGGCTTTCACAAAATTTCGCACATTTTTGTTTGGCAGACATACTAAGGTTTACACCGATCATCGAGCTCTGGAATTTCTTATGTCAACAAAATTAACTCATGGCAGATTGTCACGATGGGCGTTGTATCTACAGGAATTTGATTTTAGTATTGTTTACATACAGGGTTCTTCAAATATTGTTGCTGATGCTTTATCACGTGCACCTATGGGTTTGAAACAAAGTGCTGAAGAGGATTGCATAGAAAACAATTATTGTTTGATGTATATTCAAGGTGTTGCGTTTGAGAACATTATTTCGTCTTCGCTCGAGGACATCGCTAAGGAGCAAAATAAGGATCCAATCTGGAAGGACATTAAGGAGAAGTGGAGGAGAAAGGAAAGCGTAGCGATTAGACAGCATTATTTAGTTCGCAATGACATTCTTTTTAAACGAAAATCGGTCGACAACTCTGTTTGGTTAGTTTGTATTCCTGATGAATGGGTCAATAAATTGATTTGGTATACGCATTTCAGTTATGCACACTTTGGTCCCAGAAAATGCTTTCATAAATTACGAGAAAATTGCTACTTCAGTAATATGGAAAAACGTATTCGATCTGTTCTTGCCAAATGCAAATTATGTCAAAAGGCTAAGCCGCCAACAGTTTCTCACAGAGCACCGTTGTTTCCTATCATTCCAGCGAAATTAAAGGAGATGGCTGCAGTCGATTTGTTCGGTCCAGTGGTTCGTTCTACTAATGGTTTTGCATACATTTTCGTAGCGGTGGAGTTAACATCAAAATATGTGTGTTTTACACCTTTACGCAAAGCAACAGCTCGTTCAGTATCTAACGCTTTCATCAAACATTTTCTTAAAGAAGTTGGTCATGTTGATAAGGTTATATCAGATAATGAATCACAGTTTCGTTCTAAAATTTGGCTTCGTACTCTACAGCGTCGTAAAATTAAACCAATTTTCATTTCACTTTTTCACCCTCAATCTAACGCTTCAGAGAGATGGATGAAGGAAATCAATAAATTGTGTCGTCTTTATTGTCATCAGAATCACAGAACTTGGGATCAGTATCTTCATATTTTTGAAAACATTCTGAATGAACTCCCTAATGATTCAACTTCTATACCGCCTTTACTGATATTAAAAAACAAAGCACCGGAAAATCGCATATCTGAAATCGTTCCTTTTCCGCCTACACGGAAACTATGGCATTCTGAAGTTGTGAACATGGCTCTGCAAAATATTGCATCTGCGGCTGCTAGAAGAGAGAAATCAGCTAAGCGTCCTGGTCGTTCAAAAATCTTGTCAGTTGGTCAGAAGGTGTTAATTAAGTCCCACCGTTTGTCTGACAAAGGAAAAGGCTTGTGTCGCAAATTTTTTCTGCTTTATAACGGTCCATATAGAATTCGTAAAATTATTCATGATAACACTGTCGAAGTAGAAACTCTTAAATCTCGACGCTCTAAAGGAATACATCATATATCTAACGCAAAAATTTTTGTGGAATGACATACTTTAGAGAAACTCACAGCTACATGTAAACATGCGGAGAGTACAGGGATACCGCGCTGTGTTTTGGCGGCGGCACATACTCAAAGCAACAGTCAAGTCTGCGCGCCGCACAAGGCAGTCGTTGACCGCGAACAATTGCTTCCTACGTCACGCGCCTACAGCTGATCGAGTGCTCAGTGCGAATGCACTGACAGCCTTAAACAAATACACAGTTTAATTTCTCCGACTAAATTCAATATAAAGCTATAGTGACTTGATGAATTATGTTATTAACATTCAGTATTTTTCAGGATACGGTTGTATAAAATATTTAAGAACTTCAGGTAAATTCTGTGTGCCTCCGACGTTAAGAGGACTTGCTATCGAGAAATTTTCAGGAAGAATGTAATTTCGAAGAAGAAACTATTAAACTAAAAAGGTAACTATTAATTGAGTTTATTTTTCAGGTAACATATTTCCACTTAGGTACGTACTTTAGACGTAATTTGCTGCTCGCGATTGCGTGATTCATACTTTGTGCTAATTTCATGTTCTATGAATTTACTTGTGAAGCGACGTGCTTGCGTACGTTAACTGATTTTGACAATGATTATTAATGAACTAGGTTTGAACTGGGTTGTAACTTGTGTATATTATGCATCGCTTGGCTGCACTGCTTTTTCACTGATGTCATTTTTTTTTTAATTATGTGTCTGCTGTGCTTATTTATTTAAATTATAATTGTCACCTGATTTATTGTGCTGATGTGGTTAGGTATGTAGGTTACACTTTGTCATTTATCTGCTTGCGCCTTCATGTTTACTTATTAAGATGACATATGAACATTTATTTGCTTATGCTGATATGATGCTAATGACCTGTTTATTATGTTAGATAACATATGTTTGCTGCTATGCGTATGGATTGCATATTTATACATTTCTGTTTGTCGTCACAACTACTCTTTAATTTGGTCTATAGCAATGCTGATGTACAGTGTACGAATATAGAGTTTAGGTCACACTATTGGATTAATTATAGATTGTTCGCTTGGCAGAGCCTCGTTGTAAGAATTGTGCTGCATCCACTTGTTGACATTCTGTTCTCTACTGGTATATTTACTCGCTATTGCTTGTTTTACTTACGCTCAGTGCCTTATATTTTTAAGATAAGAAAATGAACTGCTATAATTCGACGAACGACATTGGTACAAAGAACTTCATAGAAGTCACATGAGCTGAGGTTTTATGGAAGCTGTATAACTTTATGCTAATAGGAAGGACGCTAACGACATAACATACCATTACTAGGTTTAGACCATTGACAGTTAATACACTGCATTTTTCGTGAGCAATTGAAATAGGAAGTGACACTTGACACAAGAAATACTCCACATGTTTGCTTCTGTTTGCCATAATTCTTGAAGTGGTGTACACACTGTGAAATATTATGATCATTCACATTCCGTAATCGTACTTAATTACTGAGAGTTATTTGAACTAAGTCTGTTAAAGGTCATGTATGCATTTCTTTGTTAATAATTCATAATGAGTAGAAGATTTGGGTCAGATGGATTACACAGAGGTTGTGTGTTGACAGTGTGTCTTGGGATTGTATGGGATGATGAAATTTGCACTAGGATTTTATCTGTTCTTGTTCGAGGAGACTGACTAGAGGAAAGAGTTGTTATGTAAGTGAAGTGATATTGGTAATAAGGTTTATATGTATCGATGTATTGAAGAGGTATTGTTGAGGTATTGAGATTATATGAAGTTGATGATTATTGGAGTTTTTGTGGACAAGAGGTAAGGTAAATGCTATTAATGATAAGGTTTATATGTATCGACGTAAGAGGTATTATTGAAGTATTGAGATTATGTGATGCTGATGATTATTGGAGTTTTGGTGTATAAGAAGTAAAGTAAGTGAGGAGCATATTTTTTTGTTGGTCTTATGGAACAAGGAGGATGAAGATAGCAGACTAGAACACTAAAGTAGAAGGAAGATAGTCTATACACACTTTGTTAAATCAATAAGCAGTATATACTTTTTTTTGAAGAGAGGAAGTATTTGCATATCTTGGCTCACTGACAGTTGTTCAACAACAGTACATTTGATCTGGCTTGGCAAACATTGGTCTTGACATGATGACTATGACATTGACTTAACTATTATTGACTGTTATACATTGCTGCCACTACTACTTGATACACATGATGAACATCAGATTTTGACAGAATTGCATTTACACAATTAACACTATTCAGTTACACAGTAGTACTTAATGTGGATGAAAGATGAGTGAGTGTGTTTTGTGTGTTTTCCTTTCCTAATCCTACCCACCTATCTCCTAAATATTATTTTATTTGTTTGTTGTGGCTTGCACTGACACCCATAAATATTATAGGTTTACTGATATTTGAGTATTTGTAATAGTTAATACGACAATTATCTGACATCATTTGTGTGTTTGTTATGATTTGTATGTTTAGTGTAAAAGCATTTGTATGTGCATTCAAACTATTGTTCATGCCTGAACTGTGTGACCAGTGATAGTGAATATTATGGACTGTTACTTGTACTTTTTCTACATGATTGGTGCCACTAGGACATGTTTAATTTCCGCTGATGAACTGTGTGATCAGTGATAGTGAATATTATGGACTGTTACTTGTACTTTTTCTACATGATTGGTGCCACTAGGACATGTTTAATTTCTGCTGATGAACTGTGTAATCAGTGATAGTGAATATTATGGACTGCTCTCTGGACCTGCTCATCATTGCTAGGTGCAACTGATGGACTACTTGTATGGAAATGAAGTCACTTGCTGGTGTCTGCACCTGCTCAACATTACTGGGTGCACAGATGAAGCTACTTCTATGGAAATGATGTCACTTGCCGGTGTCTGCACCTACTCAGCATTGCTGGGTGCCACTAATGGAACTGCTTCTACTGAGATGAAGTCACTTGTTGGTGTCTGCACCTGCTCAACATTACTGGGTGCACAGATGAAGCTACTTCTATGGAAATGAAGTCACTTGTTGGTGTCTGCACCTGCTCAACATTACTGGGTGCACAGATGAAGCTACTTCTATGGAAATGATGTCCCTTGCCGATGTCTGAACCTACTCAACATTGCTGGGTGCCACTGGTAGAACTGTTTCTACTGAAATGATGTTACTTCTTGCTGTCAGCACCTACTCAACATTGCTGGGTGCCACTGAAGGATTGCTTCTACTGAACTAATGTGACTTGTTGCTGTGTGTACCTCTTCAACTTTACTGGGTGCCACAGATGGAACTGCTTCTACTGAAATGATGTCACTTGTTGGTGTCTGCACCTGCTCAACATTGCTGGGTGCAACTGATGGACTGCTTCTACTGAAATGATGTCACTTGTTGGTGTCTGCACCTGCTCTCAACATTTCTGGGTGCAACTGATGGACTGTTTCTGCTGAAATGATGTCACTTGTTGGTGTTTGCACCTGTTGACCATTGCTGGGCTGGAATTATCAACTATTTGTTTTTTATTGAACAATTAAAAGTATTTTATGTGAACATTTGTATAAACTGATTTTTTGTGTATTGTGCAAACTAATATGTAAAGCCACATGTATAAAAAGAATTTGTATTGCCTACTGTATTTTATATATTAGGTTATTGAAAGGTCAGTGCAAAGCCAAAATTTTAACTAATTATGTGGTATTTTGGTATTAATATTATCTTTTATTTTTGTCTGTATTTTTGTGGACGAATTTGGTGGTATGTTCACAACCAATGCTGCAAAAATACCATCAAATTCTGGCCTGTGGAGGAGGGGCATATGAAAGGTGGCTACACTGAGCCACTGCGCCAGAGATTGCGCCAAAGAGTATTATTAAGCCGCCTCCACAGTGCCTGTTAAGAGCTCGTACTAGTCAGTGCCTGTTAAGAACTCGTAGCAGTCAGTGCTGTCGAGAGCTCGTAGTAGTCAGTGCCTGTCGAGCACTCGGGGTAGTCTGTGCTGAGATGTTGTAGCAGAGAGTGTTTGTTGAGATGTGCTAGTAGGCAGTGCTTGCCGAGATGTGATATTGGAGAGTTCTGGTTGAGATGTGATAGTAGAGAGTCGGTGTGAGATATAATGTAAGGATTAGAGTGATTTTCATCAATATAAATGAGGTAACTAACTCCGTTTCTTTTTATTTCAGTGTCCTAAATATTGCGTCATTACAAGTTCAGTCAACAAAGCATCTGGCGTGTGTTCTTGTATTAGAGTTTAATTCTGCTTTCCTAACGCAATTATAGTATTTGTAATTTTCTTTTATCACGTCAGTAAAATTGGTATTTAAAAATTCTTGTCTTGTTGAAGAAGAACCGTGCCAGATGTGCGTTGAGTCGTACTTCCACATACAGAACAGTTATACTTATGCTTTGGTTTCGTAGGTTTCATAGTTGCTGGGGACTTAATTAATTAATTGTGTTAACGGAAATTTTCATTTCATTCTTTGTTGTTGTTCTTTGCAGTCAGATTGCGTAATAATTCTAGTCAGGGCCAACCGTTTACGAAACAGCGTAATCGGACTTATAGCTACTAAAAACTAAAAAAGTATTTTCAATCATATTTAATTAAGCCCCCATGTAACATCTGCTGTGTGCCACATTTTCTAATATAATTTCGATTACTGGCTGAACAACGATAATTTCTTACACTCACGTCGTGGTTTATGTCTACCATTCATAATCTCCCTCGTTCTCTCTGCCTTCAACTGTGAAACAGAGATGTATCCAACGCTACACAGCGCATGTTTAAATCTTAGCACTTCAAGGAGAGTGACCTGCCTCGTCAGTGGTCTCCATGTTCTTGATGCGGATGACAAGACGTCAAGCACGGCCTGTTATTCACAAATGATTTCTTACTTTGAGAAACAATCACTCCTGAAGCTTTTCTAATTTGTGCCTTTATGCTGACCACTTGCGTGCAAGAAACGCACATGACCAATACTTGGAAATAAATTCCGACAGACATATATACTGAGAGATGACAGTTTTAAAAGCGTGTCAAATGTAGCCTTCCTTATTTTTTGAAGTCACAAGTGAAGCAGCTCATCTCTGTTAGCAATTACAAATACATTTCACGGGAAAATACGTAGTCCAGTGTTGCGGTATGTGTCTGACTTTTGTAATGGCTGATTGCGGAATTCGAAGAAAGGGTGACACTCTCTAGCAAATAATGTGTGCGTAATTGTTGATCTAGGAAGAAATCGTAGGAATATGAGCGAATACCGAAAGTAAGAGCAAGTGAGACTAAAAAGAGTTGGGTGTAGGTCTGGTCGTATCAGACAGGCTGCTACACAGTTCCCACTCCCTGACGCTATCCCGCTGCTAACCGCCACGGGGACTTTTGGCTGCTCAGTTTCATGCCTGGCCCGGTGCACCCCTCCTTACCTAACCTTGTCGCCCAAGTCTCCTCTTAAGCGACCATATTGATGGCGATCTCAGTGCGGACGCCAGATCAACACAGGATGCCGCGAAACAGTACTCCCATCCTCAGACTATCCACTACACCCGGCCTCCAGGTCGCTGGATTACAGGAGCACGCCACCACTCCCAGCCGCCAGTGTAATCCATTCTACCGCTACTTTACCTACAATCTGCGATGTCAACGATCTATATTTTTCCCATACTCACAGCTTACTCGCCGATTTATCACGAAAACTAATGTGTATAGTGTACTTATTTAATTCTTACTTTACGTTTCGACGAGAAAGTACACTGCCGAATATGAGACTAACTGTTGTTACGTTGTGGATCCACGTTGCAGTTTCAATCACGAATGCAGTTGCTTCCATCACTTAGAGAAAGAGAAAACCACTTTAGTAACTAATGGTACCGTCTCTAGCCGTCAGATGTACCCTCTCTTGGTAGAGGTGGGACAAAAATATTGCACTCGATAATGTCAACACCTTATGCTATTCATTAATGCAGTTATTTTACATTGAATAATGAAATTCATCCTTTAGAAACACATCGAGTATGCTCATTGAGTACCATTTTATATTGTCGGAAATGTGGAATCATATAAAGTAAGTATTCAAATCTGCATGTGTCACTATTATATTTATAACCTACAATCTGCGATGTCAACGAACTATATTTTTCCCATACTCACAGCTTACTCGCCGATTTATCACGAAAACTAATGTGTATAGTGTACTTATTTAATTCTTACTTTACGTTTCGACGAGAAAGTACACTGTACCTTGTGGATCCACGTTGCAGTTTCAATCACGAATGCAATTGCTTCCATCACTTAGAGAAAGAGAAAACCACTTTAGTAACTAATGGTAACGTCTCTAGCCGTCAGATGTACCCTCTCTTGGTAGTGGTGGGACAGAAATATTGCACTCGATAATGTCAACACCTTATTCTATTCATTAATGCAGTTATTTTACATTGAATAATGAAATTCATCCTTTAGAAACACATCGAGTATGCCCATTGAGTACCATTTTATATTGTCGGAAATGTGAAATCATGTAAAGTAAGTATTCAAATCTGCATGTGTCACTATTATATTTATAACGAATGCCGAAAATTTTTCATTTACATCTCCTGTGTGCCACATTTTCTAACATAATTTAGATTACAGGCTGAGCAACGATAATTTCTTGCACTCACGTCGTGGTTTATGTCTGCCATTCGTAATCTCCTTCGTTCGCTCTGCCTTCAACTGAGAAGCAGAGATGTCTCGAACGCTACAAAGCGCATGTTTAAATCTTAGCACTTCAAGGAGAGTGACGTGCCCCGTCAGTAGTCTCCATGTTCTTGATGCGGATGACAGGACGTCAAGCACCGCCTGTGCATCACGAATGATCTCTTACATTGAGAAGCAATCACTCCAGATGGTTTTCCCCTTTGTGCCTTTATGCTGACCACTTGAGTGCAAGAAACACACATGTGCAATACTTGGAAACAAATTTCGACAGACATATATACTGAGAGATGACAGTTTTAAAGTGTGTCAAATCTAGCCTTCCTTATTTTTTGAAGTCAGTAGTGAAGCAGCTCACCTCAGTTAGCAATTGAAAATACAATTGATGGAAAAATGTGTAGTCCAGTCTTGAGGTATGTGTCTGAATTTTGTAATGGCTGAATGCGGAATTCAAAGAAAGGGTGACACTCTCTAGCAAATAATGTGTGCGTAATTGTTTGATCTAGGAAGAAATCGTAGGAATATCAGCGAATACCGAAAGTAAGAGCAAGTGAGACTAAAGAGAGTTGGGTGTAGGTCTGCTCGTATTGGACAGACTGCTACACAGGTCCCACTCTCTGACGCTATCCCTCTGCTAACAGCCACGGGGACTTCTGGCTGCTCAGTTTCCTGCCTGGCCCGGTGCACCCCTCCTTAGCTAACCTGGTCGCCAAAGACTCCTCTTAAGCGACCATATTGATGGCGACCTCAGTGCGGACGCCAGATCAACACAGGATGCTGCGAAACAGTACTCCCATCCTCAGACTATCCACTACTCCCGGCCTCCAGGTCGATGGATTACAGGAGCACGCCGCCACACCCAGCCGGCAGTGAAATCCATTCTATCGGTACTTTACCTACAATCTGCGATGTCAGCGAACCATTTTTTTTCCATACTCACAGCTTACTCGCCGATTTATCACGAAAACTAATGTGTATAGTGTACTTATTTATTTCTTACTTTCCGTTTCGACGAGAAAGTACACTGCCGAATGTGAGACGAACTGTTGTTACCTTGTGGATCCACGTTGCAGTTTCAATTACGAATGCAATTCCTTCCATCACTTAGAGAAAGAAAAATCACTTTGGTAACTGATGGTAACGTATCTAGCCGTCAGATGTACCCGCTCTTGGTAGAGGTGCGAGGAAAATATTGCACTCGATAATGTCAACACCTTAATCTATTCTTTAATGCAGTTATTTTACATTGAATAAGGAAATTCATCCTTTAGAAACACATCTAGTATGCTCATTGAGTACCATTTTATTTTGTCGAAAATGTGGAATCATGTAAAGTAAGTATTCAAACCTGCATGTGTCATTATTAGATTTATAACGAATGCCGAAAATTTTTCACTTACATCTCCTGTGTGCCACATTTTCTAACATAATTTCGATTACAGGCTGAGCAACGATAATTTCTTACACTCACGGCGTGGTTTATGTCTACCATTCGTAATCTCCCTCGTCCTCGCTGTCTTCAACTGTGAAACAGAGATGTCTCGAACGCTACACAGCGCATGTTTAAATCTTAGCCCTTCAAGGAGAGTGACGTGCCTCGTCAGTATTCTCCATGTTCTTGATGCGGATGACAGGACGTCAAGCACCGCCTGTGAGTCACGAATTATCTCTTACTTTGAGAAGCAGTCACTCCAGAAGGTTTTCTCCTTTGTGCCTTTATACTGACCACTTGCGTGCAAGAAACACACATGTCCAATACTTGGAAATAAATTTCGACAGACATATATACTGAGAGATGACAGTTTTAAAGTGTGTCAAATCTGTTGTTGTTGTGGTCTTCAGTCCTGAGACTGGTTTGATGCAGCTCTCCATGCTACCCTTTCCTGTGCAAGCTTTTTCATCTCCCAGTACCTACTGCAACCTACATCCTTCTGAATCTGCTTAGTGTATTCATCTGTTGGTCTCCCTCTACGATTTTTACCCTCCACGCTTCCCTCCAATACTAAATTGGTGATCCCTTGATGCCTCAGAACATGTCCTACCAACCGATCCCTTCTTCTGGTCCAGTTGCGCCACAAACTTCTCTTCTCCCCAATCCTATTCAATACTTCCTCATTAGTTATGTGATCTACCCATCTAATCTTCAGCATTCTTCTGTAGCACCACATTTCGAAAGCTTCTATTTTCTTCTTGTCCAAACTATTTATCGTCCACGTTTCACTTCCATACATGGCTACACTCCATACAAATACTTTCAGAAATGACTTCCTGACACTTAAATCAATACTGGATGTTAACAAATTTCTCTTCTTCAGAAACGCTTTCCTTACCATTGCCAGCCTACATTTTTTATCCTCTCTACTTCGACCATCATCAGTTATTTTGCTCCCCAAATAGCAAAACTCCTTTACTACTTCAAGTGCCTCATTTCCTAATCTAATTCCCTCAGCATCACCCGACTTAATTAGACTACATTCCATTATCCTTGTTTTGCTTTTGTTGATGTTCATCTTATATCCTCCTTTCAAGACACTGTCGATTCCATTCAACTGCTCTTCCAAGTCCTTTGCTGTCTGTGACAGAATTACAATGTCATCGGCGAACCTCAAAGTTTTTATTTCTTCTCCATGAATTTTAATACCTACTCCGAATTTTTCTTTTGTTTTCTTTACTGTTTGTTCAATATACAGATTGAACAACATCGGGGAGAGGCTACAACCCTGTCTTACTCCCTTCCCAACCACTGCTTCCCTTTCATGTACCTCGACTCTTATAACTGCCATCTGGTTTCTGTACAAATTGTAAATAGCCTTTCGCTCCCTGTATTTTACCCCTGCCACCTTTAGAATTTGAAAGAGAGTATTCAAGTCAACATTGTCAAAAGCTTTCTCTAAGTCTACAAATGCTAGAAACGTAGGTTTGCCTTTCCTTAATCTTTCTTCTAAGATAAGTCGTAATATCAGTATTGCCTCACGTGTTCCAGTGTTTCTACGGAATCCAAACTGATCTTCCACGAGGTTGGCTTCTACTAGTTTTTCCATTCGTCTGTAAAGAATTCGTGTTAGTATTTTGCAGCTGTGACTAATTAAGCTGATAGTTCGGTAATTTTCACATCTGTCAACACCTGCTTTCTTTGGGATTGGAATTATTATATTCTTCTTGAAGTCTGAGGGTATTTCGCCTGTCTCATACATCTTCCTCACCAGATGGTAGAGTTTTGTCAGGACTGGCTCTCCCACGGCCGTCAGTAGTTCCAATGGAATATTGTCTACTCCGGGGGCTTTGTTTCGACTCAGGTCTTTCAGTGCTCTGTCAAACTCTTCACGCAGTATCATATCTCCCATTTCATCTTCATCTACATCCTCTTCCATTTCCATAATATTGTCCTCAAGTACATCGCCGTTGTATAGACCCTCTATATACTCCTTCCACCTTTCTGCTTTCCCTTCTTTGCTTAGAACTGGGTTTCCATCTGAGCTCTTGATATTCATACAAGTCGTTCTCTTATGTCCAAAGGTCTCTTTAATTTTCCTGTAGGCGGTATCTATCTTACCCCTAGTGAGATAGGCCTCTACATCCTTACATTTGTCCTCTAGCCATCCCTGCTTAGCCATTTTGCACTTCCTGTCGATCTCATTTTTGAGACGTTTGTATTCCTTTTTGCCTGTTTTACTTACTGCATTTTTATATTTTCTCCTTTCATCAATTAAATTCAATATTTCTTCTGTTACCCAAGGATTTCTACTAGCCCTCGTCTTTTTACCTACTTGATCCTCTGCTGCCTTCACTACTTCATCCCTCAAAGCTACCCATTCTACTTCTACTATATTTATTTCCCCCATTCCTGTCAATTGCTCCCTTATGCTCTCCCTGAATCTCTGTACAAACTCTGGTTCTTTTAGTTTATCCAGGTCAAATCTCCTTAAATTCCCACCTTTTTGCAGTTTCTACAGTTTTAATCTACAGGTCATAACCAATAGATTGTGGTCAGAGTCCACATCTGCCCCTGGAAATGTCTTACAATTTAAAACCTGGTTCCTAAATCTCTGTCTTACCACTATATAATCTATCTGATACCTTTTAATATCTCCAGGGTTCTTCCATGTATACAACCTTCTTTCATGCCTCTTAAACCAAGTGTTAGTTATGATTATGTTGTGCTCTGTGCAAAATTCTACCAGGCGGCTTCCTCTTTCATTTCTGTCCCCCAATCCATATTCACTTACTATGTTTCCTTCTCTCCCTTTTCCTACACTCGAATTCCAGTCACCCATGACTATTAAATTTTCGTCTCCCTTCACAATCTGAATAATATCTTTTATTTCATCATACATTTCTTCAATTTCTTCGTCATCTGCAGAGCTAGTTGGCATATAAACTTGTACTACTGTAGTAGGTGTGGGCTTCGTATCTATCTTGGCCACAATAATGCGTTCACTATGTTGTTTGTAGTAGCTTACCCGCATTCCTATTTTCCTATTCATTATTAAACCTACTCCTGCATTACCCCTATTTGATTTTGTGTTTATAAGCCTGTAGTCACCTGACCAGAAGTCTTGTTCCTCCTGCCACCGAACTTCACTAATTCCCACTATATCTAACTTCAACCTATCCATTTCCCTTTTTAAATTTTCTAACCTACTTGCCCGATTAAGGGATCTGACATTCCACGCTCCGATCCGTATAATGCCAGTTCTCTTTCTCCTGACAACGGCGTCCTCTTGAGTAGTCCCCGCCCGGAGATCCGAATGGGGGACTATTTTACCTCCGGAATATTTTACCCAAGAGGACGCCATCATCATGTAATCATACAGTAAAGCTGCATGCCCTCGGGAAAAATCAAATCTAGCCTTCTTTATTTTCTGAAGTCACTAGTGAAGCAGTTCATCTCAGTTGGCAAGTGCAAATACAATTAATGGAAAAACAGGTAGTCCAGTCATGAGGTATGTGTCTGAACTTTGTAAAGGACGAACGCGGAATTCGAAGAAAGGATGACACTCTCTAGCAAATAATGTGTGTGTAATTGTTTGATCTAGGAAGAAATCGTAGGAATATGAGCGAATACCGAAAGTAAGAGCAAGTGAGACTAAAAAGAGTTGGGTGTAGGTCTGGTCGTATCGGACAGGCTGCTACACAGTTCCCACTCTCTGACGCTATCCCTCTGCTAACCGCCACGGGGACTTTTGGCAGCTTAGTTTCCTGCCTGGCCCGGTGCACCCCTCCTTAGCTAACCTGGTCGCCCAAGAGTCCTCTTAAGCGACCATATTGATGGCGATCTCAGTGCGGACGCCAGATCAACACAGGATGCTGCGAAACAGTACTCCCTCCCTCAGACTATCCACTACACCCGGCCTCCAGGTCGCTGGATTACAGGAGCACGCCACCACTCACAGCCACCAGTGTAATCCATTCTACCGCTACTTTACCTACAATCTGCGATGTCAGCGAACTATTTTTTCTCCATACTCACAGCTTACTCGCCGATTTAACACGAAAACTAATGTGTATAGTGTACTTATTTATTTCTTACTTTCCGTTTCGACGAGAAAGTACACTGCCGAATATGAGACGAACTGTTGTTACCTTGTGGATCCACGTTGCAGTTTCAATCACGAATGCAATTCCTTCCATCACTTAGAGAAAGAAAAAACCACTTTGGTAACTAATGGTAACGTCTCTAGCAGTCAGATGTACCCTCTCTTGGTAGAGGTGCGAAGAAAATAATGCACTCGATAACGTCAACACATTATTCTATCCTTTAATGCAGTTATTTTACATTGAATAAGGAAATTCATCCTTTAGAAACACATCTAGTATGCTCATTGAGTACCATTTTATTTTGTCGAAAATGTGGAATCATGTAAAGCAAGTATTCAAATCTGCATGTGTCATTATTATATTTGTAACGAATGCCGAAAATTTTGCATTTACATCTCCTGTGTGCCACATTTTCTAACATAATTTCGATTACAGGCTGCGCAACGATAATTTCTTACACTCACGGCGTGTTTTATGTCTACCATTCGTAATCTCCCTCGTCCTCTCTGCCTTCAACTGTGAAACAGAGATGTCTCAAACGCTACACAGCGGATGTTTAAATCTTAGCCCTTCAAGGAGAGTGACGTGCCTCGTCAGTATTATCCATGTTCTTGATGCGGAAGACAGGACGTCAAGCACCGCCTGTGAGTCGCGAATTATCTCTTACTTTGAGAAGCAATCACTCCAGAAGGTTTGCTCCTTTGTGCCTTTATACTGACCACTTGCGTGCAAGAAACACACATGTCCAATACTTGGAAATAAATTTCGACAGACATATACACTGAGAGATGACAGTTTTAAATTGTGTCAAATCTAGCCTGCCTTATTTTTTGAAGTCACTAGTGAAGCAGTTCATCTCAGTTAGCAAGTGCAAATACAATTCATGGAAAAACAGGTAGTCCAGTCATGAGGTATGTGTCTGAACTTTGTAAAGGACGAACGCGGAATTCGAAGAAAGGATGACACTCTCTAGCAAATAATGTGTGCGTAATTGTTTGATCTAGGAAGAAATCGTAGGAATATGAGCGAATACCGAAAGTAAGAGCAAGTGAGACTAAAAAGAGTTGGGTGTAGGTCTGGTCGTATCGGACAGGCTGCTACACAGTTCCCACTTTCTGACGCTATCCCTCTGCTAACCGCCACGGGGACTTTTGGCTGCTTAGTTTCCTGCCTGGCCCGGTGCACCCCTCCTTAGCTAACCTGGTCGCCCAAGAGTCCTCTTAAGCGACCATATTGATGGCGATCTCAGTGCGGACGCCAGATCAACACAGGATGCTGCGAAACAGTACTCCCTTCCTCAGACTATCCACTACACCTGGCCTCCAGTTCGCAGGATTACAGGAGCACGCCACCACTCACAGCCACCAGTGTAATCCATTCTACCGCTACTTTACCTACAATCTGCGATGTCAGCGAACTATTTTTTCTCCATACTCACAGCTTACTCGCCGATTTAACACGAAAACTAATGTGTATAGTGTACTTATTTATTTCTTACTTTCCGTTTCGACGAGAAAGTACACTGCCGAATATGAGACGAACCGTTGTTACCTTGTGGATCCACGTTGCAGTTTCAATCACGAATGCAATTCCTTCCATCACTTAGAGAAAGAAAAAACCACTTTGGTAACTAATGGTAACGTCTCTAGCAGTCAGATGTACCCTCTCTTGGTAGAGGTGCGAAGAAAATAATGCACTCGATAACGTCAACACATTATTCTATCCTTTAATGCAGTTATTTTACATTGAATAAGGAAATTCATCCTTTAGAAACACATCTAGTATGCTCATTGAGTACCATTTTATTTTGTCGAAAATGTGGAATCATGTAAAGCAAGTATTCAAATCTGCATGTGTCATTATTATATTTATAACGAATGCCGAAAATTTTGCATTTACATCTCCAGTGTGCCACATTTTCTAACATAATTTCGATTACAGGCTGCGCAACGATAATTTCTTACACTCACGGCGTGGTTTATGTCTACCATTCGTAATCTCCCTCGTCCTCTCTGCCTTCAACTGTGAAACAGAGATGTCTCAAACGCTACACAGCGGATGTTTAAATCTTAGCCCTTCAAGGAGAGTGACGTGCCTCGTCAGTATTATCCATGTTCTTGATGCGGATGACAGGACGTCAAGCACCGCCTGTGAGTCGCGAATTATCTCTTACTTTGAGAAGCAATCACTCCAGAAGGTTTGCTCCTTTGTGCCTTTATACTGACCACTTGCGTGCAAGAAACACACATGTCCAATACTTGGAAATAAATTTCGACAGACATATACACTGAGAGATGACAGTTTTAAATTGTGTCAAATCTAGCCTGCCTTATTTTTTGAAGTCACTAGTGAAGCAGTTCATCTCAGTTAGCAAGTGCAAATACAATTCATGGAAAAACAGGTAGTCCAGTCATGAGGTATGTGTCTGAACTTTGTAAAGGACGAAAGCGGAATTCGAAGAAAGGATGACACTCTCTAGCAAATAATGTGTGCGTAATTGTTTGATCTAGGAAGAAATCGTAGGAATATGAGCGAATACCGAAAGTAAGAGCAAGTGAGACTAAAAAGAGTTGTGTGTAGGTCTGGTCGTATCGGACAGGCTGCTACACAGTTCCCACTCTCTGACGCTATCCCTCTGCTAACCGCCAAGGGGACTTTTGGCTGCTTAGTTTCCTGCCTGCCCCGGTGCGCCCCTCCTTAGCTAACCTGGTCGCCCAAGACTCCTCTTAAGCGACCGTATTGATGGCGATCTCAGTGCGGACGCCAGATCAACACAGGATGCTGCGAAACAGTACTCCCATCCTCAGACTATCCACTACACCCGGCCTCCAGGTCGATTGATTACAGGAGCACGCCACCACTCCCAGCCGCCAGTGTAATCCATTCTACCGCTACTTTACCTACAATCTGCGATGTCAGCGAACTATTTTTTTCCATACTCACAGCTTACTCGCCGATTTAACACGAAAACTAATGTGTATAGTGTACTTATTTATTTCTTACTTTCCGTTTCGACGAGAAAGTACACTGCCGAATATGAGACGAACTGTTGTTACCTTGTGGATCCACGTTGCAGTTTCAATCACGAATGCAATTCCTTCCATCACTTAGAGAAAGAAAAAACCACTTTGGTAACTAATGGTAACGTCTCTAGCAGTCAGATGTACCCTCTCTTGGTAGAGGTGCGAAGAAAATAATGCACTCGATAACGTCAACACATTATTCTATTCTTTAATGCAGTTATTTTACATTGAATAAGGAAATTCATCCTTTAGAAACACATCTAGTATGCTCACTGAGTACCATTTCATTTTGTCGAAAATGTGGAATCATGTAAAGTAAGTATTCAAATCTGCATGTGTCATTATTATATTTATAACGAATGCCGAAAATTTTGCATTTACATCTCCTGTGTGCCACATTTTCTAACATAATTTCGATTACAGGCTGCGCAACGATAATTTCTTACACTCACGTCGTGGTTTATGTCTACCATTCGTAATCTCCCTCGTCCTCTCTGCCTTCAACTGTGAAACAGAGATGTCTCAAACGCTACACAGCGCATGTTTAAATCTTAGCCCTTCAAGGAGAGTGACGTGCCTCGTCAGTATTATCCATGTTCTTGATGCGGATGACAGGACGTCAAGCACCGCCTGTGAGTCACGAATTATCTCTTACTTTGAGAAGCAATCACTCCAGAAGGTTTTCTCCTTTGTGCCTTTATACTGACCACTTGCGTGCTAGAAACACACATGTCCAATACTTGGAAATAAATTTCGACAGACATATATAATGAGAGATGACAGTTTTAAAGTGTGTCAAATCTAGCCTTCCTTATTTTTTGAAGTCACTAGTGAAGCAGTTCATCTCAGTTAGCAAGTGCAAATACAATTCATGGAAAAACAGGTAGTCCAGTCATGAGGTATGTGTCTGAACTTTGTAAAGGACGAAGGCGGAATTCGAAGAAAGGATGACACTCTCTAGCAAATAATGTGTGCGTAATTGTTTGATCTAGGAAGAAATGGTAGGAATATGAGCGAATACCGAAAGTAAGAGCAAGTGAGACTAAAAAGAGTTGGGTGTAGGTCTGGTCGTATCGGACAGGCTGCTACACAGTTCCCACTCACTGACGCTATCCCTCTGCTAACCGCCACGGGGACTTTTGCCTGCTCAGTTTCCTGCCTGGCCCGGTGCACCCCTCCTTAGCTAACCTGGTCACCCAAGACTCCTCTTAAGCGACCATATTGATGGCGATCTCAGTGCGGACGCCAGATCAACACAGGATGCTGCGAAACGGTACTCCCATCCTCAGACTATCCACTGCACCCGGCCTCCAGGTCGCTGGATTACAGGAGCACGCCACCACTCCCAGCCGCCAGTGTAATCCATTCTACCGCTACTTTACCTACAATCTGCGATGTCAGCGAACTATTTTTTTTCCATACTCACAGCTTACTCGCAGATTTAACACGAAAACTAATGTGTATAGTGTACTTATTTATTTCTTACTTTCCGTTTCGACGAGAAAGTACAGTGCCGAATATGAGACGAACTGTTGTTACCTTGTGGATCCACGTTGCAGTTTCAATCACGAATGCAATTCCTTCCATCACTTAGAGAAAGAAAAAACCACTTTGGTAACTAATGGTAACGTCTCTAGCAGTCAGATGTACCCTCTCTTGGTAGAGGTGCGAAGAAAATAATGCACTCGATAACGTCAACACATTATTCTATTCTTTAATGCAGTTATTTTACATTGAATAAGGAAATTCATCCTTTAGAAACACATCTAGTATGCTCATTGAGTACCATTTTATTTTGTCGAAAATGTGGAATCATGTAAAGTAAGTATTCAAATCTGCATGTGTCATTATTATATTTATAACGAATGGCGAAAATTTTGCATTTACATCTCCTGTGTGCCACATTTTCTAACATAATTTCGATTACAGGCTGCGCAACGATAATTTCTTACACTCACGTCGTGGTTTATGTCTACCATTCGTAATCTCCCTCGTCCTCTCTGCCTTCAACTGTGAAACAGAGATGTCTCAAACGCTACACAGCGCATGTTTAAATCTTAGCCCTTCAAGGAGAGTGACGTGCCTCGTCAGTATTATCCATGTTCTTGATGCGGATGACAGGACGTCAAGCACCGCCTGTGAGTCACGAATTATCTTTTACTTTGAGAAGCAATCACTCCAGAAGGTTTTCTCCTTTGTGCCTTTATACTGACCACTTGCGTGCAAGAAACACACATGTCCAATACTTGGAAATAAATTTCGACAAACATATATACTGAGAGATGACAGTTTTAAAGTGTGTCAAATCTAGCCTTCCTTATTTTTTGAAGTCACTAGTGAAGCAGTTCATCTCAGTTAGCAAGTGCAAATACAATTCATGGAAAAACAGGTAGTCCAGTCATGAGGTATGTGTCTGAACTTTGTAAAGGACGAACGCGGAATTCGAAGAAAGGATGACACTCTCTAGCAAATAATGTGTGCGTAATTGTTTGATCTAGGAAGAAATGGTAGGAATATGAGCGAATACCGAAAGTAAGAGCAAGTGAGACTAAAAAGAGTTGGGTGTAGGTCTGGTCGTATCGGACAGGCTGCTACACAGTTCCCACTCTCTGACGCTATCCCTCTGCTAACCGCCACGGGGAGTTTTGGCTGCTCAGTTTCCTGCCTGGCCAGGTGCACCCCTCCTTAGCTAACCTGGTCGCCCAAGACTCCTCTTAAGCGACCATATTGATGGCGATCTCAGTGCGGACGCCAGATCAACACAGGATGCTGCGAAACAGTACTCCCATCCTCAGACTATCCACTACACCCGGCCTCCAGGGCGCTGGATTACAGGAGCACGCCACCACTCCCAGCCGCCAGTGTGATCCATTCTACCGCTACTTTACCTACAATCTGCGATGTCAGCGAACTATTTTTTTTCCATACTCACAGCTTACTCGCCAATTTAACACGAAAACTAATGTGCATAGTGCACTTATTTATTTCTTACTTTCCGTTCCAACGAGAAAGTACACTGTTGAATATGAGACGAACTGTTGTTACCTTGTGGATCCACGTTGCAGTTCCAATCACGAATGCAATTCCTTCCATAACTTAGAGAAAGAAAAAACCACTTTGGTAACTAATGGTAACGTCTCTAGCAGTCAGATGTACCCTCTCTTGGTAGAGGTGCGAAGAAAATAATGCACTCGATAACGTCAACACATTATTCTATTCTTTAATGCAGTTATTTTACATTGAATAAGGAAATTCATCCTTTTAACACATCTAGTATGCTCACTGAGTACCATTTCATTTTGTCGAAAATGTGGAATCATGTAAAGTAAGTATTCAAATCTGCATGTGTCATTATTATATTTATAACGAATGCCGAAAATTTTGCATTTACATCTCCTGTGTGCCACATTTTCTAACATAATTTCGATTACAGGCTGCGCAACGATAATTTCTTACACTCACGTCGTGGTTTATGTCTACCATTCGTGATCTCCCTCGTCCTCTCTGCCTTCAACTGTGAAACAGAGATGTCTCAAACGCTACACAGCGCATGTTTAAATCTTAGCCCTTCAAGGAGAGTGACGTGCCTCGTCAGTATTATCCATGTTCTTGATGCGGATGACAGGACGTCAAGCACCGCCTGTGAATCACGAATTATCTCTTACTTTGAGAAGCAATCACTCCAGAAGGTTTTCTCCTTTGTGCCTTTATACTGACCACTTGCATGCAAGAAACACACATGTCCAATACTTGGAAATAAATTTCGACAGACATATATACTGAGAGATGACAGATTTAAAGTGTGTCAAATCTAGCCTTCCTTATTTTTTGAAGTCACTAGTGAAGCAGTTCATCTCAGTTAGCAAGTGCAAATACAATTCATGGAAAAACAGGTAGTCCAATCATGAGGTATGTGTCTGAACTTTGTAAAGGACGAACGCGGAATTCGAAGAAAGGATGACACTCTCTAGCAAATAATGTGTGCGTAATTGTTTGATCTAGGAAGAAATCGTAGGAATATGAGCGAATACCGAAAGTAAGAGCAAGTGAGACTAAAAAGAGTTGGGTGTAGGTCTGGTCGCATCGGACAGGCTGCTACACAGTTCCCACTCTCTGACACTATCCCTCTGCTAACCGCCACGGGGACTCTTGGCTGCTCAGTTTCCTGCCTGGCCCGGTGCACCCCCCCATAGCTAACCTTGTCGCCCAAGACTCCTCTTAAGCGACCATATTGATGGCGATCTCAGTGCGGACGCCAGATCAACACAGGATGCTGCGAAACAGTACTCCCATCCTCAGACTATCCACTACACCCGGCCTCCAGGTCGCTGGATTACAGGAGCACGCCACCACTCCCAGCCGCCAGTGTAATCCATTCTACCGCTACTTTACCTACAATCTGCGATGTCAGCGAACTATTTTTTTTCCATACTCACAGCTTACTCGCCGATTTAACACGAAAACTAATGTGTATAGTGTACTTATTTATTTCTTACTTTCCGTTTCGACGAGAAAGTACACTGCCGAATATGAGACGAACTGTTGTTACCTTATGGATCCACGTTGCAGTTCCAATCACGAATGCAATTCCTTCCATAACTTAGAGAAAGAAAAAACCACTTTGGTAACTAATGGTAACGTCTCTAGCAGTCAGATGCACCCTCTCTTGGTAGAGGTGCGAAGAAAATAATGCACTCGATAACGTCAACACATTATTCTATTCTTTAATGCAGTTATTTTACATTGAATAAGGAAATTCATCCTTTAGAAACACATCTAGTATGCTCACTGAGTACCATTTAATTTTGTCGAAAATGTGGAATCATGTAAAGTAAGTATTCAAATCTGCATGTGTCATTATTATATTTATAACGAATGCCGAAGATTTTGCATTTACATCTCCTGTGTGCCACATTTTCTAACATAATTTCGATTACAGGCTGCGCAACGATAATTTCTTACACTCACGTCGTGGTTTATGTCTACCATTCGTAATCTCCCTCGTCCTCTCTGCCTTCAACTGTGAAACAGAGATGTCTCAAACGCTACACAGCGCATGTTTAAATCTTAGCCTTCAAGGAGAGTGACGTGCCTCGTCAATATTATCCATGTTCTTGATGCGGATGACAGGACGTCAAGCACCGCCTGTGAGTCACGAATTATCTCTTACTTTGAGAAGCAATCACTCCAGAAAGTTTTCTCCTTTGTGCCTTTATACTGACCACTTGCGTGCAAGAAACACACATGTCCAATACTTGGAAATAAATTTCGACAGACATATATACTGAGAGATGACAGTTTTAAAGTGTGTCAAATCTAGCCTTCCTTATTTTTTGAAGTCACTAGTGAAGCAGTTCATCTCAGTTAGCAAGTGCAAATACAATTCATGGAAAAACAGGTAGTCCAGTCATGAGGCATGTGTCTGAACTTTGTAAAGGACGAACGCGGAATTCGAAGAAAGGATGACACTCTCTAGCAAATAATGTGTGCGTAATTGTTTGATCTAGGAAGAAATGGTAGGAATATGAGCGAATACCGAAAGTAAGAGCAAGTGAGACCAAGAAGAGTTGGGTGTAGGTCTGGTCGTATCGGACAGGCTGCTACACAGTTCCTACTCTCTGACGCTATCCCTCTGCTAACCGCCACGGGGAGTTTTGGCTGCTCAGTTTCCTGCCTGGCCAGGTGCACCCCTCCTTAGCTAACCTGGTCGCCCAAGACTCCTCTTAAGCGACCATATTGATGGCGATCTCAGTGCGGACGCCAGATCAACACAGGATGCTGCGAAACAGTACTCCCATCCTCAGACTATCCACTACACCCGGCCTCCAGGTCGCTGGATTACAGGAGCACGCCACCACTCCCAGCCGCCAGTGTAATCCATTCTACCGCTACTTTACCTACAATCTGCGATGTCAGCGAACTATTTTTTTTCCATACTCACAGCTTACTCGCCGATTTAACACGAAAACTAATGTGTATAGTGTACTTATTTATTTCTTACTTTCCGTTTCGACGAGAAAGTACACTGTCGAATATGAGACGAACTGTTGTTACCTTATGGATCCACGTTGCAGTTTCAATCACGAATGCAATTCCTTCCATCACTTAGAGAAAGAAAAAACCACTTTGGTAACTAATGGTAACGTCTCTAGCAGTCAGATGTACCCTCTCTTGGTAGAGGTGCGAAGAAAATAATGCACTCGATAACGTCAACACATTATTCTATTCTTTAATGCAGTTATTTTACATTGAATAAGGAAATTCATCCTTTAGAAACACATCTAGTATGCTCATTGAGTACCATTTTATTTTGTCGAAAATGTGGAATCATGTAAAGTAAGTATTCAAATCTGCATGTGTCATTATTATATTTATAACGAATGGCGAAAATTTTGCATTTACATCTCCTGTGTGCCACATTTTCTAACATAATTTCGATTACAGGCTGCGCAACGATAATTTCTTACACTCACGTCGTGGTTTATGTCTACCATTCGTAATCTCCCTCGTCCTCTCTGCCTTCAACTGTGAAACAGAGATGTCTCAAACGCTACACAGCGCATGTTTAAATCTTAGCCCTTCAAGGAGAGTGACGTGCCTCGTCAGTATTATCCATGTTCTTGATGCGGATGACAGGACGTCAAGCACCGCCTGTGAGTCACGAATTATCTCTTACTTTGAGAAGCAATCACTCCAGAAGGTTTTCTCCTTTGTGCCTTTATACTGACCACTTGCATGCAAGAAACACACATGTCCAATACTTGGAAATAAATTTCGACAGACATATATACTGAGAGATGACAGATTTAAAGTGTGTCAAATCTAGCCTTCCTTATTTTTTGAAGTCACTAGTGAAGCAGTTCATCTCAGTTAGCAAGTGCAAATACAATTCATGGAAAAACAGGTAGTCCAATCATGAGGTATGTGTCTGAACTTTGTAAAGGACGAACGCGGAATTCGAAGAAAGGATGACACTCTCTAGCAAATAATGTGTGCGTAATTGTTTGATCTAGGAAGAAATCGTAGGAATATGAGCGAATACCGAACGTAAGAGCAAGTGAGACTAAAAAGAGTTGGGTGTAGGTCTGGTAGTATCGGACAGGCTGCTACACAGTTCCCACTCTCTGACACTATCCCTCTGCTAACCGCCACGGGGACTCTTGGCTGCTCAGTTTCCTGCCTGGCCCGATGCACCCCCCCATAGCTAACCTTGTCGCCCAAGACTCCTCTTAAGCGACCATATTGATGGCGATCTCAGTGCGGACGCCAGATCAACACAGGATGCTGCGAAACAGTACTCCCATCCTCAGACTATCCACTACACCCGGCCTCCAGGTCGCTGGATTACAAGAGCACGCCACCACTCCCAGCCGCCAGTGTAATCCATTCTACCGCTACTTTACCTACAATCTGCGATGTCAGCGAACTATTTTTTTTCCATACTCACAGCTTACTCGCCGATTTAACACGAAAACTAATGTGTATAGTGTACTTATTTATTTCTTACTTTCCGTTTCGACGAGAAAGTACACTGCCGAATATGAGACGAACTGTTGTTACCTTGTGGATCCACGTTGCAGTTCCAATCACGAATGCAATTCCTTCCATAACTTAGAGAAAGAAAAAACCACTTTGGTAACTAATGGTAACGTCTCTAGCAGTCAGATGCACCCTCTCTTGGTAGAGGTGCGAAGAAAATAATGCACTCGATAACGTCAACACATTATTCTATTCTTTAATGCAGTTATTTTACATTGAATAAGGAAATTCATCCTTTAGAAACACATCTAGTATGCTCACTGAGTACCACTTAATTTTGTCGAAAATGTGGAATCATGTAAAGTAAGTATTCAAATCTGCATGTGTCATTATTATATTTATAACGAATGCCGAAAATTTTGCATTTGCATCTCCTGTGTGCCACATTTTCTAACATAATTTCGATTACAGGCTGCGCAACGATAATTTCTTACACTCACGTCGTGGTTTATGTCTACCATTCGTAATCTCCCTCGTCCTCTCTGCCTTCAACTGTGAAACAGAGATGTCTCAAACGCTACACAGCGCATGTTTAAATCTTAGCCTTCAAGGAGAGTGACGTGCCTCGTCAATATTATCCATGTTCTTGATGCGGATGACAGGACGTCAAGCACCGCCTGTGAGTCACGAATTATCTCTTACTTTGAGAAGCAATCACTCCAGAAAGTTTTCTCCTTTGTGCCTTTATACTGACCACTTGCGTGCAAGAAACACACATGTCCAATACTTGGAAATAAATTTCGACAGACATATATACTCAGAGATGACAGTTTTAAAGTGTGTCAAATCTAGCCTTCCTTATTTTTTGAAGTCACTAGTGAAGCAGTTCATCTCAGTTAGCAAGTGCAAATACAATTCATGGAAAAACAGGTAGTCCAGTCACGAGGTATGTGTCTGAACTTTGTTAAGGACGAATGCGAATTCGAAGAAAGGATGACACTCTCTAGCAAATAATGTGTGCGTAATTGTTTGATCTAGGAAGAAATCGTAGGAATATGAGCGAATACCGAAAGTAAGAGCAAGTGAGACTAAAAAGAGTTGGGTGTAGGTCTGGTCGTATCGGACAGGCAGCTACACAGTTCCCACTCTCTGACGCTATCCCTCTGCTAACCGCCACGGGGACATTTGGCTGCTCAGTTTCCTGCCTGGCCCGGTGCACCCCTCCTTAGCAAACCTGGTCGCCCAAGACTAATCTTAAGCGACCATATTGAAGGCGATCTCAGTGCGGACGCCAGATCAACACAGGATGCTGCGAAACAGTACTCCCATCCTCAGACTATCCACTACACCCGGCCTCCAGGTCGCTGGATTACAGGAGCACGCCACCACTCACAGCCGCCAGTGTAATCCATTCTACCGCTACTTTACCTACAATCTGCGATGTCAGCGAACTATTTTTTTTCCATACGCACAGCTTACTCGCCGATTTAACACGAAAACTAATGTGTATAGTGTACTTATTTATTTCTTACTTTCCGTTTCGACGAGAAAGTACACTGTCGAATATGAGACGAACTGTTGTTACCTTATGGATCCACGTTGCAGTTTCAATCACGAATGCAATTCCTTCCATCACTTAGAGAAAGAAAAAACCACTTTGGTAACTAATGGTAACGTCTCTAGCAGTCAGATGTACCCTCTCTTGGTAGAGGTGCGAAGAAAATAATGCACTCGATAACGTCAACACATTATTCTATTCTTTAATGCAGTTATTTTACATTGAATAAGGAAATTCATCCTTTAGAAACACATCTAGTATGCTCACTGAGTACCATTTCATTTTGTCGAAAATGTGGAATCATGTAAAGTAAGTATTCAAATCTGCATGTGTCATTATTATATTTACAACGAATGGCGAAAATTTTGCATTTACATCTCCTGTGTGCCACATTTTCTAACATAATTTCGATTACAGGCTGCGCAACGATAATTTCTTACACTCACGTCGTGGTTTATGTCTACCATACGTAATCTCCCTCGTCCTCTCTGCCTTCAACTGTGAAACAGAGATGTCTCAAACGCTACACAGCGCATGTTTAAATCTTAGCCCTTCAAGGAGAGTGACGTGCCTCGTCAATATTATCCATGTTCTTGATGCGGATGACAAGACGTCAAGCACCGCCTGTGAGTCACGAATTATCTCTTACTTTGAGAAGCAATCACTCCAGAAAGTTTTCTCCTTTGTGCCTTTATACTGACCACTTGCGTGCAAGAAACACACATGTCCAATACTTGGAAATAAATTTCGACAGACATATATACTGAGAGATGACAGTTTTAAAGTGTGTCAAATCTAGCCTTCCTTATTTTTTGAAGGCACTAGTGAAGCAGTTCATCTCAGTTAGCAAGTGCAAATACAATTCATGGAAAAACAGGTAGTCCAGTCACGAGGTATGTGTCTGAACTTTGTTAAGGACGAATGCGGAATTCGAAGAAAGGATGACACTCTCTAGCAAATAATGTGTGCGTAATTGTTTGATCTAGGAAGAAATCGTAGGAATATGAGCGAATACCGAAAGTAAGAGCAAGTGAGACTAAAAAGAGTTGGGTGTAGGTCTGGTCGTATCGGACAGGCAGCTACACAGTTCCCACTCTCTGACGCTATCCCTCTGCTAACCGCCACGGGGACATTTGGCTGCTCAGTTTCCTGCCTGGCCCGGTGCACCCCTCCTTAGCAAACCTGGTCGCCCAAGACTCCTCTTAAGCGACCATATTGATGGCGATCTCAGTGCGGACGCCAGATCAACACAGGATGCTGCGAAACAGTACTCCCATCCTCAGACTATCCACTACACCCGGCCTCCAGGTCGCTGGATTACAGGAGCACGCCACCACTCACAGCCGCCAGTGTAATCCATTCTACCGCTACTTTACCTACAATCTGCGATGTCAGCGAACTATTTTTTTTCCATACTCACAGCTTACTCGCCGATTTAACACGAAAACTAATGTGTATAGTGTACTTATTTATTTCTTACTTTCCGTTTCGACGAGAAAGTACACTGTCGAATATGAGACGAACTGTTGTTACCTTATGGATCCACGTTGCAGTTTCAATCACGAATGCAATTCCTTCCATCACTTAGAGAAAGAAAAAACCACTTTGGTAACTAATGGTAACGTCTCTAGCAGTCAGATGTACCCTCTCTTGGTAGAGGTGCGAAGAAAATAATGCACTCGATAACGTCAACACATTATTCTATTCTTTAATGCAGTTATTTTACATTGAATAAGGAAATTCATCCTTTAGAAACACATCTAGTATGCTCACTGAGTACCATTTCATTTTGTCGAAAATGTGGAATCATGTAAAGTAAGTATTCAAATCTGCATGTGTCATTATTATATTTACAACGAATGGCGAAAATTTTGCATTTACATCTCCTGTGTGCCACATTTTCTAACATAATTTCGATTACAGGCTGCGCAACGATAATTTCTTACACTCACGTCGTGGTTTATGTCTACCATTCGTAATCTCCCTCGTCCTCTCAGCCTTCAACTATGAAACAGAGATGTCTCAAACGCCACACAGCTCATGTTTAAATCTTAGCCCTTCAAGGAGAGTGACGTGCCTCGTCAATATTATCCATGTTCTTGATGCGGATGACAGGACGTCAAGCATCGCCTGTGAGTCACGAATTATCTCTTACTTTGAGAAGCAATCACTCCAGAAAGTTTTCTCCTTTGTGCCTTTATACTGACCACTTGCGTGCAAGAAACACACATGTCCAATACTTGGAAATAAATTTCGACAGACATATATACTGAGAGATGACAGTTTTAAAGTGTGTCAAATCTAGCCTTCCTTATTTTTTGAAGGCACTAGTGAAGCAGTTCATCTCAGTTAGCAAGTGCAAATACAATTCATGGAAAAACAGGTAGTCCAGTCACGAGGTATGTGTCTGAACTTTGTTAAGGACGAATGCGGAATTCGAAGAAAGGATGACACTCTCTAGCAAATAATGTGTGCGTAATTGTTTGATCTAGGAAGAAATCGTAGGAATATGAGCGAATACCGAAAGTAAGAGCAAGTGAGACTAAAAAGAGTTGGGTGTAGGTCTGGTCGTATCGGACAGGCTGCTACACAGTTCCCACTCTCTGACGCTATCCCTCTGCTAACCGCCACGGGGACATTTGGCTGCTCAGTTTCCTGCCTGGCCCGGTGCACCCCTTCTTAGCTAACCTGGTCGCCCAAGACTCCTCTTAAGCGACCATATTGATGGCGATCTCAGTGCGGACGCCAGATCAACACAGGATGCTGCGAAACAGTACTTCCATCCTCAGACTATCCACTACACCCGGCCTCCAGGTCGCTGGATTACAGGAGCACGCCACCACTCCCAGCCGCCAGTGTAATCCATTCTACCGCTACTTTACCTACAATCTGCGATGTCAGCGAACTATTTTTTTTTCCATACTCACAGCTTACTCGCCGATTTAACACGAAAACTAATGTGTATAGTGTACTTATTTATTTCTTACTTTCCGTTTCGACGAGAAAGTACACTGCCGAATATGAGACGAACTGTTGTTACCTTATGGATCCACGTTGCAGTTTCAATCACGAATGCAATTCCTTCCATAACTTAGAGAATGAAAAAACCACTTTGGTAACTAATGGTAACGTCTCTAGCAGTCAGATGTACCCTCTCTCGGTAGAGGTGCGAAGAAAATAATGCACTCGATAACGTCAACACATTATTCTATTCTTTAATGCAGTTGTATTACATTGAATAAGGAAATTCATCCTTTAGAAACACATCTAGTATGCTCATTGAGTACCATTTTATTTTGTCGAAAATGTGGAATCATGTAAAGTAAGTATTCAAATCTGCATGTGTCATTATTATATTTATAACGAATGCCGAAAATTTTGCATTTACATCTCCTGTGTGCCACATTTTCTAACATAATTTCGATTACAGGCTGCGCAACGATAATTTCTTACACTCACGTCGTGGTTTATGTCTACCATTCGTAATCTCCCTCGTCCTCTCTGCCTTCAACTGTGAAACAGAGATGTCTCAAACGCTACACAGCGCATGTTTAAATCTTAGCCCTTCAAGGAGAGAGACGTGCCTCGTCAGTATTATCCATGTTCTTGATGCGGATGACAGGACGTCAAGCACCGCCTGTGAGTCACGAATTATCTCTTACTTTGAGAAGCAATCACTCCAGAAGGTTTTCTCCTTTGTGCCTTTATACTGACCACTTGCGTGCAAGAAACACACATGTCCAATACTTGGAAATAAATTTCGACAGACATATATACTGAGAGATGACAGTTTTAAAGTGTGTCAAATCTAGCCTTCCTTATTTTTTGAAGTCAGTAGTGAAGCAGTTCATCTCGGTTAGCAAGTGCAAATACAATTCATGGAAAAACAGGTAGTCCAGTCATGAGGTATGTGTCTGAACTTTGTAAAGGACGAATGCGGAATTCGAAGAAAGGATGACACTCTCTAGCAAATAATGTGTGCGTAATTGTTTGATCTAGGAAGAAATCGTAGGAATATGAGCGAATACCGAAAGTAAGAGCAAGTGAGACTAAAAAGAGTTGGGTGTAGGTCTGGTCGTATCGGACAGGCTGCTACACAGTTCCCACTCTCTGACGCTATCTCTCTGCTAACCGCCACGAGGACATTTGGCTGCTCAGTTTCCTGCCTGGCCCGGTGCACCCCTCCTTAGCTAACCTGGTCGCCCAAGACTCCTCTTAAGCGACCATATTGATGGCGATCTCAGTGCGGACGCCAGATCAACACAGGATGCTGCAAAACAGTACTCCCATCCTCAGACTATCCACTACACCCGGCCTCCAGGTCGCTGGATTACAGGAGCACGCCACCACTCCCAGCCGCCAGTGTAATCCATTCTACCGCTACTTTACCTACAATCTGCAATGTCAGCGAACTATTTTTTTTTCCATACTCCCAGCTTACTCGCCGATTTAACACGAAAACTAATGTGTATAGTGTACTTATTTATTTCTTACTTTCCGTTTCGACGAGAAAGTACACTGCCGAATATGAGACGAACTGTTGTTACCTTGTGGATCCACGTTGCAGTTTCAATCACGAATGCAATTCCTTCCATCACTTAGAGAAAGAAAAAACCACTTTGGTAACTAATGGTAACGTCTCTAGCAGTCAGATGTACCCTCTCTCGGTAGAGGTGCGAAGAAAATAATGCACTCGATAACGTCAACACATTATTCTATTCTTTAATGCAGTTATTTTACATTGAATAAGGAAATTCATCCTTTAGAAACACATTTAGTATGCTCATTGAGTACCATTTTATTCTGTCGTAAATGTGGAATCATGTAAAGTAAGTATTCAAATCTGCATGTGTCATTATTATATTTATAACGAATGCCGAAAATTTTGCATTTACATCTCCTGTGTGCCACATTTTCTAACATAATTTCGATTACAGGCTGCGCAACGATAATTTCTTACACTCACGTCGTGGTTTATGTCTACCATTCGTAATCTCCCTCGTCCTCTCTGCCTTCAACTGTGAAACAGAGATGTCTCAAACGCTACACAGCGCATGTTTAAATCTTAGCCCTTCAACGAGAGTGACGTGCCTCGTCAGTATTATCCATGTTCTTGATGCGGATGACAGGACGTCAAGCACCGCCTGTGAGTCACGAATTATCTCTTACTTTGAGAAGCAATCACTCCAGAAGGTTTTCTCCTTTGTGCCTTCATACTGACCACTTGCGTGCAAGAAACACACATGTCCAATACTTGGAAATAAATTTCGACAGACATATATACTGAGAGATGACAGTTTTAAAGTGTGTCAAATCTAGCCTTCCTTATTTTTTGAAGTCAGTAGTGAAGCAGTTCATCTCAGTTAGCAAGTGCAAATACAATTCATGGAAAAACAGGTAGTCCAGTCATGAGGTATGTGTCTGAACTTTGTAAAGGACGAATGCGGAATTCGAAGAAAGGATGACACTCTCTAGCAAATAATGTGTGCGTAATTGTTTGATCTAGGAAGAAATCGTAGGAATATGAGCGAATACCGAAAGTAAGAGCAAGTGAGACTAAAAAGAGTTGGGTGTAGGTCTGGTCGTATCGGACAGGCTGCTACACAGTTCCTACTCTCTGACGCTATCCCTCTGCTAACCGCCACGGGGAGTTTTGGCTGCTCAGTTTCCTGCCTGGCTCGGTGCACCCCTCCTTAGCTAACCTGGTCGCCCAAGACTCCTCTTAAGCGACCATATTGATGGCGATCTCAGTGCGGACGCCAGATCAACACAGGATGCTGCGAAACAGTACTCCCATCCTCAGACTATCCACTACACCCGGCCTCCGGGTCGCTGGATTACAGGAGCACTCCACCACTCCCAGCCGCCAGTGTAATCCATTCTACCGCTACTTTACCTACAATCTGCGATGTCAGCGAACTATTTTTTTTCCATACTCACAGCTTACTCGCCGATTTAGCGCGAAAACTAATATGTATAGTGTACTTATTTATTTCTTACTTTCCGTTTCGACGAGAAAGTAGACTGCCGAATATGAGACGAACTGTTGTTACCTTGTGGATCAACGTTGCAGTTTCAATAACGAATGCAATTCCTTCCATCACTTAGAGAAAGAAAAAACCACTTTGGTAACTAATAATAACGTCTCTAGCAGTCAGATGTACCCCCTCTTGGTAGAGGTGCGAAGAAAATAATGCACTCGATAACGTCAACACATTATTCTATTCTTTAATGCAGTTATTTTACATTTAATAAGGAAATTCATGCTTTAGAAACACATTTAGAATGCTCATTGAGTACCATTTTATTTTGTCGAAAATGTGGAATCATGTAAAGTAAGTATTCAAATCTGCATGTGTCATTATTATATTTATAACGAATGCCGAAAATTTTGCATTTACATCTCCTGTGTGCCACATTTTCTAACATAATTTCGATTACAGGCTGCGCAACGATAATTTCTTACACTCACGTCGTGGTTTATGTCTACCATTCGTAATCTCCCTCGTCCTCTCTGCCTTCAACTGTGAAACAGAGATGTCTCAAACGCTACACAGCGCATGTTTAAATCTTAGCCCTTCAACGAGAGTGACGTGCCTCGTCAGTATTATCCATGTTCTTGATGCGGATGACAGTACGTCAAGCACCGCCTGTGAGTCACGAATTATCTCTTACTTTGAGAAGCAATCACTCCAGAAGGTTTTCTCCTTTGTGCCTTTATACTGACCACTTGCGTGCAAGAAACACACATGTCCAATACTTGGAAATAAATTTCGACAGACATATATACTGAGAGATGACAGTTTTAAAGTGTGTCAAATCTAGCCTTCCCTATTTTTTGAAGTCACTAGTGAAGCAGTTCATCTCAGTTAGCAAGTGCAAATACAATTCATGGAAAAACAGGTAGTCCAGTCATGAGGTATGTGTCTGAACTTTGTAAAGGACGAATGCGGAATTCGAAGAAAGGATGACACTCTCTAGCAAATAATGAGTGCGTAATTGTTTGATCTAGGAAGAAATCGTAGGAATATGAGCGAATACCGAAAGTAAGAGCAAGTGAGACTAAAAAGAGTTGGGGGTAGGTCTGGTCGTATCGGACAGGCTGCTACACAGTTCCCACTCTCTGACGCTATCCCTCTGCTAACCGCCACGGGGACTTTTGGCTGCTCAGTTTCCTGCCTGGCCCGGTGCACCCCTCCTTAGCTAACCTGGTCGCCCAAGACTCCTCTTAAGCGACCATATTGATGGCGATCTCAGTGCGGACGCCAGATCAACACAGGATGCTGCGAAACAGTACTCCCATCCTCAGACTATCCACTACACCCGGCCTCCGGGTCGCTGGATTACAGGAGCACGCCACCACTCCCAGCCGCCAGTGTAATCCATTCTACCGCTACTTTACCTACAATCTGCGATGTCAGCGAACTATTTTTTTTCCATACTCACAGCTTACTCGCCGATTTAACGCGAAAACTAATGTGTATAGTGTACTTATTTATTTCTTACTTTCCGTTTCGACGAGAACGTACACTGCCGAATATCAGACGAACTGTTGTTACCTTGTGGATCCACGTTGCAGTTTCAATCACGAATGCAATTCCTTCCATCACTTAGAAAAAGAAAAAACCACTTTGGTAACTAATGGTAACGTCTCTAGCAGTCAGATGTACCCTCTCTTGGTAGAGGTGCGAAGAAAATAATGCACTCGATAACGTCAACACATTATTCTGTTCTTTAATGCAGTTATTTTACATTGAATAAGGAAATTCATGCTTTAGAAACACATTTATAATGCTCATTGAGTACCATTTTATTTTGTCGAAAATGTGGAGTCATGTAAAGTAAGTATTCAAATCCGCATGTGTCATTATTATATTTATAACGAATGCCGAAAATTTTGCATTTACATCTCTTGTGTGCCACATTTTCTAACATAATTTCGATTACAGGCTGCGCAACGATAATTTCTTACACTCACGTCGTGGTTTATGTCTACCATTCGTAATCTCCCTCGTCCTCTCTGCCTTCAACTGTGAAACAGAGATGTCTCAAACGCTACACAGCGCATGTTTAAATCTTAGCCCTTCAAGGAGAGTGACGTGCCTCGTCAGTATTATCCATGTTCTTGATGCGGATGACAGGACGTCAAGCACCGCCTGTGAGTCACGAATTATCTCTTACTTTGAGAAGCAATCACTCCAGAAGGTTTGCTCCTTTGTGCCTTTATACTGACCACTTGCGTGCAAGAAACACACATGTCCAATACTTGGATTGGAAATAAATTTCGACAGACATATATACTGAGAGATGACAGTTTTAAAGTGTGTCAAATCTAGCCTTCCTTATTTTTTGAAGTCACTAGTGAAGCAGTTCATCTCAGTTAGCAAGTGCAAATACAATTCATGGAAAAACAGGTAGTCCAGTCATGAGGTATGTGTCTGAACTTTGTAAAGGACGAATGCGGAATTCGAAGAAAGGATGACACTCTCTAGCAAATAATGTGTGCGTAATTGTTTGATCTAGGAAGAAATCGTAGGAATATGAGCGAATACCGAAAGTAAGAGCAAGTGAGACTAAAAAGAGTTGGGGGTAGGTCTGGTCGTATCGGACAGGCTGCTACACAGTTCCCACTCTCTGACGCTATCCCTCTGCTAACCGCCACGGGGACTTTTGGCTGCTCAGTTTCCTGCCTGGCCCGGTGCACCCCTCCTTAGCTAACCTGGTCGCCCAAGACTCCTCTTAAGCGACCATATTGATGGCGATCTCAGTGCGGACGCCAGATCAACACAGGATGCTGCGAAACAGTACTCCCATCCTCAGACTATCCACTACACCCGGCCTCCGGGTCGCTGGATTACAGGAGCACTCCACCACTCCCAGCCGCCAGTGTAATCCATTCTACCGCTACTTTACCTACAATCTGCGATGTCAGCGAACTATTTTTTTTCCATACTCACAGCTTACTCGCCGATTTGACGCGAAAACTAATGTGTATAGTGTACTTATTTATTTCTTACTTTCCGTTTCGACGGGAACGTACACTGCCGAATATCAGACGAACTGTTGTTACCTTGTGGATCCACGTTGCAGTTTCAATCACGAATGCAATTCCTTCCATCACTTAGAGAAAGAAAAAACCACTTTGGTAACTAATGGTAACGTCTCTAGCAGTCAGATGTACCCTCTCTTGGTAGAGGTGCGAAGAAAATAATGCACTCGATAACGTCAACACATTATTCTATTCTTTAATGCAGTTATTTTACATTGAATAAGGAAATTCATGCTTTAGAAACACATTTAGAATGCTCATTGAGTACCATTTTATTTTGTCGAAAATGTGGAGTCATGTAAAGTAAGTATTCAAATCTGCATGTGTCATTATTATATTTATAACGAATGCCGAAAATTTTGCATTTACATCTCCTGTGTGCCACATATTCTAACATAATTTCGATTACAGGCTGCGCAACGATAATTTCTTACACTCACGTCGTGGTTTATGTCTACCATTCGTAATCTCCCTCGTCCTCTCTGCCTTCAACTGTGAAACAGAGATGTCTCAAACGCTACACAGCGCATGTTTAAATCTTAGCCCTTCAACGAGAGTGACGTGCCTCGTCAGTATTATCCATGTTCTTGATGCGGATGACAGGACGTCAAGCACCGCCTGTGAGTCACGAATTATCTCTTACTTTGAGAAGCAATCACTCCAGAAGGTTTTCTCCTTTGTGCCTTTATACTGACCACTTGCGTGCAAGAAACACACATGTCCAATACTTGGAAATAAATTTCGACAGACATATATACTGAGAGATGACAGTTTTAAAGTGTGTCAAATCTAGCCTTCCTTATTTTTTGAAGTCACTAGTGAAGCAGTTCATCTCAGTTAGCAAGTGCAAATACAATTCATGGAAAAACAGGTAGTCCAGTCATGAGGTATGTGTCTGAACTTTGTAAAGGACGAATGCGGAATTCGAAGAAAGGATGACACTCTCTAGCAAATAATGTGTGCGTAATTGTTTGATCTAGGAAGAAATCGTAGGAATATGAGCGAATACCGAAAGTAAGAGCAAGTGAGACTAAAAAGAGTTGGGGGTAGGTCTGGTCGTATCGGACAGGCTGCTACACAGTTCCCACTCTCTGACGCTATCCCTCTGCTAACCGCCACGGGGACTTTTGGCTGCTCAGTTTCCTGCCTGGCCCGGTGCACCCCTCCTTAGCTAACCTGGCCGCCCAAGACTCCTCTTAAGCGACCATATTGATGGCGATCTCAGTGCGGACGCCAGATCAACACAGGATGCTGCGAAACAGTACTCCCATCCTCAGACTATCCACTACTCCCGGCCTCCAGGTCGCTGGATTACAGGAGCACGCCACCACTCCCAGCCGCCAGTGTAATCCATTCTACCGCTACTTTACCTACAATCTGCGATGTCAGCGAACTATTTTTTTCCATACTCACAGCTTACTCACCGATTTAACGCGAAAACTAATGTGTATAGTGTACTTATTTATTTCTTACTTTCCGTTTCGACGAGAAAGTACACTGCCGAATATGAGACGAACTGTTGTTACCTTGTGGATCCACGTTGCAGTTTCAATCACGAATGCAATTCCTTCCATCACTTAGAGAAAGAAAAAACCACTTTGGTAACTAATGGTAACGTCTCTAGCAGTCAGATGTACCCTCTCTTGGTAGAGGTGCGAAGAAAATAATGCACTCGATAACGTCAACACATTATTCTATTCTTTAATGCAGTTATTTTACATTGAATAAGGAAATTCATGCTTTAGAAACACATTTAGAATGCTCATTGAGTACCATTTTATTTTGTCGAAAATGTGGAGTCATGTAAAGTAAGTATTCAAATCTGCATGTGTCATTATTATATTTATAACGAATGCCGAAAATTTTGCATTTACATCTCCTGTGTGCCACATTTTCTAACATAATTTCGATTACAGGCTGCGCAACGATAATTTCTTACACTCACGTCGTGGTTTATGTCTACCATTCGTAATCTCCCTCGTCCTCTCTGCCTTCAACTGTGAAACAGAGATGTCTCAAACGCTACACAGCGCATGTTTAAATCTTAGCCCTTCAACGAGAGTGACGTGCCTCGTCAGTATTATCCATGTTCTTGATGCGGATGACAGGACGTCAAGCACCGCCTGTGAGTCACGAATTATCTCTTACTTTGAGAAGCAATCACTCCGGAAGGTTTTCTCCTTTGTGCCTTTATACTGACCACTTGCGTGCAAGAAACACACATGTCCAATACTTGGAAATAAATTTCGACAGACATATATACTGAGAGATGACAGTTTTAAAGTGTGTCAAATCTAGCCTTCCTTATTTTTTGAAGTCAGTAGTGAAGCAGTTCATCTCAGTTAGCAAGTGCAAATACAATTCATGGAAAAACAGGTAGTCCAGTCATGAGGTATGTGTCTGAACTTTGTAAAGGACGAATGCGGAATTCGAAGAAAGGATGACACTCTCTAGCAAATAATGTGTGCGTAATTGTTTGATCTAGGAAGAAATCGTAGGAATATGAGCGAATACCGAAAGTAAGAGCAAGTGAGACTAAAAAGAGTTGGGTGTAGGTCTGGTCGTATCGGACAGGCTGCTACACAGTTCCCACTCTCTGACGCTATCCCTCTGCTAACCGCCACGGGGACTTTTGGCTGCTCAGTTTCCTGCCTGGCCCGGTGCACCCCTCCTTAGCTAACCTGGTCGCCCAAGACTCCTCTTAAGCGACCATATTGATGGCGATCTCAGTGCGGACGCCAGATCAACACAGGATGCTGCGAAACAGTACTCCCATCCTCAGACTATCCACTACACCCGGCCTCCATGTCGCTGGATTACAGGAGCACGCCACCACTCCCAGCCGCCAGTGTAATCCATTCTACCGCTACTTTACCTACAATCTGCGATGTCAGCGAACAATTTTTTTCCATACTCACAGCTTACTCACCGATTTAACGCGAAAACTAATGTGTATAGTGTACTTATTTATTTCTTACTTTCCGTTTCGACGTGAACGTACACTGCCGAATATGAGACGAACTGTTGTTACCTTGTGGATCCACGTTGCAGTTTCAATCACGAATGCAATTCCTTCCATCACTTAGAGAAAGAAAAAACCACTTTGGTAACTAATGGTAACGTCTCTAGCAGTCAGATGTACCCTCTCTTGGTAGAGGTGCGAAGAAAATAATGCACTCGATAACGTCAACACATTATTCTATTCTTTAATGCAGTTATTTTACATTGAATAAGGAAATTCATGCTTTAGAAACACATTTAGAATGCTCATTGAGTACCATTTTATTTCGTCGAAAATGTGGAGTCATGTAAAGTAAGTATTCAAATCTGCATGTGTCATTATTATATTTATAACGAATGCCGAAAATTTTGCATTTACATCTCCTGTGTGCCACATTTTCTAACATAATTTCGATTACAGGCTGCGCAACGATAATTTCTTACACTCACGTCGTGGTTTATGTCTACCATTCGTAATCTCCCTCGTCCTCTCTGCCTTCAACTGTGAAACAGAGATGTCTCAAACGCTACACAGCGCATGTTTAAATCTTAGCCCTTCAACGAGAGTGACGTGCCTCGTCAGTATTATCCATGTTCTTGATGCGGATGACAGGACGTCAAGCACCGCCTGTGAGTCACGAATTATCTCTTACTTTGAGAAGCAATCACTCCAGAAGGTTTTCTCCTTTGTGCCTTTATACTGACCACTTGCGTGCAAGAAACACACATGTCCAATACTTGGAAATAAATTTCGACAGACATATATACTGAGAGATGACAGTTTTAAAGTGTGTCTAATCTAGCCTTCCTTATTTTTTGAAGTCACTAGTGAAGCAGTTCATCTCAGTTAGCAAGTGCAAATACAATTCATGGAAAAACAGGTAGTCCAGTCATGAGGTATGTGTCTGAACTTTGTAAAGGACGAATGCGGAATTCGAAGAAAGGATGACACTCTCTAGCAAATAATGTGTGCGTAATTGTTTGATCTAGGAAGAAATCGTAGGAATATGAGCGAATACCGAAAGTAAGAGCAAGTGAGACTAAAAAGAGTTGGGGGTAGGTCTGGTCGTATCGGACAGGCTGCTACACAGTTCCCACTCTCTGACGCTATCCCTCTGCTAACCGCCACGGGGACTTTTGGCTGCTCAGTTTCCTGCCTGGCCCGGTGCACCCCTCCTTAGCTAACCTGGTCGCCCAAGACTCCTCTTAAGCGACCATATTGATGGCGATCTCAGTGCGGACGCCAGATCAACACAAGATGCTGCGAAACAGTACTCCCATCCTCAGACTATCCACTACACCCGGCCTCCGGGTCGCTGGATTACAGGAGCACTCCACCACTCCCAGCCGCCAGTGGAATCCATTCTACCGCTACTTTACCTACAATCTGCGATGTCAGCGAACTATTTTTTTTCCATACTCACAGCTTACTCGCCGATTTAGCGCGAAAACTAATGTGTATAGTGTACTTATTTATTTCTTACTTTCCGTTTCGACGGGAACGTACACTGCCGAATATCAGACGAACTGTTGTTACCTTGTGGATCCACGTTGCAGTTTCAATCACGAATGCAATTCCTTCCATCACTTAGAGAAAGAAAAAACCACTTTGGTAACTAATGGTAACGTCTCTAGCAGTCAGATGTACCCTCTCTTGGTAGAGGTGCGAAGAAAATAATGCACTCGATAACGTCAACACATTATTCTATTCTTTAATGCAGTTATTTTACATTGAATAAGGAAATTCAT
This sequence comes from Schistocerca serialis cubense, assembly GCF_023864345.2. Lineage (NCBI taxonomy): Eukaryota > Metazoa > Arthropoda > Insecta > Orthoptera > Acrididae > Schistocerca > Schistocerca serialis. Next base: position 269,175,397 of record NC_064639.1, read on the forward strand.
GCTTTAGAAACACATTTAGAATGCTCATTGAGTACCATTTTATTTTGTCGAAAATGTGGAGTCATGTAAAGTAAGTATTCAAATCTGCATGTGTCATTATTATATTTATAACGAATGCCGAAAATTTTGCATTTACATCTCCTGTGTGCCACATTTTCTAACATAATTTCGATTACAGGCTGCGCAACGATAATTTCTTACACTCACGTCGTGGTTTATGTCTACCATTCGTAATCTCCCTCGTCCTCTCTGCCTTCAACTGTGAAACAGAGATGTCTCAAACGCTACACAGCGCATGTTTAAATCTTAGCCCTTCAACGAGAGTGACGTGCCTCGTCAGTATTATCCATGTTCTTGATGCGGATGACAGGACGTCAAGCACCGCCTGTGAGTCACGAATTATCTCTTACTTTGAGAAGCAATCACTCCAGAAGGTTTTCTCCTTTGTGCCTTTATACTGACCACTTGCGTGCAAGAAACACACATGTCCAATACTTGGAAATAAATTTCGACAGACATATATACTGAGAGATGACAGTTTTAAAGTGTGTCAAATCTAGCCTTCCTTATTTTTTGAAGTCAGTAGTGAAGCAGTTCATCTCAGTTAGCAAGTGCAAATACAATTCATGGAAAAACAGGTAGTCCAGTCATGAGGTATGTGTCTGAACTTTGTAAAGGACGAATGCGGAATTCGAAGAAAGGATGACACTCTCTAGCAAATAATGTGTGCGTAATTGTTTGATCTAGGAAGAAATCGTAGGAATATGAGCGAATACCGAAAGTAAGAGCAAGTGAGACTAAAAAGAGTTGGGTGTAGGTCTGGTCGTATCGGACAGGCTGCTACACAGTTCCCACTCTCTGACGCTATCCCTCTGCTAACCGCCACGGGGACTTTTGGCTGCTCAGTTTCCTGCCTGGCCCGGTGCACCCCTCCTTAGCTAACCTGGTCGCCCAAGACTCCTCTTAAGCGACCATATTGATGGCGATCTCAGTGCGGACGCCAGATCAACACAGGATGCTGCGAAACAGTACTCCCATCCTCAGACTATCCACTACACCCGGCCTCCATGTCGCTGGATTACAGGAGCACGCCACCACTCCCAGCCGCCAGTGTAATCCATTCTACCGCTACTTTACCTACAATCTGCGATGTCAGCGAACAATTTTTTTCCATACTCACAGCTTACTCACCGATTTAACGCGAAAACTAATGTGTATAGTGTACTTATTTATTTCTTACTTTCCGTTTCGACGAGAACGTACACTGCCGAATATGAGACGAACTGTTGTTACCTTGTGGATCCACGTTGCAGTTTCAATCACGAATGCAATTCCTTCCATCACTTAGAGAAAGAAAAAACCACTTTGGTAACTAATGGTAACGTCTCTAGCAGTCAGATGTACCCTCTCTTGGTAGAGGTGCGAAGAAAATAATGCACTCGATAACGTCAACACATTATTCTATTCTTTAATGCAGTTATTTTACATTGAATAAGGAAATTCATGCTTTAGAAACACATTTAGAATGCTCATTGAGTACCATTTTATTTCGTCGAAAATGTGGAGTCATGTAAAGTAAGTATTCAAATCTGCATGTGTCATTATTATATTTATAACGAATGCCGAAAATTTTGCATTTACATCTCCTGTGTGCCACATTTTCTAACATAATTTCGATTACAGGCTGCGCAACGATAATTTCTTACACTCACGTCGTGGTTTATGTCTACCATTCGTAATCTCCCTCGTCCTCTCTGCCTTCAACTGTGAAACAGAGATGTCTCAAACGCTACACAGCGCATGTTTAAATCTTAGCCCTTCAACGAGAGTGACGTGCCTCGTCAGTATTATCCATGTTCTTGATGCGGATGACAGGACGTCAAGCACCGCCTGTGAGTCACGAATTATCTCTTACTTTGAGAAGCAATCACTCCAGAAGGTTTTCTCCTTTGTGCCTTTATACTGACCACTTGCGTGCAAGAAACACACATGTCCAATACTTGGAAATAAATTTCGACAGACATATATACTGAGAGATGACAGTTTTAAAGTGTGTCTAATCTAGCCTTCCTTATTTTTTGAAGTCACTAGTGAAGCAGTTCATCTCAGTTAGCAAGTGCAAATACAATTCATGGAAAAACAGGTAGTCCAGTCATGAGGTATGTGTCTGAACTTTGTAAAGGACGAATGCGGAATTCGAAGAAAGGATGACACTCTCTAGCAAATAATGTGTGCGTAATTGTTTGATCTAGGAAGAAATCGTAGGAATATGAGCGAATACCGAAAGTAAGAGCAAGTGAGACTAAAAAGAGTTGGGGGTAGGTCTGGTCGTATCGGACAGGCTGCTACACAGTTCCCACTCTCTGACGCTATCCCTCTGCTAACCGCCACGGGGACTTTGGGCTGCTCAGTTTCCTGCCTGGCCCGGTGCACCCCTCCTTAGCTAACCTGGTCGCCCAAGACTCCTCTTAAGCGACCATATTGATGGCGATCTCAGTGCGGACGCCAGATCAACACAAGATGCTGCGAAACAGTACTCCCATCCTCAGACTATCCACTACACCCGGCCTCCGGGTCGCTGGATTACAGGAGCACTCCACCACTCCCAGCCGCCAGTGGAATCCATTCTACCGCTACTTTACCTACAATCTGCGATGTCAGCGAACTATTTTTTTTCCATACTCACAGCTTACTCGCCGATTTGACGCGAAAACTAATGTGTATAGTGTACTTATTTATTTCTTACTTTCCGTTTCGACGGGAACGTACACTGCCGAATATCAGACGAACTGTTGTTACCTTGTGGATCCACGTTGCAGTTTCAATCACGAATGCAATTCCTTCCATCACTTAGAGAAAGAAAAAACCACTTTGGTAACTAATGGTAACGTCTCTAGCAGTCAGATGTACCCTCTCTTGGTAGAGGTGCGAAGAAAATAATGCACTCGATAACGTCAACACATTATTCTATTCTTTAATGCAGTTATTTTACATTGAATAAGGAAATTCATGCTTTAGAAACACATTTAGAATGCTCATTGAGTACCATTTTATTTTGTCGAAAATGTGGAGTCATGTAAAGTAAGTATTCAAATATGCATGTGTCATTATTATATTTATAACGAATGCCGAAAATTTTGCATTTACATCTCCTGTGTGCCACATTTTCTAACATAATTTCGATTACAGGCTGCGCAACGATAATTTCTTACACTCACGTCGTGGTTTATGTCTACCATTCGTAATCTCCCTCGTCCTCTCTGCCTTCAACTGTGAAACAGAGATGTCTCAAACGCTACACAGCGCATGTTTAAATCTTAGCCCTTCAACGAGAGTGACGTGCCTCGTCAGTATTATCCATGTTCTTGATGCGGATGACAGGACGTCAAGCACCGCCTGTGAGTCACGAATTATCTCTTACTTTGAGAAGCAATCACTCCAGAAGGTTTTCTCCTTTGTGCCTTTATACTGACCACTTGCGTGCAAGAAACACACATGTCCAATACTTGGAAATAAATTTCGACAGACATATATACTGAGAGATGACAGTTTTAAAGTGTGTCAAATCTAGCCTTCCTTATTTTTTGAAGTCAGTAGTGAAGCAGTTCATCTCAGTTAGCAAGTGCAAATACAATTCATGGAAAAACAGGTAGTCCAGTCATGAGGTATGTGTCTGAACTTTGTAAAGGACGAATGCGGAATTCGAAGAAAGGATGACACTCTCTAGCAAATAATGTGTGCGTAATTGTTTGATCTAGGAAGAAATCGTAGGAATATGAGCGAATACCGAAAGTAAGAGCAAGTGAGACTAAAAAGAGTTGGGTGTAGGTCTGGTCGTATCGGACAGGCTGCTACACAGTTCCCACTCTCTGACGCTATCCCTCTGCTAACCGCCACGGGGACTTTTGGCTGCTCAGTTTCCTGCCTGGCCCGGTGCACCCCTCCTTAGCTAACCTGGTCGCCCAAGACTCCTCTTAAGCGACCATATTGATGGCGATCTCAGTGCGGACGCCAGATCAACACAGGATGCTGCGAAACAGTACTCCCATCCTCAGACTATCCACTACACCCGGCCTCCATGTCGCTGGATTACAGGAGCACGCCACCACTCCCAGCCGCCAGTGTAATCCATTCTACCGCTACTTTACCTACAATCTGCGATGTCAGCGAACAATTTTTTTCCATACTCACAGCTTACTCACCGATTTAACGCGAAAACTAATGTGTATAGTGTACTTATTTATTTCTTACTTTCCGTTTCGACGAGAACGTACACTGCCGAATATGAGACGAACTGTTGTTACCTTGTGGATCCACGTTGCAGTTTCAATCACGAATGCAATTCCTTCCATCACTTAGAGAAAGAAAAAACCACTTTGGTAACTAATGGTAACGTCTCTAGCAGTCAGATGTACCCTCTCTTGGTAGAGGTGCGAAGAAAATAATGCACTCGATAACGTCAACACATTATTCTATTCTTTAATGCAGTTATTTTACATTGAATAAGGAAATTCATGCTTTAGAAACACATTTAGAATGCTCATTGAGTACCATTTTATTTCGTCGAAAATGTGGAGTCATGTAAAGTAAGTATTCAAATCTGCATGTGTCATTATTATATTTATAACGAATGCCGAAAATTTTGCATTTACATCTCCTGTGTGCCACATTTTCTAACATAATTTCGATTACAGGCTGCGCAACGATAATTTCTTACACTCACGTCGTGGTTTATGTCTACCATTCGTAATCTCCCTCGTCCTCTCTGCCTTCAACTGTGAAACAGAGATGTCTCAAACGCTACACAGCGCATGTTTAAATCTTAGCCCTTCAACGAGAGTGACGTGCCTCGTCAGTATTATCCATGTTCTTGATGCGGATGACAGGACGTCAAGCACCGCCTGTGAGTCACGAATTATCTCTTACTTTGAGAAGCAATCACTCCAGAAGGTTTTCTCCTTTGTGCCTTTATACTGACCACTTGCGTGCAAGAAACACACATGTCCAATACTTGGAAATAAATTTCGACAGACATATATACTGAGAGATGACAGTTTTAAAGTGTGTCTAATCTAGCCTTCCTTATTTTTTGAAGTCACTAGTGAAGCAGTTCATCTCAGTTAGCAAGTGCAAATACAATTCATGGAAAAACAGGTAGTCCAGTCATGAGGTATGTGTCTGAACTTTGTAAAGGACGAATGCGGAATTCGAAGAAAGGATGACACTCTCTAGCAAATAATGTGTGCGTAATTGTTTGATCTAGGAAGAAATCGTAGGAATATGAGCGAATACCGAAAGTAAGAGCAAGTGAGACTAAAAAGAGTTGGGGGTAGGTCTGGTCGTATCGGACAGGCTGCTACACAGTTCCCACTCTCTGACGCTATCCCTCTGCTAACCGCCACGGGGACTTTTGGCTGCTCAGTTTCCTGCCTGGCCCGGTGCACCCCTCCTTAGCTAACCTGGTCGCCCAAGACTCCTCTTTAGAGACCATATTGATGGCGATCTCAGTGCGGACGCCAGATCAACACAAGATGCTGCGAAACAGTACTCCCATCCTCAGACTATCCACTACACCCGGCCTCCGGGTCGCTGGATTACAGGAGCACTCCACCACTCCCAGCCGCCAGTGTAATCCATTCTACCGCTACTTTACCTACAATCTGCGATGTCAGCGAACTATTTTTTTTCCATACTCACAGCTTACTCGCCGATTTGACGCGAAAACTAATGTGTATAGTGTACTTATTTATTTCTTACTTTCCGTTTCGACGGGAACGTACACTGCCGAATATCAGACGAACTGTTGTTACCTTGTGGATCCACGTTGCAGTTTCAATCACGAATGCAATTCCTTCCATCACTTAGAGAAAGAAAAAACCACTTTGGTAACTAATGGTAACGTCTCTAGCAGTCAGATGTACCCTCTCTTGGTAGAGGTGCGAAGAAAATAATGCACTCGATAACGTCAACACATTATTCTATTCTTTAATGCAGTTATTTTACATTGAATAAGGAAATTCATGCTTTAGAAACACATTTAGAATGCTCATTGAGAACCATTTTATTTTGTCGAAAATGTGGAGTCATGTAAAGTAAGTATTCAAATCTGCATGTGTCATTATTATATTTATAACGAATGCCGAAAATTTTGCATTTACATCTCCTGTGTGCCACATTTTCTAACATAATTTCGATTACAGGCTGCGCAACGATAATTTCTTACACTCACGTCGTGGTTTATGTCTACCATTCGTAATCTCCCTCGTCCTCTCTGCCTTCAACTGTGAAACAGAGATGTCTCAAACGCTACACAGCGCATGTTTAAATCTTAGCCCTTCAACGAGAGTGACGTGCCTCGTCAGTATTATCCATGTTCTTGATGCTGATGACAGGACGTCAAGCACCGCCTGTGAGTCACGAATTATCTCTTACTTTGAGAAGCAATCACTCCAGAAGGTTTTCTCCTTTGTGCCTTTATACTGACCACTTGCGTGCAAGAAACACACATGTCCAATACTTGGAAATTAATTTCGACTGACATATATACTGAGAGATGACAGTTTTAAAGTGTGTCAAATCTAGCCTTCCTTATTTTTTGAAGTCAGTAGTGAAGCAGTTCATCTCAGTTAGCATGTGCAAATACAATTCATGGAAAAACAGGTAGTCCAGTCATGAGGTATGTGTCTGAACTTTGTAAAGGACGAATGCGGAATTCGAAGAAAGGATGACACTCTCTAGCAAATAATGTGTGCGTAATTGTTTGATCTAGGAAGAAATCGTAGGAATATGAGCGAATACCGAAAGTAAGAGCAAGTGAGACTAAAAAGAGTTGGGTGTAGGTCTGGTCGTATCGGACAGGCTGCTACACAGTTCCCACTCTCTGACGCTATCCCTCCGCTAACCGCCACGGGGACTTTTGGCTGCTCAGTTTCCTGCCTGGCCCGGTGCACCCCTCCTTAGCTAACCAGGTCGCCCAAGACTCCTCTTAAGCGACCATATTGATGGCGATCTCAGTGCGGACGCCAGATCAACACAGGATGCTGCGAAACAGTACTCCCATCCTCAGACTATCCACTACACCCGGCCTCCATGTCGCTGGATTACAGGAGCACGCCACCACTCCCAGCCGCCAGTGTATTCCATTCTACCGCTACTTTACCTACAATCTGCGATGTCAGCGAACAATTTTTTTCCATACTCACAGCTTACTCACCGATTTAACGCGAAAACTAATGTGTATAGTGTACTTATTTATTTCTTACTTTCCGTTTCGACGAGAAAGTACACTGCCGAATATGAGACGAACTGTTGTTACCTTGTGGATCCACGTTGCAGTTTCAATCACGAATGCAATTCCTTCCATCACTTAGAGAAAGAAAAAACCACTTTGGTAACTAATGGTAACGTCTCTAGCAGTCAGATGTACCCTCTCTTGGTAGAGGTGCGAAGAAAATAATGCACTCGATAACGTCAACACATTATTCTATTCTTTAATGCAGTTATTTTACATTGAATAAGGAAATTCATGCTTTAGAAACACATTTAGAATGCTCATTGAGTACCATTTTATTTTGTCGAAAATGTGGAGTCATGTAAAGTAAGTATTCAAATCTGCATGTGTCATTATTATATTTATAACGAATGCCGAAAATTTTGCATTTACATCTCCTGTGTGCCACATTTTCTAACATAATTTCGATTACAGGCTGCGCAACGATAATTTCTTACACTCACGTCGTGGTTTATGTCTACCATTCGTAATCTCCCTCGTCCTCTCTGCCTTCAACTGTGAAACAGAGATGTCTCAAACGCTACACAGCGCATGTTTAAATCTTAGCCCATCAACGAGAGTGACGTGCCTCGTCAGTATTATCCATGTTCTTGATGCGGATGACAGGACGTCAAGCACCGCCTGTGAGTCACGAATTATCTCTTACTTTGAGAAGCAATCACTCCGGAAGGTTTTCTACTTTGTGCCTTTATACTGACCACTTGCGTGCAAGAAACACACATGTCCAATACTTGGAAATAAATTTCGACAGACATATATACTGAGAGATGACAGTTTTAAAGTGTGTCAGATCTAGTCTTCCTTATTTTTTGAAGTCACTAGTGAAGCAGTTCATCTCAGTTAGCAAGTGCAAATGCAATTCATGGAAAAACAGGTAGTCCAGTCATGAGGTATGTGTCTGAACTTTGTAAAGGACGAATGCGGAATTCGAAGAAAGGATGACACTCTCTAGCAAATAATGTGTGCGTAATTGTTTGATCTAGGAAGAAATCGTAGGAATATGAGCGAATACCGAAAGTAAGAGCAAGTGAGACTAAAAAGAGTTGGGTGTAGGTCTGGTCGAATCGGACAGGCTGCTACACAGTTCCCACTCTCTGACGCTATCCCTCCGCTAACCGCCACGGGGACTTTTGGCTGCTCAGTTTCCTGCCTGGCCCGGTGCACCCCTCCTTAGCTAACCTGGTCGCCCAAGACTCCTCTTAAGCGACCATATTGATGGCGATCTCAGTGCGGACGCCAGATCAACACAGGATGCTGCGAAACAGTACTCCCATCCTCAGACTATCCACTACACCCGGCCTCCATGTCGCTGGATTACAGGAGCACGCCACCACTCCCAGCCGCCAGTGTATTCCATTCTACCGCTACTTTACCTACAATCTGCGATGTCAGCGAACAATTTTTTTCCATACTCACAGCTTACTCACCGATTTAACGCGAAAACTAATGTGTATAGTGTACTTATTTATTTCTTACTTTCCGTTTCGACGAGAAAGTACACTGCCGAATATGAGACGAACTGTTGTTACCTTGTGGATCCACGTTGCAGTTTCAATCACGAATGCAATTCCTTCCATCACTTAGAGAAAGAAAAAACCACTTTGGTAACTAATGGTAACGTCTCTAGCAGTCAGATGTACCCTCTCTTGGTAGAGGTGCGAAGAAAATAATGCACTCGATAACGTCAACACATTATTCTATTCTTTAATGCAGTTATTTTACATTGAATAAGGAAATTCATGCTTTAGAAACACATTTAGAATGCTCATTGAGTACCATTTTATTTTGTCGAAAATGTGGAGTCATGTAAAGTAAGTATTCAAATCTGCATGTGTCATTATTATATTTATAACGAATGCCGAAGATTTTGCATTTACATCTCCTGTGTGCCACATTTTCTAACATAATTTCGATTACAGGCTGCGCAACGATAATTTCTTACACTCACGTCGTGGTTTATGTCTACCATTCGTAATCTCCCTCGTCCTCTCTGCCTTCAACTGTGAAACAGAGATGTCTCAAACGCTACACAGCGCATGTTTAAATCTTAGCCCTTCAACGAGAGTGACGTGCCTCGTCAGTATTATCCATGTTCTTGATGCGGATGACAGGACGTCAAGCACCGCCTGTGAGTCACGAATTATCTCTTACTTTGAGAAGCAATCACTCCGGAAGGTTTTCTCCTTTGTGCCTTTATACTGACCACTTGCGTGCAAGAAACACACATGTCCAATACTTGGAAATAAATTTCGACAGACATATATACTGAGAGATGACAGTTTTAAAGTGTGTCAGATCTAGCCTTCCTTATTTTTTGAAGTCACTAGTGAAGCAGTTCATCTCAGTTAGCATGTGCAAATACAATTCATGGAAAAACAGGTAGTCCAGTCATGAGGTATGTGTCTGAACTTTGTAAAGGACGAATGCGGAATTCGAAGAAAGGATGACACTCTCTAGCAAATAATGTGTGCGTAATTGTTTGATCTAGGAAGAAATCGTAGGAATATGAGCGAATACCGAAAGTAAGAGCAAGTGAGACTAAAAAGAGTTGGGTGTAGGTCTGGTCGTATCGGACAGGCTGCTACACAGTTCCCACTCTCTGACGCTATCCCTCCGCTAACCGCCACGGGGACTTTTGGCTGCTCAGTTTCCTGCCTGGCCCGGTGCACCCCTCCTTAGCTAACCTGGTCGCCCAAGACTCCTCTTAAGCGACCATATTGATGGTGATCTCAGTGCGGACGCCAGATCAACACAGGATGCTGCGAAACAGTACTCCCATCCTCAGACTATCCACTACACCCGGCCTCCATGTTGCTGGATTACAGGAGCACGCCACCACTCCCAGCCGCCAGTGTAATCCATTCTACCGCTACTTTACCTACAATCTGCGATGTCAGCGAACAATTTTTTTCCATACTCACAGCTTACTCACCGATTTAACGCGAAAACTAATGTGTATAGTGTACTTATTTATTTCTTACTTTCCGTTTCGACGAGAAAGTACACTGCCGAATATGAGACGAACTGTTGTTACCTTGTGGATCCACGTTGCAGTTTCAATCACGAATGCAATTCCTTCCATCACTTAGAGAAAGAAAAAACCACTTTGGTAACTAATGGTAACGTCTCTAGCAGTCAGATGTACCCTCTCTTGGTAGAGGTGCGAAGAAAATAATGCACTCGATAACGTCAACACATTATTCTATTCTTTAATGCAGTTATTTTACATTGAATAAGGAAATTCATGCTTTAGAAACACATTTAGAATGCTCATTGAGTACCATTTTATTTTGTCGAAAATGTGGAGTCATGTAAAGTAAGTATTCAAATCTGAATGTGTCATTATTATATTTATAACGAATGCCGAAAATTTTGCATTTACATCTCCTGTGTGCCACATTTTCTAACATAATTTCGATTACAGGCTGCGCAACGATAATTTCTTACACTCACGTCGTGGTTTATGTCTACCATTCGTAATCTCCCTCGTCCTCTCTAACTTCAACTGTGAAACAGAGATGTCTCAAACGCTACACAGCGCATGTTTAAATCTTAGCCCTTCAACGAGAGTGACGTGCCTCGTCAGTATTATCCATGTTCTTGATGCTGATGACAGGACGTCAAGCACCGCCTGTGAGTCACGAATTATCTCTTACTTTGAGAAGCAATCACTCCAGAAGGTTTTCTCCTTTGTGCCTTTATACTGACCACTTGCGTGCAAGAAACACACATGTCCAATACTTGGAAATTAATTTCGACTGACATATATACTGAGAGATGACAGTTTTAAAGTGTGTCAAATCTAGCCTTCCTTATTTTTTGAAGTCAGTAGTGAAGCAGTTCATCTCAGTTAGCATGTGCAAATACAATTCATGGAAAAACAGGTAGTCCAGCCATGAGGTATGTGTCTGAACTTTGTAAAGGACGAATGCGGAATTCGAAGAAAGGATGACACTCTCTAGCAAATAATGTGTGCGTAATTGTTTGATCTAGGAAGAAATCGTAGGAATATGAGCGAATACCGAAAGTAAGAGCAAGTGAGACTAAAAGGAGTTGGGTGTAGGTCTGGTCGTATCGGACAGGCTGCTACACAGTTCCCACTCTCTGACGCTATCCCTCCGCTAACCGCCACGGGGACTTTTGGCTGCTCAGTTTCCTGCCTGGCCCGGTGCACCCCTCCTTAGCTAACCTGGTCGCCCAAGACTCCTCTTAAGCGACCATATTGATGGTGATCTCAGTGCGGACGCCAGATCAACACAGGATGCTGCGAAACAGTACTCCCATCCTCAGACTATCCACTACACCCGGCCTCCATGTCGCTGGATTACAGGAGCACGCCACCACTCCCAGCCGCCAGTGTAATCCATTCTACCGCTACTTTACCTACAATCTGCGATGTCAGCGAACAATTTTTTTCCATACTCACAGCTTACTCACCGATTTAACGCGAAAACTAATGTGTATAGTGTACTTATTTATTTCTTACTTTCCGTTTCGACGAGAAAGTACACTGCCGAATATGAGACGAACTGTTGTTACCTTGTGGATCCACGTTGCAGTTTCAATCACGAATGCAATTCCTTCCATCACTTAGAGAAAGAAAAAACCACTTTGGTAACTAATGGTAACGTCTCTAGCAGTCAGATGTACCCTCTCTTGGTAGAGGTGCGAAGAAAATAATGCACTCGATAACGTCAACACATTATTCTATTCTTTAATGCAGTTATTTTACATTGAATAAGGAAATTCATGCTTTAGAAACACATTTAGAATGCTCATTGAGTACCATTTTATTTTGTCGAAAATGTGGAGTTATGTAAAGTAAGTATTCAAATCTGCATGTGTCATTATTATATTTACAACGAATGCCGAAAATTTTGCATTTACATCTCCTGTGTGCCACATTTTCTAACATAATTTCGATTACAGGCTGCGCAACGACAATTTCTTACACTCACGTCGTGGTTTATGTCTACCATTCGTAATCTCCCTCGTCCTCCCTGCCTTCAACTGTGAAACAGAGATGTCTCAAACGCTACACAGCGCATGTTTAAATCTTAGCCCTTCAAGGAGAGTGACGTGCCTCGTCAGTATTATCCATGTTCTTGATGCGGATGACAGGACGTCAAGCACCGCCTGTGAGTCACGAATTATCTCTTACTTTGAGAAGCAATCACTCCAGAAGGTTTTCTCCTTTGTGCCTTTATACTGACCACTTGCGTGCAAGAAACACACATGTCCAATACTTGGAAATTAATTTCGACTGACATATATACTGAGAGGTGACAGTTTTAAAGTGTGTCAAATCTAGCCTTCCTTATTTTTTGAAGTCACTAGTGAAGCAGTTCATCTCAGTTAGCAAGTGCAAATACAATTCATGGAAAAACAGGTAGTCCAGTCATGAGGTATGTGTCTGAACTTTGTAAAGGACGAATGCGGAATTCGAAGAAAGGATGACACTCTCTAGCAAATAATGTGTGCGTAATTGTTTGATCTAGGAAGAAATCGTAGGAATATGAGCGAATACCGAAAGTAAGAGCAAGTGAGACTAAAAAGAGTTGGGTGTAGGTCTGGTCGTATCGGACAGGCAGCTACACAGTTCCCACTCTGTGACGCTATCCCTCTGCTAACCGCCACGGGGACATTTGGCTGCTCAGTTACCTGCCTGGCCCGGTGCACCCCTTCTTAGCTAACCTGGTCGCCCAAGACTCCTCTTAAGCGACCATATTGATGGCGATCTCAGTGCGGACGCCAGATCAACACAGGATACTGCGACACATTACTCCCATCCTCAGACTATCCACTACACCCGGCCTCCAGGTCGCTGGATTACAGGAGCAAGCCACCACTCCCAGCCGCCAATGTAATCCATTTTACCGCTACTTTACCTACAATCTGCGATGTCAGCGAACTATTTTTTTCCATACTCACAGCTTACTCGCCGATTTAACACGAAAACTAATGTGTATAGTGTATTTATTTATTTCTTACTTTCCGTTTCGACGAGAAAGTACACTGCCGAATATGAGACGAACTGTTGTTACCTTGTGGATCCACGTTGCAGTTTCAATCACGAATGGAATTCCTTCCATCACTTAGAGAAAGTGAAAACCACTTTGGTAACTAATGGTAACGTCTCTAGCAGTCAGATGTACCTTCTCTTGGTAGAGGTGCGAAGAAAATGATGCACTCGATAACGTCAACACATTATTCTATTCTTTAATGCCGTTATTTTACATTGAATAAGGAAATTCTTCCTTTAGAAACAGATTTAGAATGCTCATTGAGTACCATTTTATTTTGTCGAAAATGTGGAGTCATGTAAAGTAAGTATTCAAATCTGCATGTGTCATTATTATATTTATAACGAATGCCGAAAATTTTGCATTTACATCTCCTGTGTGCCACATTTTCTAACATAATTTCGATTACAGGCTGCGCAACGATAATTTCTTACACTCACGTCGTGGTTTATGTCTACCATTCGTAATCTCCCTCGTCCTCTCTGCCTTCAACTGTGAAACAGAGATGTCTCAAACGCTACACAGCGCATGTTTAAATCTTAGCCCTTCAACGAGAGTGACGTGCCTCGTCAGTATTATCCATGTTCTTGATGCGGATGACAGGACGTCAAGCACCGCCTGTGAGTCACGAATTATCTCTTACTTTGAGAAGCAATCACTCCGGAAGGTTTTCTACTTTGTGCCTTTATACTGACCACTTGCGTGCAAGAAACACACATGTCCAATACTTGGAAATAAATTTCGACAGACATATATACTGAGAGATGACAGTTTTAAAGTGTGTCAGATCTAGTCTTCCTTATTTTTTGAAGTCACTAGTGAAGCAGTTCATCTCAGTTAGCAAGTGCAAATGCAATTCATGGAAAAACAGGTAGTCCAGTCATGAGGTATGTGTCTGAACTTTGTAAAGGACGAATGCGGAATTCGAAGAAAGGATGACACTCTCTAGCAAATAATGTGTGCGTAATTGTTTGATCTAGGAAGAAATCGTAGGAATATGAGCGAATACCGAAAGTAAGAGCAAGTGAGACTAAAAAGAGTTGGGTGTAGGTCTGGTCGAATCGGACAGGCTGCTACACAGTTCCCACTCTCTGACGCTATCCCTCCGCTAACCGCCACGGGGACTTTTGGCTGCTCAGTTTCCTGCCTGGCCCGGTGCACCCCTCCTTAGCTAACCTGGTCGCCCAAGACTCCTCTTAAGCGACCATATTGATGGCGATCTCAGTGCGGACGCCAGATCAACACAGGATGCTGCGAAACAGTACTCCCATCCTCAGACTATCCACTACACCCGGCCTCCATGTCGCTGGATTACAGGAGCACGCCACCACTCCCAGCCGCCAGTGTATTCCATTCTACCGCTACTTTACCTACAATCTGCGATGTCAGCGAACAATTTTTTTCCATACTCACAGCTTACTCACCGATTTAACGCGAAAACTAATGTGTATAGTGTACTTATTTATTTCTTACTTTCCGTTTCGACGAGAAAGTACACTGCCGAATATGAGACGAACTGTTGTTACCTTGTGGATCCACGTTGCAGTTTCAATCACGAATGCAATTCCTTCCATCACTTAGAGAAAGAAAAAACCACTTTGGTAACTAATGGTAACGTCTCTAGGAGTCAGATGTACCCTCTCTTGGTAGAGGTGCGAAGAAAATAATGCACTCGATAACGTCAACACATTATTCTATTCTTTAATGCAGTTATTTTACATTGAATAAGGAAATTCATGCTTTAGAAACACATTTAGAATGCTCATTGAGTACCATTTTATTTTGTCGAAAATGTGGAGTCATGTAAAGTAAGTATTCAAATCTGCATGTGTCATTATTATATTTATAACGAATGCCGAAGATTTTGCATTTACATCTCCTGTGTGCCACATTTTCTAACATAATTTCGATTACAGGCTGCGCAACGATAATTTCTTACACTCACGTCGTGGTTTATGTCTACCATTCGTAATCTCCCTCGTCCTCTCTGCCTTCAACTGTGAAACAGAGATGTCTCAAACGCTACACAGCGCATGTTTAAATCTTAGCCCTTCAACGAGAGTGACGTGCCTCGTCAGTATTATCCATGTTCTTGATGCGGATGACAGGACGTCAAGCACCGCCTGTGAGTCACGAATTATCTCTTACTTTGAGAAGCAATCACTCCGGAAGGTTTTCTCCTTTGTGCCTTTATACTGACCACTTGCGTGCAAGAAACACACATGTCCAATACTTGGAAATAAATTTCGACAGACATATATACTGAGAGATGACAGTTTTAAAGTGTGTCAGATCTAGCCTTCCTTATTTTTTGAAGTCACTAGTGAAGCAGTTCATCTCAGTTAGCATGTGCAAATACAATTCATGGAAAAACAGGTAGTCCAGTCATGAGGTATGTGTCTGAACTTTGTAAAGGACGAATGCAGAATTCGAAGAAAGGATGACACTCTCTAGCAAATAATGTGTGCGTAATTGTTTGATCTAGGAAGAAATCGTAGGAATATGAGCGAATACCGAAAGTAAGAGCAAGTGAGACTAAAAAGAGTTGGGTGTAGGTCTGGTCGTATCGGACAGGCTGCTACACAGTTCCCACTCTCTGACGCTATCCCTCCGCTAACCGCCACGGGGACTTTTGGCTGCTCAGTTTCCTGCCTGGCCCGGTGCACCCCTCCTTAGCTAACCTGGTCGCCCAAGACTCCTCTTAAGCGACCATATTGATGGTGATCTCAGTGCGGACGCCAGATCAACACAGGATGCTGCGAAACAGTACTCCCATCCTCAGACTATCCACTACACCCGGCCTCCATGTCGCTGGATTACAGGAGCACGCCACCACTCCCAGCCGCCAGTGTAATCCATTCTACCGCTACTTTACCTACAATCTGCGATGTCAGCGAACAATTTTTTTCCATACTCACAGCTTACTCACCGATTTAACGCGAAAACTAATGTGTATAGTGTACTTATTTATTTCTTACTTTCCGTTTCGACGAGAAAGTACACTGCCGAATATGAGACGAACTGTTGTTACCTTGTGGATCCACGTTGCAGTTTCAATCACGAATGCAATTCCTTCCATCACTTAGAGAAAGAAAAAACCACTTTGGTAACTAATGGTAACGTCTCTAGCAGTCAGATGTACCCTCTCTTGGTAGAGGTGCGAAGAAAATAATGCACTCGATAACGTCAACACATTATTCTATTCTTTAATGCAGTTATTTTACATTGAATAAGGAAATTCATGCTTTAGAAACACATTTAGAATGCTCATTGAGTACCATTTTATTTTGTCGAAAATGTGGAGTTATGTAAAGTAAGTATTCAAATCTGCATGTGTCATTATTATATTTACAACGAATGCCGAAAATTTTGCATTTACATCTCCTGTGTGCCACATTTTCTAACATAATTTCGATTACAGGCTGCGCAACGACAATTTCTTACACTCACGTCGTGGTTTATGTCTACCATTCGTAATCTCCCTCGTCCTCCCTGCCTTCAACTGTGAAACAGAGATGTCTCAAACGCTACACAGCGCATGTTTAAATCTTAGCCCTTCAAGGAGAGTGACGTGCCTCGTCAGTATTATCCATGTTCTTGATGCGGATGACAGGACGTCAAGCACCGCCTGTGAGTCACGAATTATCTCTTACTTTGAGAAGCAATCACTCCAGAAGGTTTTCTCCTTTGTGCCTTTATACTGACCACTTGCGTGCAAGAAACACACATGTCCAATACTTGGAAATTAATTTCGACTGACATATATACTGAGAGGTGACAGTTTTAAAGTGTGTCAAATCTAGCCTTCCTTATTTTTTGAAGTCACTAGTGAAGCAGTTCATCTCAGTTAGCAAGTGCAAATACAATTCATGGAAAAACAGGTAGTCCAGTCATGAGGTATGTGTCTGAACTTTGTAAAGGACGAATGCGGAATTCGAAGAAAGGATGACACTCTCTAGCAAATAATGTGTGCGTAATTGTTTGATCTAGGAAGAAATCGTAGGAATATGAGCGAATACCGAAAGTAAGAGCAAGTGAGACTAAAAAGAGTTGGGTGTAGGTCTGGTCGTATCGGACAGGCAGCTACACAGTTCCCACTCTGTGACGCTATCCCTCTGCTAACCGCCACGGGGACATTTGGCTGCTCAGTTACCTGCCTGGCCCGGTGCACCCCTTCTTAGCTAACCTGGTCGCCCAAGACTCCTCTTAAGCGACCATATTGATGGCGATCTCAGTGCGGACGCCAGATCAACACAGGATACTGCGACACATTACTCCCATCCTCAGACTATCCACTACACCCGGCCTCCAGGTCGCTGGATTACAGGAGCAAGCCACCACTCCCAGCCGCCAATGTAATCCATTTTACCGCTACTTTACCTACAATCTGCGATGTCAGCGAACTATTTTTTTCCATACTCACAGCTTACTCGCCGATTTAACGCGAAAACTAATGTGTATAGTGTATTTATTTATTTCTTACTTTCCGTTTCGACGAGAAAGTACACTGCGGAATATGAGACGAACTGTTGTTACCTTGTGGATCCACGTTGCAGTTTCAATCACGAATGGAATTCCTTCCATCACTTAGAGAAAGTGAAAACCACTTTGGTAACTAATGGTAACGTCTCTAGCAGTCAGATGTACCTTCTCTTGGTAGAGGTGCGAAGAAAATGATGCACTCGATAACGTCAACACATTATTCTATTCTTTAATGCCGTTATTTTACATTGAATAAGGAAATTCTTCCTTTAGAAACAGATTTAGAATGCTCATTGAGTACCATTTTATTTTGTCGAAAATGTGGAGTCATGTAAAGTAAGTATTCAAATCTGCATGTGTCATTATTATATTTATAACGAATGCCGAAAATTTTGCATTTACATCTCCTGTGTGCCACATTTTCTAACATAATTTCGATTACAGGCTGCGCAACGATAATTTCTTACACTCACGTCGTGGTTTATGTCTACCATTCGTAATCTCCCTCGTCCTCTCTGCCTTCAACTGTGAAACAGAGATGTCTCAAACGCTACACAGCGCATGTTTAAATCTTAGCTCTTCAAGGAGAGTGACGTGCCTCGTCAGTATTATCCATGTTCTTGATGCGGATGACAGGACGTCAAGCACCGCCTGTGAGTCACGAATTATCTCTTACTTTGAGAAGCAATCACTCCAGAGGGTTTTCTCCTTTGTGGCTTTATACTGACCACTTGCGTGCAAGAAACACACATGTCCAATACTTGGAAATAAATTTCGACAGACATATATACTGAGAGATGACAGTTTTAAAGTGTGTCAAATCTAGCCTTCCTTATTTTTTGAAGTCAGTAGTGAAGCAGCTCATCTCAGTTAGCAAGTGCAAATACAATTCATGGAAAAACAGGTAGTCCAGTCATGAGGTATGTGTCTGAACTTTGTAAAGGACGAATGCGGAATTTGAAGAAAGGATGACACTCTCTAGCAAATAATGTGTGCGTAATTGTTTGATCTAGGAAGAAATCGTAGGAATATGAGCGAATACCGAAAGTATGAGCAAGTGAGACTAAAATGAGTTGGGTGTAGGTCTGGTCGTATCGGACAGGCTGCTACACAGTTCCCACTCTCTGACGCTATCCCTCCGCTAACCGCCACGGGGACATTTGGCTGCTCAGTTTCCTGCCTGGCCCGGTGCACCCCTCCTTAGCTAACCTGGTCGCCCAAGACTCCTCTTAAGCGACCATATTGATGGCGATCTCAGTGTGGACGGCAGATCAACACAGGATGCTGCGAAACAGTACTCCCATCCTCAGACTATCCACTACACCCGGCCTCCAGGTCTCTGGACTACAGGAGCACGCCACCACTCCCAGCCGCCAGTGTAATCCATTCTACCGCTACTTTACCTACAATCTGCGATGTCAGCGAACTATTCTTTTTCCATACTCACAGCTTACTCGCCGATTTAACGCGAAAACTAATGTGTATAGTGTACTTATTTATTTCTTACTTTCCGTTTCGACGAGAAAGTACACTGCCGAATATGAGACGAACTGTTGTTACCTTGTGGATCCACGTTGCAGTTTCAATCACGAATGCAATTCCTTCCATCACTTAGAGAAAGAAAAAACCACTTCGGTAACTAATGGTAACGTCTCTAGCAGTCAGATGTACCCTCTCTTGGTAGAGGTGCGAAGAAAATAATGCACTCGATAACGTCAACACATTATTCTATTCTTTAATGCAGTTATTTTACATTGAGTAAGGAAATTCATCCTTTAGAAACACATTTAGAATGCTCATTGAGTACCATTTTATTTTGTCGAAAATGTGGAGTCATGTAAAGTAAGTATTCAAATCTGCATGTGTCATTATTATATTTATAACGAATGCCGAAAATTTTGCATTTACATCTCCTGTGTGCCACATTTTCTAACATAATTTCGATTACAGGCTGCGCAACGATAATTTCTTACACTCACGTCGTGGTTTATGTCTACCATTCGTAATCTCCCTCGTCCTCTCTGCCTTCAACTGTGAAACAGAGATGTCTCAAACGCTACACAGCGCATGTTTAAATCTTAGCCCTTCAACGAGAGTGACGTGCCTCGTCAGTATTATCCATGTTCTTGATGCGGATGACAGGACGTCAAGCACCGCCTGTGAGTCACGAATTATCTCTTACTTTGAGAAGCAATCACTCCAGAAGGTTTTCTCCTTTGTGCCTTTATACTGACCACTTGCGTGCAAGAAACACACATGTCCAATACTTGGAAATAAATTTCGACAGACATATATACTGAGAGATGACAGTTTTAAAGTGTGTCAAATCTAGCCTTCCTTATATTTTGAAGTCACTAGTGAAGCCGTTCATCTCAGTTAGCAAGTGCAAATGCAATTCATGGAAAAACAGGTAGTCCAGTCATGAGGTATGTGTCTGAACTTTGTAAAGGACGAATGCGGAATTCGAAGAAAGGATGACACTCTCTAGCAAATAATGTGTGCGTAATTGTTTGATCTACGAAGAAATCGTAGGAATATGAGCGAATACCGAAAGTAAGAGCAAGTGAGACTAAAAAGAGTTGGGTGTAGGTCTGGTCGTATCGGACAGGCTGCTACACAGTTCCCACTCTCTGACGTTATCCCTCTGCTAACCGCCACGGGGACTTTTGGCTGCTCAGTCTCCTGCCTGGCCCGGTGCACCCCTCCTTAGCTAACCTGGTCGCCCAAGACTCCTCTTAAGCGACCATATTGATGGCGATCTCAGTGCGGACGCCAGATCAACACAGGATGCTGCGAAACAGTACTCCCATCCTCAGACTATCCACTACACCCGGCCTCCATGTTGCTGGATTACAGGAGCACGCCACCACTCCCAGCCGCCAGTGTAATCCATTCTACCGCTACTTTACCTACAATCTGCGATGTCAGCGAACTATTTTTTTCCATACTCACAGCTTACTCACCGATTTAACGCGAAAACTAATGTGTATAGTGTACTTTTTTATTTCTTACTTTCCGTTTCGACGAGAAAGTACACTGCCGAATATGAGACGAACTGTTGTTACCTTGTGGATCAACGTTGCAGTTTCAATCACGAATGCAATTCCTTCCATCACTTAGAGAAAGAAAAAACCACTTTGGTAACTAATGGTAACGTCTCTAGCAGTCAGATGTACCCTCTCTTGGTAGAGGTGAGAAGAAAATAATGCACTCCATAACGTCAACACATTATTCTATTCTTTAATGCAGTTATTTTACATTGAATAAGGAAATTCATGCTTTAGAAACACATTTAGAATGCTCATTGAGTACCATTTTATTTTGTCGAAAATGTGGAGTCATGTAAACTAAGTATTCAAATCTGCATGTGTCATTATTATATTTATAACGAATGCCGAAAATTTTGCATTTACATCTCCTGTGTGCCACATTTTCTAACATAATTTCGATTACAGGCTGCGCAACGATAATTTCTTACACTCACGTCGTGGTTTATGTCTACCATTCGTAATCTCCCTCGTCCTCTCTGCCTTCAACTGTGAAACAGAGATGTCTCAAACGCTACACAGCGCATGTTTAAATCTTAGCCCTTCAACGAGAGTGACGTGCCTCGTCAGTATTATCCATGTTCTTGATGCGGATGACAGGACGTCAAGCACCGCCTGTGAGTCACGAATTATCTCTTACTTTGAGAAGCAATCACACCAGAAGGTTTTCTCCTTTGTGCCTTTATACTGACCACTTGCGTGCAAGAAACACACATGTCCAATACTTGGAAATAAATTTCGACAGACATATACACTGAGAGATGACAGTTTTAAAGTGTGTCAAATCTAGCCTTCCTTATTTTTTGAAGTCACTAGTGAAGCAGTTCATCTCAGTTAGCAAGTGCAAATGCAATTCATGGAAAAACAGGTAGTCCAGTCATGAGGTATGTGTCTGAACTTTGTAAAGGACGAATGCGGAATTCGAAGAAAGGATGACACTCTCTAGCAAATAATGTGTGCGTAATTGTTTGATCTAGGAAGAAATCGTAGGAATATGAGCGAATACCGAAAGTAAGAGCAAGTGAGACTAAAAAGAGTTGGGTGTAGGTCTGGTCGTATCGGACAGGCTGCTACACAGTTCCCACTCTCTGACGCTATCCCTCTGCTAACCGCCACGGGGACTTTTGGCTGCTCAGTTTCCTGCCTGGCCCGGTGCACCCCTCCTTAGCTAACCTGGTCGCCCAAGACTCCTCTTAAGCGACCATATTGATGGCGATCTCAGTGCGGACGCCGGATCAACACAGGATGCTGCGAAACAGTACTCCCATCCTCAGACTATCCACTACACCCGGCCTCCAGGTCGCTGGATTACAGGAGCACGCCACCACTCCCAGCCGCCAGTGTAATCCATTCTACCGCTACTTTACCTAACAATCTGCGATGTCAGCGAACTATTTTTTTTCCATACTCACAGCTTACTCGCCGATTTAACGCGAAAACTAATGTGTATAGTGTACTTATTTATTTCTTACTTTCCGTTTCGACGAGAAAGTACACTGCCGAATATGAGACGAACTGTTGTTACCTTGTGGATCCACGTTGCAGTTTCAATCACGAATGCAGTTCCTTCCATCACTTAGAGAAAGAAAAAACCACTTTGGTAACTAATGGTAACGTCTCTAGCAGTCAGATATACCCTCTCTTGGTAGAGGTGCGAAGAAAATAATGCACTCGATAACGTCAACACATTATTCTATTCTTTAATGCAGTTATTTTACATTGAATAAGGAAATTCATGCTTTAGAAACACATTTAGAATGCTCATTGAGTACCATTTTATTTTGTCGAAAATGTGGAGTTATGTAAAGTAAGTATTCAAATCTGCATGTGTCATTATTATATTTACAACGAATGCCGAAAATTTTGCATTTACATCTCCTGTGTGCCACATTTTCTAACATAATTTCGATTACAGGCTGCGCAACGACAATTTCTTACACTCACGTCGTGGTTTATGTCTACCATTCGTAATCTCCCTCGTCCTCCCTGCCTTCAACTGTGAAACAGAGATGTCTCAAACGCTACACAGCGCATGTTTAAATCTTAGCCCTTCAAGGAGAGTGACGTGCCTCGTCAGTATTATCCATGTTCTTGATGCGGATGACAGGACGTCAAGCACCGCCTGTGAGTCACGAATTATCTCTTACTTTGAGAAGCAATCACTCCAGAAGGTTTTCTCCTTTGTGCCTTTATACTGACCACTTGCGTGCAAGAAACACACATGTCCAATACTTGGAAATTAATTTCGACTGACATATATACTGAGAGGTGACAGTTTTAAAGTGTGTCAAATCTAGCCTTCCTTATTTTTTGAAGTCACTAGTGAAGCAGTTCATCTCAGTTAGCAAGTGCAAATACAATTCATGGAAAAACAGGTAGTCCAGTCATGAGGTATGTGTCTGAACTTTGTAAAGGACGAATGCGGAATTCGAAGAAAGGATGACACTCTCTAGCAAATAATGTGTGCGTAATTGTTTGATCTAGGAAGAAATCGTAGGAATATGAGCGAATACCGAAAGTAAGAGCAAGTGAGACTAAAAAGAGTTGGGTGTAGGTCTGGTCGTATCGGACAGGCAGCTACACAGTTCCCACTCTGTGACGCTATCCCTCTGCTAACCGCCACGGGGACATTTGGCTGCTCAGTTACCTGCCTGGCCCGGTGCACCCCTTCTTAGCTAACCTGGTCGCCCAAGACTCCTCTTAAGCGACCATATTGATGGCGATCTCAGTGCGGACGCCAGATCAACACAGGATACTGCGACACATTACTCCCATCCTCAGACTATCCACTACACCCGGCCTCCAGGTCGCTGGATTACAGGAGCAAGCCACCACTCCCAGCCGCCAATGTAATCCATTTTACCGCTACTTTACCTACAATCTGCGATGTCAGCGAACTATTTTTTTCCATACTCACAGCTTACTCGCCGATTTAACGCGAAAACTAATGTGTATAGTGTATTTATTTATTTCTTACTTTCCGTTTCGACGAGAAAGTACACTGCCGAATATGAGACGAACTGTTGTTACCTTGTGGATCCACGTTGCAGTTTCAATCACGAATGGAATTCCTTCCATCACTTAGAGAAAGTGAAAACCACTTTGGTAACTAATGGTAACGTCTCTAGCAGTCAGATGTACCCTCTCTTGGTAGAGGTGCGAAGAAAATGATGCACTCGATAACGTCAACACATTATTCTATTCTTTAATGCCGTTATTTTACATTGAATAAGGAAATTCTTCCTTTAGAAACAGATTTAGAATGCTCATTGAGTACCATTTTATTTTGTCGAAAATGTGGAGTCATGTAAAGTAAGTATTCAAATCTGCATGTGTCATTATTATATTTATAACGAATGCCGAAAATTTTGCATTTACATCTCCTGTGTGCCACATTTTCTAACATAATTTCGATTACAGGCTGCGCAACGATAATTTCTTACACTCACGTCGTGGTTTATGTCTACCATTCGTAATCTCCCTCGTCCTCTCTGCCTTCAACTGTGAAACAGAGATGTCTCAAACGCTACACAGCGCATGTTTAAATCTTAGCTCTTCAAGGAGAGTGACGTGCCTCGTCAGTATTATCCATGTTCTTGATGCGGATGACAGGACGTCAAGCACCGCCTGTGAGTCACGAATTATCTCTTACTTTGAGAAGCAATCACTCCAGAGGGTTTTCTCCTTTGTGCCTTTATACTGACCACTTGCGTGCAAGAAACACACATGTCCAATACTTGGAAATAAATTTCGACAGACATATATACTGAGAGATGACAGTTTTAAAGTGTGTCAAATCTAGCCTTCCTTATTTTTTGAAGTCAGTAGTGAAGCAGCTCATCTCAGTTAGCAAGTGCAAATACAATTCATGGAAAAACAGGTAGTCCAGTCATGAGGTATGTGTCTGAACTTTGTAAAGGACGAATGCGGAATTTGAAGAAAGGATGACACTCTCTAGCAAATAATGTGTGCGTAATTGTTTGATCTAGGAAGAAATCGTAGGAATATGAGCGAATACCGAAAGTATGAGCAAGTGAGACTAAAATGAGTTGGGTGTAGGTCTGGTCGTATCGGACAGGCTGCTACACAGTTCCCACTCTCTGACGCTATCCCTCCGCTAACCGCCACGGGGACATTTGGCTGCTCAGTTTCCTGCCTGGCCCGGTGCACCCCTCCTTAGCTAACCTGGTCGCCCAAGACTCCTCTTAAGCGACCATATTGATGGCGATCTCAGTGTGGACGCCAGATCAACACAGGATGCTGCGAAACAGTACTCCCATCCTCAGACTATCCACTACACCCGGCCTCCAGGTCGCTGGATTACAGGAGCACGCCACCACTCCCAGCCGCCAGTGTAATCCATTCTACCGCTACTTTACCTACAATCTGCGATGTCAGCGAACTATTCTTTTTCCATACTCACAGCTTACTCGCCGATTTAACGCGAAAACTAATGTGTATAGTGTACTTATTTATTTCTTACTTTCCGTTTCGACGAGAAAGTACACTGCCGAATATGAGACGAACTGTTGTTACCTTGTGGATCCACGTTGCAGTTTCAATCACGAATGCAATTCCTTCCATCACTTAGAGAAAGAAAAAACCACTTCGGTAACTAATGGTAACGTCTCTAGCAGTCAGATGTACCCTCTCTTGGTAGAGGTGCGAAGAAAATAATGCACTCGATAACGTCAACACATTATTCTATTCTTTAATGCAGTTATTTTACATTGAGTAAGGAAATTCATCCTTTAGAAACACATCTAGTATGCTCATTGAGTACCATTTTATTTTGTCGAAAATGTGGAATCATGTAAAGTAAGTATTCAAATCTGCATGTGTCATTATTATATTTATAACTAATGCCGAAAATTTTGCATTTACATCTCCTGTGTGCCACATTTTCTAACATAATTTCGATTACAGGCTGCGCAACGATAATTTCTTACACTCACGTCGTGGTTTATGTCTGCCATTCGTAATCTCCCTCGTCCTCTCTGCCTTCAACTGTGAAACAGAGATGTCTCAAACGCTACACAGCGCATGTTTAAATCTTAGCCCTTCAACGAGAGTGACGTGCCTCGTCAGTATTATCCATGTTCTTGATGCGGATGACAGGACGTCAAGCACCGCCTGTGAGTCACGAATTATCTCTTACTTTGAGAAGCAATCACTCCAGAAGGTTTTCTCCTTTGTGCCTTTATACTGACCACTTGCGTGCAAGAAACACACATGTCCAATACTTGGAAATAAATTTCCACAGACATATATACTGAGAGATGACAGTTTTAAAGTGTGTCAAATCTAGCCTTCCTTATTTTTTGAAGTCACTAGTGAAGCAGTTCATCTCAGTTAGCAAGTGCAAATACAATTCATGGAAAAACAGGTAGTCAAGTCATGAGGTATGTGTCTGAACTTTGTAAAGGACGAATGCGGAATTCGAAGAAAGGATGACACTCTCTAGCAAATAATGTGTGCGTAATTGTTTGATCTCGGAAGAAATCGTAGGAATATGAGCGAATACGAAAGTAAGAGCAAGTGAGACTAAAAAGAGTTGGGTGTAGGTCTGGTCGTATCGGACAGGCTGCTACACAGTTCCCACTCTCTGACGCTATCCCTCTGCTAACCGCCACGGGGACTTTTGGCTGCTCAGTTTCCTGCCTGGCCCGGTGCACCCCTCGTTAGCTAACCTGGTCGCCAAAGACTCCTCTCAAGCGACCATATTGATGGCGATCTCAGTGCGGACGCCAGATCAACACAGGACGCTGCGAAACAGTACTCCCATCCTCAGACTATCCACTACACCCGGCCTCCAGGTCGCTGGATTACAGGAGCACGCCACCACTCCCAGCCGCCAGTGTAATCCATTTTACCGCTACTTTACCTACAATCTGCGATGTCAGCGAACTATTTTTTTTCCATACTCACAGCTTACTCGAGGATTTAACACGAAAACTAATGTGTATAGTGTACTTATTTATTTCTTACTTTCCGTTTCGACGAGAAAGTACACTGCCGAATATGAGACGAACTGTTGTTACCTTGTGGATCCACGTTGCAGTTTCAATCACGAATGCAAAGCCTTCCATCACTTAGAGAAAGAAAAAACCACTTTGGTAACTAATGGTAACGTCTCTAGCAGTCAGATGTACCCTCTCTTGGTAGAGGTGCAAAGAAAATAATGCACTCGATAACGTAAACACATTATTCTATTCTTTAATGCAGTTATTTTACATTGAATAAGGAAATTCATCCTTTAGAAACACATCTAGTATGCTCATTGAGTACCATTTTATGTTGTCGAAAATGTGGAATCATGTAAAGTAAGTATTCAAATGTGCATGTGTCATTATTATAGTTATAACGAATGCCGAAAATTTTGCATTTACATCTCCTGTGTGCTACATTTTCTAACATAATTTCGATTACAGGCTGCGCAACGATAATTTCTTACACTCACGTCGTGGTTTATGTCTACCATTCGTAATCTCCCTCGTCCTCTCTGCCTTCAACTGTGAAACAGAGATGTCTCAAACGCTACACAGCGCATGTTTAAATCTTAGCCCTTCAACGAGAGTGACGTGCCTCGTCAATATTATCCATGTTCTTGATGCGGATGACAGGACGTCAAGCACCGCCTGTGAGTCACGAATTATCTCTTACTTTGAGAAGCAATCACTCCAGAAGGTTTTCTCCTTTGTGCCTTTATACTGAAAACTTGCGTGCAAGAAACACACATGTCCAGTACTTGGAAATAAATTTCGACAGACATATATACTGAGAGATGACAGTTTTAAAGTGTGTCAAATCTAGCCTTCCGTATTTTTTGAAGTCACTAGTGAAGTAGTTCATCTCAGTTAGCAAGTGCAAATACAATTCATGGAAAAACAGGTAGTCCAGTCATGAGGTATGTGTCTGAACTTTGTAAAGGACGAATGCGGAATTCGAAGAAAGGATGACACTCTCTAGCAAATAATGTGTGCGTAATTGTTTGATCTAAGAAGAAATCGTAGGAATATGAGCGAATACCGAAAGTAAGAGCAAGTGAGACTAAAAAGAGTTGGGTGTAGGTCTGGTCGTATCGGACAGGCTGCTACACAGTTCCCACTCTCTGACGCTATCCCTCTGCTAACCGCCACGGGGACATTTGGCTGCTCAGTTTCCTGCCTGGCCCGGTGCACCACTCCTTAGCTAACCTGGTCGCCCAAGAATCCTCTCAAGCGACCACATTGATGGCGATCTCAGTGCGGACGCCAGATCAACACAGGATGCTGCGAAACAGTACTCCCATCCTCAGACTATCCACTACACCCGGCCTCCAGGTCGCTGGATTACAGGAGCACGCCACCACTCCCAGCCGCCAGTGTAATCCATTCTACCGCTACTTTACCTACAATCTGCGATGTCAGCGAACTATTTTTTTTCCATACTCACAGCTTACTCGCCGATTTAACACGAAAACTAATGTGTATAGTGTACTTATTTATTTCTTACTTTCCGTTTCGACGAGAAAGTACACTGCCGAATATGAGACGAACTGTTGTTACCTTGTGGATCCACGTTGCAGTTTCAATCACGAATGCAATTCCTTCCATCACTTAGAGAAAGAAAAAACCACTTTGGTAACTAATGGTAACGTCTCTAGCAGTCAGATGTACCCTCTCTTGGTAGAGGTGCGAAGAAAATAATGCACTCGATAACGTCAACACATTATTCTATTCTTTAATGCAGTTATTTTACATTGAATAAGGAAATTCATCCTTTAGAAACACATCTAGTATGCTCATTGAGTACCATTTTATTTTGTCGAAAATGTGGAATCATGTAAAGTAAGTATTCAAATCTGCATGTGTCATTATTATATTTATAACGATAGCCGAAAATTTTGCATTTACATCTCCTGTGTGCCACATTTTCTAACATAATTTCGATTACAGGCTGCGCAACGATAATTTCTTACACTCACGTCGTGGTTTATGTCTACCATTCGTAATCTCGCTCGTCCTCTCTGCCTTCAACTGTGAAACCGAGATGTCTCAAACGCTACACAGCGCATGTTTAAATCTTAGCCCCTCAACGAGAGTGACGTGCCTCGTCAGTATTATCCATGTTCTTGATGCGGATGACAGGACGTCAAGCACCGCCTGTGAGTCACGAATTATCTCTTACTTTGAGAAGCAATCACTCCAGAAGGTTTTCTCCTTTGTGCCTTTATACTGACCACTTGCGTGCAAGAAACACACACGTCCAATACTTGGAAATAAATTTCGACAGACATATATACTGAGAGATGACAGTTTTAAAGTGTGTCAAATCTAGCCTTCCTTATTTTTTGAAGTCACTAGTGAAGCAGTTCATCTCAGTTAGCAAGTACAAATACAATTCATGGAAAAACAGGTAGTCCAGTCATGTGGTATGTGTCTGAACTTTGTAAAGGACGAAAGCGGAATTCGAAGAAAGGATGACACTCTCTAGCAAATAATGTGTGCGTAATTGTTTGATCTAGTAAGAAATCGTAGGAATATGAGCGAATACCGAAAGTAAGAGCAAGTGAGACTAAAAAGAGTTGGGTGTAGGTCTGGTCGTATCGGACAGGCTGCTACACAGTTCCCACTCTCTGACGCTATCCCTCTGCTAACCGCCACGGGGACATTTGGCTGCTCAGTTTCCTGCCTGGCCCGGTGCACCCCTCCTTAGCTAACCTGGTCGCCCAAGACTCCTCTTAAGCGACCATATTGATGGCGATCTCAGTATGGACGCCAGATCAAC
Source organism: Schistocerca serialis cubense (assembly GCF_023864345.2). Classification (NCBI taxonomy): domain Eukaryota; kingdom Metazoa; phylum Arthropoda; class Insecta; order Orthoptera; family Acrididae; genus Schistocerca; species Schistocerca serialis. Next base: position 269,205,009 of record NC_064639.1, read on the forward strand.
ACAGGATGCAGCGAAACAGTACTCCCATCCTCAGACTATCCACTACACCCGGCCTCCAGGTCGCTGGATTACAGGAGCACGCCACCACTCCCAGCCGCCAGTGTAATCCATTCTACCGCTACTTTACCTACAATCTGCGATGTCAGCGAACTATTTTTTTTCCATACTCACAGCTTACTCGCCGATTTAACGCGAAAACTAATGTGTATAGTGTACTTATTTATTTCTTACTTTCCGTTTCGACGAGAAAGTACACTGCCGAATATGAGACGAACTGTTGTTACCTTGTGGATCCACGTTGCAGTTTCAATCACGAATGCAATTCCTTCCATCACTTAGAGAAAGAAAGAACCACTTTGGTAACTAATGGTAACGTCTCTAGCAGTCAGATGTACCCTCTCTTGGTAGAGGTGCGAAGAAAATAATGCACTCGATAACGTCAACACATTATTCTATTCTTTAATGCAGTTATTTTACATTGAATAAGGAAATTCATCCTTTAGAAACACATCTAGTATGCTCATTGAGTACCATTTGATTTTGTCGAAAATGTGGAATCATGTAAAGTAAGTATTCAAATCTGCATGTGTCATTATTATATTTATAACGATAGCCGAAAATTTTGCATTTACATCTCCTGTGTGCCACATTTTCTAACATAATTTCGATTACAGGCTGCGCAACGATAATTTCTTACACTCACGTCGTGGTTTATGTCTACCATTCGTAATCTCCCTCGTCCTCTCTGCCTTCACCTGTGAAACAGAGATGTCTCAAACGCTACACAGCGCATGTTTAAATCTCAGCCCTTCAACGAGAGTGACGTGCCTCGTCAGTATTATCCATGTTCTTGATGCGGATGACAGGACGTCAAGCACCGCCTGTGAGTCACGAATTATCTCTTACTTTGAGAAGCAATCACTCCAGAAGGTTTTCTCCTTTGTGCCTTTATACTGACCACTTGCGTGCAAGAAACACACATGTCCAATACATGGAAATAAATTTCGACAGACATATATACTGAGAGATGACAGTTTTAAAGTGTGTCAAATCTAGCCTTCCTTATTTTTTGAAGTCACTAGTGAAGCAGTTCATCTCAGTTAGCAAGTACAAATACAATTCATGGAAAAACAGGTAGTCCAGTCATGTGGTATGTGTCTGAACTTTGTAAAGGACGAATGCGGAATTCGAAGAAAGGATGACACTCTCTAGCAAATAATGTGTGTGTAATTGTTTGATCTAGGAAGAAATCGTAGGAATATGAGCGAATACCGAAAGTAAGAGCAAGTGAGACTAAAAAGAGTTGGGTGTAGGTCTGGTCGTATCGGACAGGCTGCTACACAGTTCCCACTCTCTGACGCTATCCCTCTGCTAACCGCCACGGGGACATTTGGCTGCTCAGTTTCCTGCCTGGCCCGGTGCACCCCTCCTTAGCTAACCTGGTCGCCCAAGACTCCTCTTAAGCGACCATATTGATGGCGATCTCAGTATGGACGCCAGATCAACACAGGATGCAGCGAAACAGTACTCCCATCCTCAGAGTATCCACTACACCCGGCCTCCAGGTCGCTGGATTACAGGAGCACGCCACCACTCCCAGCCGCCAGTGTAATCCATTCTACCGCTACTTTACCTACAATCTGCGATGTCAGCGAACTATTTTTTTTCCATACTCACAGCTTACTCGCCGATTTAACGCGAAAACTAATGTGTATAGTGTACTTATTTATTTCTTACTTTCCGTTTCGACGAGAAAGTACACTGCCGAATATGAGACGAACTGTTGTTACCTTGTGGATCCACGTTGCAGTTTCAATCACGAATGCAATTCCTTCCATCACTTAGAGAAAGAAAAAACCACTTTGGTAACTAATGGTAACGTCTCTAGCAGTCAGATGTACCCTCTCTTGGTAGAGGTGCGAAGAAAATAATGCACTCGATAACGTCAACACATTGTTCTATTCTTTAATGCAGTTATTTTACATTGAATAAGGAAATTCATCCTTTAGAAACACATCTAGTATGCTCATTGAGTACCATTTGATTTTGTCGAAAATGTGGAATCATGTAAAGTAAGTATTCAAATCTGCATGTGTCATTATTATATTTATAACGATAGCCGAAAATTTTGCATTTACATCTCCTGTGTGCCACATATTCTAACCTAATTTCGATTACAGGCTGCGCAACGATAATTTCTTACACTCACGTCGTGGTTTATGTCTACCATTCGTAATCTCCCTCGTCCTCTCTGCCTTCACCTGTGAAACAGAGATGTCTCAAACGCTACACAGCGCATGTTTAAATCTTAGCCCTTCAACGAGAGTGACGTGCCTCGTCAGTATTATCCATGTTCTTGATGCGGATGACAGGACGTCAAGCACCGCCTGTGAGTCACGAATTATCTCTTACTTTGAGAAGCAATCACTCCAGAAGGTTTTCTCCTTTGTGCCTTTATACTGACCACTTGCGTGCAAGAAACACACATGTCCAATACATGGAAATAAATTTCGACAGACATATATACTGAGAGATGACAGTTTTAAAGTGTGTCAAATCTAGCCTTCCTTATTTTTTGAAGTCACTAGTGAAGCAGTTCATCTCAGTTAGCAAGTACAAATACAATTCATGGAAAAACAGGTAGTCCAGTCATGAGGTATGTGTCTGAACTTTGAAAAGGACGAATGCGGAATTCGAAGAAAGGATGACACTCTCTAGCAAATAATGTGTGCGTAATTGTTTGATCTAGGAAGAAATCGTAGGAATATGAGCGAATACCGAAAGTATGAGCAAGTGAGACTAAAATGAGTTGGGTGTAGGTCTGGTCGTATCGGACAGGCTGCTACACAGTTCCCACTCTCTGACGCTATCCCTCCGCTAACCGCCACGGGGACATTTGGCTGCTCAGTTTCCTGCCTGGCCCGGTGCACCCCTCCTTAGCTAACCTGGTCGCCCAAGACTCCTCTTAAGCGACCATATTGATGGCGATCTCAGTGTGGACGGCAGATCAACACAGGATGCTGCGAAACAGTACTCCCATCCTCAGACTATCCACTACACCCGGCCTCCAGGTCTCTGGACTACAGGAGCACGCCACCACTCCCAGCCGCCAGTGTAATCCATTCTACCGCTACTTTACCTACAATCTGCGATGTCAGCGAACTATTCTTTTTCCATACTCACAGCTTACTCGCCGATTTAACGCGAAAACTAATGTGTATAGTGTACTTATTTATTTCTTACTTTCCGTTTCGACGAGAAAGTACACTGCCGAATATGAGACGAACTGTTGTTACCTTGTGGATCCACGTTGCAGTTTCAATCACGAATGCAATTCCTTCCATCACTTAGAGAAAGAAAAAACCACTTCGGTAACTAATGGTAACGTCTCTAGCAGTCAGATGTACCCTCTCTTGGTAGAGGTGCGAAGAAAATAATGCACTCGATAACGTCAACACATTATTCTATTCTTTAATGCAGTTATTTTACATTGAGTAAGGAAATTCATCCTTTAGAAACACATTTAGAATGCTCATTGAGTACCATTTTATTTTGTCGAAAATGTGGAGTCATGTAAAGTAAGTATTCAAATCTGCATGTGTCATTATTATATTTATAACGAATGCCGAAAATTTTGCATTTACATCTCCTGTGTGCCACATTTTCTAACATAATTTCGATTACAGGCTGCGCAACGATAATTTCTTACACTCACGTCGTGGTTTATGTCTACCATTCGTAATCTCCCTCGTCCTCTCTGCCTTCAACTGTGAAACAGAGATGTCTCAAACGCTACACAGCGCATGTTTAAATCTTAGCCCTTCAACGAGAGTGACGTGCCTCGTCAGTATTATCCATGTTCTTGATGCGGATGACAGGACGTCAAGCACCGCCTGTGAGTCACGAATTATCTCTTACTTTGAGAAGCAATCACTCCAGAAGGTTTTCTCCTTTGTGCCTTTATACTGACCACTTGCGTGCAAGAAACACACATGTCCAATACTTGGAAATAAATTTCGACAGACATATATACTGAGAGATGACAGTTTTAAAGTGTGTCAAATCTAGCCTTCCTTATATTTTGAAGTCACTAGTGAAGCCGTTCATCTCAGTTAGCAAGTGCAAATGCAATTCATGGAAAAACAGGTAGTCCAGTCATGAGGTATGTGTCTGAACTTTGTAAAGGACGAATGCGGAATTCGAAGAAAGGATGACACTCTCTAGCAAATAATGTGTGCGTAATTGTTTGATCTACGAAGAAATCGTAGGAATATGAGCGAATACCGAAAGTAAGAGCAAGTGAGACTAAAAAGAGTTGGGTGTAGGTCTGGTCGTATCGGACAGGCTGCTACACAGTTCCCACTCTCTGACGCTATCCCTCTGCTAACCGCCACGGGGACTTTTGGCTGCTCAGTCTCCTGCCTGGCCCGGTGCACCCCTCCTTAGCTAACCTGGTCGCCCAAGACTCCTCTTAAGCGACTATATTGATGGCGATCTCAGTGCGGACGCCAGATCAACACAGGATGCTGCGAAACAGTACTCCCATCCTCAGACTATCCACTACACCCGGCCTCCATGTTGCTGGATTACAGGAGCACGCCACCACTCCCAGCCGCCAGTGTAATCCATTCTACCGCTACTTTACCTACAATCTGCGATGTCAGCGAACTATTTTTTTCCATACTCACAGCTTACTCACCGATTTAACGCGAAAACTAATGTGTATAGTGTACTTTTTTATTTCTTACTTTCCGTTTCGACGAGAAAGTACACTGCCGAATATGAGACGAACTGTTGTTACCTTGTGGATCAACGTTGCAGTTTCAATCACGAATGCAATTCCTTCCATCACTTAGAGAAAGAAAAAACCACTTTGGTAACTAATGGTAACGTCTCTAGCAGTCAGATGTACCCTCTCTTGGTAGAGGTGAGAAGAAAATAATGCACTCCATAACGTCAACACATTATTCTATTCTTTAATGCAGTTATTTTACATTGAATAAGGAAATTCATGCTTTAGAAACACATTTAGAATGCTCATTGAGTACCATTTTATTTTGTCGAAAATGTGGAGTCATGTAAACTAAGTATTCAAATCTGCATGTGTCATTATTATATTTATAACGAATGCCGAAAATTTTGCATTTACATCTCCTGTGTGCCACATTTTCTAACATAATTTCGATTACAGGCTGCGCAACGATAATTTCTTACACTCACGTCGTGGTTTATGTCTACCATTCGTAATCTCCCTCGTCCTCTCTGCCTTCAACTGTGAAACAGAGATGTCTCAAACGCTACACAGCGCATGTTTAAATCTTAGCCCTTCAACGAGAGTGACGTGCCTCGTCAGTATTATCCATGTTCTTGATGCGGATGACAGGACGTCAAGCACCGCCTGTGAGTCACGAATTATCTCTTACTTTGAGAAGCAATCACTCCAGAAGGTTTTCTCCTTTGTGCCTTTATACTGACCACTTGCGTGCAAGAAACACACATGTCCAATACTTGGAAATAAATTTCGACAGACATATACACTGAGAGATGACAGTTTTAAAGTGTGTCAAATCTAGCCTTCCTTATTTTTTGAAGTCACTAGTGAAGCAGTTCATCTCAGTTAGCAAGTGCAAATGCAATTCATGGAAAAACAGGTAGTCCAGTCATGAGGTATGTGTCTGAACTTTGTAAAGGACGAATGCGGAATTCGAAGAAAGGATGACACTCTCTAGCAAATAATGTGTGCGTAATTGTTTGATCTAGGAAGAAATCGTAGGAATATGAGCGAATACCGAAAGTAAGAGCAAGTGAGACTAAAAAGAGTTGGGTGTAGGTCTGGTCGTATCGGACAGGCTGCTACACAGTTCCCACTCTCTGACGCTATCCCTCTGCTAACCGCCACGGGGACTTTTGGCTGCTCAGTTTCCTGCCTGGCCCGGTGCACCCCTCCTTAGCTAACCTGGTCGCCCAAGACTCCTCTTAAGCGACCATATTGATGGCGATCTCAGTGCGGACGCCGGATCAACACAGGATGCTGCGAAACAGTACTCCCATCCTCAGACTATCCACTACACCCGGCCTCCAGGTCGCTGGATTACAGGAGCACGCCACCACTCCCAGCCGCCAGTGTAATCCATTCTACCGCTACTTTACCTAACAATCTGCGATGTCAGCGAACTATTTTTTTTCCATACTCACAGCTTACTCGCCGATTTAACGCGAAAACTAATGTGTATAGTGTACTTATTTATTTCTTACTTTCCGTTTCGACGAGAAAGTACACTGCCGAATATGAGACGAACTGTTGTTACCTTGTGGATCCACGTTGCAGTTTCAATCACGAATGCAGTTCCTTCCATCACTTAGAGAAAGAAAAAACCACTTTGGTAACTAATGGTAACGTCTCTAGCAGTCAGATATACCCTCTCTTGGTAGAGGTGCGAAGAAAATAATGCACTCGATAACGTCAACACATTATTCTATTCTTTAATGCAGTTATTTTACATTGAATAAGGAAATTCATGCTTTAGAAACACATTTAGAATGCTCATTGAGTACCATTTTATTTTGTCGAAAATGTGGAATCATGTAAAGTAAGTATTCAAATCTGCATGTGTCATTATTATATTTACAACGAATGCCGAAAATTTTGCATTTACATCTCCTGTGTGCCACATTTTCTAACATAATTTCGATTACAGGCTGCGCAACGACAATTTCTTACACTCACGTCGTGGTTTATGTCTACCATTCGTAATCTCCCTCGTCCTCCCTGCCTTCAACTGTGAAACAGAGATGTCTCAAACGCTACACAGCGCATGTTTAAATCTTAGCCCTTCAAGGAGAGTGACGTGCCTCGTCAGTATTATCCATGTTCTTGATGCGGATGACAGGACGTCAAGCACCGCCTGTGAGTCACGAATTATCTCTTACTTTGAGAAGCAATCACTCCAGAAGGTTTTCTCCTTTGCGCCTTTATACTGACCACTTGCGTGCAAGAAACACACATGTCCAATACTTGGAAATTAATTTCGACTGACATATATACTGAGAGGTGACAGTTTTAAAGTGTGTCAAATCTAGCCTTCCTTATTTTTTGAAGTCACTAGTGAAGCAGTTCATCTCAGTTAGCAAGTGCAAATGCAATTCATGGAAAAACAGGTAGTCCAGTCATGAGGTATGTGTCTGAACTTTGTAAAGGACGAATGCGGAATTCGAAGAAAGGATGACACTCTCTAGCAAATAATGTGTGCGTAATTGTTTGATCTAGGAAGAAATCGTAGGAATATGAGCGAATACCGAAAGTAAGAGCAAGTGAGACTAAAAAGAGTTGGGTGTAGGTCTGGTCGTATCGGACAGGCTGCTACACAGTTCCCACTCTCTGACGCTATCCCTCTGCTAACCGCCACGGGGACTTTTGGCTGCTCAGTTTCCTGCCTGGCCCGGTGCACCCCTCCTTAGCTAACCTGGTCGCCCAAGACTCCTCTTAAGCGACCATATTGATGGCGATCTCAGTGCGGACGCCGGATCAACACAGGATGCTGCGAAACAGTACTCCCATCCTCAGACTATCCACTACACCCGGCCTCCAGGTCGCTGGATTACAGGAGCACGCCACCACTCCCAGCCGCCAGTGTAATCCATTCTACCGCTACTTTACCTAACAATCTGCGATGTCAGCGAACTATTTTTTTTCCATACTCACAGCTTACTCGCCGATTTAACGCGAAAACTAATGTGTATAGTGTACTTATTTATTTCTTACTTTCCGTTTCGACGAGAAAGTACACTGCCGAATATGAGACGAACTGTTGTTACCTTGTGGATCCACGTTGCAGTTTCAATCACGAATGCAGTTCCTTCCATCACTTAGAGAAAGAAAAAACCACTTTGGTAACTAATGGTAACGTCTCTAGCAGTCAGATATACCCTCTCTTGGTAGAGGTGCGAAGAAAATAATGCACTCGATAACGTCAACACATTATTCTATTCTTTAATGCAGTTATTTTACATTGAATAAGGAAATTCATGCTTTAGAAACACATTTAGAATGCTCATTGAGTACCATTTTATTTTGTCGAAAATGTGGAATCATGTAAAGTAAGTATTCAAATCTGCATGTGTCATTATTATATTTACAACGAATGCCGAAAATTTTGCATTTACATCTCCTGTGTGCCACATTTTCTAACATAATTTCGATTACAGGCTGCGCAACGACAATTTCTTACACTCACGTCGTGGTTTATGTCTACCATTCGTAATCTCCCTCGTCCTCCCTGCCTTCAACTGTGAAACAGAGATGTCTCAAACGCTACACAGCGCATGTTTAAATCTTAGCCCTTCAAGGAGAGTGACGTGCCTCGTCAGTATTATCCATGTTCTTGATGCGGATGACAGGACGTCAAGCACCGCCTGTGAGTCACGAATTATCTCTTACTTTGAGAAGCAATCACTCCAGAAGGTTTTCTCCTTTGCGCCTTTATACTGACCACTTGCGTGCAAGAAACACACATGTCCAATACTTGGAAATTAATTTCGACTGACATATATACTGAGAGGTGACAGTTTTAAAGTGTGTCAAATCTAGCCTTCCTTATTTTTTGAAGTCACTAGTGAAGCAGTTCATCTCAGTTAGCAAGTGCAAATACAATTCATGGAAAAACAGGTAGTCCAGTCATGAGGTATGTGTCTGAACTTTGTAAAGGACGAATGCGGAATTCGAAGAAAGGATGACACTCTCTAGCAAATAATGTGTGCGTAATTGTTTGATCTAGGAAGAAATCGTAGGAATATGAGCGAATACCGAAAGTAAGAGCAAGTCAGACTAAAAAGAGTTGGGTGTAGGTCTGGTCGTATCGGACAGGCAGCTACACAGTTCCCACTCTGTGACGCTATCCCTCTGCTAACCGCCACGGGGACATTTGGCTGCTCAGTTACCTGCCTGGCCCGGTGCACCCCTTCTTAGCTAACCTGGTCGCCCAAGACTCCTCTTAAGCGACCATATTGATGGCGATCTCAGTGCGGACGCCAGATCAACACAGGATACTGCGACACATTACTCCCATCCTCAGACTATCCACTACACCCGGCCTCCAGGTCGCTGGATTACAGGAGCAAGCCACCACTCCCAGCCGCCAATGTAATCCATTTTACCGCTACTTTACCTACAATCTGCGATGTCAGCGAACTATTTTTTTCCATACTCACAGCTTACTCGCCGATTTAACGCGAAAACTAATGTGTATAGTGTATTTATTTATTTCTTACTTTCCGTTTCGACGAGAAAGTACACTGCCGAATATGAGACGAACTGTTGTTACCTTGTGGATCCACGTTGCAGTTTCAATCACGAATGGAATTCCTTCCATCACTTAGAGAAAGTGAAAACCACTTTGGTAACTAATGGTAACGTCTCTAGCAGTCAGATGTACCCTCTCTTGGTAGAGGTGCGAAGAAAATGATGCACTCGATAACGTCAACACATTATTCTATTCTTTAATGCCGTTATTTTACATTGAATAAGGAAATTCTTCCTTTAGAAACAGATTTAGAATGCTCATTGAGTACCATTTTATTTTGTCGAAAATGTGGAGTCATGTAAAGTAAGTATTCAAATCTGCATGTGACATTATTATATTTATAACTAATGCCGAAAATTTTGCATTTACATCTCCTGTGTGCCACATTTTCTAACATAATTTCGATTACAGGCTGCGCAACGATAATTTCTTACACTCACGTCGTGGTTTATGTCTGCCATTCGTAATCTCCCTCGTCCTCTCTGCCTTCAACTGTGAAACAGAGATGTCTCAAACGCTACACAGCGCATGTTTAAATCTTAGCCCTTCAACGAGAGTGACGTGCCTCGTCAGTATTATCCATGTTCTTGATGCGGATGACAGGACGTCAAGCACCGCCTGTGAGTCACGAATTATCTCTTACTTTGAGAAGCAATCACTCCAGAAGGTTTTCTCCTTTGTGCCTTTATACTGACCACTTGCGTGCAAGAAACACACATGTCCAATACTTGGAAATAAATTTCCACAGACATATATACTGAGAGATGACAGTTTTAAAGTGTGTCAAATCTAGCCTTCCTTATTTTTTGAAGTCACTAGTGAAGCAGTTCATCTCAGTTAGCAAGTGCAAATACAATTCATGGAAAAACAGGTAGTCAAGTCATGAGGTATGTGTCTGAACTTTGTAAAGGACGAATGCGGAATTCGAAGAAAGGATGACACTCTCTAGCAAATAATGTGTGCGTAATTGTTTGATCTCGGAAGAAATCGTAGGAATATGAGCGAATACGAAAGTAAGAGCAAGTGAGACTAAAAAGAGTTGGGTGTAGGTCTGGTCGTATCGGACAGGCTGCTACACAGTTCCCACTCTCTGACGCTATCCCTCTGCTAACCGCCACGGGGACTTTTGGCTGCTCAGTTTCCTGCCTGGCCCGGTGCACCCCTCGTTAGCTAACCTGGTCGCCAAAGACTCCTCTCAAGCGACCATATTGATGGCGATCTCAGTGCGGACGCCAGATCAACACAGGACGCTGCGAAACAGTACTCCCATCCTCAGACTATCCACTACACCCGGCCTCCAGGTCGCTGGATTACAGGAGCACGCCACCACTCCCAGCCGCCAGTGTAATCCATTTTACCGCTACTTTACCTACAATCTGCGATGTCAGCGAACTATTTTTTTTCCATACTCACAGCTTACTCGAGGATTTAACACGAAAACTAATGTGTATAGTGTACTTATTTATTTCTTACTTTCCGTTTCGACGAGAAAGTACACTGCCGAATATGAGACGAACTGTTGTTACCTTGTGGATCCACGTTGCAGTTTCAATCACGAATGCAAAGCCTTCCATCACTTAGAGAAAGAAAAAACCACTTTGGTAACTAATGGTAACGTCTCTAGCAGTCAGATGTACCCTCTCTTGGTAGAGGTGCAAAGAAAATAATGCACTCGATAACGTAAACACATTATTCTATTCTTTAATGCAGTTATTTTACATTGAATAAGGAAATTCATCCTTTAGAAACACATCTAGTATGCTCATTGAGTACCATTTTATGTTGTCGAAAATGTGGAATCATGTAAAGTAAGTATTCAAATGTGCATGTGTCATTATTATAGTTATAACGAATGCCGAAAATTTTGCATTTACATCTCCTGTGTGCTACATTTTCTAACATAATTTCGATTACAGGCTGCGCAACGATAATTTCTTACACTCACGTCGTGGTTTATGTCTACCATTCGTAATCTCCCTCGTCCTCTCTGCCTTCAACTGTGAAACAGAGATGTCTCAAACGCTACACAGCGCATGTTTAAATCTTAGCCCTTCAACGAGAGTGACGTGCCTCGTCAATATTATCCATGTTCTTGATGCGGATGACAGGACGTCAAGCACCGCCTGTGAGTCACGAATTATCTCTTACTTTGAGAAGCAATCACTCCAGAAGGTTTTCTCCTTTGTGCCTTTATACTGAAAACTTGCGTGCAAGAAACACACATGTCCAGTACTTGGAAATAAATTTCGACAGACATATATACTGAGAGATGACAGTTTTAAAGTGTGTCAAATCTAGCCTTCCGTATTTTTTGAAGTCACTAGTGAAGTAGTTCATCTCAGTTAGCAAGTGCAAATACAATTCATGGAAAAACAGGTAGTCCAGTCATGAGGTATGTGTCTGAACTTTGTAAAGGACGAATGCGGAATTCGAAGAAAGGATGACACTCTCTAGCAAATAATGTGTGCGTAATTGTTTGATCTAAGAAGAAATCGTAGGAATATGAGCGAATACCGAAAGTAAGAGCAAGTGAGACTAAAAAGAGTTGGGTGTAGGTCTGGTCGTATCGGACAGGCTGCTACACAGTTCCCACTCTCTGACGCTATCCCTCTGCTAACCGCCACGGGGACATTTGGCTGCTCAGTTTCCTGCCTGGCCCGGTGCACCACTCCTTAGCTAACCTGGTCGCCCAAGAATCCTCTCAAGCGACCACATTGATGGCGATCTCAGTGCGGACGCCAGATCAACACAGGATGCTGCGAAACAGTACTCCCATCCTCAGACTATCCACTACACCCGGCCTCCAGGTCGCTGGATTACAGGAGCACGCCACCACTCCCAGCCGCCAGTGTAATCCATTCTACCGCTACTTTACCTACAATCTGCGATGTCAGCGAACTATTTTTTTTCCATACTCACAGCTTACTCGCCGATTTAACACGAAAACTAATGTGTATAGTGTACTTATTTATTTCTTACTTTCCGTTTCGACGAGAAAGTACACTGCCGAATATGAGACGAACTGTTGTTACCTTGTGGATCCACGTTGCAGTTTCAATCACGAATGCAATTCCTTCCATCACTTAGAGAAAGAAAAAACCACTTTGGTAACTAATGGTAACGTCTCTAGCAGTCAGATGTACCCTCTCTTGGTAGAGGTGCGAAGAAAATAATGCACTCGATAACGTCAACACATTATTCTATTCTTTAATGCAGTTATTTTACATTGAATAAGGAAATTCATCCTTTAGAAACACATCTAGTATGCTCATTGAGTACCATTTTATTTTGTCGAAAATGTGGAATCATGTAAAGTAAGTATTCAAATCTGCATGTGTCATTATTATATTTATAACGATAGCCGAAAATTTTGCATTTACATCTCCTGTGTGCCACATTTTCTAACATAATTTCGATTACAGGCTGCGCAACGATAATTTCTTACACTCACGTCGTGGTTTATGTCTACCATTCGTAATCTCGCTCGTCCTCTCTGCCTTCAACTGTGAAACCGAGATGTCTCAAACGCTACACAGCGCATGTTTAAATCTTAGCCCCTCAACGAGAGTGACGTGCCTCGTCAGTATTATCCATGTTCTTGATGCGGATGACAGGACGTCAAGCACCGCCTGTGAGTCACGAATTGTCTCTTACTTTGAGAAGCAATCACTCCAGAAGGTTTTCTCCTTTGTGCCTTTATACTGACCACTTGCGTGCAAGAAACACACACGTCCAATACTTGGAAATAAATTTCGACAGACATATATACTGAGAGATGACAGTTTTAAAGTGTGTCAAATCTAGCCTTCCTTATTTTTTGAAGTCACTAGTGAAGCAGTTCATCTCAGTTAGCAAGTACAAATACAATTCATGGAAAAACAGGTAGTCCAGTCATGTGGTATGTGTCTGAACTTTGTAAAGGACGAAAGCGGAATTCGAAGAAAGGATGACACTCTCTAGCAAATAATGTGTGCGTAATTGTTTGATCTAGTAAGAAATCGTAGGAATATGAGCGAATACCGAAAGTAAGAGCAAGTGAGACTAAAAAGAGTTGGGTGTAGGTCTGGTCGTATCGGACAGGCTGCTACACAGTTCCCACTCTCTGACGCTATCCCTCTGCTAACCGCCACGGGGACATTTGGCTGCTCAGTTTCCTGCCTGGCCCGGTGCACCCCTCCTTAGCTAACCTGGTCGCCCAAGACTCCTCTTAAGCGACCATATTGATGGCGATCTCAGTATGGACGCCAGATCAACACAGGATGCAGCGAAACAGTACTCCCATCCTCAGACTATCCACTACACCCGGCCTCCAGGTCGCTGGATTACAGGAGCACGCCACCACTCCCAGCCGCCAGTGTAATCCATTCTACCGCTACTTTACCTACAATCTGCGATGTCAGCGAACTATTTTTTTTCCATACTCACAGCTTACTCGCCGATTTAACGCGAAAACTAATGTGTATAGTGTACTTATTTATTTCTTACTTTCCGTTTCGACGAGAAAGTACACTGCCGAATATGAGACGAACTGTTGTTACCTTGTGGATCCACGTTGCAGTTTCAATCACGAATGCAATTCCTTCCATCACTTAGAGAAAGAAAGAACCACTTTGGTAACTAATGGTAACGTCTCTAGCAGTCAGATGTACCCTCTCTTGGTAGAGGTGCGAAGAAAATAATGCACTCGATAACGTCAACACATTATTCTATTCTTTAATGCAGTTATTTTACATTGAATAAGGAAATTCATCCTTTAGAAACACATCTAGTATGCTCATTGAGTACCATTTGATTTTGTCGAAAATGTGGAATCATGTAAAGTAAGTATTCAAATCTGCATGTGTCATTATTATATTTATAACGATAGCCGAAAATTTTGCATTTACATCTCCTGTGTGCCACATTTTCTAACATAATTTCGATTACAGGCTGCGCAACGATAATTTCTTACACTCACGTCGTGGTTTATGTCTACCATTCGTAATCTCCCTCGTCCTCTCTGCCTTCACCTGTGAAACAGAGATGTCTCAAACGCTACACAGCGCATGTTTAAATCTCAGCCCTTCAACGAGAGTGACGTGCCTCGTCAGTATTATCCATGTTCTTGATGCGGATGACAGGACGTCAAGCACCGCCTGTGAGTCACGAATTATCTCTTACTTTGAGAAGCAATCACTCCAGAAGGTTTTCTCCTTTGTGCCTTTATACTGACCACTTGCGTGCAAGAAACACACATGTCCAATACATGGAAATAAATTTCGACAGACATATATACTGAGAGATGACAGTTTTAAAGTGTGTCAAATCTAGCCTTCCTTATTTTTTGAAGTCACTAGTGAAGCAGTTCATCTCAGTTAGCAAGTACAAATACAATTCATGGAAAAACAGGTAGTCCAGTCATGTGGTATGTGTCTGAACTTTGTAAAGGACGAATGCGGAATTCGAAGAAAGGATGACACTCTCTAGCAAATAATGTGTGTGTAATTGTTTGATCTAGGAAGAAATCGTAGGAATATGAGCGAATACCGAAAGTAAGAGCAAGTGAGACTAAAAAGAGTTGGGTGTAGGTCTGGTCGTATCGGACAGGCTGCTACACAGTTCCCACTCTCTGACGCTATCCCTCTGCTAACCGCCACGGGGACATTTGGCTGCTCAGTTTCCTGCCTGGCCCGGTGCACCCCTCCTTAGCTAACCTGGTCGCCCAAGACTCCTCTTAAGCGACCATATTGATGGCGATCTCAGTATGGACGCCAGATCAACACAGGATGCAGCGAAACAGTACTCCCATCCTCAGAGTATCCACTACACCCGGCCTCCAGGTCGCTGGATTACAGGAGCACGCCACCACTCCCAGCCGCCAGTGTAATCCATTCTACCGCTACTTTACCTACAATCTGCGATGTCAGCGAACTATTTTTTTTCCATACTCACAGCTTACTCGCCGATTTAACGCGAAAACTAATGTGTATAGTGTACTTATTTATTTCTTACTTTCCGTTTCGACGAGAAAGTACACTGCCGAATATGAGACGAACTGTTGTTACCTTGTGGATCCACGTTGCAGTTTCAATCACGAATGCAATTCCTTCCATCACTTAGAGAAAGAAAAAACCACTTTGGTAACTAATGGTAACGTCTCTAGCAGTCAGATGTACCCTCTCTTGGTAGAGGTGCGAAGAAAATAATGCACTCGATAACGTCAACACATTGTTCTATTCTTTAATGCAGTTATTTTACATTGAATAAGGAAATTCATCCTTTAGAAACACATCTAGTATGCTCATTGAGTACCATTTGATTTTGTCGAAAATGTGGAATCATGTAAAGTAAGTATTCAAATCTGCATGTGTCATTATTATATTTATAACGAATGCCGAAAATTTTGCATTTACATCTCCTGTGTGCCACATATTCTAACCTAATTTCGATTACAGGCTGCGCAACGATAATTTCTTACACTCACGTCGTGGTTTATGTCTACCATTCGTAATCTCCCTCGTCCTCTCTGCCTTCACCTGTGAAACAGAGATGTCTCAAACGCTACACAGCGCATGTTTAAATCTTAGCCCTTCAACGAGAGTGACGTGCCTCGTCAGTTTTATCCATGTTCTTGATGCGGATGACAGGACGTCAAGCACCGCCTGTGAGTCACGAATTATCTCTTACTTTGAGAAGCAATCACTCCAGAAGGTTTTCTCCTTTGTGCCTTTATACTGACCACTTGCGTGCAAGAAACACACATGTCCAATACATGGAAATAAATTTCGACAGACATATATACTGAGAGATGACAGTTTTAAAGTGTGTCAAATGTAGCCTTCCTTATTTTTTGAAGTCACTAGTGAAGCAGTTCATCTCAGTTAGCAAGTACAAATACAATTCATGGAAAAACAGGTAGTCCAGTCATGAGGTATGTGTCTGAACTTTGAAAAGGACGAATGCGGAATTCGAAGAAAGGATGACACTCTCTAGCAAATAATGTGTGCGTAATTGTTTGATCTAGGAAGAAATCGTAGGAATATGAGCGAATACCGAAAGTAAGAGCAAGTGAGACTAAAAACAGTTGGGTGTAGGTCTGGTCGTATCGGACAGGCTGCTACACAGTTCCCACTCTGTGACGCTATCCCTCTGCTAACCGCCACGGGGACATTTGGCTGCTCAGTTTCCTGCCTGGCCCGGTGCACCCCTCCTTAGCTAACCTGGTCGCCCAAGACTCCTCTTAAGCGACCATATTGATGGCGATCTCAGTATGGACGCCAGATCAACACAGGATGCAGCGAAACAGTACTCCCATCCTCAGAGTATCCACTACACCCGGCCTCCAGGTCGCTGGATTACAGGAGCACGCCACCACTCCCAGCCGCCAGTGTAATCCATTCTACCGCTACTTTACCTACAATCTGCGATGTCAGCGAACTATTTTTTTTCCATACTCACAGCTTACTCGCCGATTTAACGCGAAAACTAATGTGTATAGTGTACTTATTTATTTCTTACTTTCCGTTTCGACGAGAAAGTACACTGCCGAATATGAGACGAACTGTTGTTACCTTGTGGATCCACGTTGCAGTTTCAATCACGAATGCAATTCCTTCCATCACTTAGAGAAAGAAAAAACCACTTTGGTAACTAATGGTAACGTCTCTAGCAGTCAGATGTACGCTCTCTTGGTAGAGGTGCGAAGAAAATAATGCACTCGATAACGTCAACACATTATTCTATTCTTTAATGCAGTTATTTTACATTGAATAAGGAAATTCATCCTTTAGAAACACATCTAGTATGCTCATTGAGTACCATTTGATTTTGTCGAAAATGTGGAATCATGTAAAGTAAGTATTCAAATCTGCATGTGTCATTATTATATTTATAACGATAGCCGAAAATTTTGCATTTACATCTCCTGTGTGCCACATTTTCTAACATAATTTCGATTACAGGCTGCGCAACGATAATTTCTTACACTCACGTCGTGGTTTATGTCTACCATTCGTAATCTCGCTCGTCCTCTCTGCCTTCAACTGTGAAACAGAGATGTCTCAAACGCTACACAGCGCATGTTTAAATCTTAGCCCCTCAACGAGAGTGACGTGCCTCGTCAGTATTATCCATGTTCTTGATGCGGATGACAGGACGTCAAGCACCGCCTGTGAGTCACGAATTATCTCTTACTTTGAGAAGCAATCACTCCAGAAGGTTTTCTCCTTTGTGCCTTTATACTGACCACTTGCGTGCAAGAAACACACATGTCCAATACTTGGAAATAAATTTCTGACAGACATATATACTGAGAGATGACAGTTTTAAAGTGTGTCAAATCTAGCCTTCCTTATTTTTGGAAGTCACTAGTGAAGCAGTTCATCTCAGTTAGCAAGTGCAAATACAATTCATGGAAAAACAGGTAGTCCAGTCATGAGGTATGTGTCTGACCTTTGTAAAGGACGAATGCGGAATTCTAAGAAAGGATGACACTCTCTAGCAAATAATGTGTGCGTAATTGTTTGATATAGGAAGAAATCGTAGGAATATGAGCGAATACCGAAAGTAAGAGCAAGTGAGACTAAAAAGAGTTGGGTGTAGGTCTGGTCGTATCGGACAGGCTGCTACACAGTTCCCACTCTCTGACGCTATCCCTCTGCTAACCGCCACGGGGACTATTGGCTGTTCATATTCCTGCCTGGTCCGGTGCACCCCTCCTTAGCTAACCTGGTCGCCCAAGACTCCTCTTAAGCGACCATATTGATGGCGATCTCAGTGCGGACGCCAGATAAACACAGGATGCAGGGAAACAGTACTCCCTTCCTCAGACTATCCACTACACCCGGCCTCCAGGTAGTTGGATTTCAGGATCACGCCACCACTCCCAGCCGCCAGTGTAACCCATTCTACCGCTACTTTACCTACAATCTGCGATGTCAGCGAACTATTTTTTTTCCATACACACAGCTTACTCGCCGATTTAACACGAAAACTAATGTGTATAGTGTACTTATTTATTTCTTACTTTCCGTTTCGACGAGAAAGTACACTGCCTAATATGAGACGAACTTTTGTTACCTTGTGCATCCACGTTGCAGTTTCAATCACGAATGCAATTCCTTCCATCACTTAGAGAAAGAAAAAACCACTTTGGTAACTAATGGTAACGTCTCTAGCAGTCAGATGTACCCTCTCTTGGTAGAGGTGCGAAGAAAATAATGCACTCGATAACGTCAACACATTATTCTATTCTTTAATGCAGTTATTTTACATTGTATAAGGAAATTCATCCTTTAGAAACACATCTAGTATGCTCATTGAGTACCATTTGATTTTGTCGAAAATGTGGAATCATGTAAAGTAAGTATTCAAATCTGCATGTGTCATTATTATATTTATAACGATAGCCGAAAATTTTGCATTTACATCTCCTGTGTGCCACATTTTCTAACATAATTTCGATTACAGGCTGCGCAACGATAATTTCTTACACTCACGTCGTGGTTTATGTCTACCATTCGTAATCTCCCTCGTCCTCTCTGCCTTCACCTGTGAAACAGAGATGTCTCAAACGCTACACAGCGCATGTTTAAATCTTAGCCCCTCAACGAGAGTGACGTGCCTCGTCAGTATTATCCATGTTCTTGATGCGGATGACAGGACGTCAAGCACCGCCTGTGAGTCACGAATTATCTCTTACTTTGAGAAGCAATCACTCCAGAAGGTTTTCTCCTTTGTGCCTTTATACTGACCACTTGCGTGCAAGAAACACACATGTCCAATACTTGGAAATAAATTTCGACAGACATATATACTGAGAGATGACAGTTTTAAAGTGTGTCAAATCTAGGCTTCCTTATTTTTGGAAGTCACTAGTGAAGCAGTTCATCTCAGTTAGCAAGTGCAAATACAATTCATGGAAAAACAGGTAGTCGAGCCATGAGGTATGTGTCTGAACTTTGTAAAGGACGTATGCGGAATTCTAAGAAAGGATGACACTCTCTAGCAAATAATGTGTGCGTAATTGTTTGATCTAGGAAGAAATCGTAGGAATATGAGCGAATACCGAAAGTAAGAGCAAGTGAGACTAAAAAGAGTTGGGTGTAGGTCTGGTCGTATCGGACAGGCTCCTACACAGTTCCCACTCTCTGACGCTATCCCTCTGCTAACCGCCACGGGGACTTTTGGCTGCTCAGTTTCCTGCCTGGTCCGGTGCACCCCTCCTTAGCTAACCTGGTCGCCCAAGACCCCTCTTAAGCGACCATATTGATGGCGATCTCAGTGCGGACGCCAAATCAACACAGGATGCTGCGAAACAGTACTCCCATCCTCAGACTATCCACTACACCCGGCCTCCAGGTCGCTGGATTGCAGGAGCACGCCACCACTCCCAGCCGCCAGTGTAATCCATTCTACCGCTACTTTACCTACAATCTGCGATGTCAGCGAACTATTTTTTTTCCATACTCATAGGTTACTCGCCGATTTAACGCGAAAACTAATGTGTATAGTGTACTTATTTATTTCTTACTTTCCGTTTCGACGAGAAAGTACACTGCCGAAAATGAGACGAACTGTTGTTACCTTGTGGATCCACGTTGCAGTTTCAATCACGAATGCAATTCCTTCCATCACTTAGAGAAAGAAAAAACCACTTTGGTAACTAATGGTAACGTCTCTAGCAGTCAGATGTACCCTCTCTTGGTAGAGGTGCGAAGAAAATAATGCACTCGATAACGTCAACACATTATTCTATTCTTTAATGCAGTTATTTTACATTGAATAAGGAAATTCATCCTTTAGAAACACATTTAGAATGCTCATTGAGTACCATTTTAGTTTGTCGAAAATGTGGAATCATGTAAAGTAAGTATTCAAATCTGCATGTGTCATTATTATATTTATAACGAATGCCGAAAATTTTGCATTTACATCTCCTGTGTGCCACATTTTCTAACATAATTTCGATTACAGGCTGCGCAACGATGATTTCTTACACTCATGTCGTGGTTTATGTCTACCATTCGTAATCTCCCTCGTCCACTCTGCCTTCAACTGTGAAATAGAGATGTCTCCAACGCTACTCAGCGCATGTTTAAATCTTAGCCCTTCAAGGAGAGTGACATGCCTCGTCAGTATTATCCATTTTCTTGATGCCGACGACAGGACGTCAAGCACCGCCTGTGAGTGACGAATTATCTCTTACTTTGAGAAGCAATCATTTCAGAAGGTTTTCCCCTTTGTGCTTTTATACTGACCACTTGCGTGCAACATACACACATGTCCAATACTTGGAAATAAATTTCGACAGACATATATACTGAGAGATGACAGTTTTAAAGTGTGTCAAATCCAGCCTTCCTTATTTTTTGAAGTCACTAGTGAAGCAGTTCATCTCAGTTAGCAAGTGCAAATACAATTCATGGAAAAACAGGTAGTCCAGTCATGAGGTATGTGTCTGAACTTTGTAAAGGACGAATGCGGAATTCGAAGAAAGGACGACACTCTCTAGCAAATAATGTGTGCGTAATTGTTTGATCTAGGAAGAAAAAAAGGAATATGAGCGAATACCGAAAGTAAGAGCAGTCAGATGTACCCTCTCTTGGTAGAGGTGCGAAGAAAATAATGCACTCGATAACGTCAACACATTATTCTATTCTTTAATGCAGTTATTTTACATTGAATAAGGAAATTCATGCTTTAGAAACACATCTAGTATTCTCATTGAGTACCATTTTAATTTGTCGAAAATGTGGAATCATGTAAAGTAAGTATTCAAATCTGCATGTGTCATTATTATATTTATAACGAATGCCGAAAATTTTGCATTTTCATCACCTGTGTGCCACATTTTCTAACATAATTTCGATTACAGGCTGCGCAACGATGATGTCTTACACTCACGTCGTGGTTTATGTCTACCATTCGTAATCTCCCTCGTCCTCTCTGCCTTCAACTGTGAAACAGAGATGTCTCAAACGCTACACAGCGCATGTTTAAATCTTAGCCCTTCAACGAGAGTGACGTTCTCGTCAGTATTATCCATGTTCTTGATGCGGATGACAGGACGTCAAGCACCGCCTGTGAGTCACGAATTATCTCTTACTTTGAGAAGCAATCACTCCAGAAGGTTTTCTCCTTTGTGCCTTTATACTGACCACTTGCGTGCAAGAAACACACATGTCCAATACTTGGAAATAAATTTCGACAGACATATATACTGAGAGATGACAGTTTTAAAGTGTGTCAAATCTAGCCCTCCTTATTTTTTGAAGTCACTAGTGAAGCAGTTCATCTCAGTTAGCAAGTGCAAATACAATTCATGGAAAAACAGGTAGTCCAGTCATGAGGTATGTGTCTGAACTTTGTAAAGGACGAATGCGGAATTCGTAGAAAGGATGACACTCTCTTGCAAATAATGTGTGCGTAATTGTTTGATCTAGGAATAAATCGTAGGAATATGAGCGAATACCGAAAGTAAGAGCAAGTGAGACTAAAAAGAGTTGGGTGTAGGTCTGGTCGTATCAGACAGGCTGCTACACAGTTCCCACTCTCTGACGCTATCCCTCTGCTCACCGCCTCGGGGACTTTTCGCTGCTCAGTTTCCCGCCTGTTCTGGTGCACTCCTCCTTAGCTAACCTGGTCGCCCAAGACTCCTCTTAAGCGACCATATTGATGGCGATCTCAGTGCGGACGCCAGATCAACACAGGATGCTGCGATACAGTACTCCCATCCTCAGACTATCCACTACACCCGGCCTCCAGGTACGCTGGATTACAGGAGCACGCCACCACTCCCAGCCGCCAGTGTAATCCATTCTACCGCTACTTTACCTACAATCTGCGATGTCAGCGAACAACTTTTTTTTTATACTCACAGGTTACTCGCCGATTTATCACGAAAACTAATGTGTGCAGTGTACTTATTTATTTCTTACTTTCCGTTTCGACGAGAAAGTACACTGCCGAATACGAGACGAACTGTTGTTACCTTGTGGATCCACGTTGCAGTTTCAATCACGAATGCAATTCCTTCCATCACTTAGAGAAAGAAAAAACCACTTTGGTAACTAATGGTAACGTCTCTAACAGTCAGATGTACCCTCTCTTGGTAGAGGTGCGAAGTAAATAATGCACTCGATAACGTCAACACATTATTCTATTCTTTAATGCAGTTATTTTACATTGAATAAGGAAATTCATCCGTTAGAAACACATCTAGTATGCTCATTGAGTACCATTTTATTTTGTCGAAAATGTGGAATCATGTAAAGTAAGTATTCAAATCTGCATGTGTCATTATTATATTTATAACGAATGCCGAAAATTTTGCATTTACATCTCCTGTGTGCCACATTTTCTAACCTAATTTCGATTACAGGCTGCGCAACGATAATTTCTTACACTCACGTCGTGGTTTATGTCTACCATTCGTAATCTCCCTCGTCCTCTCTGCCTTCAACTGTGAAACAGAGATGTCTCAAACGCTACACAGCGCATGTTTAAATCTTAGCCCTTCAAGGAGAGTGACGTGCCTCGTCAGTATTATCCATGTTCTTGATGCGGATGACAGTACGTCAAGCACCGCCTGTGAGTGACGAATTATCTCTTACTTTGAGAAGCAATCACTCCAGAAGGTTTTCTCCTTTGTGCCATTATACTGACCACTTGCGTGCAAGAAACACACATGTCCAATACTTGGAAATAAGTTTCGACAGACATATATACTGAGAGATGACAGTTTTAAAGTATGCCAAATCTAGCCTTCCTTATTTTTTGAAATCAGTAGTGAAGCAGTTCATCTCAGTTAGCAAGTGCAAATACAATTCATGGAAAAACAGGTAGCCCAGTCATGAGGTATGTGTCTGAACTTTGTAAAGGACGAATGCGGAATTCAAAGAAAGGATGACACTCTCTAGCAAATAATGTGTGCGTAATTGTTTGATCTAGGAAGAAATCGTAGGAATATGAGCGAATACCGAAAGTAAGAGCAAGTGAGACTAAAGAGAGTTGGGTGTAGGTCTGATCGTATCAGACAGGCTGCTACACAGTTCCCACTCTCTGACGCTATCCCTCTGCTATCCGCCACGGGGACTTTTGGCTGCTCAGTTTCCTGCCTGGCCCGGTGCACCCCTCCTTAGCTAACCTGGTCGCCCAAGACTCCTCTTAAGCGACCATATTGATGGCGATCTCAGTGCGAACGCCAGATCACCACAGGATGCTGCGAAACAGTCCTTCCATCCTCAGACTATCCACTACACCCCGCCTCCATTCTACCGCTACTTTACCTACAATCTGCGATGTCAGCGAACTACTTTTTTTCCATACTCAAAGGTTACTCGCCGATTTATCAAGAAAACTAATGTGTGTATTGTATTTATTTATTTCTTACTTTCCGTTTCGACGAGAAAGTACACTGCCGAATATGAGACGAACTGTTGTTACCTTGTGGATCCACGTTGCAGTTTCAATCACGAATGTAACTCCTTCCGTCACTTAGAGAAAGAAAAAACCACTTTGGTAACTAATGGTAACGTCTCTAGCAGTCAGATGTACCCTTTCTTGGTAGAGGTGCGAAGAAAATAATGCACTCGATACCGTCAACACATTATTCTATTCTTTAATGCAGTTATTTTACATTGAATAAGGAAATTCATCCGTTAGAAACACATCTAGTATGCTCATTGAGTACCATGTGGAATCATGTAAAGTAAGTATTCAAATCTGCATGTGTCATTATTATATTTATAACGAATGCCGAAAATTTTGCATTTACATCACCTGTGTGCCTCGTTTTCTAACATAATTTCGATTACAGGCTGCGCAACGATAATTTCTTACACTCACGTCGTGGTTTATGTCTACCATTCGTAATCTCCCTAGTCCTCTCTGCCTTCAAATGTGAAACAGAGATGTCTCAAACGCTACACAGCGCATGTTTAAATCTTAGCCCTTCAACGAGAGTGACGTGCCTCGTCAGTATTATCCATGTTCTTGATGCGGATGACAGTACGTCAAGCACCGCCTGTGAGTGACGAATTATCTCTTACTTTGAGAAGCAATCACTCCAGAAGGTTTTCTCCTTTGTGCCTTTATACTGACCACTTGCGTGCAAGAAACACACATGTCCAATACTTGGAAATAAATTTCAACAGACATATATACTGAGAGATGACAGTTTTAAAGTGTGCCAAATCTAGCCTTCCTTATTTTTTGAAATCACTAGTGAAGCAGTTCATCTCAGTTAGCAAGTGCAAATAGAATTCATGGAAAAACAGGTAGCCCAGTCATGAGGTATGTGTCTGAACTTTGTAAAGGACGAATGCAGAATTCGAAGAAAGGATGACACTCATGTAAAGTAAGTATTCAAATCTGCATGTGTCATTATTATATTTATAACGAATGCCGAAAATTTTGCATTTACATCTCCTGTGTGCCACATTTTCTAACCTAATTTCGATTACAGGCTGCGCAACGATAATTTCTTACACTCACGTCGTGGTTTATGTCTACCATTCGTAATCTCCCTAGTCCTCTCTGCCTTCAAATGTGACACAGAGATGTCTCAAACGCTACACAGCGCATGTTTAAATCTTAGCCCTTCAACGAGAGTGACGTGCCTCGTCAGTATTATCCAAGTTCTTGATGCGGATGACAGTACGTCAAGCACCGCCTGTGAGTGACGAATTATCTCTTACTTTGAGAAGCAATCACTCCAGAAGGTTTTCTCCTTTGTGCCTTTATACTGACCACTTGCGTGCAAGAAACACACATGTCCAATACTTGGAAATAAATTTCAACAGACATATATACTGAGAGATGACAGTTTTAAAGTGTGCCAAATCTAGCCTTCCTTATTTTTTGAAATCACTAGTGAAGCAGTTCATCTCAGTTAGCAAGTGCAAATACAATTCATGGAAAAACAGGTAGCCCAGTCATGTGGTATGTGTCTGAACTTTGTAAAGGACGAATGCAGAATTCGAAGAAAGGATGACACTCTCTAGCAAATAATGTGTGCGTAATTGTTTGATCTAGGAAGAAATCGTAGGAATATGAGCGAATACCGAAAGTAAGAGCAAGTGAGACTAAAAAGACTTGGGTGTAGGTCTGGTCGTATCGGACAGGCTGCTACACAGTTCCCACTCTCTGACGCCATCCCTCTGCTAACCGCCACGGGGACTTTTGGCTGCTCAGTTTCCTGCCTGGCCCGGTGCACCCCTCCTTAGCTAACCTGGTCGCCCAAGACTCCTCTTAAGCGACCATATTGATGGCGATCTCAGTGCGGACGCCAGATCAACACAGGATGCTGCGAAACAGTACTCCCATCCTCAGACTATCCACTACACCCGGCCTCCAGGTCGCTGGATTACAGGAGCACGCCACCACTCCCAGCCACCAGTGTAATCCATTCTACCGCTACTTTACCTACAATCTGCGATGTCAGCGAACTATTTTTTTCCATACTCACAGGTTACTCGCAGATTTATCACGAAAACTAATGTGTATAGTGTACTTATTTATTTCTTACCTTCCGTTTCGACGAGAAAGTACACTGCCGAATATGAGACGAACTGTTGTTACCTTGTGGATCCACGTTGCAGTTTCAATCACGAATGCAATTCCTTCCATCACTTAGAGAAAGAAAAAACCACTTTGGTATCTAATGGTAACGTCTCTAACAGTCAGATGTACCCTCTCTTGGTAGAGGTGCGAAGAAAATAATGCACTCGATAACGTCAACACATTATTCTATTCTTTAATGCAGTTATTTTACATTGAATAAGGAAATTCATCCTTTAGAAACACATCTAGTATGCTCATTGAGTACCATTTTATTTTGTCGAAAATGTGGAATCATGTAAAGTAAGTATTCAAATCTGCATGTGTCATTATTATATTTATAACGAATGCCGAAAATTTTGCATTTACATCTCCTGTGTGCCACATTTTCTAACATAATTTCGATTACAGGCTGCTCAACGATAATTTCTTACACTCACGTCGTGGTTTATGTCTACCATTCGTAATCTCCCTCGTCCTCTCTGCCTTCAACTGTGAAACAGAGATGTCTCAAACGCTACACAGCGCATGTTTAAATCTTAGCCCTTCAACGAGAGTGACGTGCCACGTCAGTATTATCCTTGTTCTTGATGCGGATGACAGGACGTCAAGCACCGCCTGTGAGTGACGAATTATCTCTTACTTTGAGAAGCAATCACTCCAGAAGGTTTTCTCCATTGTGCCTTTATACTGACCACTTGCGTGCAAGAAACACACATGTCCAATACTTGGAAATAAATTTCGACAGACATATATACTGAGAGATGACAGTATTAAAGTGTGTCAAATCTAGCCTTCCTTATTTTTTGAAGTCACTAGTGAAGCAGTTCATCTCAGTTAGCAAGTGCAAATACAATTCATGGAAAAACAGGTAGTCCAGTCATGAGGTATGTGTCTGAACTTTGTAAAGGACGAAAGCGAAATTCGAAGAAAGGATGACACTCTCTAGCAAATAATGTGTGCGTAATTGTTTGATCTAGGAAGAAATCGTAGGAATATGAGCGAATACCGAAAGTAAGAGCAAGTGAGACTAAAAAGAGTTGGGTGTAGGTCTGGTCGTATCAGACAGGCTGCTACACAGTTCCCACTCTCTGACGCTATCCCTCTGCTAACCGCCACGGGGACTTTTGGCTGCTCAGTTTCCTGCCTGGCCCGGTGCACCCCTCCTTAGCTAACCTGGTCGCCCAAGACTTCTCTTAAGCGACCATATTGATGGCGATCTCAGTGCGGACGCCAGATCAACACAGGATGCTGCGAAACAGTACTCCCATCCTCAGACAATCCACTACACCCGGCCTCCAAGTCGCTGGATTACAGGAGCACGCCACCACTCCCAGCCGCCAGTGTAATCCATTCTACCGCTACTTTACCTACAATCTGCGATGTCAGCGAACTATTTTTTTTCCATACTCACAGGTTACTCGCCGATTTATCACGAAAACTAATGTGTATAGTGTACTTATTTATTTCTTACTTTCCGTTTCGACGAGAAAGTAGACTGCCGAATATGAGACGAACTGTTGTTACCTTGTGGATCCACGTTGCAGTTTCAATCACGAATGCAATTCCTTCCATCACTTAGAGAAAGAAAAAACCACTTTGGTATCTAATGGTAACGTCTCTAACAGTCAGATGTACCCTCTCTTGGTAGAGGTGCGAAGAAAATAATGCACTCGATAACGTCAACACATTATTCTATTCTTTAATGCAGTTATTTTACATTGAATAAGGAAATACATCCTTTAGAAACACATCTAGTATGCTCATTGAGTACCATTTTATTTTGTCGAAAATGTGGAATCATGTAAAGTAAGTATTCAAATCTGCATGTGTCATTATTATATTTATAACGAATGCCGAAAATTTTGCATTTACATCTCCTGTGTGCCACATTTTCTAACATAATTTCGATTACAGGCTGCTCAACGATAATTTCTTACACTCACGTCGTGGTTTATGTCTACCATTCGTAATCTCCCTCGTCCTCTCTGCCTTCAACTGTGAAACAGAGATGTCTCAAACGCTACACAGCGCATGTTTAAATCTTAGCCCTTCAACGAGAGTGACGTGCCTCGTCAGTATTATCCACGTTCTTGATGCGGATGACAGGACGTCAAGCACCGCCTGTGAGTGACGAATTATCTCTTACTTTGAGAAGCAATCACTCCAGAAGGTTTTCTCCATTGTGCCTTTATACTGACCACTTGCGTGCAAGAAACACACATGTCCAATACTTGGAAATAAATTTCGACAGACATATATACTGAGAGATGACAGTTTTAAAGTGTGTCAAATCTAGCCTTCCTTATTTTTTGAAGTCACTAGTGAAGCAGTTCATCTCAGTTAGCAAGTGCAAATACAATTCATGGAAAAACAGGTAGTCCAGTCATGAGGTATGTGTCTGAACTTTGTAAAGGACGAAAGCGGAATTCGAAGAAAGGATGACACTCTCTAGCAAATAATGTGTGCGTAATTGTTTGATCTAGGAAGAAATCGTAGGAATATGAGCGAATACCGAAAGTAAGAGCAAGTGAGACTAAAAAGAATTGGGTGTAGGTCTGGTCGTATCAGACAGGCTGCTACACAGTTCCCACTCTCTGACGCTATCCCTCTGCTAACCGCCACGGGGACTTTTGGCAGCTCAGTTTCCTGCCTGGCCCGGTGCACCCCTCCTTAGCTAACCTGGTCGCCCAAGACTCCTCTTAAGCGACCATATTGATGGCGATCTCAGTGCGGACGCCAGATCAACACAGGATGCTGCGAAACAGTACTCCCATCCTCAGACTATCCACTACACCCGGCCTCCAGGTCGCTGGATTACGGGAGCACGCCACCACTCCCAGCCGCCAGTGTAATCCATTCTACCGCTACTTTACCTACAATCTGCGATGTCAGCGAACTATTTTTTTTCCATACTCACAGGTTACTCGCCGATTTATCACGAAAACTAATGTGTATAGTGTACTTATTTATTTCTTACCTTCCGTTTCGACGAGAAAGTACACTGCCGAATATGAGACGAACTGTTGTTACCTTGTGGATCCACGTTGCAGTCTCAATCACGAATGCAATTCCTTCCATCGCTTAGAGAAAGAAAAAACCACTTTGGTATCTAATGGTAACGTCTCTAACAGTCAGATGTACCCTCTCTTGGTAGAGGCGCGAAGAAAATAATGCACTCGATAACGTCAACACATTATTCTATTCTTTAATGCAGTTATTTTACATTGAATAAGGAAATTCATCCTTTAGAAACACATCTAGTATGCTCATTGAGTACCATTTTATTTTGTCGAAAATGTGGAATCATGTAAAGTAAGTATTCAAATCTGCATGTGTCATTATTATATTTATAACGAATGCCGAAAATTTTGCATTTACATCTCCTGTGTGCCACATTTTCTAACATAATTTCGATTACAGGCTGCTCAACGATAATTTCTTACACTCACGTCGTGGTTTATGTCTACCATTCGTAATCTCCCTCGTCCTCTCTGCCTTCAACTGTGAAACAGAGATGTCTCAAACGCTACACAGCGCATGTTTAAATCTTAGCCCTTCAACGAGAGTGACGTGCCTCGTCAGTATTATCCATGTTCTTGATGCGGATGACAGGACGTCAAGCACCGCCTGTGAGTGACGAATTATCTCTTACTTTGAGAAGCAATCACTCCAGAAGGTTTTCTCCATTGTGCCTTTATACTGACCACTTGCGTGCAAGAAACACACATGTCCAATACTTGGAAATAAATTTCGACAGACATATATACTGAGAGATGACAGTTTTAAAGTGTGTCAAATCTAGCCTTCCTTATTTTTTGAAGTCACTAGTGAAGCAGTTCATCTCAGTTAGCAAGTGCAAATACAATTCATGGAAAAACAGGTAGTCCAGTCATGAGGTATGTGTCTGAACTTTGTAAAGGACGAATGCGGAATTCGAAGAAAGGATGACACTCTCTAGCAAATAATGTGTGCGTAATTGTTTGATCTAGGAAGAAATCGTAGGAATATGAGCGAATACCGAAAGTAAGAGCAAGTGAGACTAAAAAGAATTGGGTGTAGGTCTGGTCGTATCAGACAGGCTGCTACACAATTCCCACTCTCTGACGCTATCCCTCTGCTAACCGCCACGGGGACTTTTGGCTGCTCAGTTTCCTGCCTGGCCCGGTGCACCCCTCCTTAGCTAACCTGGTCGCCCAAGACTCCTCTTAAGCGACCATATTGATGGCGATCTCAGTGCGGACGCCAGATCAACACAGGATGCTGCGAAACAGTACTCCCATCCTCAGACTATCCACTACACCCGGCCTCCAGGTCGCTGGATTACAGGAGCACGCCACCACTCCCAGCCGCCAGTGTAATCCATTCTACCGCTACTTTACCTACAATCTGCGATGTCAGCGAACTATTTTTTTTCCATACTCACAGGTTACTCGCCGATTTATCACGAAAACTAATGTGTATAGTGTACTTATTTATTTCTTACCTTCCGTTTCGACGAGAAAGTACACTGCCGAATATGAGACGAACTGTTGTTACCTTGTGGATCCACGTTGCAGTTTCAATCACGAATGCAATTCCTTCCATCACTTAGAGAAAGAAAAAACCACTTTGGTATCTAATGGTAACGTCTCTAACAGCCAGATGTACCCTCTCTTGGTAGAGGTCGAAGAAAATAATGCACTCGATAACGTCAACACATTATTCTATTCTTTAATGCAGTTATTTTACATTGAATAAGGAAATTCATCCTTTAGAAACACATCTAGTATGCTCATTGAGTACCACTTTATTTTGTCGAAAATGTGGAATCATGTAAAGTAAGTATTCAAATCTGCATGTGTCATTATTATATTTATAACGAATGCCGAAAATTTTGCATTTACATCTCCTGTGTGCCACATTTTCTAACATAATTTCGATTACAGGCTGCTCAACGATAATTTCTTACACTCACGTCGTGGTTTATGTCTACCATTCGTAATCTCCCTCGTCCTCTCTGCCTTCAACTGTGAAACAGAGATGTCTCAAACGCTACACAGCGCATGTTTAAATCTTAGCCCTTCAACGAGAGTGACGTGCCTCGTCAGTATTATCCACGTTCTTGATGCGGATGACAGGACGTCAAGCACCGCCTGTGAGTGACGAATTATCTCTTACTTTGAGAAGCAATCACTCCAGAAGGTTTTCTCCATTGTGCCTTTATACTGACCACTTGCGTGCAAGAAACACACATGTCCAATACTTGGAAATAAATTTCGACAGACATATATACTGAGAGATGACAGTTTTAAAGTGTGTCAAATCTAGCCTTCCTTATTTTTTGATGTCACTAGTGAAGCAGTTCATCTCAGTTAGCAAGTGCAAATACAATTCATGGAAAAACAGGTAGTCCAGTCATGAGGTATGTGTCTGAACTTTGTAAAGGACGAAAGCGGAATTCGAAGAAAGGATGACACTCTCTAGCAAATAATGTGTGCGTAATTGTTTGATCTAGGAAGAAATCGTAGGAATATGAGCAATACCGAATGTAAGAGCAAGTGAGACTAAAAAGAGTTGGGTGTAGGTCTGGTCGTATCAGACAGGCTGCTACACAGTTCCCACTCTCTGACGCTATCCCTCTGCTAACAGCCACGGGGACTTTTGGCTGCTCAGTTTCCTGCCTGGCCCGGTGAACCCCTCCTTAGCTAACCTGGTCGCCCAAGACTCCTCTTAAGCGACCATATTGATGGCGATCTCAGTGCGGACGCCAGATCAACACAGGATGCTGCGAAACAGTACTCCCATCCTCAGACTATCCACTACACCCGGCCTCCAGGTCGCTGGATTACAGGAGCACGCCACCACTCCCAGCCGCCAGTGTAATCCATTCTACCGCTACTTTACCTACAATCTGCGAATTCAGCGAACTATTTTTTTTCCATACTCACAGGTTACTCGCCGATTTATCACGAAAACTAATGTGTATAGTGTACTTATTTATTTCTTACCTTCCGTTTCGACGAGAAAGTACACTGCCGAATATGAGACGAACTGTTGTTACCTTGTGGATCCACGTTGCAGTTTCAATCACGAATGCAATTCCTTCCATCACTTAGAGAAAGAAAAAACCACTTTGGTATCTAATGGTAACGTCTCTAACAGTCAGATGTACCCTCTCTTGGTAGAGGTGCGAAGAAAATAATGCACTCGATAACGTCAACACATTATTCTATTCTTTAATGCAGTTATCTTACATTGAATAAGGAAATTCATCCTTTAGAAACACATCTAGTATGCTCATTGAGTACCATTTTATTTTGTCGAAAATGTGGAATCATGTAAAGTAAGTATTCAAATCTGCATGTGTCATTATTATATTTATAACGAATGCCGAAAATTTTGCATTTACATCTCCTGTGTGCCACATTTTCCAACATAATTTCGATTACAGGCTGCGCAACGATAATTTCCTACACTCACGTCGTGGTTTATGTTTACCATTCGTAATCTCCCTCGTCCTCTCTGCCTTCAACTGTGAAACAGAGATGTCTCAAACGCTACACAGCGCATGTTTAAATCTTAGCCCTTCAACGAGAGTGACGTGCCTCGTCAGTATTATCCATAATCTTGATGCGGATGACAGGACGTCAATCACCGCCTGTGAGTCAAGAATTATCTCTTACTTTGAGAAGCAATCACTCCAGAAGGTTTTCTCCATTGTGCCTTTATACTGACCACTTGCGTGCAAGAAACACACATGTCCAATACTTGGAAATAAATTTCGACAGACATATATACTGAGAGATGACAGTTTTAAAGTGTGTCAAATCTAGCCTTCCTTATTTTTTGAAGTCACTAGTGAAGCAGTTCATCTCAGTTAGCAAGTGCAAATACAATTCATGGAAAAACAGGTAGTCCAGTCATGAGGTATGTGTCTGAACTTTGTAAAGGACGAAAGCGGAATTCGAAGAAAGGATGACACTCTCTAGCAAATAATGTGTGCGTAATTGTTTGATATAGGAAGAAATCGTAGGAATATGAGCGAATACCGAAAGTAAGAGCAAGTGAGACTAGAAAGAGTTGGGTGTAGGTCTGGTCGTATCAGACAGGCTGCTACACAGTTCCCACTCTCTGACGCTATCCCTCTGCTAACCGCCACGGGGACTTTTGGCTGCTCAGTTTCCCGCCTGGCCCGGTGCACTCCTCCTTAGCTAACCTGGTCGCCCAAGACTCCTCTTAAGCGACCATATTGATGGCGATCTCAGTGCGGACGCCAGATCAACACAGGATGCTGCGAAACAGTACTCCCATCCTCAGACTATCCACTACACCCGGCCTCCAGGTCGCTGGATTACAGGAGCACGCCAACACTCCCAGCCGCCAGTTTAATCCATTCTACCGCTACTTTACCTACAATCTGCGATGTCAGCGAACTATTTTTTTTTCCATACTCACAGGTTACTCGCCGATTTATCACGAAAACTAATGTGTATAGTGTACTTATTTATTTCTTACCTTCCGTTTCGACGAGAAAGTACACTGCCGAATATGAGACGAACTGTTGTTACCTTGTGGATCCACGTTGCAGTTTCAATCACGAATGCAATTCCTTCCATCACTTAGAGAAAGAAAAAAGCACTTTGGTAACTAATGGTAACGTCTCTAACAGTCAGATGTACCCTCTCTTGGTAGAGGTCGAAGAAAATAATGCACTCGATAACGTCAACACATTATTCTATTCTTTAATGCAGTTATTTTACATTGAATAAGGAAATTCATCCTTTAGAAACACATCTAGTATGCTCATTGAGTACCATTTTATTTTGTCGAAAATGTGGAATCATGTAAAGTAAGTATTCAAATCTGCATGTGTCATTATTATATTTATAACGAATGCCGAAAATTTTGCATTTACATCTCCTGTGTGCCACATTTTCTAACATAATTTCGATTACAGGCTGCTCAACGATAATTTCTTACACTCACGTCGTGGTTTATGTCTACCATTCGTAATCTCCCTCGTCCTCTCTGCCTTCAGCTGTGAAACAGAGATGTCTCAAACGCTACACAGCGCATGTTTAAATCTTAGCCCTTCAACGAGAGTGACGTGCCTCGTCAGTATTATCCATGTTCTTGATGCGGATGACACGACGTCAAGCACCG
This sequence comes from Schistocerca serialis cubense, assembly GCF_023864345.2. Lineage (NCBI taxonomy): Eukaryota > Metazoa > Arthropoda > Insecta > Orthoptera > Acrididae > Schistocerca > Schistocerca serialis. The sequence goes on from NC_064639.1 coordinate 269,238,992, forward strand.
CCTGTGAGTGACGAATTATCTCTTACTTTGAGAAGCAATCACTCCAGAAGGTTTTCTCCATTGTGCCATTATACTGACCACTTGCGTGCAAGAAACACACATGTCCAATACTTGGAAATAAATTTCGACAGACATATATACTGAGAGGTGACAGTTTTAAAGTGTGTCACATCTAGCCTTCCTTATTTTTTGAAGTCACTAGTGAAGCAGTTCCTCTCAGTTAGCAAGTGCAAATACAATTCATGGAAAAACAGGTAGTCCAGTCATGAGGTATGTGTCTGAACTTTGTAAAGGACGAAAGCGGAATTCGAAGAAAGGATGACACTCTCTAGCAAATAATGTGTGCGTAATTGTTTGATATAGGAAGAAATCGTAGGAATATGAGCGAATACCGAAAGTAAGAGCAAGTGAGACTAGAAAGAGTTGGGTGTACGTCTGGTCGTATCAGACAGGCTGCTACACAGTTCCCACTCTCTGACGCTATCCCTCTGCTAACCGCCACGGGGACTTTTGGCTGCTCAGTTTCCCACCTGGCCCGGTGCACCCCTCCTTAGCTAACCTGGTCGCCCAAGACTCCTCTTAAGCGACCATGTAGATGGCGATCTCAGTGCGGACGCCAGATCAACACAGGATGCTGCGAAACAGTACTCCCATCCTCAGACTATCCACTACACCCGGCCTCCAGGTCGCTGGATTACAGGAGCACGCCAACACTCCCAGCCGCCAGTGTAATCCATTCTACCGCTACTTTACCTACAATCTGCGATGTCAGCGAACTATATTTTTTTCCATACTCACAGGTTACTCGCCGATTTATCACGAAAACTAATGTGTATAGTGTACTTATTTATTTCTTACCTTCCGTTTCGACGAGAAAGTACACTGCCGAATATGAGACGAACTGTTGTTACCTTGTGGATCCACGTTGCAGTTTCAATCACGAATGCAATTCCTTCCATCACTTAGAGAAAGAAAAAAGCACTTTGGTAACTAATGGTAACGTCTCTAACAGTCAGATGTACCCTCTCTTGGTAGAGGTGCGAAGAAAATAATGCACTCGATAACGTCAACACATTATTCTATTCTTTAATGCAGTTATTTTACATTGAATAAGGAAATTCATCCTTTAGAAACACATCTAGTATGCTCATTGAGTACCATTTTATTTTGTCGAAAATGTGGAATCATGTAAAGTAAGTATTCAAATCTGCATGTGTCATTATTATATTTATAACGAATGCCGAAAATTTTGCATTTACATCTCCTGTGTGCCACATTTTCTAACATAATTTCGATTACAGGCTGCGCAAGGATGATTTCTTACACTCATGTCGTGGTTTATGTCTACCATTCGTAATCTCCCTCGTCCACTCTGCCTTCAACTGTGAAACAGAGATGTCTCCAACGCTACTCAGCGCATGTTTAAATCTTAGCCCTTCAAGGAGAGTGACATGCCTCGTCAGTATTATCCATTTTCTTGATGCCGACGACAGGACGTCAAGCACCGCCTGTGAGTGACGAATTATCTCTTACTTTGAGAAGCAATCACTCCAGAAGGTTTTCCCCTTTGTGCTTTTATACTGACCACTTGCGTGCAAGATACACACATGTCCAATACTTGGAAATAAATTTCGACAGACATATATACTGAGAGATGACAGTTATAAAGTGTGTCAAATCCAGCCTTCCTTATTTTTTGAAGTCACTAGTGAAGCAGTTCATCTCAGTTAGCAAGTGCAAATACAATTCATGGAAAAACAGGTAGTCCAGTCATGACGTATGTGTCTGAACTTTGTAAAGGACGAATGCGGAATTCGAAGAAAGGACGACACTCTCTAGCAAATAATGTGTGCGTAATTGTTTGATCTAGGAAGAAAAAAAGGAATATGAGCGAATACCGAAAGTAAGAGCAGTCAGATGTACCCTCTCTTGGTAGAGGTGCGAAGAAAATAATGCACTCGATAACGTCAACACATTATTCTATTCTTTAATGCAGTTATTTTACATTGAATAAGGAAATTCATGCTTTAGAAACACATCTAGTATTCTCATTGAGTACCATTTTAATTTGTCGAAAATGTGGAATCATGTAAAGTAAGTATTCAAATCTGCATGTGTCATTATTATATTTATAACGAATGCCGAAAATTTTGCATTTACATCACCTGTGTGCCTAGTTTTCTAACATAATTTCGATTACAGGCTGCGCAACGATAATTTCTTACACTCACGTCGTGGTTTATGTCTACCATTCGTAATCTCCCTAGTCCTCTCTGCCTTCAAATGTGAAACAGAGATGTCTCAAACGCTACACAGCGCATGTTTAAATCTTAGCCCTTCAACGAGAGTGACGTGCCTCGTCAGTATTATCCATGTTCTTGATGCGGATGACAGTACGTCAAGCACCGCCTGTGAGTGACGAATTATCTCTTACTTTGAGAAGCAATCACTCCAGAAGGTTTTCTCCTTTGTGCCTTTATACTGACCACTTGCGTGCAAGAAACACACATGTCCAATACTTGGAAATAAATTTCAACAGACATATATACTGAGAGATGACAGTTTTAAAGTGTGCCAAATCTAGCCTTCCTTATTTTTTGAAATCACTAGTGAAGCAGTTCATCTCAGTTAGCAAGTGCAAATACAATTCATGGAAAAACAGGTAGCCCAGTCATGAGGTATGTGTCTGAACTTTGTAAAGGACGAATGCAGAATTCGAAGAAAGGATGACACTCATGTAAAGTAAGTATTCAAATCTGCATGTGTCAATATTATATTTATAACGAATGCCGAAAATTTTGCATTTACATCTCCTGTGTGCCACATTTTCTAACCTAATTTCGATTACAGGCTGCGCAACGATAATTTCTTACACTCACGTCGTGGTTTATGTCTACCATTCGTAATCTCCCTAGTCCTCTCTGCCTTCAAATGTGACACAGAGATGTCTCAAACGCTACACAGCGCATGTTTAAATCTTAGCCCTTCAACGAGAGTGACGTGCCTCGTCAGTATTATCCATGTTCTTGATGCGGATGACAGTACGTCAAGCACCGCCTGTGAGTGACGAATTATCTCTTACTTTGAGAAGCAATCACTCCAGAAGGTTTTCTCCTTTGTGCCTTTATACTGACCACTTGCGTGCAAGAAACACACATGTCCAATACTTGGAAATAAATTTCAACAGACATATATACTGAGAGATGTCAGTTTTAAAGTGTGCCAAATCTAGCCTTCCTTATTTTTTGAAATCACTAGTGAAGCAGTTCATCTCAGTTAGCAAGTGCAAATACAATTCATGGAAAAACAGGTAGCCCAGTCGTGAGGTATGTGTCTGAACTTTGTAAAGGACGAATGCAGAATTCGAAGAAAGGATGACACTCTCTAGCAAATAATGTGTGCGTAATTGTTTGATCTAGGAAGAAATCGTAGGAATATGAGCGAATACCGAAAGTAAGAGCAAGTGAGACTAAAGAGAGTTGGGTGTAGGTCTGATCGTATCAGACAGGCTGCTACACAGTTCCCACTCTCTGACGCTATCCCTCTGCTAACCGCCACGGGGACTTTTGGCTGCTCAGTTTCCTGCCTGGCCCGGTGCACCCCTCCTTAGCTAACCTGGTCGCCCAAGACTCCTCTTAAGCGACCATATTGATGGCGATCTCAGTGCGGACGCCAGATCAACACAGGATGCTGCGAAACAGTACTCCCATCCTCAGACTATCCACTACACCCGGCCTCCAGGTCGCTGGATTACAGGAGCACGCCACCACTCCCAGCCACCGGTGTAATCCATTCTACCGCTACTTTACCTACAATCTGCGATGTCAGCGAACTATTTTTTTCCATACTCACAGGTTACTCGCCGATTTATCACGAAAACTAATGTGTATAGTGTACTTATTTATTTCTTACCTTCCGTTTCGACGAGAAAGTAGACTGCCGAATATGAGACGAACTGTAGTTACCTTGTGGATCCACGTTGCAGTTTCAATCACGAATGCAATTCCTTCCATCACTTAGAGAAAGAAAAAACCACTTTGGTATCTAATGGTAACGTCTCTAACAGTCAGATGTACCCTCTCTTGGTAGAGGTGCGAAGAAAATAATGCACTCGATAACGTCAACACATTATTCTATTCTTTAATGCAGTTATTTTACATTGAATAAGGAAATTCATCCTTTAGAAACACATCTAGTATGCTCATTGAGTACCATTTTATTTTGTCGAAAATGTGGAATCATGTAAAGTAAGTATTCAAATCTGCATGTGTCATTATTATATTTATAACGAATGCCGAAAATTTTGCATTTACATCTCCTGTGTGCCACATTTTCTAACATAATTTCGATTACAGGCTGCTCAACGATAATTTCTTACACTCACGTCGTGGTTTATGTCTACCATTCGTAATCTCCCTCGTCCTCTCTGCCTTCAACTGTGAAACAGAGATGTCTCAAACGCTACACAGCGCATGTTTAAATCTTAGCCCTTCAACGAGAGTGACGTGCCTCGTCAGTATTACCCATGTTCTTGATGCGGATGACAGGACGTCAAGCACCGCCTGTGAGTGACGAATTATCTCTTACTTTGAGAAGCAATCACTCCAGAAGGTTTTCTCCATTGTGCCTTTATACTGACCACTTGCGTGCAAGAAACACACATGTCCAATACTTGGAAATAAATTTCGACAGACATATATACTGAGAGATGACAGTTTTAAAGTGTGTCAAATCTAGCCTTCCTTATTTTTTGAAGTCACTAGTGAAGCAGTTCATCTCAGTTAGCAAGTGCAAATACAATTCATGGAAAAACAGGTAGTCCAGTCATGAGGTATGTGTCTGAACTTTGTAAAGGACGAAAGCGGAATTCGAAGAAAGGATGACACTCTCTAGCAAATAATGTGTGCGTAATTGTTTGATCTAGGAAGAAATCGTAGGAATATGAGCAATACCGAATGTAAGAGCAAGTGAGACTAAAAAGAGTTGGGTGTAGGTCTGGTCGTATCAGACAGGCTGCTACACAGTTCCCACTCTCTGACGCTATCCCTCTGCTAACCGCCACGGGGACTTTTGGCTGCTCAGTTTCCTGCCTGGCCCGGTGCACCCCTCCTTAGCTAACCTGGTCGCCCAAGACTCCTCTTAAGCGACCATATTGATGGCGATCTCAGTGCGGACGCCAGATCAACACAGGATGCTGCGAAACAGTACTCCCATCCTCAGACTATCCACTACACCCGGCCTCCAGGTCGCTGGATTGCAGGAGCACGCCACCACTCCCAGCCGCCAGTGTAATCCATTCTACCGCTACTTTACCTACAATCTGCGATGTCAGCGAACTATTTTTTTTCCATACTCACAGGTTACTCGCCGATTTATCACGAAAACTAATGTGTATAGTGTACTTATTTATTTCTTACCTTCCGTTTCGACGAGAAAGTAGACTGCCGAATATGAGACGAACTGTTGTTACCTTGTGGATCCACGTTGCAGTTTCAATCACGAATGCAATTCCTTCCATCACTTAGAGAAAGAAAAAACCACTTTGGTATCTAATGGTAACGTCTCTAACAGTCAGATGTACCCTCTCTTGGTAGAGGCGCGAAGAAAATAATGCACTCGATAACGTCAACACATTATTCTATTCTTTAATGCAGTTATTTTACATTGAATAAGGAAATTCATCCTTTAGAAACACATCTAGTATGCTCATTGAGTACCATTTTATTTTGTCGAAAATGTGGAATCATGTAAAGTAAGTATTCAAATCTGCATGTGTCATTATTATATTTATAACGAATGCCGAAAATTTTGCATTTACATCTCCTGTGTGCCACATTTTCTAACATAATTTCGATTACAGGCTGCTCAACGATAATTTCTTACACTCACGTCGTGGTTTATGTCTACCATTCGTAATCTCCCTCGTCCTCTCTGCCTTCAACTGTGAAACAGAGATGTCTCAAACGCTACACAGCGCATGTTTAAATCTTAGCCCTTCAAGGAGAGTGACGTGCCTCGTCAGTATTATCCATGTTCTTGATGCGGATGACAGGACGTCAAGCACCGCCTGTGAGTCACGAATTATCTCTTACTTTGAGAAGCAATCACTCCAGAAGGTTTTCTCCATTGTGCCTTTATACTGACCACTTGCGTGCAAGAAACACACATGTCCAATACTTGGAAATAAATTTCGACAGACATATATACTGAGAGATGACAGTTTTAAAGTGTGTCAAATCTAGCCTTCCTTATTTTTTGAAGTCACTAGTGAAGCAGTTCATCTCAGTTAGCAAGTGCAAATACAATTCATGGAAAAACAGGTAGTCCAGTCATGAGGTATGTGTCTGAACTTTGTAAAGGACGAAAGCGGAATTCGAAGAAAGGATGACACTCTCTAGCAAATAATGTGTGCGTAATTCTTTGATCTAGGAAGAAATCGTAGGAATATGAACGAATACCGAAAGTAAGAGCAAGTGAGACAAAAAAAGTTGGGTGTAGGTCTGGTCGTATCAGACAGGCTGCTACACGGTTCCCACTCTCTGACGCTATCCCTCTGCTAAACGCCACGGGGACTTTTGGCTGCTCAGTTTCCTGCCTGGCCCGGTGCACCCCTCCTTAGCTAACCTGGTCGCCCAAGACTCCTCTTAAGCGACCATATTGATGGCGATCTCAGTGCAGACGCCAGATCAACACAGGATGCTGCGAAACAGTACTCCCATCCTCAGACTATCCACTACACCCGGCCTCCAGGTCGCTGGATTACAGGAGCACGCCGCCACTCCCAGCCGCCAGTGTAATCCTTTCTACCGCTACTTTACCTACAATCTGCGATGTCAGCGAACTATTTTTTTTCCATACTCACAGGTTACTCGCCGATTTATCACGAAAACTAATGTGTATAGTGTACTTATTTATTTCTTACCTTCCGTTTCGACGAGAAAGTACACTGCCGAATATGAGACGAACTGTTGTTACCTTGTGGATCCACGTTGCAGTTTCAATCACGAATGCAATTCCTTCCATCACTTAGAGAAAGAAAAAACCACTTTGGTATCTAATGGTAACGTCTCTAACAGCCAGATGTACCCTCTCTTGGTAGAGGCGCGAGGAAAATAATGCACTCGATAACGTTAACACATTATTCTATTCTTTAATGCAGTTATTTTACATTGAATAAGGAAATTCATCCTTTAGATACACATCTAGTATGCTCATTGAGTACCATTTTATTTTGTCGAAAATGTGGAATCATGTAAAGTAAGTATTCAAATCTGCATGTGTCATTATTATATTTATAACGAATGCCGAAAATTTTGCATTTACATCTCCTGTGTGCCACATTTTCTAACATAATTGCGATTACAGGCTGCTCAACGATAATTTCTTACACTCACGTCGTGGTTTATGTCTACCATTCGTAATCTCCCTCGTCCTCTCTGCCTTCAACTGTAAAACAGAGATGTCTCAAACGCTACACAGCGCATGTTTAAATCTTAGCCCTTCAACGAGAGTGACGTGCCACGTCAGTATTATCCTTGATCTTGATGCGGATGACAGGACGTCAAGCACCGCCTGTGAGTGACGAATTATCTCTTACTTTGAGAAGCAATCACTCCAGAAGGTTTTCTTCATTGTGCCTTTATACTGACCACTTGCGTGCAAGAAACACACATGTCCAATACTTGGAAATAAATTTCGACAGACATATATACTGAGAGATGACAGTTTTAAAGTGTGTCAAATGTAGCCTTCCTTATTTTTTGAAGTCACTAGTGAAGCAGTTCATCTCAGTTAGCAAGTGCAAATACAATTCATGGAAAAACAGGTAGTCCAGTCATGAGGTATGTGTCTGAACTTTGTAAAGGACGAAAGCGAAATTCGAAGGAAGGATGACACTCTCTAGCAAATAATGTGTGCGTAATTGTTTGATCTAGGAAGAAATCGTAGGAATATGAGCGAATACCGAATGTAAGAGCAAGTGAGACTAAAAAGAGTTGGGTGTAGGTCTGGTCGTATCAGACAGGCTGCTACACAGTTCCCACTCTCTGACGCTATCCCTCTGCTAACCGCCACGGGGACTTTTGGCTGCTCAGTTTCCTGCCTGGCCCGGTGCACCCCTCCTTAGCTAACCTGGTCGCCCAAGACTCCTCTTAAGCGACCATATTGATGGCGATCTCAGTGCGGACGCCAGATCAACACAGGATGCTGCGAAACAGTACTCCCATCCTCAGACTATCCACTACACCCGGCCTCCAGGTCGCTGGATTACAGGAGCACGCCACCACTCCCAGCCGCCAGTGTAATCCATTCTACCGCTACTTTACCTACAATCTGCGATGTCAGCGAACTATTTTTTTTCCATACTCACAGGTTACTCGCCGATTTATCACGAAAACTAAAGTGTATAGTGTACTTATTTATTTCTTACCTTCCGTTTCGACGAGAAAGTACACTGCCGAATATGAGACGAACTGTTGTTACCTTGTGGATCCACGTTGCAGTTTCAATCACGAATGCAATTCCTTCCATCACTTAGAGAAAGAAAAAACCACTTTGGTATCTAATGGTAACGTCTCTAACAGTCAGATGTACCCTCTCTTGGTAGAGGCGCGAAGAAAATAATGCACTCGAAAACGTCAACACATTATTCTATTCTTTAATGCAGTTATTTTACATTGAATAAGGAAATTCATCCTTTAGAAACACATCTAGTATGCTCATTGAGTACCATTTTATTTTGTCGAAAATGTGGAATCATGTAAAGTAAGTATTCAAATCTGCATGTGTCATTATTATATTTATAACGAATGCCGAAAATTTTGCATTTACATCTCCTGTGTGCCACATTTTCTAACATAATTTCGATTACAGGCTGCTCAACGATAATTTCTTACACTCACGTCGTGGTTTATGTCTACCATTCGTAATCTCCCTCGTCCTCTCTGCCTTCAACTGTGAAACAGAGATGTCTCAAACGCTACACAGCGCATGTTTAAATCTTAGCCCTTCAACGAGAGTGACGTGCCACGTCAGTATTATCCTTGTTCTTGATGCGGATGACAGGACGTCAAGCACCGCCTGTGAGTGACGAATTATCTCTTACTTTGAGAAGCAATCACTCCAGAAGGTTTTCTCCATTGTGCCTTTATACTGACCACTTGCGTGCAAGAAACACACATGTCCAATACTTGGAAATAAATTTCGACAGACATATATACTGAGAGATGACAGTTTTAAAGTGTGTCAAATGTAGCCTTCCTTATTTTTTGAAGTCACTAGTGAAGCAGTTCATCTCAGTTAGCAAGTGCAAATACAATTCATGGAAAAACAGGTAGTCCAGTCATGAGGTATGTGTCTGAACTTTGTAAAGGACGAAAGCGAAATTCGAAGAAAGGATGACACTCTCTAGCAAATAATGTGTGCGTAATTGTTTGATCTAGGAAGAAATCGTAGGAATATGAGCGAATACCGAATGTAAGAGCAAGTGAGACTAAAAAGAGTTGGGTGTAGGTCTGGTCGTATCAGACAGGCTGCTACACAGTTCCCACTCTCTGACGCTATCCCTCTGCTAACCGCCACGGGGACTTTTGGCTGCTCAGTTTCCTGCCTGGCCCGGTGCACCCCTCCTTAGCTAACCTGGTCGCCCAAGACTCCTCTTAAGCGACCATATTGATGGCGATCTCAGTGCGGACGCCAGATCAACACAGGATGCTGCGAAACAGTACTCCCATCCTCAGACTATCCACTACACCCGGCCTCCAAGTCGCTGGATTACAGGAGCACGCCACCACTCCCAGCCGCCAGTGTAATCCATTCTACCGCTACTTTACCTACAATCTGCGATGTCAGCGAACTATTTTTTTTCCATACTCACAGGTTACTCGCCGATTTATCACGAAAACTAATGTGTATAGTGTACTTATTTATTTCTTACCTTCCGTTTCGACGAGAAAGTAGACTGCCGAATATGAGACGAACTGTTGTTACCTTGTGGATCCACGTTGCAGTTTCAATCACGAATGCAATTCCTTCCATCACTTAGAGAAAGAAAAAACCACTTTGGTATCTAATGGTAACGTCTCTAACAGTCAGATGTACCCTCTCTTGGTAGAGGCGCGAAGAAAATAATGCACTCGAAAACGTCAACACATTATTCTATTCTTTAATGCAGTTATTTTACATTGAATAAGGAAATTCATCCTTTAGAAACACATCTAGTATGCTCATTGAGTACCATTTTATTTTGTCGAAAATGTGGAATCATGTAAAGTAAGTATTCAAATCTGCATGTGTCATTATTATATTTATAACGAATGCCGAAAATTTTGCATTTACATCTCCTGTGTGCCACATTTTCTAACATAATTTCGATTACAGGCTGCTCAACGATAATTTCTTACACTCACGTCGTGGTTTATGTCTACCATTCGTAATCTCCCTCGTCCTCTCTGCCTTCAACTGTGAAACAGAGATGTCTCAAACGCTACACAGCGCATGTTTAAATCTTAGCCCTTCAACGAGAGTGACGTGCCACGTCAGTATTATCCTTGTTCTTGATGCGGATGACAGGACGTCAAGCACCGCCTGTGAGTCACGAATTATCTCTTACTTTGAGAAGCAATCACTCCAGAAGGTTTTCTCCATTGTGCCTTTATACTGACCACTTGCGTGCAAGAAACACACATGTCCAATACTTGGAAATAAATTTCGACAGACATATATACTGAGAGATGACAGTTATAAAGTGTGTCAAATGTAGCCTTCCTTATTTTTTGAAGTCACTAGTGAAGCAGTTCATCTCAGTTAGCAAGTGCAAATACAATTCATGGAAAAACAGGTAGTCCAGTCATGAGATATGTGTCTGAACTTTGTAAAGGACGAAAGCGAAATTCGAAGAAAGGATGACACTCTCTAGCAAATAATGTGTGCGTAATTGTTTGATCTAGGAAGAAATCGTAGGAATATGAGCGAATACCGAATGTAAGAGCAAGTGAGACTAAAAAGAGTTGGGTGTAGGTCTGGTCGTATCAGACAGGCTGCTACACAGTTCCCACTCTCTGACGCTATCCCTCTGCTAACCGCCACGGGGACTTTTGGCTGCTCAGTTTCCTGCCTGGCCCGGTGCACCGCTCCTTAGCTAACCTGGTCGCCCAAGACTCCTCTTAAGCGACCATATTGATGGCGATCTCAGTGCGGACGCCAGATCAACACAGGATGCTGCGAAACAGTACTCCCATCCTCAGACTATCCACTACACCCGGCCTCCAGGTCGCTGGATTACAGGAGCACGCCACCACTCCCAGCCGCCAGTGTAATCCATTCTACCGCTACTTTACCTACAATCTGCGATGTCAGCGAACTATTTTTTTTCCATACTCACAGGTTACTCGCCGATTTATCACGAAAACTAATGTGTATAGTGTACTTATTTATTTCTTACCTTCCGTTTCGACGAGAAAGTACACTGCCGAATATGAGACGAACTGTTGTTACCTTGTGGATCCACGTTGCAGTTTCAATCACGAATGCAATTCCTTCCATCACTTAGAGAAAGAAAAAACCACTTTGGTATCTAATGGTAACGTCTCTAACAGTCAGATGTACCCTCTCTTGGTAGAGGCGCGAAGAAAATAATGCACTCGATAACGTCAACACATTATTCTATTCTTTAATGCAGTTATTTTACATTGAATAAGGAAATTCATCCTTTAGAAACACATCTAGTATGCTCATTGAGTACCATTTTATTTTGTCGAAAATGTGGAATCATGTAAAGTAAGTATTCAAATCTGCATGTGTCATTATTATATTTATAACGAATGCCGAAAATTTTGCATTTACATCTAATGTGTGCCACATTTTCTAACATAATTTCGATTACAGGCTGCTCAACGATAATTTCTTACACTCACGTCGTGGTTTATGTCTACCATTCGTAATCTCCCTCGTCCTCTCTGCCTTCAACTGTGAAACAGAGATGTCTCAAACGCTACACAGCGCATGTTTAAATCTTAGCCCTTCAACGAGAGTGACGTGCCTCGTCAGTATTATCCACGTTCTTGATGCGGATGACAGGACGTCAAGCACCGCCTGTGAGTGACGAATTATCTCTTACTTTGAGAAGCAATCACTCCAGAAGGTTTTCTCCATTGTGCCTTTATACTGACCACTTGCGTGCAAGAAACACACATGTCCAATACTTGGAAATAAATTTCGACAGACATATATACTGAGAGATGACAGTTTTAAAGTGTGTCAAATCTAGCCTTCCTTATTTTTTGAAGTCACTAGTGAAGCAGTTCATCTCAGTTAGCAAGTGCAAATACAATTCATGGAAAAACAGGTAGTCCAGTCATGAGGTATGTGTCTGAACTTCGTAAAGGACGAAAGCGGAATTCGAAGAAAGGATGACACTCTCTAGCAAATAATGTGTGCGTAATTGTTTGATCTAGGAAGAAATCGTAGGAATATGAGCGAATACCGAAAGTAAGAGCAAGTGAGACTAAAAAGAATTGGGTGTAGGTCTGGTCGTATCAGACAGGCTGCTACACAGTTCCCACTCTCTGACGCTATCCCTCTGCTAACCGCCACGGGGACTTTTGGCTGCTCAGTTTCCTGCCTGGCCCGGTGCACCCCTCCTTAGCTAACCTGGTCGCCCAAGACTCCTCTTAAGCGACCATATTGATGGCGATCTCAGTGCGGACGCCAGATCAACACAGGATGCTGCGAAACAGTACTCCCATCCTCAGACTATCCACTACACCCGGCCTCCAAGTCGCTGGATTACAGGAGCACGCCACCACTCCCAGCCGCCAGTGTAATCCATTCTACCGCTACTTTACCTACAATCTGCGATGTCAGCGAACTATTTTTTTTCCATACTCACAGGTTACTCGCCGATTTATCACGAAAACTAATGTGTATAGTGTACTTATTTATTTCTTACCTTCCGTTTCGACGAGAAAGTAGACTGCCGAATATGAGACGAACTGTTGTTACCTTGTGGATCCACGTTGCAGTTTCAATCACGAATGCAATTCCTTCCATCACTTAGAGAAAGAAAAAACCACTTTGGTATCTAATGGTAACGTCTCTAACAGTCAGATGTACCCTCTCTTGGTAGAGGCGCGAAGAAAATAATGCACTCGAAAACGTCAACACATTATTCTATTCTTTAATGCAGTTATTTTACATTGAATAAGGAAATTCATCCTTTAGAAACACATCTAGTATGCTCATTGAGTACCATTTTATTTTGTCGAAAATGTGGAATCATGTAAAGTAAGTATTCAAATCTGCATGTGTCATTATTATATTTATAACGAATGCCGAAAATTTTGCATTTACATCTCCTGTGTGCCACATTTTCTAACATAATTTCGATTACAGGCTGCTCAACGATAATTTCTTACACTCACGTCGTGGTTTATGTCTACCATTCGTAATCTCCCTCGTCCTCTCTGCCTTCAACTGTGAAACAGAGATGTCTCAAACGCTACACAGCGCATGTTTAAATCTTAGCCCTTCAACGAGAGTGACGTGCCACGTCAGTATTATCCTTGTTCTTGATGCGGATGACAGGACGTCAAGCACCGCCTGTGAGTCACGAATTATCTCTTACTTTGAGAAGCAATCACTCCAGAAGGTTTTCTCCATTGTGCCTTTATACTGACCACTTGCGTGCAAGAAACACACATGTCCAATACTTGGAAATAAATTTCGACAGACATATATACTGAGAGATGACAGTTATAAAGTGTGTCAAATGTAGCCTTCCTTATTTTTTGAAGTCACTAGTGAAGCAGTTCATCTCAGTTAGCAAGTGCAAATACAATTCATGGAAAAACAGGTAGTCCAGTCATGAGATATGTGTCTGAACTTTGTAAAGGACGAAAGCGAAATTCGAAGAAAGGATGACACTCTCTAGCAAATAATGTGTGCGTAATTGTTTGATCTAGGAAGAAATCGTAGGAATATGAGCGAATACCGAATGTAAGAGCAAGTGAGACTAAAAAGAGTTGGGTGTAGGTCTGGTCGTATCAGACAGGCTGCTACACAGTTCCCACTCTCTGACGCTATCCCTCTGCTAACCGCCACGGGGACTTTTGGCTGCTCAGTTTCCTGCCTGGCCCGGTGCACCGCTCCTTAGCTAACCTGGTCGCCCAAGACTCCTCTTAAGCGACCATATTGATGGCGATCTCAGTGCGGACGCCAGATCAACACAGGATGCTGCGAAACAGTACTCCCATCCTCAGACTATCCACTACACCCGGCCTCCAGGTCGCTGGATTACAGGAGCACGCCACCACTCCCAGCCGCCAGTGTAATCCATTCTACCGCTACTTTACCTACAATCTGCGATGTCAGCGAACTATTTTTTTTCCATACTCACAGGTTACTCGCCGATTTATCACGAAAACTAATGTGTATAGTGTACTTATTTATTTCTTACCTTCCGTTTCGACGAGAAAGTACACTGCCGAATATGAGACGAACTGTTGTTACCTTGTGGATCCACGTTGCAGTTTCAATCACGAATGCAATTCCTTCCATCACTTAGAGAAAGAAAAAACCACTTTGGTATCTAATGGTAACGTCTCTAACAGTCAGATGTACCCTCTCTTGGTAGAGGCGCGAAGAAAATAATGCACTCGATAACGTCAACACATTATTCTATTCTTTAATGCAGTTATTTTACATTGAATAAGGAAATTCATCCTTTAGAAACACATCTAGTATGCTCATTGAGTACCATTTTATTTTGTCGAAAATGTGGAATCATGTAAAGTAAGTATTCAAATCTGCATGTGTCATTATTATATTTATAACGAATGCCGAAAATTTTGCATTTACATCTCCTGTGTGCCACATTTTCTAACATAATTTCGATTACAGGCTGCTCAACGATAATTTCTTACACTCACGTCGTGGTTTATGTCTACCATTCGTAATCTCCCTCGTCCTCTCTGCCTTCAACTGTGAAACAGAGATGTCTCAAACGCTACACAGCGCATGTTTAAATCTTAGCCCTTCAACGAGAGTGACGTGCCTCGTCAGTATTATCCACGTTCTTGATGCGGATGACAGGACGTCAAGCACCGCCTGTGAGTGACGAATTATCTCTTACTTTGAGAAGCAATCACTCCAGAAGGTTTTCTCCATTGTGCCTTTATACTGACCACTTGCGTGCAAGAAACACACATGTCCAATACTTGGAAATAAATTTCGACAGACATATATACTGAGAGATGACAGTTTTAAAGTGTGTCAAATCTAGCCTTCCTTATTTTTTGAAGTCACTAGTGAAGCAGTTCATCTCAGTTAGCAAGTGCAAATACAATTCATGGAAAAACAGGTAGTCCAGTCATGAGGTATGTGTCTGAACTTCGTAAAGGACGAAAGCGGAATTCGAAGAAAGGATGACACTCTCTAGCAAATAATGTGTGCGTAATTGTTTGATCTAGGAAGAAATCGTAGGAATATGAGCGAATACCGAAAGTAAGAGCAAGTGAGACTAAAAAGAATTGGGTGTAGGTCTGGTCGTATCAGACAGGCTGCTACACAGTTCCCACTCTCTGACGCTATCCCTCTGCTAACCGCCACGGGGACTTTTGGCTGCTCAGTTTCCTGCCTGGCCCGGTGCACCCCTCCTTAGCTAACCTGGTCGCCCAAGACTCCTCTTAAGCGACCATATTGATGGCGATCTCAGTGCGGACGCCAGATCAACACAGGATGCTGCGAAACAGTACTCCCATCCTCAGACTATCCACTACACCCGGCCTCCAAGTCGCTGGATTACAGGAGCACGCCACCACTCCCAGCCGCCAGTGTAATCCATTCTACCGCTACTTTACCTACAATCTGCGATGTCAGCGAACTATTTTTTTTCCATACTCACAGGTTACTCGCCGATTTATCACGAAAACTAATGTGTATAGTGTACTTATTTATTTCTTACCTTCCGTTTCGACGAGAAAGTAGACTGCCGAATATGAGACGAACTGTTGTTACCTTGTGGATCCACGTTGCAGTTTCAATCACGAATGCAATTCCTTCCATCACTTAGAGAAAGAAAAAACCACTTTGGTATCTAATGGTAACGTCTCTAACAGTCAGATGTACCCTCTCTTGGTAGAGGTGCGAAGAAAATAATGCACTCGATAACGTCAACACATTATTCTATTCTTTAATGCAGTTATTTTACATTGAATAAGGAAGTTCATCCTTTAGAAACACATCTAGTATGCTCATTGAGTACCATTTTATTTTGTCGAAAATGTGGAATCATGTAAAGTAAGTATTCAAATCTGCATGTGTCATTATTATATTTGTAACGAATGCCGAAAATTTTGCATTTACATCTCCTGTGTGCCACATTTTCTAACATAATTTCGATTACAGGCTGCTCAACGATAATTTCTTACAGTCACGTCGTGGTTTATGTCTACCATTCGTAATCTCCCTCGTCCTCTCTGCCTTCAACTGTGAAACAGAGATGTCTCAAACGCTACACAGCGCATGTTTAAATCTTAGCCCTTCAACGAGAGTGACGTGCCTCGTCAGTATTATCCACGTTCTTGATGCGGATGACAGGACGTCAAGCACCGCCTGTGAGTGACGAATTATCTCTTACTTTGAGAAGCAATCACTCCAGAAGGTTTTCTCCATTGTGCCTTTATACTGACCACTTGCGTGCAAGAAACACACATGTCCAATACTTGGAAATAAATTTCGACAGACATATATACTGAGAGATGACAGTTTTAAAGTGTGTCAAATCTAGCCTTCCTTATTTTTTGAAGTCACTAGTGAAGCAGTTCATCTCAGTTAGCAAGTGCAAATACAATTCATGGAAAAACAGGTAGTCCAGTCATGAGGTATGTGTCTGAACTTTGTAAAGGACGAAAGCGGAATTCGAAGAAAGGATGACACTCTCTAGCAAATAATGTGTGCGTAATTGTTTGATCTAGGAAGAAATCGTAGGAATATGAGCGAATACCGAAAGTAAGAGCAAGTGAGACTAAAAAGAGTTGGGTGTAGGTCTGGTCGTATCAGACAGGCTGCTACACAGTTCCCACTCTCTGACGCTATCCCTCTGCTAACCGCCATGGGGACTTTTGGCTGCTCAGTTTCCTGCCTGGCCCGGTGCACCCCTCCTTAGCTAACCTGGTCGCCCAAGACTCCTCTTAAGCGACCATATTGATGGCGATCTCAGTGCGGACGCCAGATCAACACAGGATGCTGCGAAACAGTACTCCCATCCTCAGACTATCCACTACACCCGGCCTCCAGGTCGCTGGATTACAGGAGCACGCCACCACTCCCAGCCGCCAGTGTAATCCATTCTACCGCTACTTTACCTACAATCTGCGATGTCAGCGAACTATTTTTTTTTCCATACTCACAGGTTACTCGCCGATTTATCACGAAAACTAATGTGTATAGTGTACTTATTTATTTCTTACCTTCCGTTTCGACGAGAAAGTACACTGCCGAATATGAGACGAACTGTTGTTACCTTGTGGATCCACGTTGCAGTTTCAATCACGAATGCAATTCCTTCCATCACTTAGAGAAAGAAAAAACCACTTTGGTATCTAATGGTAACGTCTCTAACAGTCAGATGTACCCTCTCTTGGTAGAGGTGCGAAGAAAATAATGCACTCTATAACGTCAACACATTATTCTATTCTTTAATGCAGTTATTTTACATTGAATAAGGAAATTCATCCTTTAGAAACACATCTAGTATGTTCATTGAGTACCATTTTATTTTGTCGAAAATGTGGAATCATGTAAAGTAAGTATTCAAATCTGCATGTGTCATTATTATAATTATAACGAATGCCGAAAATTTTGCATTTACATCTCCTGTGTGCCACATTTTCTAACATAATTTCGATTACAGGCTGCTCAACGATAATTTCTTACACTCACGTCGTGGTTTATGTCTACCATTCGTAATCTCCCTCGTCCTCTCTGCCTTCAACTGTGAAACAGAGATGTCTCAAACGCTACACAGCGCATGTTTAAATCTTAGCCCTTCAACGAGAGTGACGTGCCTCGTCAGTATTATCCATGTTCTTGATGCGGATGACAGGACGTCAAGCACCGCCTGTGAGTGACGAATTATCTCTTACTTTGAGAAGCAATCACTCCAGAAGGTTTTCTCCATTGTGCCTTTATACTGACCACTTGCGTGCAAGAAACACACATGTCCAATACTTGGAAATAAATTTCGACAGACATATATACTGAGAGATGACAGTTTTAAAGTGTGTCAAATCTAGCCTTCCTTATTTTTTGAAGTCACTAGTGAAGCAGTTCATCTCAGTTAGCAAGTGCAAATACAATTCATGGAAAAACAGGTAGTCCAGTCATGAGGTATGTGTCTGAACTTTGTAAAGGACGAAAGCGGAATTCGAAGAAAGGATGACACTCTCTAGCAAATAATGTGTGCGTAATTGTTTGATCTAGGAAGAAATCGTAGGAATATGAGCGAATACCGAAAGTAAGAGCAAGTGAGACTAAAAAGAATTGGGTGTAGGTCTGGTCGTATCAGACAGGCTGCTACACAGTTCCCACTCTCTGACGCTATCCCTCTGCTAACCGCCACGGGGACTTTTGGCTGCTCAGTTTCCTGCCTGGCCCGGTGCACCCCTCCTTAGCTAACCTGGTCGCCCAAGACTCCTCTTAAGCGACCATATTGATGGCGATCTCAGTGCTGACGCCAGATCAACACAGGATGCTGCGAAACAGTACTCCCATCCTCAGACTATCCACTACACCCGGCCTCCAGGTCGCTGGATTACAGGAGCACGCCACCACTCCCAGCCGCCAGTGTAATCCATTCTACCGCTACTTTACCTACAATCTGCGATGTCAGCGAACTATTTTTTTTCCATACTCACAGGTTACTCGCCGATTTATCACGAAAACTAATGTGTATAGTGTACTTATTTATTTCTTACCTTCCGTTTCGACGAGAAAGTACACTGCCGAATATGAGACGAACTGTTGTTACCTTGTGGATCCACGTTGCAGTTTCAATCACGAATGCAATTCCTTCCATCACTTAGAGAAAGAAAAAACCACTTTGGTATCTAATGGTAACGTCTCTAACAGTCAGATGTACCCTCTCTTGGTAGAGGCGCGAAGAAAATAATGCACTCGATAACGTCAACACATTATTCTATTCTTTAATGCAGTTATTTTACATTGAATAAGGAAATACATCCTTTAGAAACACATCTAGTATGCTCATTGAGTACCATTTTATTTTGTCGAAAATGTGGAATCATGTAAAGTAAGTATTCAAATCTGCATGTGTCATTATTATATTTATAACGAATGCCGAAAATTTTGCATTTACATCTCCTGTGTGCCACATTTTCTAACATAATTTCGATTACAGGCTGCTCAACGATAATTTCTTACACTCACGTCGTGGTTTATGTCTACCATTCGTAATCTCCCTCGTCCTCTCTGCCTTTAACTGTGAAACAGAGATGTCTCAAACGCTACACAGCGCATGTTTAAATCTTAGCCCTTCAACGAGAGTGACGTGCCTCGTCAGTATTATCCATGTTCTTGATGCGGATGACAGGACGTCATGCACCGCCTGTGAGTCACGAATTATCTCTTACTTTGAGAAGCAATCACTCCAGAAGGTTTTCTCCATTGTGCCTTTATACTGACCACTTGCGTGCAAGAAACACACATGTCCAATACTTGGAAATAAATTTCGACAGACATATATACTGAGAGATGACAGTTTTAAAGTGTGTCAAATCTAGCCTTCCTTATTTTTTGAAGTCACTAGTGAAGCAGTTCATCTCAGTTAGCAAGTGCAAATACAATTCATGGAAAAACAGGTAGTCCAGTCATGAGGTATGTGTCTGAACTTTGTAAAGGACGAAAGCGGAATTCGAAGAAAGGATGACACTCTCTAGCAAATAATGTGTGCGTAATTGTTTGATCTAGGAAGAAATCGTAGGAATATGAGCGAATACCGAAAGTAAGAGCAAGTGAGACTAAAAAGAATTGGGTGTAGGTCTGGTCGTATCAGACAGGCTGCTACACAGTTCCCACTCTCTGACGCTATCCCTCTGCTAACCGCCACGGGGACTTTTGGCTGCTCAGTTTCCTGCCTGGCCCGGTGCACCCCTCCTTAGCTAACCTGGTCGCCCAAGACTCCTCTTAAGCGACCATATTGATGGCGATCTCAGTGCGGACGCCAGATCAACACAGGATGCTGCGAAACAGTACTCCCATCCTCAGACTATCCACTACACCCGGCCTCCACTTCGCTGGATTACAGGAGCACGCCACCACTCCCAGCCGCCAGTGTAATCCATTCTACCGCTACTTTACCTACAATCTGCGATGTCAGCGAACTATTTTTTTTCCATACTCACAGGTTACTCGCCGATTTATCACGAAAACTAATGTGTATAGTGTACTAATTTATTTCTTACCTTCCGTTTCGACGAGAAAGTACACTGCCGAATATGAGACGAACTGTTGTTACCTTGTGGATCCACGTTGCAGTTTCAATCACGAATGCAATTCCTTCCATCACTTAGAGAAAGAAAAAACCACTTTGGTATCTAATGGTAACGTCTCTAACAGTCAGATGTACCCTCTCTTGGTAGAGGCGCGAAGAAAATAATGCACTCGATAACGTCAACACATTATTCTATTCTTTAATGCAGTTATTTTACATTGAATAAGGAAATTCATCCTTTAGAAACACATCTAGTATGCTCATTGAGTACCATTTTATTTTGTCGAAAATGTGGAATCATGTAAAGTAAGTATTCAAATCTGCATGTGTCATTATTATATTTATAACGAATGCCGAAAATTTTGCATTTACATCTCCTGTGTGCCACATTTTCTAACATAATTTCGATTACAGGCTGCTCAACGATAATTTCTTACACTCACGTCGTGGTTTATGTCTACCATTCGTAATCTCCCTCGTCCTCTCTGCCTTCAACTGTGAAACAGAGATGTCTCAAACGCTACATAGCGCATGTTTAAATCTTAGCCCTTCAACGAGAGTGACGTGCCTCGTCAGTATTATCCACGTTCTTGATGCGGATGACAGGACGTCATGCACCGCCTGTGAGTCACGAATTATCTCTTACTTTGAGAAGCAATCACTCCAGAAGGTTTTCTCCATTGTGCCTTTATACTGACCACTTGCGTGCAAGAAACACACATGTCCAATACTTGGAAATAAATTTCGACAGACATATATACTGAGAGATGACAGTTTTAAAGTGTGTCAAATCTAGCCTTCCTTATTTTTTGAAGTCACTAGTGAAGCAGTTCATCTCAGTTAGCAAGTGCAAATACAATTCATGGAAAAACAGGTAGTCCAGTCATGAGGTATGTGTCTGAACTTTGTAAAGGACGAAAGCGGAATTCGAAGAAAGGATGACACTCTCTAGCAAATAATGTGTGCGTAATTCTTTGATCTAGGAAGATATCGTAGGAATATGAACGAATACCGAAAGTAAGAGCAAGTGAGACTAAAAAGAGTTGGGTGTAGGTCTGGTCGTATCAGACAGGCTGCTACACGGTTCCCACTCTCTGACGCTATCCCTCTGCTAACCGCCACGGGGACTTTTGGCTGCTCAGTTTCCTGCCTGGCCCGGTGCACCCCTCCTTAGCTAACCTGGTCGCCCAAGACTCCTCTTAAGCGACCATGTTGATGGCGATCTGAGTGCGGACGCCAGATCAACACAGGATGCTGCGAAACAGTACTCCCATCCTCAGACTATCCACTACACCCGGCCTCCAGGTCGCTGGATTACAGGAGCACGCCACCACTCCCAGCCGCCAGTGTAATCCATTCTACCGCTACTTTACCTACAATCTGCGATGTCAGCGAACTATTTTTTTTCCATACTCACAGGTTACTCGCCGATTTATCACGAAAACTAATGTGTATAGTGTACTTATTTATTTCTTACCTTCCGTTTCGACGAGAAAGTACACTGCCGAATATGAGACGAACTGTTGTTACCTTGTGGATCCACGTTGCAGTTTCAATCACGAATGCAATTCCTTCCATCACTTAGAGAAAGAAAAAACCACTTTGGTATCTAATGGTAACGTCTCTAACAGCCAGATGTACCCTCTCTTGGTAGAGGCGCGAAGAAAATAATGCACTCGATAACGTTAACACATTATTCTATTCTTTAATGCAGTTATTTTACATTGAATAAGGAAATTCATCCTTTAGAAACACATCTAGTATGCTCATTGAGTACCATTTTATTTTGTCGAAAATGTGGAATCATGTAAAGTAAGTATTCAAATCTGCATGTGTCATTATTATATTTATAACGAATGCCGAAAATTTTGCATTTACATCTCCTGTGTGCCACATTTTCTAACATAATTTCGATTACAGGCTGCTCAACGATAATTTCTTACACTCACGTCGTGGTTTATGTCTACCATTCGTAATCTCCCTCGTCCTCTCTGCCTTCAACTGTGAAACAGAGATGTCTCAAACGCTACACAGCGCATGTTTAAATCTTAGCCCTTCAACGAGAGTGACGTGCCTCGTCAGTATTATCCATGTTCTTGATGCGGATGACAGGACGTCAAGCACCGCCTGTGAGTGACGAATTATCTCTTACTTAGAAGCAATCACTCCAGAAGGTTTTCTCCATTGTGCCTTTATACTGACCACTTGCGTGCAAGAAACACACATGTCCAATACTTGGAAATAAATTTCGACAGACATATATACTGAGAGATGACAGTTTTAAAGTGTGTCAAATCTAGCCTTCCTTATTTTTTGAAGTCACTAGTGAAGCAGTTCATCTCAGTTAGCAAGTGCAAATACAATTCATGGAAAAACAGGTAGTCCAGTCATGAGGTATGTGTCTGAACTTTGTAAAGGACGAAAGCGGAATTCGAAGAAAGGATGACACTCTCTAGCAAATAATGTGTGCGTAATTCTTTGATCTAGGAAGAAATCGTAGGAATATGAACGAATACCGAAAGTAAGAGCAAGTGAGACTAAAAAGAGTTGGGTGTAGGTCTGGTCGTATCAGACAGGCTGCTACACGGTTCCCACTCTCTGACGGTATCCCTCTGCTAACCGCCACGGGGACTTTTGGCTGCTCAGTTTCCTGCCTGGCCCGGTGCACCCCTCCTTAGCTAACCTGGTCGCCCAAGACTCCTCTTAAGCGACGATACTGATGGCGATCTCAGTGCGGACGCCAGATCAACACAGGATGCTGCGAAACAGTACTCCCATCCTCAGACTATCCACTACACCCGGCCTCCAGGTCGCTGGATTACAGGAGCACGCCACCACTCCCAGCCGCCAGTGTAATCCATTCTACCGCTACTTTACCTACAATCTGCGATGTCAGCGAACTATTTTTTTTCCATACTCACAGGTTACTCGCCGATTTATCACGAAAACTAATGTGTATAGTGTACTTATTTATTTCTTACCTTCCGTTTCGACGAGAAAGTACACTGCCGAATATGAGACGAACTGTTGTTACCTTGTGGATCCACGTTGCAGTTTCAATCACGAATGCAATTCCTTCCATCACTTAGAGAAAGAAAAAACCACTTTGGTATCTAATGGTAACGTCTCTAACAGCCAGATGTACCCTCTCTTGGTAGAGGCGCGAAGAAAATAATGCACTCGATAACGTTAACACATTATTCTATTCTTTAATGCAGTTATTTTACATTGAATAAGGAAATTCATCCTTTAGAAACACATCTAGTATGCTCATTGAGTACCATTTTATTTTGTCGAAAATGTGGAATCATGTAAAGTAAGTATTCAAATCTGCATGTGTCATTATTATATTTATAACGAATGCCGAAAATTTTGCATTTACATCTCCTGTGTGCCACATTTTCTAACATAATTTCGATTACAGGCTGCTCAACGATAATTTCTTACACTCACGTCGTGGTTTATGTCTACCATTCGTAATCTCCCTCGTCCTCTCTGCCTTCAACTGTGAAACAGAGATGTCTCAAACGCTACACAGCGCATGTTTAAATCTTAGCCCTTCAACGAGAGTGACGTGCCTCGTCAGTATTATCCATGTTCTTGATGCGGATGACAGGACGTCAAGCACCGCCTGTGAGTGACGAATTATCTCTTACTTAGAAGCAATCACTCCAGAAGGTTTTCTCCATTGTGCCTTTATACTGACCACTTGCGTGCAAGAAACACACATGTCCAATACTTGGAAATAAATTTCGACAGACATATATACTGAGAGATGACAGTTTTAAAGTGTGTCAAATCTAGCCTTCCTTATTTTTTGAAGTCACTAGTGAAGCAGTTCATCTCAGTTAGCAAGTGCAAATACAATTCATGGAAAAACAGGTAGTCCAGTCATGAGGTATGTGTCTGAACTTTGTAAAGGACGAAAGCGGAATTCGAAGAAAGGATGACACTCTCTAGCAAATAATGTGTGCGTAATTGTTTGATATAGGAAGAAATCGTAGGAATATGAGCGAATACCGAAAGTAAGAGCAAGTGAGACTAAAAAGAGTTGGGTGTAGGTCTGGTCGTATCAGACAGGCTGCTACACAGTTCCCACTCTCTGACGCTATCCCTCTGCAAACCGCCACGGGGACTTTTGGCTGCTCAGTTTCCCGCCTGGCCCGGTGCACCCCTCCATAGCTAACCTGGTCGCCCAAGACTCCTCTTAAGCGACCATGTAGATGGCGATCTCAGTGCGGACGCCAGATCAACACAGGATGCTGCGAAACAGTACTCCCATCCTCAGACTATCCACTACACCCGGCCTCCAGGTCGCTGGATTACAGGAGCACGCCACCACTCCCAGCCGCCAGTGTAATCCACTCTACCGCTACTTTACCTACAATCTGCGATGTCAGCGAACTATTTTTTTTCCATACTCACAGGTTACTCGCCGATTTATCACGAAAACTAATGTGTATAGTGTACTTATTTATTTCTTACCTTCCGTTTCGACGAGAAAGTACACTGCCGAATATGAGACGAACTGTTGTTACCTTGTGGATCCACGTTGCAGTTTCAATCACGAATGCAATTCCTTCCATCACTTAGAGAAAGAAAAAAGCACTTTGGTAACTAATGGTAACGTCTCTAACAGTCAGATGTACCCTCTCTTGGTAGAGGTGCGAAGAAAATAATGCACTCGATAACGTCAACACATTATTCTATTCTTTAATGCAGTTATTTTACATTGAATAAGGAAATTCATCCTTTAGAAACACATCTAGTATGCTCATTGAGTACCATTTTATTTTGTCGAAAATGTGGAATCATGTAAAGTAAGTATTCAAATCTGCATGTGTCATTATTATATTTATAACGAATGCCGAAAATTTTGCATTTACATCTCCTGTGTGCCACATTTTCTAACATAATTTCGATTACAGGCTGCTCAACGATAATTTCTTACACTCACGTCGTGGTTTATGTCTACCATTCGTAATCTCCCTCGTCCTCTCTGCCTTCAACTGTGAAACAGAGATGTCTCAAACGCTACACAGCGCATGTTTAAATCTTAGCCCTTCAACGAGAGTGACGTGCCTCGTCAGTATTATCCATGTTCTTGATGCGGATGACAGGACGTCAAGCACCGCCTGTGAGTGACGAATTATCTCTTACTTTGAGAAGCAATCACTCCAGAAGGTTTTCTCCATTGTGCCATTATACTGACCACTTGCGTGCAAGAAACACACATGTCCAATACTTGGAAATAAATTTCGACAGACATATATACTGAGAGGTGACAGTTTTAAAGTGTGTCACATCTAGCCTTCCTTATTATTTGAAGTCACTAGTGAAGCAGTTCATCTCAGTTAGCAAGTGCAAATACAATTCATGGAAAAACAGGTAGTCCAGTCATGAGGTATGTGTCTGAACTTTGTAAAGGACGAAAGCGGAATTCGAAGAAAGGATGACACTCTCTAGCAAATAATGTGTGCGTAATTGTTTGATATAGGAAGAAATCGTAGGAATATGAGCGAATACCGAAAGTAAGAGCAAGTGAGACTAAAAAGAGTTGGGTGTAGGTCTGGTCGCATCAGACAGGCTGCTACACAGTTCCCACTCTCTGACGCTATCCCTCTGCAAACCGCCACGGGGACTTTTGGCTGCTCAGTTTCCCGCCTGGCCCGGTGCACCCCTCCTTAGCTAACCTGGTCGCCCAAGACTCCTCTTAAGCGACCATGTAGATGGCGATCTCAGTGCGGACGCCAGATCAACACAGGATGCAGCGAAACAGTACTCCCATCCTCAAACTATCCACTACACCCGGCCTCCAGGTCGCTGGATTACAGGAGCACGCCAACACTCCCAGCCGCCAGTGTAATCCACTCTACCGCTACTTTACCTACAATCTGCGATGTCAGCGAACTATTTTTTTTCCATACTCACAGGTTACTCGCCGATTTATCACGAAAACTAATGTGTATAGTGTACTTATTTATTTCTTACCTTCCGTTTCGACGAGAAAGTACACTGCCGAATATGAGACGAACTGTTGTTACCTTGTGGATCCACGTTGCAGTTTCAATCACGAATGCAATTCCTTCCATCACTTAGAGAAAGAAAAAAGCACTTTGGTAACTAATGGTAACGTCTCTAACAGTCAGATGTACCCTCTCTTGGTAGAGGTGCGAAGAAAATAATGCACTCGATAACGTCAACACATTATTCTATTCTTTAATGCAGTTATTTTACATTGAATAAGGAAATTCATCCTTTAGAAACACATCTAGTATGCTCATTGAGTACCATTTTATTTTGTCGAAAATGTGGAATCATGTAAAGTAAGTATTCAAATCTGCATGTGTCATTATTATATTTATAACGAATGCCGAAAATTTTGCATTTACATCTCCTGTGTGCCACATTTTCTAACATAATTTCGATTACAGGCTGCTCAACGATAATTTCTTACACTCACGTCGTGGTTTATGTCTACCATTCGTAATCTCCCTCGTCCTCTCTGCCTTCAACTGTGAAACAGAGATGTCTCAAACGCTACACAGCGCATGTTTAAATCTTAGCCCTTCAACGAGAGTGACGTGCCTCGTCAGTATTATCCATGTTCTTGATGCGGATGACAGGACGTCAAGCACCGCCTGTGAGTCACGAATTATCTCTTACTTTGAGAAGCAATCACTCCAGAAGGTTTTCTCCATTGGGCCATTATACTGACCACTTGCGTGCAAGAAACACACATGTCCAATACTTGGAAATAAATTTCGACAGACATATATACTGAGAGGTGACAGTTTTAAAGTGTGTCACATCTAGCCTTCCTTATTATTTGAAGTCACTAGTGAAGCAGTTCCTCTCAGTTAGCAAGTGCAAATACAATTCATGGAAAAACAGGTAGTCCAGTCATGAGGTATGTGTCTGAACTTTGTAAAGGACGAAAGCGGAATTCGAAGAAAGGATGACACTCTCTAGCAAATAATGTGTGCGTAATTGTTTGATATAGGAAGAAATCGTAGGAATATGAGCGAATACCGAAAGTAAGAGCAAGTGAGACTAAAAAGAGTTGGGTGTAGGTCTGGTCGTATCAGACGGGCTGCTACACAGTACCCACTCTCTGACGCTATCCCTCTGCTAACCGCCACGGGGACTTTTGGCTGCTCAGTTTCCCGCCTGGCCCGGTGCACCCCTCCTTAGCTAACCTGGTCGCCCAAGACTCCTCTTAAGCGACCATGTAGATGGCGATCTCAGTGCGGACGCCAGATCAACACAGGATGCTGCGTAACAGTACACCCATCCTCAGACTATCCACTACACCCGGCCTCCAGGTCGCTGGATTACAGGAGCACGCCAACACTCCCATCCGCCAGTGTAATCCATTCTACCGCTACTTTACCTACAATCTGCGATGTCAGCGAACTATTTTTTTTTCCATACTCACAGGTTACTCGCCGATTTATCACGAAAACTAATGTGTATAGTGTACTTATTTATTTCTTACCTTCCGTTTCGACGAGAAAGTACACTGCCGAATATGAGACGAACTGTTGTTACCTTGTGGATCCACGTTGCAGTTTCAATCACGAATGCAATTCCTTCCATCACTTAGAGAAAGAAAAAAGCACTTTGGTAACTAATGGTAACGTCTCTAACAGTCAGATGTACCCTCTCTTGGTAGAGGTGCGAAGAAAATAATGCACTCGATAACGTCAACACATTATTCTATTCTTTAATGCAGTTATTTTACATTGAATAAGGAAATTCATCCTTTAGAAACACATCTAGTATGCTCATTGAGTACCATTTTATTTTGTCGAAAATGTGGAATCATGTAAAGTAAGTATTCAAATCTGCATGTGTCATTATTATATTTATAACGAATGCCGAAAATTTTGCATTTACATCTTCTGTGTGCCACATTTTCTAACATAATTTCGATTACAGGCTGCTCAACGATAATTTCTTACACTCACGTCGTGGTTTATGTCTACCATTCGTAATCTCCCTCGTCCTCTCTGCCTTCAACTGTGAAACATAGATGTCTCAAACGCTACACAGCGCATGTTTAAATCTTAGCCCTTCAACGAGAGTGACGTGCCTCGTCAGTATTATCCATGTTCTTGATGCGGATGACAGGACGTCAAGCACCGCCTGTGAGTGACGAATTATCTCTTACTTTGAGAAGCAATCACTCCAGAAGGTTTTCTCCATTGTGCCTTTATACTGACCACTTGCGTGCAAGAAACACACATGTCCAATACTTGGAAATAAATTTCGACAGACATATATACTGAGAGATGACAGTTTTAAAGTGTGTCACATCTAGCCTTCCTTATTTTTTGAAGTCACTAGTGAAGCAGTTCATCTCAGTTAGCAAGTGCAAATACAATTCATGGAAAAACAGGTAGTCCAGTCATGAGGTATGTGTCTGAACTTTGTAAAGGACGAAAGCGGAATTCGAAGAAAGGATGACACTCTCTAGCAAATAATGTGTGCGTAATTCTTTGATCTAGGAAGAAATCGTAGGAATATGAGCGAATACCGAAAGTAAGAGCAAGTGAGACTAAAAAGAGTTGGGTGTAGGTCTGGTCGTATCAGACAGGCTGCTACACAGTTCCCACTCTCTGACGCTATCCCTCTGCTAACCGCCACGGGGACTTTTGGCTGCTCAGTTTCCCGCCTGGCCCGGTGCACCCCTCCTTAGCTAACCTGGTCGCCCAAGACTCCTCTTAAGCGACCATGTAGATAGCGATCTCATTGCGGACGCCAGATTAACACAGGATGCTGCGAAACAGTACTCCCATCCTCAGACTATCCACTACACCCGGCCTCCAGGTCGCTGGATTACAGGAGCACGCCAACACTCCCAGCCGCCAGTGTATGCCATTCTACCGCTACTTTACCTACAATCTGCGATGTCAGCGAACTATTTTTTTTCCATACTCACAGGTTACTCGCCGATTTATCACGAAAACTAATGTGTATAGTGTACTTATTTATTTCTTACCTTCCGTTTCGACGAGAAAGTACACTGCCGAATATGAGACGAACTGTTGTTACCTTGTGGATCCACGTTGCAGTTTCAATCACGAATGCAATTCCTTCCATCACTTAGAGAAAGAAAAAAGCACTTTGGTAACTAATGGTAACGTCTCTAACAGTCAGATGTACCCTCTCTTGGTAGAGGTGCGAAGAAAATAATGCACTCGATAACGTCAACACATTATTCTATTCTTTAATGCAGTTATTTTACATTGAATAAGGAAATTCATCCTTTAGAAACACATCTAGTATGCTCATTGAGTACCATTTTATTTTGTCGAAAGTGTGGAATCATGTAAAGTAAGTATTCAAATCTGCATGTGTCATTATTATATTTATAACGAATGCCGAAAATTTTGCATTTACATCTCCTGTGTGCCACATTTTCTAACATAATTTCGATTACAGGCTGCTCAACGATAATTTCTTACACTCACGTCGTGGTTTATGTCTACCATTCGTAATCTCCCTCGTCCTCTCTGCCTTCAACTGTGAAACAGAGATGTCTCAAACGCTACACAGCGCATGTTTAAATCTTAGCCCTTCAACGAGAGTGACGTGCCTCGTCAGTATTATCCATGTTCTTGATGCGGATGACAGGACGTCAAGCACCGCCTGTGAGTGACGAATTATCTCTTACTTTGAGAAGCAATCACTCCAGAAGGTTTTCTCCATTGTGCCTTTATACTGACCACTTGCGTGCAAGAAACACACACGTCCAATACTTAAAAATAAATTTCGACAGACATATATACTGAGAGATGACAGTTTTAAAGTGTGTCACATCTAGCCTTCCTTATTTTTTGAAGTCACTAGTGAAGCAGTTCATCTCAGTTAGCAAGTGCAAATACAATTCATGGAAAAACAGGTAGTCCAGTCATGAGGTATGTGTCTGAACTTTGTAAAGGACGAAAGCGGAATTCGAAGAAAGGATGACACTCTCTAGCAAATAATGTGTGCGTAATTCTTTGATCTAGGAAGATATCGTAGGAATATGAACGAATACCGAAAGTAAGAGCAAGTGAGACTAAAAAGAGTTGGGTGTAGGTCTGGTCGTATCAGACAGGCTGCTACACGGTTCCCACTCTCTGACGCTATCCCTCTGCTAACCGCCACGGGGACTTTTGGCTGCTCAGTTTCCTGCCTGGCCCGGTGCACCCCTCCTTAGCTAACCTGGTCGCCCAAGACTCCTCTTAAGCGACCATATTGATGGCGATCTGAGTGCGGACGCCAGATCAACACAGGATGCTGCGAAACAGTACTCCCATCCTCAGACTATCCACTACACCCGGCCTCCAGGTCGCTGGATTACAGGAGCACGCCACCACTCCCAGCCGCCAGTGTAATCCATTCTACCGCTACTTTACCTACAATCTGCGATGTCAGCGAACTATTTTTTTTCCATACTCACAGGTTACTCGCCGATTTATCACGAAAACTAATGTGTATAGTGTACTTATTTATTTCTTACCTTCCGTTTCGACGAGAAAGTACACTGCCGAATATGAGACGAACTGTTGTTACCTTGTGGATCCACGTTGCAGTTTCAATCACGAATGCAATTCCTTCCATCACTTAGAGAAAGAAAAAACCACTTTGGTATCTAATGGTAACGTCTCTAACAGCCAGATGTACCCTCTCTTGGTAGAGGCGCGAAGAAAATAATGCACTCGATAACGTTAACACATTATTCTATTCTTTAATGCAGTTATTTTACATTGAATAAGGAAATTCATCCTTTAGAAACACATCTAGTATGCTCATTGAGTACCATTTTATTTTGTCGAAAATGTGGAATCATGTAAAGTAAGTATTCAAATCTGCATGTGTCATTATTATATTTATAACGAATGCCGAAAATTTTGCATTTACATCTCCTGTGTGCCACATTTTCTAACATAATTTCGATTACAGGCTGCTCAACGATAATTTCTTACACTCACGTCGTGGTTTATGTCTACCATTCGTAATCTCCCTCGTCCTCTCTGCCTTCAACTGTGAAACAGAGATGTCTCAAACGCTACACAGCGCATGTTTAAATCTTAGCCCTTCAACGAGAGTGACGTGCCTCGTCAGTATTATCCATGTTCTTGATGCGGATGACAGGACGTCAAGCACCGCCTGTGAGTGACGAATTATCTCTTACTTAGAAGCAATCACTCCAGAAGGTTTTCTCCATTGTGCCTTTATACTGACCACTTGCGTGCAAGAAACACACATGTCCAATACTTGGAAATAAATTTCGACAGACATATATACTGAGAGATGACAGTTTTAAAGTGTGTCAAATCTAGCCTTCCTTATTTTTTGAAGTCACTAGTGAAGCAGTTCATCTCAGTTAGCAAGTGCAAATACAATTCATGGAAAAACAGGTAGTCCAGTCATGAGGTATGTGTCTGAACTTTGTAAAGGACGAAAGCGGAATTCGAAGAAAGGATGACACTCTCTAGCAAATAATGTGTGCGTAATTCTTTGATCTAGGAAGAAATCGTAGGAATATGAACGAATACCGAAAGTAAGAGCAAGTGAGACTAAAAAGAGTTGGGTGTAGGTCTGGTCGTATCAGACAGGCTGCTACACGGTTCCCACTCTCTGACGGTATCCCTCTGCTAACCGCCACGGGGACTTTTGGCTGCTCAGTTTCCTGCCTGGCCCGGTGCACCCCTCCTTAGCTAACCTGGTCGCCCAAGACTCCTCTTAAGCGACGATACTGATGGCGATCTCAGTGCGGACGCCAGATCAACACAGGATGCTGCGAAACAGTACTCCCATCCTCAGACTATCCACTACACCCGGCCTCCAGGTCGCTGGATTACAGGAGCACGCCACCACTCCCAGCCGCCAGTGTAATCCATTCTACCGCTACTTTACCTACAATCTGCGATGTCAGCGAACTATTTTTTTTCCATACTCACAGGTTACTCGCCGATTTATCACGAAAACTAATGTGTATAGTGTACTTATTTATTTCTTACCTTCCGTTTCGACGAGAAAGTACACTGCCGAATATGAGACGAACTGTTGTTACCTTGTGGATCCACGTTGCAGTTTCAATCACGAATGCAATTCCTTCCATCACTTAGAGAAAGAAAAAACCACTTTGGTATCTAATGGTAACGTCTCTAACAGCCAGATGTACCCTCTCTTGGTAGAGGCGCGAAGAAAATAATGCACTCGATAACGTTAACACATTATTCTATTCTTTAATGCAGTTATTTTACATTGAATAAGGAAATTCATCCTTTAGAAACACATCTAGTATGCTCATTGAGTACCATTTTATTTTGTCGAAAATGTGGAATCATGTAAAGTAAGTATTCAAATCTGCATGTGTCATTATTATATTTATAACGAATGCCGAAAATTTTGCATTTACATCTCCTGTGTGCCACATTTTCTAACATAATTTCGATTACAGGCTGCTCAACGATAATTTCTTACACTCACGTCGTGGTTTATGTCTACCATTCGTAATCTCCCTCGTCCTCTCTGCCTTCAACTGTGAAACAGAGATGTCTCAAACGCTACACAGCGCATGTTTAAATCTTAGCCCTTCAACGAGAGTGACGTGCCTCGTCAGTATTATCCATGTTCTTGATGCGGATGACAGGACGTCAAGCACCGCCTGTGAGTGACGAATTATCTCTTACTTAGAAGCAATCACTCCAGAAGGTTTTCTCCATTGTGCCTTTATACTGACCACTTGCGTGCAAGAAACACACATGTCCAATACTTGGAAATAAATTTCGACAGACATATATACTGAGAGATGACAGTTTTAAAGTGTGTCAAATCTAGCCTTCCTTATTTTTTGAAGTCACTAGTGAAGCAGTTCATCTCAGTTAGCAAGTGCAAATACAATTCATGGAAAAACAGGTAGTCCAGTCATGAGGTATGTGTCTGAACTTTGTAAAGGACGAAAGCGGAATTCGAAGAAAGGATGACACTCTCTAGCAAATAATGTGTGCGTAATTGTTTGATATAGGAAGAAATCGTAGGAATATGAGCGAATACCGAAAGTAAGAGCAAGTGAGACTAAAAAGAGTTGGGTGTAGGTCTGGTCGTATCAGACAGGCTGCTACACAGTTCCCACTCTCTGACGCTATCCCTCTGCAAACCGCCACGGGGACTTTTGGCTGCTCAGTTTCCCGCCTGGCCCGGTGCACCCCTCCATAGCTAACCTGGTCGCCCAAGACTCCTCTTAAGCGACCATGTAGATGGCGATCTCAGTGCGGACGCCAGATCAACACAGGATGCTGCGAAACAGTACTCCCATCCTCAGACTATCCACTACACCCGGCCTCCAGGTCGCTGGATTACAGGAGCACGCCACCACTCCCAGCCGCCAGTGTAATCCACTCTACCGCTACTTTACCTACAATCTGCGATGTCAGCGAACTATTTTTTTTCCATACTCACAGGTTACTCGCCGATTTATCACGAAAACTAATGTGTATAGTGTACTTATTTATTTCTTACCTTCCGTTTCGACGAGAAAGTACACTGCCGAATATGAGACGAACTGTTGTTACCTTGTGGATCCACGTTGCAGTTTCAATCACGAATGCAATTCCTTCCATCACTTAGAGAAAGAAAAAAGCACTTTGGTAACTAATGGTAACGTCTCTAACAGTCAGATGTACCCTCTCTTGGTAGAGGTGCGAAGAAAATAATGCACTCGATAACGTCAACACATTATTCTATTCTTTAATGCAGTTATTTTACATTGAATAAGGAAATTCATCCTTTAGAAACACATCTAGTATGCTCATTGAGTACCATTTTATTTTGTCGAAAATGTGGAATCATGTAAAGTAAGTATTCAAATCTGCATGTGTCATTATTATATTTATAACGAATGCCGAAAATTTTGCATTTACATCTCCTGTGTGCCACATTTTCTAACATAATTTCGATTACAGGCTGCTCAACGATAATTTCTTACACTCACGTCGTGGTTTATGTCTACCATTCGTAATCTCCCTCGTCCTCTCTGCCTTCAACTGTGAAACAGAGATGTCTCAAACGCTACACAGCGCATGTTTAAATCTTAGCCCTTCAACGAGAGTGACGTGCCTCGTCAGTATTATCCATGTTCTTGATGCGGATGACAGGACGTCAAGCACCGCCTGTGAGTGACGAATTATCTCTTACTTTGAGAAGCAATCACTCCAGAAGGTTTTCTCCATTGTGCCATTATACTGACCACTTGCGTGCAAGAAACACACATGTCCAATACTTGGAAATAAATTTCGACAGACATATATACTGAGAGGTGACAGTTTTAAAGTGTGTCACATCTAGCCTTCCTTATTATTTGAAGTCACTAGTGAAGCAGTTCATCTCAGTTAGCAAGTGCAAATACAATTCATGGAAAAACAGGTAGTCCAGTCATGAGGTATGTGTCTGAACTTTGTAAAGGACGAAAGCGGAATTCGAAGAAAGGATGACACTCTCTAGCAAATAATGTGTGCGTAATTGTTTGATATAGGAAGAAATCGTAGGAATATGAGCGAATACCGAAAGTAAGAGCAAGTGAGACTAAAAAGAGTTGGGTGTAGGTCTGGTCGCATCAGACAGGCTGCTACACAGTTCCCACTCTCTGACGCTATCCCTCTGCAAACCGCCACGGGGACTTTTGGCTGCTCAGTTTCCCGCCTGGCCCGGTGCACCCCTCCTTAGCTAACCTGGTCGCCCAAGACTCCTCTTAAGCGACCATGTAGATGGCGATCTCAGTGCGGACGCCAGATCAACACAGGATGCAGCGAAACAGTACTCCCATCCTCAAACTATCCACTACACCCGGCCTCCAGGTCGCTGGATTACAGGAGCACGCCAACACTCCCAGCCGCCAGTGTAATCCACTCTACCGCTACTTTACCTACAATCTGCGATGTCAGCGAACTATTTTTTTTCCATACTCACAGGTTACTCGCCGATTTATCACGAAAACTAATGTGTATAGTGTACTTATTTATTTCTTACCTTCCGTTTCGACGAGAAAGTACACTGCCGAATATGAGACGAACTGTTGTTACCTTGTGGATCCACGTTGCAGTTTCAATCACGAATGCAATTCCTTCCATCACTTAGAGAAAGAAAAAAGCACTTTGGTAACTAATGGTAACGTCTCTAACAGTCAGATGTACCCTCTCTTGGTAGAGGTGCGAAGAAAATAATGCACTCGATAACGTCAACACATTATTCTATTCTTTAATGCAGTTATTTTACATTGAATAAGGAAATTCATCCTTTAGAAACACATCTAGTATGCTCATTGAGTACCATTTTATTTTGTCGAAAATGTGGAATCATGTAAAGTAAGTATTCAAATCTGCATGTGTCATTATTATATTTATAACGAATGCCGAAAATTTTGCATTTACATCTCCTGTGTGCCACATTTTCTAACATAATTTCGATTACAGGCTGCTCAACGATAATTTCTTACACTCACGTCGTGGTTTATGTCTACCATTCGTAATCTCCCTCGTCCTCTCTGCCTTCAACTGTGAAACAGAGATGTCTCAAACGCTACACAGCGCATGTTTAAATCTTAGCCCTTCAACGAGAGTGACGTGCCTCGTCAGTATTATCCATGTTCTTGATGCGGATGACAGGACGTCAAGCACCGCCTGTGAGTCACGAATTATCTCTTACTTTGAGAAGCAATCACTCCAGAAGGTTTTCTCCATTGGGCCATTATACTGACCACTTGCGTGCAAGAAACACACATGTCCAATACTTGGAAATAAATTTCGACAGACATATATACTGAGAGGTGACAGTTTTAAAGTGTGTCACATCTAGCCTTCCTTATTATTTGAAGTCACTAGTGAAGCAGTTCCTCTCAGTTAGCAAGTGCAAATACAATTCATGGAAAAACAGGTAGTCCAGTCATGAGGTATGTGTCTGAACTTTGTAAAGGACGAAAGCGGAATTCGAAGAAAGGATGACACTCTCTAGCAAATAATGTGTGCGTAATTGTTTGATATAGGAAGAAATCGTAGGAATATGAGCGAATACCGAAAGTAAGAGCAAGTGAGACTAAAAAGAGTTGGGTGTAGGTCTGGTCGTATCAGACGGGCTGCTACACAGTACCCACTCTCTGACGCTATCCCTCTGCTAACCGCCACGGGGACTTTTGGCTGCTCAGTTTCCCGCCTGGCCCGGTGCACCCCTCCTTAGCTAACCTGGTCGCCCAAGACTCCTCTTAAGCGACCATGTAGATGGCGATCTCAGTGCGGACGCCAGATCAACACAGGATGCTGCGTAACAGTACACCCATCCTCAGACTATCCACTACACCCGGCCTCCAGGTCGCTGGATTACAGGAGCACGCCAACACTCCCATCCGCCAGTGTAATCCATTCTACCGCTACTTTACCTACAATCTGCGATGTCAGCGAACTATTTTTTTTTCCATACTCACAGGTTACTCGCCGATTTATCACGAAAACTAATGTGTATAGTGTACTTATTTATTTCTTACCTTCCGTTTCGACGAGAAAGTACACTGCCGAATATGAGACGAACTGTTGTTACCTTGTGGATCCACGTTGCAGTTTCAATCACGAATGCAATTCCTTCCATCACTTAGAGAAAGAAAAAAGCACTTTGGTAACTAATGGTAACGTCTCTAACAGTCAGATGTACCCTCTCTTGGTAGAGGTGCGAAGAAAATAATGCACTCGATAACGTCAACACATTATTCTATTCTTTAATGCAGTTATTTTACATTGAATAAGGAAATTCATCCTTTAGAAACACATCTAGTATGCTCATTGAGTACCATTTTATTTTGTCGAAAATGTGGAATCATGTAAAGTAAGTATTCAAATCTGCATGTGTCATTATTATATTTATAACGAATGCCGAAAATTTTGCATTTACATCTTCTGTGTGCCACATTTTCTAACATAATTTCGATTACAGGCTGCTCAACGATAATTTCTTACACTCACGTCGTGGTTTATGTCTACCATTCGTAATCTCCCTCGTCCTCTCTGCCTTCAACTGTGAAACATAGATGTCTCAAACGCTACACAGCGCATGTTTAAATCTTAGCCCTTCAACGAGAGTGACGTGCCTCGTCAGTATTATCCATGTTCTTGATGCGGATGACAGGACGTCAAGCACCGCCTGTGAGTGACGAATTATCTCTTACTTTGAGAAGCAATCACTCCAGAAGGTTTTCTCCATTGTGCCTTTATACTGACCACTTGCGTGCAAGAAACACACATGTCCAATACTTGGAAATAAATTTCGACAGACATATATACTGAGAGATGACAGTTTTAAAGTGTGTCACATCTAGCCTTCCTTATTTTTTGAAGTCACTAGTGAAGCAGTTCATCTCAGTTAGCAAGTGCAAATACAATTCATGGAAAAACAGGTAGTCCAGTCATGAGGTATGTGTCTGAACTTTGTAAAGGACGAAAGCGGAATTCGAAGAAAGGATGACACTCTCTAGCAAATAATGTGTGCGTAATTCTTTGATCTAGGAAGAAATCGTAGGAATATGAGCGAATACCGAAAGTAAGAGCAAGTGAGACTAAAAAGAGTTGGGTGTAGGTCTGGTCGTATCAGACAGGCTGCTACACAGTTCCCACTCTCTGACGCTATCCCTCTGCTAACCGCCACGGGGACTTTTGGCTGCTCAGTTTCCCGCCTGGCCCGGTGCACCCCTCCTTAGCTAACCTGGTCGCCCAAGACTCCTCTTAAGCGACCATGTAGATAGCGATCTCATTGCGGACGCCAGATTAACACAGGAT
Source organism: Schistocerca serialis cubense (assembly GCF_023864345.2). Lineage (NCBI taxonomy): Eukaryota > Metazoa > Arthropoda > Insecta > Orthoptera > Acrididae > Schistocerca > Schistocerca serialis. Next base: position 269,277,311 of record NC_064639.1, read on the forward strand.
GCTGCGAAACAGTACTCCCATCCTCAGACTATCCACTACACCCGGCCTCCAGGTCGCTGGATTACAGGAGCACGCCAACACTCCCAGCCGCCAGTGTATGCCATTCTACCGCTACTTTACCTACAATCTGCGATGTCAGCGAACTATTTTTTTTTCCATACTCACAGGTTACTCGCCGATTTATCACGAAAACTAATGTGTATAGTGTACTTATTTATTTCTTACCTTCCGTTTCGACGAGAAAGTACACTGCCGAATATGAGACGAACTGTTGTTACCTTGTGGATCCACGTTGCAGTTTCAATCACGAATGCAATTCCTTCCATCACTTAGAGAAAGAAAAAAGCACTTTGGTAACTAATGGTAACGTCTCTAACAGTCAGATGTACCCTCTCTTGGTAGAGGTGCGAAGAAAATAATGCACTCGATAACGTCAACACATTATTCTATTCTTTAATGCAGTTATTTTACATTGAATAAGGAAATTCATCCTTTAGAAACACATCTAGTATGCTCATTGAGTACCATTTTATTTTGTCGAAAGTGTGGAATCATGTAAAGTAAGTATTCAAATCTGCATGTGTCATTATTATATTTATAACGAATGCCGAAAATTTTGCATTTACATCTCCTGTGTGCCACATTTTCTAACATAATTTCGATTACAGGCTGCTCAACGATAATTTCTTACACTCACGTCGTGGTTTATGTCTACCATTCGTAATCTCCCTCGTCCTCTCTGCCTTCAACTGTGAAACAGAGATGTCTCAAACGCTACACAGCGCATGTTTAAATCTTAGCCCTTCAACGAGAGTGACGTGCCTCGTCAGTATTATCCATGTTCTTGATGCGGATGACAGGACGTCAAGCACCGCCTGTGAGTGACGAATTATCTCTTACTTTGAGAAGCAATCACTCCAGAAGGTTTTCTCCATTGTGCCTTTATACTGACCACTTGCGTGCAAGAAACACACACGTCCAATACTTAAAAATAAATTTCGACAGACATATATACTGAGAGATGACAGTTTTAAAGTGTGTCACATCTAGCCTTCCTTATTTTTTGAAGTCACTAGTGAAGCAGTTCATCTCAGTTAGCAAGTGCAAATACAATTCATGGAAAAACAGGTAGTCCAGTCATGAGGTATGTGTCTGAACTTTGTAAAGGACGAAAGCGGAATTCGAAGAAAGGATGACACTCTCTAGCAAATAATGTGTGCGTAATTGTTTGATATAGGAAGAAATCGTAGGAATATGAGCGAATACCGAAAGTAAGAGCAAGTGAGACTAAAAAGAGTTGGGTGTAGGTCTGGTCGTATCAGACAGGCTGCTACACAGTTCCCACTCTCTGACGCTATCCCTCTGCAAACCGCCACGGGGACTTTTGGCTGCTCAGTTTCCCGCCTGGCCCGGTGCACCCCTCCTTAGCTAACCTGGTCGCCCAAGACTCCTCTTAAGCGACCATGTAGATGGCGATCTCAGTGCGGACGCCAGATCAACACAGGATGCTGCGAAACAGTACTCCCATCCTCAGACAACCCACTACACCCGGGGTCCAGGTCGCTGGATTACAGGAGCACGCCAACACTCCCAGCCGCCAGTGTAATCCATTCTACCGCTACTTTACTTACAATCTGCGATGTCAGCGAACTATTTTTTTTTCCATACTCACAGGTTACTCGCCGATTTATCACGAAAACTAATGTGTATAGTGTACTTATTTATTTCTTACCTTCCGTTTCGACGAGAAAGTACACTGCCGAATATGAGACGAACTGTTGTTACCTTGTGGATCCACGTTGCAGTTTCAATCACGAATGCAATTCCTTCCATCACTTAGAGAAAGAAAAAAGCACTTTGGTAACTAATGGTAACGTCTCTAACAGTCAGATGTACCCTCTCTTGGTAGAGGTGCGAAGAAAATAATGCACTCGATAACGTCAACACATTATTCTATTCTTTAATGCAGTTACTTTACATTGAATAAGGAAATTCATCCTTTAGAAACACATCTAGTATGCTCATTGAGTACCATTTTATTTTGTCGAAAATGTGGAATCATGTAAAGTAAGTATTCAAATCTGCATGTGTCATTATTATATTTATAACGAATGCCGAAAATTTTGCATTTACATCTCCTGTGTGCCACATTTTCTAACATAATTTCGATTACAGGCTGCTCAACGATAATTTCTTACACTCACGTCGTGGTTTATGTCTACCATTCGTAATCTCCCTCGTCCTCTCTGCCTTCAACTGTGAAACAGAGATGTCTCAAACGCTACACAGCGCATGTTTAAATCTTAGCCCTTCAACGAGAGTGACGTGCCTCGTCAGTATTATCCATGTTCTTGATGCGGATGACAGGACGTCAAGCACCGCCTGTGAGTGACGAATTATCTCTTACTTTGAGAAGCAATCACTCCAGAAGGTTTTCTCCATTGTGCCTTTATACTGACCACTTGCGTGCAAGAAACACACATGTCCAATACTTGGAAATAAATTTCGACAGACATATATACTGAGAGATGACAGTTTTAAAGTGTGTCACATCTAGCCTTCCTTATTTTTTGAAGTCACTAGTGAAGCAGTTCATCTCAGTTAGCAAGTGCAAATACAATTCATGGAAAAACAGGTAGTCCAGTCATGAGGTATGTGTCTGAACTTTGTAAAGGACGAAAGCGGAATTCGAAGAAAGGATGACACTCTCTAGCAAATAATGTGTGCGTAATTCTTTGATCTAGGAAGAAATCGTAGGAATATGAGCGAATAAAGAAAATAAGAGCAAGTGAGACTAAAAAGAGTTGGGTGTAGGTCTGGTCGTATCAGACAGGCTGCTACACAGTTCCCACTCTCTGACGCTATCCCTCTGCTAACCGCCACGGGGACTTTTGGCTGCTCAGTTTCCTGCCTGGCCCGGTGCACCCCTCCTTAGCTAACCTGGTCGCCCAAGACTCCTCTTAAGCGACCATGTAGATGGCGATCTCAGTGCGGACGCCAGATCAACACAGGATGCTGCGAAACAGTACTCCCATCCTCAGACTATCCACTACACCCGGCCTCCAGGTCGCTGGATTACAGGAGCACGCCAACACTCCCAGCCGCCAGTGTAATCCATTCTGCCGCTACTTTACCTACAATCTGCGATGTCAGCGAACTATTTTTTTTTCCATACTCACAGGTTACTCGCCGATTTATCACGAAAACTAATGTGTATAGTGTACTTATTTATTTCTTACCTTCCGTTTCGACGAGAAAGTACACTGCCGAATATGAGACGAACTGTTGTTACCTTGTGGAACCACGTTGCAGTTTCAATCACGAATGCAATTCCTTCCATCACTTAGAGAAAGAAAAAAGCACTTTGGTAACTAATGGTAACGTCTCTAACAGTCAGATGTACCCTCTCTTGGTAGAGGTGCGAAGAAAATAATGCACTCGATAACGTCAACACATTATTCTATTCTTTAATGCAGTTATTTTACATTGAATAAGGAAATTCATCCTTTAGAAACACATCTAGTATGCTCATTGAGTACCATTTTATTTTGTCGAAAATGTGGAATCATGTAAAGTAAGTATTCAAATCTGCATGTGTCATTATTATATTTATAACGAATGCCGAAAATTTTGCATTTACATCTCCTGTGTGCCACATTTTCTAACATAATTTCGATTACAGGCTGCTCAACGATAATTTCTTACACTCACGTCGTGGTTTATGTCTACCATTCGTAATCTCCCTCGTCCTCTCTGCCTTCAACTGTGAAACAGAGATGTCTCAAACGCTACACAGCGCATGTTTAAATCTTAGCCCTTCAACGAGAGTGACGTGCCTCGTCAGTATTATCCATGTTCTTGATGCGGATGACAGGACGTCAAGCACCGCCTGTGAGTGACGAATTATCTCTTACTTTGAGAAGCAATCACTCCAGAAGGTTTTCTCCATTGTGCCTTTATACTGACCACTTGCGTGCAAGAAACACACATGTCCAATACTTGGAAATAAATTTCGACAGACATATATACTGAGAGATGACAGTTTTAAAGTGTGTCACATCTAGCCTTCCTTATTTTTTGAAGTCACTAGTGAAGCAGTTCATCTCAGTTAGCAAGTGCAAATACAATTCATGGAAAAACAGGTAGTCCAGTCATGAGGTATGTGTCTGAACTTTGTAAAGGACGAAAGCGGAATTCGAAGAAAGGATGACACTCTCTAGCAAATAATGTGTGCGTAATTGTTTGATATAGGAAGAAATCGTAGGAATATGAGCGAATACCGAAAGTAAGAGCAAGTGAGACTAAAAAGAGTTGGGTGTAGGTCTGGTCGTATCAGACAGGCTGCTACACAGTTCCCACTCTCTGACGCTATCCCTCTGCTAACCGCCACGGGGACTTTTGGCTGCTCAGTTTCCCGCCTGGCCCGGTGCACCCCTCCTTAGCTAACCTGGTCGCCCAAGACTCCTCTTAAGCGACCATGTAGATGGCGATCTCAGTGCGGACGCCAGATCAACACAGGATGCTGCGAAACAGTACTCCCATCCTCAGACAATCCACTACACCCGGGGTCCAGGTCGCTGGATTACAGGAGCACGCCAACACTCCCAGCCGCCAGTGTAATCCATTCTACCGCTACTTTACCTACAATCTGCGATGTCAGCGAACTATATTTTTTTCCATACTCACAGGTTACTCGCCGATTTATCACGAAAACTAATGTGTATAGTGTACTTATTTATTTCTTACCTTCCGTTTCGACGAGAAAGTACACTGCCGAATATGAGACGAACTGTTGTTACCTTGTGGATCCACGTTGCAGTTTCAATCACGAATGCAATTCCTTCCATCACTTAGAGAAAGAAAAAAGCACTTTGGTAACTAATGGTAACGTCTCTAACAGTCAGATGTACCCTCTCTTGGTAGAGGTGCGAAGAAAATAATGCACTCGATAACGTCAACACATTATTCTATTCTTTAATGCAGTTATTTTACATTGAATAAGGAAATTCATCCTTTAGAAACACATCTAGTATGCTCATTGAGTACCATTTTATTTTGTCGAAAATGTGGAATCATGTAAAGTAAGTATTCAAATCTGCATGTGTCATTATTATATTTATAACGAACGCCGAAAATTTTGCATTTACATCTCCTGCGTGCCACATTTTCTAACATAATTTCGATTACAGGCTGCTCAACGATAATTTCTTACACTCACGTCGTGGTTTATGTCTACCATTCGTAATCTCCCTCGTCCTCTCTGCCTTCAACTGTGAAACAGAGATGTCTCAAACGCTACACAGCGCATGTTTAAATCTTAGCCCTTCAACGAGAGTGACGTGCCTCGTCAGTATTACCCATGTTCTTGATGCGGATGACAGGACGTCAAGCACCGCCTGTGAGTGACGAATTATCTCTTACTTTGAGAAGCAATCACTCCAGAAGGTTTTCTCCATTGTGCCTTTATACTGACCACTTGCGTGCAAGAAACACACATGTCCAATACTTGGAAATATATTTCGACAGACATATATACTGAGAGATGACAGTTTTAAAGTGTGTCACATCTAGCCTTCCTTATTTTTTGAAGTCACTAGTGAAGCAGTTCATCTCAGTTAGCAAGTGCAAATACAATTCATGGAAAAACAGGTAGTCCAGTCATGAGGTATGTGTCTGAACTTTGTAAAGGACGAAAGCGGAATTCGAAGAAAGGATGACACTCTCTAGCAAATAATGTGTGCGTAATTGTTTGATATAGGAAGAAATCGTAGGAATACGAGCGAATACCGAAAGTAAGAGCAAGTGAGACTAAAAAGAGTTGGTTGTAGGTCTAGTCGTATCAGACAGGCTGCTACACAGTTCCCACTCTCTGACGCTATCCCTCTGCTAACCGCCACGGGGACTTTTGGCTGCTCAGTTTCCCGCCTGGCCCGGTGCACCCCTCCTTAGCTAACCTGGTCGCCCAAGACTCCTCTTAAGCGACCATGTAGATGGCGATCTCAGTGCGGACGCCAGATCAACACAGGATGCTGCGAAACAGTACTCCCATCCTCAGACTATCCACTACACCCGGCCTCCAGGTCGCTGGATTACAGGAGCACGCCAACACTCCCAGCCGCCAGTGTAATCCATTCTACCGCTACTTTCCCTACAATCTGCGATGTCAGCGAACTATTTTTTTTTCCATACTCACAGGTTACTCGCCGATTTATCACGAAAACTAATGTGTATAGTGTACTTATTTATTTCTTACCTTCCGTTTCGACGAGAAAGTACACTGCCGAATATGAGACGAACTGTTGTTACCTTGTGGATCCACGTTGCAGTTTCAATCACGAATGCAATTCCTTCCATCACTTAGAGAAAGAAAAAAGCACTTTGGTAACTAATGGTAACGTCTCTAACAGTCAGATGTACCCTCTCTTGGTAGAGGTGCGAAGAAAATAATGCACTCGATAACGTCAACACATTATTCTATTCTTTAATGCAGTTATTTTACATTGAATAAGGAAATTCATCCTTTAGAAACACATCTAGTATGCTCATTGAGTACCATTTTATTTTGTCGAAAATGTGGAATCATGTAAAGTAAGTATTCAAATCTGCATGTGTCATTATTATATTTATAACGAATGCCGAAAATTTTGCATTTACATCTCCTGTATGCCACATTTTCTAACATAATTTCGATTACAGGCTGCTCAACGATAATTTCTTACACTCACGTCGTGGTTTATGTCTACCATTCGTAATCTCCCTCGTCCTCTCTGCCTTCAACTGTGAAACAGAGATGTCTCAAACGCTACACAGCGCATGTTTAAATCTTAGCCCTTCAACGAGAGTGACGTGCCTCGTCAGTATTATCCATGTTCTTGATGCGGATGACAGGACGTCAAGCACCGCCTGTGAGTGACGAATTATCTCTTACTTTGAGAAGCAATCACTCCAGAAGGTTTTCTCCATTGTGCCTTTATACTGACCACTTGCGTGCAAGAAACACACATGTCCAATACTTGGAAATAAATGTCGACAGACATATATACTGAGAGATGAAAGTTTTAAAGTGTGTCACATCTAGCCTTCCTTAGTTTTTGAAGTCACTAGTGAAGCAGTTCATCTCAGTTAGCAAGTGCAAATACAGTTCATGGAAAAACAGGTAGTCCAGTCATGAGGTATGTGTCTGAACTTTGTAAAGGACGAAAGCGGAATTCGAAGAAAGGATGACACTCTCTAGCAAATAATGTGTGCGTAATTGTTTGATATAGGAAGAAATCGTAGGAATATGAGCGAATACCGACAGTAAGAGCAAGTGAGACTAAAAAGAGTTGGGTGTAGGTCTGGTCGTATCAGACAGGCTGCTACACAGTTCCCACTCTCTCACGCTATCCCTCTGCTAACCGCCACGGGGACTTTTGGCTGCTCAGTTTCCTGCCTGGCCCGGTGCACCCCTCCTTAGCTAACCTGGTCGCCCAAGACTCCTCTTAAGCGACCATGTAGATGACGATCTCAGTGCGGACGCCAGATCAACACAGGATGCTGCGAAACAGTACTCCCATCCTCAGACTATCCACTACACCCGGCCTCCAGGTCGCTGGATTACAGGAGCACGCCAACACTCCCAGCCGCCAGTGTAATCCATTCTACCGCTACTTTACCTACAATCTGCGATGTCAGCGAACTATTTTTTTTTCCATACTCACAGGTTACTCGCCGATTTATCACGAAAACTAATGTGTATAGTGTACTTATTTATTTCTTACCTTCCGTTTCGACGAGAAAGTACACTGCCGAATATGAGACGAACTGTTGTTACCTTGTGGATCCACGTTGCAGTTTCAATCACGAATGCAATTCCTTCCATCACTTAGAGAAAGAAAAAAGCACTTTGGTAACTAATGGTAACGTCTCTAACAGTCAGATGTACCCTCTCTTGGTAGAGGTGCGAAGAAAATAATGCACTCGATAACGTCAACACATTATTCTATTCTTTAATGCAGTTATTTTACATTGAATAAGGAAATTCATCCTTTAGAAACACATCTAGTATGCTCATTGAGTACCATTTTATTTTGTCGAAAATGTGGAATCATGTAAAGTAAGTATTCAAATCTGCATGTGTCATTATTATATTTATAACGAATGCCGAAAATTTTGCATTTACATCTCCTGTGTGCCACATTTTCTAACATAATTTCGATTACAGGCTGCTCAACGATAATTTCTTACACTCACGTCGTGGTTTATGTCTACCATTCGTAATCTCCCTCGTCCTCTCTGCCTTCAACTGTGAAACAGAGATGTCTCAAACGCTACACAGCGCATGTTTAAATCTTAGCCCTTCAACGAGAGTGACGTGCCTCGTCAGTATTATCCATGTTCTTGATGCGGATGACAGGACGTCAAGCACCGCCTGTGAGTGACGAATTATCTCTTACTTTGAGAAGCAATCACTCCAGAAGGTTTTCTCCATTGTGCCTTTATACTGACCACTTGCGTGCAAGAAACACACATGTCCAATACTTGGAAATAAATGTCGACAGACATATATACTGAGAGATGAAAGTTTTAAAGTGTGTCACATCTAGCCTTCCTTATTTTTTGAAGTCACTAGTGAAGCAGTTCATCTCAGTTAGCAAGTGCAAATACAATTCATGGAAAAACAGGTAGTCCAGTCATGAGGTATGTGTCTGAACATTGTAAAGGACGAAAGCGGAATTCGAAGAAAGGATGACACTCTCTAGCAATTAATGTGTGCGTAATTGTTTGATATAGGAAGAAATCGTAGGAATATGAGCGAATACCGAAAGTAAGAGCAAGTGAGACTAAAAAGAGTTGGGTGTAGGTCTGGTCGTATCAGACAGGCTGCTACACAGTTCCCACTCTCTGACGCTATCCCTCTGCTAACCGCCACGGGGACTTTTGGCTGCTCAGTTTCCCGCCTGGCCCGTTGCACCCCTCCTTAGCTAACCTGGTCGCCCAAGACTCCTCTTAAGCGACCATGTAGATGGCGATCTCAGTGCGGACGCCAGATCAACACAGGATGCTGCGAAACAGTACTCCCATCCTCAGACTATCCACTACACCCGGCCTCCAGGTCGCTGGATTACAGGAGCACGCCAACACTCCCAGCCGCCAGTGTAATCCATTCTACCGCTACTTTCCCTACAATCTGCGATGTTAGCGAACTATTTTTTTTTCCATACTCACAGGTTACTCGCCGATTTATCACGAAAACTAATGTGTATAGTGTACTTATTTATTTCTTACCTTCCGTTTCGACGAGAAAGTACACTGCCGAATATGAGACGAACTGTTGTTACCTTGTGGATCCACGTTGCAGTTTCAATCACGAATGCAATTCCTTCCATCACTTAGAGAAAGAAAAAAGCACTTTGGTAACTAATGGTAACGTCTCTAACAGTCAGATGTACCCTCTCTTGGTAGAGGTGCGAAGAAAATAATGCACTCGATAACGTCAACACATTATTCTATTCTTTAATGCAGTTATTTTACATTGAATAAGGAAATTCATCCTTTAGAAACACATCTAGTATGCTCATTGAGTACCATTTTATTTTGTCGAAAATTTGGAATCATGTAAAGTAAGTATTCAAATCTGCATGTGTCATTATTATATTTATAACGAATGCCGAAAATTTTGCATTTACATCTCCTGTGTGCCACATTTTCTAACATAATTTCGATTACAGGCTGCTCAACGATAATTTCTTACACTCACGTCGTGGTTTATGTCTACCATTCGTAATCTCCCTCGTCCTCTCTGCCTTCAACTGTGAAACAGAGATGTCTCAAACGCTACACAGCGCATGTTTAAATCTTAGCCCTTCAACGAGAGTGACGTGCCTCGTCAGTATTATCCATGTTCTTGATGCGGATGACAGGCCTTCAAGCACCGCCTGTGAGTGACGAATTATCTCTTACTTTGAGAAGCAATCACTCCAGAAGGTTTTCTCCATTGTGCCTTTATACTGACCACTTGCGTGCAAGAAACACACATGTCCAATACTTGGAAATAAATTTCGACAGACATATATACTGAGAGATGACAGTTTTAAAGTGTGTCACATCTAGCTTTCCTTATTTTTTGAAGTCACTAGTGAAGCAGTTCATCTCAGTTAGCAAGTGCAAATACAATTCATGGAAAAACAGGTAGTCCAGTCATGAGGTATGTGTCTGAACTTTGTAAAGGACGAAAGCGGAATTCGAAGAAAGGATGACACTCTCTAGCAAATTATGTGTGCGTAATTCTTTGATCTAGGAAGAAATCGTAGGAATATGAGCGAATACCGAAAGTAAGAGCAAGTGAGACTAAAAAGAGTTGGGTGTAGGTCTGGTCGTATCAGACAGGCTGCTACACAGTTCCCACTCTCTGACGCTATCCCTCTGCTAACCGCCACGGGGACTTTTGGCTGCTCAGTTTCCCGCCTGGCCCGGTGCACCCCTCCTTAGCTAACCTGGTCGCCCAAGACTCCTCTTAAGCGACCATGTAGATGGCGATCTCAGTGCGGACGCCAGATCAACACAGGATGCTGCGAAACAGTACTCCCATCCTCAGACTATCCACTACACCCGGCCTCCAGGTCGCTGGATTACAGGAGCACGCCAACACTCCCAGCCGCCAGAGTAATCCATTCTACCGCTACTTTACCTACAATCTGCGATGTCAGCGAACTATTTTTTTTTCCATACTCACAGGTTACTCGCCGATTTATCACGAAAACTAATGTGTATAGTGTACTTATTTATTTCTTACCTTCCGTTTCGACGAGAAAGTACACTGCCGAATATGAGACGAACTGTTGTTACCTTGTGGATCCACGTTGCAGTTTCAATCACGAATGCAATTCCTTCCATCACTTAGAGAAAGAAAAAAGCACTTTGGTAACTAATGGTAACGTCTCTAACAGTCAGATGTACCCTCTCTTGGTAGAGGTGCGAAGAAAATAATGCACTCGATAACGTCAACACATTATTCTATTCTTTAATGCAGTTATTTTACATTGAATAAGGAAATTCATCCTTTAGAAACACATCTAGTATGCTCATTGTGTACCATTTTATTTTGTCGAAAATTTGGAATCATGTAAAGTAAGTATTCAAATCTGCATGTGTCATTATTATATTTATAACGAATGCCGAAAATTTTGCATTTACATCTCCTGTGTGCCACATTTTCTAACATAATTTCGATTACAGGCTGCTCAACGATAATTTCTTACACTCACGTCGTGGTTTATGTCTACCATTCGTAATCTCCCTCGTCCTCTCTGCCTTCAACTGTGAAACAGAGATGTCTCAAACGCTACACAGCGCATGTTTAAATCTTAGCCCTTCAACGAGAGTGACGTGCCTCGTCAGTATTATCCATGTTCTTGATGCGGATGACAGGCCTTCAAGCACCGCCTGTGAGTGACGAATTATCTCTTACTTTGAGAAGCAATCACTCCAGAAGGTTTTCTCCATTGTGCCTTTATACTGACCACTTGCGTGCAAGAAACACACATGTCCAATACTTGGAAATAAATTTCGACAGAGATATATACTGAGAGATGACAGTTTTAAAGTGTGTCACATCTAGCTTTCCTTATTTTTTGAAGTCACTAGTGAAGCAGTTCATCTCAGTTAGCAAGTGCAAATACAATTCATGGAAAAACAGGTAGTCCAGTCATGAGGTATGTGTCTGAACTTTGTAAAGGACGAAAGCGGAATTCGAAGAAAGGATGACACTCTCTAGCAATTAATGTGTGCGTAATTGTTTGATATAGGAAGAAATCGTAGGAATATGAGCGAATACCGAAAGTAAGAGCAAGTGAGACTAAAAAGAGTTGGGTGTAGGTCTGGTCGTATCAGACAGGCTGCTACACAGTTCCCACTCTCTGACGCTATCCCTCTGCTAACCGCCACGGGGACTTTTGGCTGCTCAGTTTCCTGCCTGGCCCGGTGCACCCCTCCTTAGCTAACCTGGTCGCCCAAGACTCCTCTTAAGCGACCATGTAGATGACGATCTCAGTGCGGACGCCAGATCAACACAGGATGCTGCGAAACAGTACTCCCATCCTCAGACTATCCACTACACCCGGCCTCCAGGTCGCTGGATTACAGGAGCACGCCAACACTCCCAGCCGCCAGTGTAATCCATTCTACCGCTACTTTACCTACAATCTGCGATGTCAGCGAACTATTTTTTTTTCCATACTCACAGGTTACTCGCCGATTTATCACGAAAACTAATGTGTATAGTGTACTTATTTATTTCTTACCTTCCGTTTCGACGAGAAAGTACACTGCCGAATATGAGACGAACTGTTGTTACCTTGTGGATCCACGTTGCAGTTTCAATCACGAATGCAATTCCTTCCATCACTTAGAGAAAGAAAAAAGCACTTTGGTAACTAATGGTAACGTCTCTAACAGTCAGATGTACCCTCTCTTGGTAGAGGTGCGAAAAAAAAATGCACTCGATAACGTCAACACATTATTCTATTCTTTAATGCAGTTATTTTACATTGAATAAGGAAATTCATCCTTTAGAAACACATCTAGTATGCTCATTGAGTACCATTTTATTTTGTCGAAAATGTGGAATCATGTAAAGTAAGTATTCAAATCTGCATGTGTCATTATTATATTTATAACGAATGCCGAAAATTTTGCATTTACATCTCCTGTGTGCCACATTTTCTAACATAATTTCGATTACAGGCTGCTCAACGATAATTTCTTACACTCACGTCGTGGTTTATGTCTACCATTCGTAATCTCCCTCGTCCTCTCTGCCTTCAACTGTGAAACAGAGATGTCTCAAACGCTACACAGCGCATGTTTAAATCTTAGCCCTTCAACGAGAGTGACGTGCCTCGTCAGTATTATCCATGTTCTTGATGCGGATGACAGGACGTCAAGCACCGCCTGTGAGTGACGAATTATCTCTTACTTTGAGAAGCAATCACTCCAGAAGGTTTTCTCCATTGTGCCTTTATACTGACCACTTGCGTGCAAGAAACACACATGTCCAATACTTGGAAATAAATTTCGACAGACATATATACTGAGAGATGACAGTTTTAAAGTGTGTCACATCTAGCCTTCCTTATTTTTTGAAGTCACTAGTGAAGCAGTTCATCTCAGTTAGCAAGTGCAAATACAATTCATGGAAAAACAGGTAGTCCAGTCATGAGGTATGTGTCTGAACTTTGTAAAGGACGAAAGCGGAATTCGAAGAAAGGATGACACTCTCTAGCAAATAATGTGTGCGTAATTCTTTGATCTAGGAAGAAATCGTAGGAATATGAGCGAATACCGAAAGTAAGAGCAAGTGAGACTAAAAAGAGTTGGGTGTAGGTCTGGTCGTATCAGACAGGCTGCTACACAGTTCCCACTCTCTGCCGCTATCCCTCTGCTAACCGCCACGGGGACTTTTGGCTGCTCAGTTTCCTGCCTGGCCCGGTGCACCCCTCCTTAGCTAACCTGGTCGCCCAAGACTCCTCTTAAGCGACCATGTAGATGGCGATCTCAGTGCGGACGCCAGATCAACACAGGATGCTGCGAAACAGTACTCCCATCCTCAGACTATCCACTACACCCGGCCTCCAGGTCGCTGGATTACAGGAGCACGCCAACACTCCCAGCCGCCAGTGTAATCCATTCTACCGCTACTTTACCTACAATCTGCGATGTCAGCGAACTATTTTTTTTTCCATACTCACAGGTTACTCGCCGATTTATCACGAAAACTAATGTGTATAGTGTACTTATTTATTTCTTACCTTCCGTTTCGACGAGAAAGTACACTGCCGAATATGAGACGAACTGTTGTTACCTTGTGGATCCACGTTGCAGTTTCAATCACGAATGCAATTCCTTCCATCACTTAGAGAAAGAAAAAAGCACTTTGGTAACTAATGGTAACGTCTCTAACAGTCAGATGTACCCTCTCTTGGTAGAGGTGCGAAGAAAATAATGCACTCGATAACGTCAACACATTATTCTATTCTTTAATGCAGTTATTTTATTTTGAATAAGGAAATTCATCCTTTAGAAACACATCTAGTATGCTCATTGAGTACCATTTTATTTTGTCGAAAATGTGGAATCATGTAAAGTAAGTATTCAAATCTGCATGTGTCATTATTATATTTATAACGAATGCCGAAAATTTTGCATTTACATCTCCTGTGTGCCACATTTTCTAACATAATTTCGATTACAGGCTGCTCAACGATAATTTCTTACACTCACGTCGTGGTTTATGTCTACCATTCGTAATCTCCCTCGTCCTCTCTGCCTTCAACTGTGAAACAGAGATGTCTCAAACGCTACACAGCGCATGTTTAAATCTTAGCCCTTCAACGAGAGTGACGTGCCTCGTCAGTATTATCCATGTTCTTGATGCGGATGACAGGACGTCAAGCACCGCCTGTGAGTGACGAATTATCTCTTACTTTGAGAAGCAATCACTCCAGAAGGTTTTCTCCATTGTGCCTTTATACTGACCACTTGCGTGCAAGAAACACACATGTCCAATACTTGGAAATAAATTTCGACAGACATATATACTGAGAGATGACAGTTTTAAAGTGTGTCACATCTAGCCTTCCTTATTTTTTGAAGTCACTAGTGAAGCAGTTCATCTCAGTTAGCAAGTGCAAATACAATTCATGGAAAAACAGGTAGTCCAGTCATGAGGTATGTGTCTGAACTTTGTAAAGGACGAAAGCGGAATTCGAATAAAGGATGACACTCTCTAGCAAATAATGTGAGCGTTATTCTTTGATCTAGGAAGAAATCGTAGGAATATGAGCGAATACCGAAAGTAAGAGCAAGTGAGACTAAAAAGAGTTGGGTGTAGGTCTGGTCGTATCAGACAGGCTGCTACACAGTTCCCACTCTCTGACGCTATCCCTCTGCTAACCGCCACGGGGACTTTTGGCTGCTCAGTTTCCTGCCTGGCCCGGTGCACCCCTCCTTAGCTAACCTGGTCGCCCAAGACTCCTCTTAAGCGACCATGTAGATGGCGATCTCAGTGCGGACGCCAGATCAACACAGGATGCTGCGAAACAGTACTCCCATCCTCAGACTATCCACTACACCCGGCCTCCAGGTCGCTGGATTACAGGAGCACGCCAACACTCCCAGCCGCCAGTGTAATCCATTCTACCGCTACTTTACCTACAATCTGCGATGTCAGCGAACTATTTTTTTTTCCATACTCACAGGTTACTCGCCGATTTATCACGAAAACTAATGTGTATAGTGTACTTATTTATTTCTTACCTTCCGTTTCGACGAGAAAGTACACTGCCGAATATGAGACGAACTGTTGTTACCTTGTGGATCCACGTTGCAGTTTCAATCACGAATGCAATTCCTTCCATCACTTAGAGAAAGAAAAAAGCACTTTGGTAACTAATGGTAACGTCTCTAACAGTCAGATGTACCCTCTCTTGGTAGAGGTGCGAAAAAAAAATGCACTCGATAACGTCAACACATTATTCTATTCTTTAATGCAGTTATTTTACATTGAATAAGGAAATTCATCCTTTAGAAACACATCTAGTATGCTCATTGAGTACCATTTTATTTTGTCGAAAATGTGGAATCATGTAAAGTAAGTATTCAAATCTGCATGTGTCATTATTATATTTATAACGAATGCCGAAAATTTTGCATTTACATCTCCTGTGTGCCACATTTTCTAACATAATTTCGATTACAGGCTGCTCAACGATAATTTCTTACACTCACGTCGTGGTTTATGTCTACCATTCGTAATCTCCCTCGTCCTCTCTGCCTTCAACTGTGAAACAGAGATGTCTCAAACGCTACACAGCGCATGTTTAAATCTTAGCCCTTCAACGAGAGTGACGTGCCTCGTCAGTATTATCCATGTTCTTGATGCGGATGACAGGACGTCAAGCACCGCCTGTGAGTGACGAATTATCTCTTACTTTGAGAAGCAATCACTCCAGAAGGTTTTCTCCATTGTGCCTTTATACTGACCACTTGCGTGCAAGAAACACACATGTCCAATACTTGGAAATAAATTTCGACAGACATATATACTGAGAGATGACAGTTTTAAAGTGTGTCACATCTAGCCTTCCTTATTTTTTGAAGTCACTAGTGAAGCAGTTCATCTCAGTTAGCAAGTGCAAATACAATTCATGGAAAAACAGGTAGTCCAGTCATGAGGTATGTGTCTGAACTTTGTAAAGGACGAAAGCGGAATTCGAAGAAAGGATGACACTCTCTAGCAAATAATGTGTGCGTAATTCTTTGATCTAGGAAGAAATCGTAGGAATATGAGCGAATACCGAAAGTAAGAGCAAGTGAGACTAAAAAGAGTTGGGTGTAGGTCTGGTCGTATCAGACAGGCTGCTACACAGTTCCCACTCTCTGCCGCTATCCCTCTGCTAACCGCCACGGGGACTTTTGGCTGCTCAGTTTCCTGCCTGGCCCGGTGCACCCCTCCTTAGCTAACCTGGTCGCCCAAGACTCCTCTTAAGCGACCATATTGATGGCGATCTCAGTGCGGACGCCAGATCAACACAGGATGCTGCGAAACAGTACTCCCATCCTCAGACTATCCACTACACCCGGCCTCCAGGTCGCTGGATTACAGGAGCACGCCAACACTCCCAGCCGCCAGTGTAATCCATTCTACCGCTACTTTACCTACAATCTGCGATGTCAGCGAACTATTTTTTTTTCCATACTCACAGGTTACTCGCCGATTTATCACGAAAACTAATGTGTATAGTGTACTTATTTATTTCTTACCTTCCGTTTCGACGAGAAAGTACACTGCCGAATATGAGACGAACTGTTGTTACCTTGTGGATCCACGTTGCAGTTTCAATCACGAATGCAATTCCTTCCATCACTTAGAGAAAGAAAAAAGCACTTTGGTAACTAATGGTAACGTCTCTAACAGTCAGATGTACCCTCTCTTGGTAGAGGTGCGAAGAAAATAATGCACTCGATAACGTCAACACATTATTCTATTCTTTAATGCAGTTATTTTATTTTGAATAAGGAAATTCATCCTTTAGAAACACATCTAGTATGCTCATTGAGTACCATTTTATTTTGTCGAAAATGTGGAATCATGTAAAGTAAGTATTCAAATCTGCATGTGTCATTATTATATTTATAACGAATGCCGAAAATTTTGCATTTACATCTCCTGTGTGCCACATTTTCTAACATAATTTCGATTACAGGCTGCTCAACGATAATTTCTTACACTCACGTCGTGGTTTATGTCTACCATTCGTAATCTCCCTCGTCCTCTCTGCCTTCAACTGTGAAACAGAGATGTCTCAAACGCTACACAGCGCATGTTTAAATCTTAGCCCTTCAACGAGAGTGACGTGCCTCGTCAGTATTATCCATGTTCTTGATGCGGATGACAGGACGTCAAGCACCGCCTGTGAGTGACGAATTATCTCTTACTTTGAGAAGCAATCACTCCAGAAGGTTTTCTCCATTGTGCCTTTATACTGACCACTTGCGTGCAAGAAACACACATGTCCAATACTTGGAAATAAATTTCGACAGACATATATACTGAGAGATGACAGTTTTAAAGTGTGTCACATCTAGCCTTCCTTATTTTTTGAAGTCACTAGTGAAGCAGTTCATCTCAGTTAGCAAGTGCAAATACAATTCATGGAAAAACAGGTAGTCCAGTCATGAGGTATGTGTCTGAACTTTGTAAAGGACGAAAGCGGAATTCGAATAAAGGATGACACTCTCTAGCAAATAATGTGAGCGTTATTCTTTGATCTAGGAAGAAATCGTAGGAATATGAGCGAATACCGAAAGTAAGAGCAAGTGAGACTAAAAAGAGTTGGGTGTAGGTCTGGTCGTATCAGACAGGCTGCTACACAGTTCCCACTCTCTGACGCTATCCCTCTGCTAACCGCCACGGGGACTTTTGGCTGCTCAGTTTCCTGCCTGGCCCGTTGCACCCCTCCTTAGCTAACCTGGTCGCCCAAGACTCCTCTTAAGCGACCATATTGATGGCGATCTCAGTGCGGACGCCAGATCAACACAGGATGCTGCGAAACAGTACTCCCATCCTCAGACTATCCACTACACCCGGCCTCCAGGTCGCTGGATTACAGGAGCACGCCAACACTCCCAGCCGCCAGTGTAATCCATTCTACCGCTACTTTACCTACAATCTGCGATGTCAGCGAACTATTTTTTTTTCCATACTCACAGGTTACTCGCCGATTTATCACGAAAACTAATGTGTATAGTGTACTTATTTATTTCTTACCTTCCGTTTCGACGAGAAAGTACACTGCCGAATATGAGACGAACTGTTGTTACCTTGTGGATCCACGTTGCAGTTTCAATCACGAATGCAATTCCTTCCATCACTTAGAGAAAGAAAAAACCACTTTGGTAACTAATGGTAACGTCTCTAACAGTCAGATGTACCCTCTCTTGGTAGAGGTGCGAAGAAAATAATGCACTCGATAACGTCAACACGTTATTCTATTCTTTAATGCAGTTATTTTACATTGAATAAGGAAATTCATCCTTTAGAAACACATCTAGTATGCTCATTGAGTACCATTTTATTTTGTCGAAAATGTGGAATCATGTAAAGTAAGTATTCAAATCTGCATGTGTCATTATTATATTTATAACGAATGCCGAAAATTTTGCATTTACATCTCCTGTGTGCCACATTTTCTAACATAATTTCGATTACAGGCTGCTCAACGATAATTTCTTACACTCACGTCGTGGTTTATGTCTACCATTCGTAATCTCCCTCGTCCTCTCTGCCTTCAACTGTGAAACAGAGATGTCTCAAACGCTACACAGCGCATGTTTAAATCTTAGCCCTTCAACGAGAGTGACGTGCCTCGTCAGTATTATCCATGTTCTTGATGCGGATGACAGGACGTCAAGCACCGCCTGTGAGTGACGAATTATCTCTTACTTTGAGAAGCAATCACTCCAGAAGGTTTTCTCCATTGTGCCTTTATACTGACCACTTGCGTGCAAGAAACACACATGTCCAATACTTGGAAATAAATTTCGACAGACATATATACTGAGAGATGACAGTTTTAAAGTGTGTCACATCTAGCCTTCCTTATTTTTTGAAGTCACTAGTGAAGCAGTTCATCTCAGTTAGCAAGTGCAAATACAATTCATGGAAAAACAGGTAGTCCAGTCATGAGGTATGTGTCTGAACTTTGTAAAGGACGAAAGCGGAATTCGAAGAAAGGATGACACTCTCTAGCAAATAATGTGTGCGTAATTCTTTGATCTAGGAAGAAATCGTAGGAATATGAGCGAATACCGAAAGTAAGAGCAAGTGAGACTAAAAAGAGTTGGGTGTAGGTCTGGTCGTATCAGACAGGCTGCTACACAGTTCCCACTCTCTGACGCTATCCCTCTGCTAACCGCCACGGGGACTTTTGGCTGCTCAGTTTCCCGCCTGGCCCGGTGCACCCCTCCTTAGCTAACCTGGTCGCCCAAGACTCCTCTTAAGCGACCATGTAGATGGCGATCTCAGTGCGGACGCCAGATCAACACAGGATGCTGCGAAACAGTACTCCCATCCTCAGACTATCCACTACACCCGGCCTCCAGGTCGCTGGATTACAGGAGCACGCCAACACTCCCAGCCGCCAGAGTAATCCATTCTACCGCTACTTTACCTACAATCTGCGATGTCAGCGAACTATTTTTTTTTCCATACTCACAGGTTACTCGCCGATTTATCACGAAAACTAATGTGTATAGTGTACTTATTTATTTCTTACCTTCCGTTTCGACGAGAAAGTACACTGCCGAATATGAGACGAACTGTTGTTACCTTGTGGATCCACGTTGCAGTTTCAATCACGAATGCAATTCCTTCCATCACTTAGAGAAAGAAAAAAGCACTTTGGTAACTAATGGTAACGTCTCTAACAGTCAGATGTACCCTCTCTTGGTAGAGGTGCGAAGAAAATAATGCACTCGATAACGTCAACACATTATTCTATTCTTTAATGCAGTTATTTTACATTGAATAAGGAAATTCATCCTTTAGAAACACATCTAGTATGCTCATTGTGTACCATTTTATTTTGTCGAAAATTTGGAATCATGTAAAGTAAGTATTCAAATCTGCATGTGTCATTATTATATTTATAACGAATGCCGAAAATTTTGCATTTACATCTCCTGTGTGCCACATTTTCTAACATAATTTCGATTACAGGCTGCTCAACGATAATTTCTTACACTCACGTCGTGGTTTATGTCTACCATTCGTAATCTCCCTCGTCCTCTCTGCCTTCAACTGTGAAACAGAGATGTCTCAAACGCTACACAGCGCATGTTTAAATCTTAGCCCTTCAACGAGAGTGACGTGCCTCGTCAGTATTATCCATGTTCTTGATGCGGATGACAGGCCTTCAAGCACCGCCTGTGAGTGACGAATTATCTCTTACTTTGAGAAGCAATCACTCCAGAAGGTTTTCTCCATTGTGCCTTTATACTGACCACTTGCGTGCAAGAAACACACATGTCCAATACTTGGAAATAAATTTCGACAGAGATATATACTGAGAGATGACAGTTTTAAAGTGTGTCACATCTAGCTTTCCTTATTTTTTGAAGTCACTAGTGAAGCAGTTCATCTCAGTTAGCAAGTGCAAATACAATTCATGGAAAAACAGGTAGTCCAGTCATGAGGTATGTGTCTGAACTTTGTAAAGGACGAAAGCGGAATTCGAAGAAAGGATGACACTCTCTAGCAATTAATGTGTGCGTAATTGTTTGATATAGGAAGAAATCGTAGGAATATGAGCGAATACCGAAAGTAAGAGCAAGTGAGACTAAAAAGAGTTGGGTGTAGGTCTGGTCGTATCAGACAGGCTGCTACACAGTTCCCACTCTCTGACGCTATCCCTCTGCTAACCGCCACGGGGACTTTTGGCTGCTCAGTTTCCTGCCTGGCCCGGTGCACCCCTCCTTAGCTAACCTGGTCGCCCAAGACTCCTCTTAAGCGACCATGTAGATGACGATCTCAGTGCGGACGCCAGATCAACACAGGATGCTGCGAAACAGTACTCCCATCCTCAGACTATCCACTACACCCGGCCTCCAGGTCGCTGGATTACAGGAGCACGCCAACACTCCCAGCCGCCAGTGTAATCCATTCTACCGCTACTTTACCTACAATCTGCGATGTCAGCGAACTATTTTTTTTTCCATACTCACAGGTTACTCGCCGATTTATCACGAAAACTAATGTGTATAGTGTACTTATTTATTTCTTACCTTCCGTTTCGACGAGAAAGTACACTGCCGAATATGAGACGAACTGTTGTTACCTTGTGGATCCACGTTGCAGTTTCAATCACGAATGCAATTCCTTCCATCACTTAGAGAAAGAAAAAAGCACTTTGGTAACTAATGGTAACGTCTCTAACAGTCAGATGTACCCTCTCTTGGTAGAGGTGCGAAAAAAAAATGCACTCGATAACGTCAACACATTATTCTATTCTTTAATGCAGTTATTTTACATTGAATAAGGAAATTCATCCTTTAGAAACACATCTAGTATGCTCATTGAGTACCATTTTATTTTGTCGAAAATGTGGAATCATGTAAAGTAAGTATTCAAATCTGCATGTGTCATTATTATATTTATAACGAATGCCGAAAATTTTGCATTTACATCTCCTGTGTGCCACATTTTCTAACATAATTTCGATTTCAGGCTGCTCAACGATAATTTCTTACACTCACGTCGTGGTTTATGTCTACCATTCGTAATCTCCCTCGTCCTCTCTGCCTTCAACTGTGAAACAGAGATGTCTCAAACGCTACACAGCGCATGTTTAAATCTTAGCCCTTCAACGAGAGTGACGTGCCTCGTCAGTATTATCCATGTTCTTGATGCGGATGACAGGACGTCAAGCACCGCCTGTGAGTGACGAATTATCTCTTACTTTGAGAAGCAATCACTCCAGAAGGTTTTCCCCATTGTGCCTTTATACTGACCACTTGCGTGCAAGAAACACACATGTCCAATACTTGGAAATAAACTTCGACAGACATATATACTGAGAGATGACAGTTTTAAAGTGTGTCACATCTAGCCTTCCTTATTTTTTGAAGTCACTAGTGAAGCAGTTCATCTCAGTTAGCAAGTGCAAATACAATTCATGGAAAAACAGGTAGTCCAGTCATGAGGTATGTGTCTGAACTTTGTAAAGGACGAAAGCGGAATTCGAAGAAAGGATGACACTCTCTAGCAAATAATGTGTGCGTAATTCTTTGATCTAGGAAGAAATCGTAGGAATATGAGCGAATACCGAAAGTAAGAGCAAGTGAGACTAAAAAGAGTTGTGTGTAGGTCTGGTCGTATCAGACAGGCTGCTACACAGTTCCCACTCTCTGACGCTATCCCTCTGCTAACCGCCACGGGGACTTTTGGCTGCTCAGTTTCCTGCCTGGCCCGGTGCACCCCTCCTTAGCTAACCTGGTCGCCCAAGACTCCTCTTAAGCGACCATGTAGATGGCGATCTCAGTGCGGACGCCAGATCAACACAGGATGCTGCGAAACAGTACTCCCATCCTCAGACTATCCACTACACCCGGCCTCCAGGTCGCTGGATTACAGGAGCACGCCAACACTCCCAGCCGCCAGTGTAATCCATACTACCGCTACTTTACCTACAATCTGCGATGTCAGCGAACTATTTTTTTTCCATACTCACAAGTTACTCGCCGATTTATCACGAAAACTAATGTGTATAGTGTACTTATTTATTTCTTACCTTCCGTTTCGACGAGAAAGTAGACTGCCGAATATGAGACGAACTGTTGTTACCTTGTGGATCCACGTTGCAGTTTCAATCACGAATGCAATTCCTTCCATCACTTACAGAAAGAAAAAAGCACTTTGGTAACTAATGGTAACGTCTCTAACAGTCAGATGTACCCTCTCTTGGTAGAGGTGCGAAGAAAATAATGCACTCGATAACGTCAACACATTATTCTATTCTTTAATGCAGTTATTTTACATTGAATAAGGAAATTCATCCTTTAGAAACACATCTAGTATGCTCATTGAGTACCGTTTTATTTTGTCGAAAATGTGGAATCATGTAAAGTAAGTATTCAAATCTGCATGTGTCATTATTATATTTATAACGAATGCCGAAAATTTTGCATTTACATCTCCTGTGTGCCACATTTTCTAACATAATTTCGATTACAGGCTGCTCAACGATAATTTCTTACACTCACGTCGTGGTATATGTCTACCATTCGTAATCTCCCTCGTCCTCTCTGCCTTCAACTGTGAAACAGAGATGTCTCAAACGCTACACAGCGCATGTTTAAATCTTAGCCCTTCAACGAGAGTGACGTGCCTCGTCAGTATTATCCATGTTCTTGATGCGGATGACAGGACGTCAAGCACCGCCTGTGAGTGACGAATTATCTCTTACTTTGAGAAGCAATCACTCCAGAAGGTTTTCTCCATTGTGCCTTTATACTGACCACTTGCGTGCAAGAAACACACATGTCCAATACTTGGAAATAAATTTCGACAGACATATATACTGAGAGATGACAGTTTTAAAGTGTGTCACATCTAGCCTTCCTTATTTTTTGAAGTCACTAGTGAAGCAGTTCATCTCAGTTAGCAAGTGCAAATACAATTCATGGAAAAACAGGTAGTCCAGTCATGAGGTATGTGTCTGAACTTTGTAAAGGACGAAAGCGGAATTCGAAGAAAGGATGACACTCTCTAGCAAATAATGTGTGCGTAATTCTTTGATCTAGGAAGAAATCGTAGGAATATGAGCGAATACCGAAAGTAAGAGCAAGTGAGACTAAAAAGAGTTGGGTGTAGGTCTGGTCGTATCAGACAGGCTGCTACACAGTTCCCACTCTCTGACGCTATCCCTCTGCTAACCGCCACGAGGACTTTTGGCTGCTCAGTTTCCCGCCTGGCCCGGTGCACCCCTCCTTACCTAACCTGGTCGCCCAAGACTCCTCTTAAGCGACCATGTAGATGGCGATCTCAGTGCGGACGCCAGATCAACACAGGATGCTGCGAAACAGTACTCCCATCCTCAGACTATCCACTACACCCGGCCTCCAGGTCGCTGGATTACAGGAGCACGCCAACACTCCCAGCCGCCAGTGTAATCCATTCTACCGCTACTTTACCTACAATCTGCGATGTCAGCGAACTATTTTTTTTTCCATACTCACAGGTTACTCGCCGATTTATCACGAAAACTAATGTGTATAGTGTACTTATTTATTTCTTACCTTCCGTTTCGACGAGAAAGTACACTGCCGAATATGAGACGAACTGTTGTTACCTTGTGGATCCACGTTGCAGTTTCAATCACGAATGCAATTCCTTCCATCACTTAGAGAAAGAAAAAAGCACTTTGGTAACTAATGGTAACGTCTCTAACAGTCAGATGTACCCTCTCTTGGTAGAGGTGCGAAGAAAATAATGCACTCGATAACGTCAACACATTATTCTATTCTTTCATGCAGTTATTTTACATTGAATAAGGAAATTCATCCTTTAGAAACACATCTAGTATGCTCATTGAGTACCATTTTATTTTGTCGAAAATGTGGAATCATGTAAAGTAAGTATTCAAATCTGCATGTGTCATTATTATATTTATAACGAATGCCGAAAATTTTGCATTTACATCTCCTGTGTGCCACATTTTCTAACATAATTTCGATTACAGGCTGCTCAACGATAATTTCTTACACTCACGTCGTGGTTTATGTCTACCATTCGTAATCTCCCTCGTCCTCTCTGCCTTCAACTGTGAAACAGAGATGTCTCAAACGCTACACAGCGCATGTTTAAATCTTAGCCCTTCAACGAGAGTGACGTGCCTCGTCAGTATTATCCATGTTCTTGATGCGGATGACAGGACGTCAAGCACCGCCTGTGAGTGACGAATTATCTCTTACTTTGAGAAGCAATCACTCCAGAAGGTTTTCTCCATTGTGCCTTTATACTGACCACTTGCGTGCAAGAAACACACATGTCCAATACTTGGAAATAAATTTCGACAGACATATATACTGAGAGATGACAGTTTTAAAGTGTGTCACATCTAGCCGTCCTTATTTTTTGAAGTCACTAGTGAAGCAGTTCATCTCAGTTAGCAAGTGCAAATACAATTCATGGAAAAACAGGTAGTCCAGTCATGAGGTATGTGTCTGAACTTTGTAAAGGACGAAAGCGGAATTCGAAGAAAGGATGACACTCTCTAGCAAATAATGTGTGCGTAATTGTTTGATCTAGGAAGAAATCGTAGGAATATGAGCGAATACCGAAAGTAAGAGCAAGTGAGACTAAAAAGAGTTGGGTGTAGGTCTGGTCGTATCAGACAGGCTGCTACACAGTTCCCACTCTCTGACGCTATCCCTCTGCTAACCGCCACGGGGACTTTTGGCTGCTCAGTTTCCCGCCTGGCCCGGTGCACCCCTCCTTAGCTAACCTGGTCGCCCAAGACTCCTCTTAAGCGACCATGTAGATGGCGATCTCAGTGCGGACGCCAGATCAACACATGATGCTGCGAAACAGTACTCCCATCCTCAGACTATCCACTACACCCGGCCTCCAGGTCGCTGGATTACAGGAGCACGCCAACACTCCCAGCCGCCAGAGTAATCCATTCTACCGCTACTTTACCTACAATCTGCGATGTCAGCGAACTATTTTTTTTTCCATACTCACAGGTTACTCGCCGATTTATCACGAAAACTAATGTGTATAGTGTACTTATTTATTTCTTACCTTCCGTTTCGACGAGAAAGTAGACTGCCGAATATGAGACGAACTGTTGTTACCTTGTGGATCCACGTTGCAGTTTCAATCACGAATGCAATTCCTTCCATCACTTAGAGAAAGAAAAAAGCACTTTGGTAACTAATGGTAACGTCTCTAACAGTCAGATGTACCCTCTCTTGGTAGAGGTGCGAAGAAAATAATGCACTCGATAACGTCAACACATTATTCTATTCTTTAATGCAGTTATTTTACATTGAATAAGGAAATTCATCCTTTAGAAACACATCAAGTATGCTCATTGAGTACCATTTTATTTTGTCGAAAATTTGGAATCATGTAAAGTAAGTATTCAAATCTGCATGTGTCATTATTATATTTATAACGAATGCCGAAAATTTTGCATTTACATCTCCTGTGTGCCACATTTTCTAACATAATTTCGATTACAGGCTGCTCAACGATAATTTCTTACACTCACGTCGTGGTTTATGTCTACCATTCGTAATCTCCCTCGTCCTCTCTGCCTTCAACTGTGAAACAGAGATGCCTCAAACGCTACACAGCGCATGTTTAAATCTTAGCCCTTCAACGAGAGTGACGTGCCTCGTCAGTATTATCCATGTTCTTGATGCGGATGACAGGACGTCAAGCACCGCCTGTGAGTGACGAATTATCTCTTACTTTGAGAAGCAATCACTCCAGAAGGTTTTCTCCATTGTGCCTTTATACTGACCACTTGCGTGCAAGAAACACACATGTCCAATACTTGGAAATAAATTTCGACAGACATATATACTGAGAGATGACAGTTTTAAAGTGTGTCACATCTAGCTTTCCTTATTTTTTGAAGTCACTAGTGAAGCAGTTCATCTCAGTTAGCAAGTGCAAATACAATTCATGGAAAAACAGGTAGTCCAGTCATGAGGTATGTGTCTGAACTTTGTAAAGGACGAAAGCGGAATTCGAAGAAAGGATGACACTCTCTAGCAAATAATGTGTGCGTAATTCTTTGATCTAGGAAGAAATCGTAGGAATATGAGCGAATACCGAAAGTAAGAGCAAGTGAGACTAAAAAGAGTTGGGTGTAGGTCTGGTCGTATCAGACAGGCTGCTACACAGTTCCCACTCTCTGACGCTATCCCTCTGCTAACCGCCACGAGGACTTTTGGCTGCTCAGTTTCCCGCCTGGCCCGGTGCACCCCTCCTTAGCTAACCTGGTCGCCCAAGACTCCTCTTAAGCGACCATGTAGATGGCGATCTCAGTGCGGACGCCAGATCAACACAGGATGCTGCGAAACAGTACTCCCATCCTCAGACTATCCACTACACCCGGCCTCCAGGTCGCTGGATTACAGGAGCACGCCAACACTCCCAGCCGCCAGTGTAATCCATTCTACCGCTACTTTACCTACAATCTGCGATGTCAGCGAACTATTTTTTTTTCCATACTCACAGGTTACTCGCCGATTTATCACGAAAACTAATGTGTATAGTGTACTTATTTATTTCTTACCTTCCGTTTCGACGAGAAAGTACACTGCCGAATATGAGACGAACTGTTGTTACCTTGTGGATCCACGTTGCAGTTTCATTCACGAATGCAATTCCTTCCATCACTTAGAGAAAGAAAAAAGCACTTTGGTAACTAATGGTAACGTCTCTAACAGTCAGATGTACCCTCTCTTGGTAGAGGTGCGAAGAAAATAATGCACTCGATAACGTCAACACATTATTCTATTCTTTAATGCAGTTATTTTACATTGAATAAGGAAATTCATCCTTTAGAAACACATCTAGTATGCTCATTGAGTACCATTTTATTTTGTCGAAAATGTGGAATCATGTAAAGTAAGTATTCAAATCTGCATGTGTCATTATTATATTTATAACGAATGCCGAAAATTTTGCATTTACATCTCCTGTGTGCCACATTTTCTAACATAATTTCGATTACAGGCTGCTCAACGATAATTTCTTACACTCACGTCGTGGTTTATGTCTACCATTCGTAATCTCCCTCGTCCTCTCTGCCTTCAACTGTGAAACAGAGATGTCTCAAACGCTACACAGCGCATGTTTAAATCTTAGCCCTTCAACGAGAGTGACGTGCCTCGTCAGTATTATCCATGTTCTTGATGCGGATGACAGGACGTCAAGCACCGCCTGTGAGTGACGAATTATCTCTTACTTTGAGAAGCAATCACTCCAGAAGGTTTTCTCCATTGTGCCTTTATACTGACCACTTGCGTGCAAGAAACACACATGTCCAATACTTGGAAATAAATTTCGACAGACATATATACTGAGAGATGACAGTTTTAAAGTGTGTCACATCTAGCCTTCCTTATTTTTTGAAGTCACTAGTGAAGCAGTTCATCTCAGTTAGCAAGTGCAAATACAATTCATGGAAAAACAGGTAGTCCAGTCATGAGGTATGTGTCTGAACTTTGTAAAGGACGAAAGCGGAATTCGAAGAAAGGATGACACTCTCTAGCAAATAATGTGTGCGTAATTCTTTGATCTAGGAAGAAATCGTAGGAATATGAGCGAATACCGAAAGTAAGAGCAAGTGAGACTAAAAAGAGTTGGGTGTAGGTCTGGTCGTATCAGACAGGCTGCTACACAGTTCCCACTCTCTGACGCTATCCCTCTGCTAACCGCCACGGGGACTTTTGGCTGCTCAGTTTCCCGCCTGGCCCGGTGCACCCCTCCTTAGCTAACCTGGTCGCCCAAGACTCCTCTTAAGCGACCATGTAGATGGCGATCTCAGTGCGGACGCCAGATCAACACAGGATGCTGCGAAACAGTACTCCCATCCTCAGACTATCCACTACACCCGGCCTCCAGGTCGCTGGATTACAGGAGCACGCCAACACTCCCAGCCGCCAGAGTAATCCATTCTACCGCTACTTTACCTACAATCTGCGATGTCAGCGAACTATTTTTTTTTCCATACTCACAGGTTACTCGCCGATTTATCACGAAAACTAATGTGTATAGTGTACTTATTTATTTCTTACCTTCCGTTTCGACGAGAAAGTACACTGCCGAATATGAGACGAACTGTTGTTACCTTGTGGATCCACGTTGCAGTTTCAATCACGAATGCAATTCCTTCCATCACTTAGAGAAAGAAAAAAGCACTTTGGTAACTAATGGTAACGTCTCTAACAGTCAGATGTACCCTCTCTTGGTAGAGGTGCGAAGAAAATAATGCACTCGATAACGTCAACACATTATTCTATTCTTTAATGCAGTTATTTTACATTGAATAAGGAAATTCATCCTTTAGAAACACATCTAGTATGCTCATTGTGTACCATTTTATTTTGTCGAAAATTTGGAATCATGTAAAGTAAGTATTCAAATCTGCATGTGTCATTATTATATTTATAACGAATGCCGAAAATTTTGCATTTACATCTCCTGTGTGCCACATTTTCTAACATAATTTCGATTACAGGCTGCTCAACGATAATTTCTTACACTCACGTCGTGGTTTATGTCTACCATTCGTAATCTCCCTCGTCCTCTCTGCCTTCAACTGTGAAACAGAGATGTCTCAAACGCTACACAGCGCATGTTTAAATCTTAGCCCTTCAACGAGAGTGACGTGCCTCGTCAGTATTATCCATGTTCTTGATGCGGATGACAGGCCTTCAAGCACCGCCTGTGAGTGACGAATTATCTCTTACTTTGAGAAGCAATCACTCCAGAAGGTTTTCTCCATTGTGCCTTTATGCTGACCACTTGCGTGCAAGAAACACACATGTCCAATACTTGGAAATAAATTTCGACAGACATATATACTGAGAGATGACAGTTTTAAAGTGTGTCACATCTAGCCTTCCTTATTTTTTGAAGTCACTAGTGAAGCAGTTCATCTCAGTTAGCAAGTGCAAATACAATTCATGGAAAAACAGGTAGTCCAGTCATGAGGTATGTGTCTGAACTTTGTAAAGGACGAAAGCGGAATTCGAAGAAAGGATGACACTCTCTAGCAAATAATGTGTGCGTAATTGTTTGATCTAGGAAGAAATCGTAGGAATATGAGCGAATACCGAAAGTAAGAGCAAGTGAGACTAAAAAGAGTTGGGTGTAGGTCTGGTCGTATCAGACAGGCTGCTACACAGTTCCCACTCTCTGACGCTATCCCTCTGCTAACCGCCACGGGGACTTTTGGCTGCTCAGTTTCCCGCCTGGCCCGGTGCACCCCTCCTTAGCTAACCTGGTCGCCCAAGACTCCTCTTAAGCGACCATGTAGATGGCGATCTCAGTGCGGACGCCAGATCAACACATGATGCTGCGAAACAGTACTCCCATCCTCAGACTATCCACTACACCCGGCCTCCAGGTCGCTGGATTACAGGAGCACGCCAACACTCCCAGCCGCCAGAGTAATCCATTCTACCGCTACTTTACCTACAATCTGCGATGTCAGCGAACTATTTTTTTTTCCATACTCACAGGTTACTCGCCGATTTATCACGAAAACTAATGTGTATAGTGTACTTATTTATTTCTTACCTTCCGTTTCGACGAGAAAGTAGACTGCCGAATATGAGACGAACTGTTGTTACCTTGTGGATCCACGTTGCAGTTTCAATCACGAATGCAATTCCTTCCATCACTTAGAGAAAGAAAAAAGCACTTTGGTAACTAATGGTAACGTCTCTAACAGTCAGATGTACCCTCTCTTGGTAGAGGTGCGAAGAAAATAATGCACTCGATAACGTCAACACATTATTCTATTCTTTAATGCAGTTATTTTACATTGAATAAGGAAATTCATCCTTTAGAAACACATCTAGTATGCTCATTGTGTACCATTTTATTTTGTCGAAAATTTGGAATCATGTAAAGTAAGTATTCAAATCTGCATGTGTCATTATTATATTTATAACGAATGCCGAAAATTTTGCATTTACATCTCCTGTGTGCCACAAACATAATTTCGATTACAGGCTGAGCAACGATAATTTCTTACACTCACGTCGTGGTTTATGCCTACCATTCGTAATCTCCCTCGTCCTCTCTGCCTTCAACTGTGAAACAGAGATGTCTCCAACGCTACACAGCGCATGTTTAAATCTTAGCCTTTCAACGAGAGTGACGTGCCTCGTCAGTATTCTCCATGTTCTTGATGCGGATGACAGGACGTCAAGCACCGCCTGTGAGTCACGAATTATCTCCTACTTTGAGAAGCAATCACTCCAGAAGGTTTTCTCCTTTGTGCCTTTATACTGACCACTTGCGTGCAAGAAACACACATGTCCAATACTCGGAAATAAATTTCGACAGACATATATACTGAGAGATGACAGTTTTAAAGTGTGTCACATCTAGCTTTCCTTATTTTTTGAAGTCACTAGTGAAGCAGTTCATCTCAGTTAGCAAGTGCAAATACAATTCATGGAAAAACAGGTAGTCCAGTCATGAGGTATGTGTCTGAACTTTGTAAAGGACGAAAGCGGAATTCGAAGAAAGGATGACACTCTCTAGCAAATAATGTGTGCGTAATTCTTTGATCTAGGAAGAAATCGTAGGAATATGAGCGAATACCGAAAGTAAGAGCAAGTGAGACTAAAAAGAGTTGGGTGTAGGTCTGGTCGTATCAGACAGGCTGCTACACAGTTCCCACTCTCTGACGCTATCCCTCTGCTAACCGCCACGAGGACTTTTGGCTGCTCAGTTTCCCGCCTGGCCCGGTGCACCCCTCCTTAGCTAACCTGGTCGCCCAAGACTCCTCTTAAGCGACCATGTAGATGGCGATCTCAGTGCGGACGCCAGATCAACACAGGATGCTGCGAAACAGTACTCCCATCCTCAGACTATCCACTACACCCGGCCTCCAGGTCGCTGGATTACAGGAGCACGCCAACACTCCCAGCCGCCAGTGCAATCCATTCTACCGCTACTTTACCTACAATCTGCGATGTCAGCGAACTATTTTTTTTTCCATACTCACAGGTTACTCGCCGATTTATCACGAAAACTAATGTGTATAGTGTACTTATTTATTTCTTACCTTCCGTTTCGACGAGAAAGTACACTGCCGAATATGAGACGAACTGTTGTTACCTTGTGGATCCACGTTGCAGTTTCATTCACGAATGCAATTCCTTCCATCACTTAGAGAAAGAAAAAAGCACTTTGGTAACTAATGGTAACGTCTCTAACAGTCAGATGTACCCTCTCTTGGTAGAGGTGCGAAGAAAATAATGCACTCGATAACGTCAACACATTATTCTATTCTTTAATGCAGTTATTTTACATTGAATAAGGAAATTCATCCTTTAGAAACACATCTAGTATGCTCATTGAGTACCGTTTTATTTTGTCGAAAATGTGGAATCATGTAAAGTAAGTATTCAAATCTGCATGTGTCATTATTATATTTATAACGAATGCCGAAAATTTTGCATTTACATCTCCTGTGTGCCACATTTTCTAACATAATTTCGATTACAGGCTGCTCAACGATAATTTCTTACACTCACGTCGTGGTATATGTCTACCATTCGTAATCTCCCTCGTCCTCTCTGCCTTCAACTGTGAAACAGAGATGTCTCAAACGCTACACAGCGCATGTTTAAATCTTAGCCCTTCAACGAGAGTGACGTGCCTCGTCAGTATTATCCATGTTCTTGATGCGGATGACAGGACGTCAAGCACCGCCTGTGAGTGACGAATTATCTCTTACTTTGAGAAGCAATCACTCCAGAAGGTTTTCTCCATTGTGCCTTTATACTGACCACTTGCGTGCAAGAAACACACATGTCCAATACTTGGAAATAAATTTCGACAGACATATATACTGAGAGATGACAGTTTTAAAGTGTGTCACATCTAGCCTTCCTTATTTTTTGAAGTCACTAGTGAAGCAGTTCATCTCAGTTAGCAAGTGCAAATACAATTCATGGAAAAACAGGTAGTCCAGTCATGAGGTATGTGTCTGAACTTTGTAAAGGACGAAAGCGGAATTCGAAGAAAGGATGACACTCTCTAGCAAATAATGTGTGCGTAATTGTTTGATCTAGGAAGAAATCGTAGGAATATGAGCGAATACCGAAAGTAAGAGCAAGTGAGACTAAAAAGAGTTGGGTGTAGGTCTGGTCGTATCAGACAGGCTGCTACACAGTTCCCACTCTCTGACGCTATCCCTCTGCTAACCGCCACGGGGACTTTTGGCTGCTCAGTTTCCCGCCTGGCCCGGTGCACCCCTCCTTAGCTAACCTGGTCGCCCAAGACTCCTCTTAAGCGACCATGTAGATGGCGATCTCAGTGCGGTCGCCAGATCAACACAGGATGCTGCGAAACAGTACTCCCATCCTCAGACTATCCACTACACCCGGCCTCCAGGTCGCTGGATTACAGGAGCACGCCAACACTCCCAGCCGCCAGTGTAATCCATTCTACCGCTACTTTACTTACAATCTGCGATGTCAGCGAACTATTTTTTTTTCCATACTCACAGGTTACTCGCCGATTTATCACGAAAACTAATGTGTATAGTGTACTTATTTATTTCTTACCTTCCGTTTCGACGAGAAAGTACACTGCCGAATATGAGACGAACTGTTGTTACCTTGTGGATCCACGTTGCAGTTTCAATCACGAATGCAATTCCTTCCATCACTTAGAGAAAGAAAAAAGCACTTTGGTAACTAATGGTAACGTCTCTAACAGTCAGATGTACCCTCTCTTGGTAGAGGTGCGAAGAAAATAATGCACTCGATAACGTCAACACATTATTCTATTCTTTAATGCAGTTATTTTACATTGAATAAGGAAATTCATCCTTTAGAAACACATCTAGTATGCTCATTGTGTACCATTTTATTTTGTCGAAAATTTGGAATCATGTAAAGTAAGTATTCAAATCTGCATGTGTCATTATTATATTTATAACGAATGCCGAAAATTTTGCATTTACATCTCCTGTGTGCCACATTTTCTAACATAATTTCGATTACAGGCTGCTCAACGATAATTTCTTACACTCACGTCGTGGTTTATGTCTACCATTCGTAATCTCCCTCGTCCTCTCTGCCTTCAACTGTGAAACAGAGATGTCTCAAACGCTACACAGCGCATGTTTAAATCTTAGCCCTTCAACGAGAGTGACGTGCCTCGTCAGTATTATCCATGTTCTTGATGCGGATGACAGGCCTTCAAGCACCGCCTGTGAGTGACGAATTATCTCTTACTTTGAGAAGCAATCACTCCAGAAGGTTTTCTCCATTGTGCCTTTATACTGACCACTTGCGTGCAAGAAACACACATGTCCAATACTTGGAAATAAATTTCGACAGACATATATACTGAGAGATGACAGTTTTAAAGTGTGTCACATCTAGCCTTCCTTATTTTTTGAAGTCACTAGTGAAGCAGTTCATCTCAGTTAGCAAGTGCAAATACAATTCATGGAAAAACAGGTAGTCCAGTCATGAGGTATGTGTCTGAACTTTGTAAAGGACGAAAGCGGAATTCGAAGAAAGGATGACACTCTCTAGCAAATAATGTGTGCGTAATTCTTTGATCTAGGAAGAAATCGTAGGAATATGAGCGAATACCGAAAGTAAGAGCAAGTGAGACTAAAAAGAGTTGGGTGTAGGTCTGGTCGTATCAGACAGGCTGCTACACAGTTCCCACTCTCTGACGCTATCCCTCTGCTAACCGCCACGGGGACTTTTGGCTGCTCAGTTTCCTGCCTGGCCCGTTGCACCCCTCCTTAGCTAACCTGGTCGCCCAAGACTCCTCTTAAGCGACCATATTGATGGCGATCTCAGTGCGGACGCCAGATCAACACAGGATGCTGCGAAACAGTACTCCCATCCTCAGACTATCCACTACACCCGGCCTCCAGGTCGCTGGATTACAGGAGCACGCCAACACTCCCAGCCGCCAGTGTAATCCATTCTACCGCTACTTTACCTACAATCTGCGATGTCAGCGAACTATTTTTTTTTCCATACTCACAGGTTACTCGCCGATTTATCACGAAAACTAATGTGTATAGTGTACTTATTTATTTCTTACCTTCCGTTTCGACGAGAAAGTACACTGCCGAATATGAGACGAACTGTTGTTACCTTGTGGATCCACGTTGCAGTTTCAATCACGAATGCAATTCCTTCCATCACTTAGAGAAAGAAAAAAGCACTTTGGTAACTAATGGTAACGTCTCTAACAGTCAGATGTACCCTCTCTTGGTAGAGGTGCGAAGAAAATAATGCACTCGATAACGTCAACACATTATTCTATTCTTTCATGCAGTTATTTTACATTGAATAAGGAAATTCATCCTTTAGAAACACATCTAGTATGCTCATTGAGTACCATTTTATTTTGTCGAAAATGTGGAATCATGTAAAGTAAGTATTCAAATCTGCATGTGTCATTATTATATTTATAACGAATGCCGAAAATTTTGCATTTACATCTCCTGTGTGCCACATTTTCTAACATAATTTCGATTACAGGCTGCTCAACGATAATTTCTTACACTCACGTCGTGGTTTATGTCTACCATTCGTAATCTCCCTCGTCCTCTCTGCCTTCAACTGTGAAACAGAGATGTCTCAAACGCTACACAGCGCATGTTTAAATCTTAGCCCTTCAACGAGAGTGACGTGCCTCGTCAGTATTATCCATGTTCTTGATGCGGATGACAGGACGTCAAGCACCGCCTGTGAGTGACGAATTATCTCTTACTTTGAGAAGCAATCACTCCAGAAGGTTTTCTCCATTGTGCCTTTATACTGACCACTTGCGTGCAAGAAACACACATGTCCAATACTTGGAAATAAATTTCGACAGACATATATACTGAGAGATGACAGTTTTAAAGTGTGTCACATCTAGCCTTCCTTATTTTTTGAAGTCACTAGTGAAGCAGTTCATCTCAGTTAGCAAGTGCAAATACAATTCATGGAAAAACAGGTAGTCCAGTCATGAGGTATGTGTCTGAACTTTGTAAAGGACGAAAGCGGAATTCGAAGAAAGGATGACACTCTCTAGCAAATAATGTGTGCGTAATTGTTTGATCTAGGAAGAAATCGTAGGAATATGAGCGAATACCGAAAGTAAGAGCAAGTGAGACTAAAAAGAGTTGGGTGTAGGTCTGGTCGTATCAGACAGGCTGCTACACAGTTCCCACTCTCTGACGCTATCCCTCTGCTAACCGCCACGGGGACTTTTGGCTGCTCAGTTTCCCGCCTGGCCCGGTGCACCCCTCCTTAGCTAACCTGGTCGCCCAAGACTCCTCTTAAGCGACCATGTAGATGGCGATCTCAGTGCGGACGCCAGATCAACACATGATGCTGCGAAACAGTACTCCCATCCTCAGACTATCCACTACACCCGGCCTCCAGGTCGCTGGATTACAGGAGCACGCCAACACTCCCAGCCGCCAGAGTAATCCATTCTACCGCTACTTTACCTACAATCTGCGATGTCAGCGAACTATTTTTTTTTCCATACTCACAGGTTACTCGCCGATTTATCACGAAAACTAATGTGTATAGTGTACTTATTTATTTCTTACCTTCCGTTTCGACGAGAAAGTAGACTGCCGAATATGAGACGAACTGTTGTTACCTTGTGGATCCACGTTGCAGTTTCAATCACGAATGCAATTCCTTCCATCACTTAGAGAAAGAAAAAAGCACTTTGGTAACTAATGGTAACGTCTCTAACAGTCAGATGTACCCTCTCTTGGTAGAGGTGCGAAGAAAATAATGCACTCGATAACGTCAACACATTATTCTATTCTTTAATGCAGTTATTTTACATTGAATAAGGAAATTCATCCTTTAGAAACACATCTAGTATGCTCATTGAGTACCATTTTATTTTGTCGAAAATTTGGAATCATGTAAAGTAAGTATTCAAATCTGCATGTGTCATTATTATATTTATAACGAATGCCGAAAATTTTGCATTTACATCTCCTGTGTGCCACATTTTCTAACATAATTTCGATTACAGGCTGCTCAACGATAATTTCTTACACTCACGTCGTGGTTTATGTCTACCATTCGTAATCTCCCTCGTCCTCTCTGCCTTCAACTGTGAAACAGAGATGCCTCAAACGCTACACAGCGCATGTTTAAATCTTAGCCCTTCAACGAGAGTGACGTGCCTCGTCAGTATTATCCATGTTCTTGATGCGGATGACAGGACGTCAAGCACCGCCTGTGAGTGACGAATTATCTCTTACTTTGAGAAGCAATCACTCCAGAAGGTTTTCTCCATTGTGCCTTTATACTGACCACTTGCGTGCAAGAAACACACATGTCCAATACTTGGAAATAAATTTCGACAGACATATATACTGAGAGATGACAGTTTTAAAGTGTGTCACATCTAGCTTTCCTTATTTTTTGAAGTCACTAGTGAAGCAGTTCATCTCAGTTAGCAAGTGCAAATACAATTCATGGAAAAACAGGTAGTCCAGTCATGAGGTATGTGTCTGAACTTTGTAAAGGACGAAAGCGGAATTCGAAGAAAGGATGACACTCTCTAGCAAATAATGTGTGCGTAATTCTTTGATCTAGGAAGAAATCGTAGGAATATGAGCGAATACCGAAAGTAAGAGCAAGTGAGACTAAAAAGAGTTGGGTGTAGGTCTGGTCGTATCAGACAGGCTGCTACACAGTTCCCACTCTCTGACGCTATCCCTCTGCTAACCGCCACGGGGACTTTTGGCTGCTCAGTTTCCCGCCTGGCCCGGTGCACCCCTCCTTAGCTAACCTGGTCGCCCAAGACTCCTCTTAAGCGACCATGTAGATGGCGATCTCAGTGCGGTCGCCAGATCAACACAGGATGCTGCGAAACAGTACTCCCATCCTCAGACTATCCACTACACCCGGCCTCCAGGTCGCTGGATTACAGGAGCACGCCAACACTCCCAGCCGCCAGTGTAATCCATTCTACCGCTACTTTACTTACAATCTGCGATGTCAGCGAACTATTTTTTTTTCCATACTCACAGGTTACTCGCCGATTTATCACGAAAACTAATGTGTATAGTGTACTTATTTATTTCTTACCTTCCGTTTCGACGAGAAAGTACACTGCCGAATATGAGACGAACTGTTGTTACCTTGTGGATCCACGTTGCAGTTTCAATCACGAATGCAATTCCTTCCATCACTTAGAGAAAGAAAAAAGCACTTTGGTAACTAATGGTAACGTCTCTAACAGTCAGATGTACCCTCTCTTGGTAGAGGTGCGAAGAAAATAATGCACTCGATAACGTCAACACATTATTCTATTCTTTAATGCAGTTATTTTACATTGAATAAGGAAATTCATCCTTTAGAAACACATCTAGTATGCTCATTGTGTACCATTTTATTTTGTCGAAAATTTGGAATCATGTAAAGTAAGTATTCAAATCTGCATGTGTCATTATTATATTTATAACGAATGCCGAAAATTTTGCATTTACATCTCCTGTGTGCCACATTTTCTAACATAATTTCGATTACAGGCTGCTCAACGATAATTTCTTACACTCACGTCGTGGTTTATGTCTACCATTCGTAATCTCCCTCGTCCTCTCTGCCTTCAACTGTGAAACAGAGATGTCTCAAACGCTACACAGCGCATGTTTAAATCTTAGCCCTTCAACGAGAGTGACGTGCCTCGTCAGTATTATCCATGTTCTTGATGCGGATGACAGGCCTTCAAGCACCGCCTGTGAGTGACGAATTATCTCTTACTTTGAGAAGCAATCACTCCAGAAGGTTTTCTCCATTGTGCCTTTATACTGACCACTTGCGTGCAAGAAACACACATGTCCAATACTTGGAAATAAATTTCGACAGACATATATACTGAGAGATGACAGTTTTAAAGTGTGTCACATCTAGCCTTCCTTATTTTTTGAAGTCACTAGTGAAGCAGTTCATCTCAGTTAGCAAGTGCAAATACAATTCATGGAAAAACAGGTAGTCCAGTCATGAGGTATGTGTCTGAACTTTGTAAAGGACGAAAGCGGAATTCGAAGAAAGGATGACACTCTCTAGCAAATAATGTGTGCGTAATTCTTTGATCTAGGAAGAAATCGTAGGAATATGAGCGAATACCGAAAGTAAGAGCAAGTGAGACTAAAAAGAGTTGGGTGTAGGTCTGGTCGTATCAGACAGGCTGCTACACAGTTCCCACTCTCTGACGCTATCCCTCTGCTAACCGCCACGGGGACTTTTGGCTGCTCAGTTTCCTGCCTGGCCCGTTGCACCCCTCCTTAGCTAACCTGGTCGCCCAAGACTCCTCTTAAGCGACCATATTGATGGCGATCTCAGTGCGGACGCCAGATCAACACAGGATGCTGCGAAACAGTACTCCCATCCTCAGACTATCCACTACACCCGGCCTCCAGGTCGCTGGATTACAGGAGCACGCCAACACTCCCAGCCGCCAGTGTAATCCATTCTACCGCTACTTTACCTACAATCTGCGATGTCAGCGAACTATTTTTTTTTCCATACTCACAGGTTACTCGCCGATTTATCACGAAAACTAATGTGTATAGTGTACTTATTTATTTCTTACCTTCCGTTTCGACGAGAAAGTACACTGCCGAATATGAGACGAACTGTTGTTACCTTGTGGATCCACGTTGCAGTTTCAATCACGAATGCAATTCCTTCCATCACTTAGAGAAAGAAAAAAGCACTTTGGTAACTAATGGTAACGTCTCTAACAGTCAGATGTACCCTCTCTTGGTAGAGGTGCGAAGAAAATAATGCACTCGATAACGTCAACACATTATTCTATTCTTTCATGCAGTTATTTTACATTGAATAAGGAAATTCATCCTTTAGAAACACATCTAGTATGCTCATTGAGTACCATTTTATTTTGTCGAAAATGTGGAATCATGTAAAGTAAGTATTCAAATCTGCATGTGTCATTATTATATTTATAACGAATGCCGAAAATTTTGCATTTACATCTCCTGTGTGCCACATTTTCTAACATAATTTCGATTACAGGCTGCTCAACGATAATTTCTTACACTCACGTCGTGGTTTATGTCTACCATTCGTAATCTCCCTCGTCCTCTCTGCCTTCAACTGTGAAACAGAGATGTCTCAAACGCTACACAGCGCATGTTTAAATCTTAGCCCTTCAACGAGAGTGACGTGCCTCGTCAGTATTATCCATGTTCTTGATGCGGATGACAGGACGTCAAGCACCGCCTGTGAGTGACGAATTATCTCTTACTTTGAGAAGCAATCACTCCAGAAGGTTTTCTCCATTGTGCCTTTATACTGACCACTTGCGTGCAAGAAACACACATGTCCAATACTTGGAAATAAATTTCGACAGACATATATACTGAGAGATGACAGTTTTAAAGTGTGTCACATCTAGCCTTCCTTATTTTTTGAAGTCACTAGTGAAGCAGTTCATCTCAGTTAGCAAGTGCAAATACAATTCATGGAAAAACAGGTAGTCCAGTCATGAGGTATGTGTCTGAACTTTGTAAAGGACGAAAGCGGAATTCGAAGAAAGGATGACACTCTCTAGCAAATAATGTGTGCGTAATTGTTTGATCTAGGAAGAAATCGTAGGAATATGAGCGAATACCGAAAGTAAGAGCAAGTGAGACTAAAAAGAGTTGGGTGTAGGTCTGGTCGTATCAGACAGGCTGCTACACAGTTCCCACTCTCTGACGCTATCCCTCTGCTAACCGCCACGGGGACTTTTGGCTGCTCAGTTTCCCGCCTGGCCCGGTGCACCCCTCCTTAGCTAACCTGGTCGCCCAAGACTCCTCTTAAGCGACCATGTAGATGGCGATCTCAGTGCGGACGCCAGATCAACACATGATGCTGCGAAACAGTACTCCCATCCTCAGACTATCCACTACACCCGGCCTCCAGGTCGCTGGATTACAGGAGCACGCCAACACTCCCAGCCGCCAGAGTAATCCATTCTACCGCTACTTTACCTACAATCTGCGATGTCAGCGAACTATTTTTTTTTCCATACTCACAGGTTACTCGCCGATTTATCACGAAAACTAATGTGTATAGTGTACTTATTTATTTCTTACCTTCCGTTTCGACGAGAAAGTAGACTGCCGAATATGAGACGAACTGTTGTTACCTTGTGGATCCACGTTGCAGTTTCAATCACGAATGCAATTCCTTCCATCACTTAGAGAAAGAAAAAAGCACTTTGGTAACTAATGGTAACGTCTCTAACAGTCAGATGTACCCTCTCTTGGTAGAGGTGCGAAGAAAATAATGCACTCGATAACGTCAACACATTATTCTATTCTTTAATGCAGTTATTTTACATTG
The DNA here is from genome assembly GCF_023864345.2 of Schistocerca serialis cubense. Classification (NCBI taxonomy): domain Eukaryota; kingdom Metazoa; phylum Arthropoda; class Insecta; order Orthoptera; family Acrididae; genus Schistocerca; species Schistocerca serialis. The sequence goes on from NC_064639.1 coordinate 269,318,465, forward strand.
AATAAGGAAATTCATCCTTTAGAAACACATCTAGTATGCTCATTGAGTACCATTTTATTTTGTCGAAAATTTGGAATCATGTAAAGTAAGTATTCAAATCTGCATGTGTCATTATTATATTTATAACGAATGCCGAAAATTTTGCATTTACATCTCCTGTGTGCCACATTTTCTAACATAATTTCGATTACAGGCTGCTCAACGATAATTTCTTACACTCACGTCGTGGTTTATGTCTACCATTCGTAATCTCCCTCGTCCTCTCTGCCTTCAACTGTGAAACAGAGATGCCTCAAACGCTACACAGCGCATGTTTAAATCTTAGCCCTTCAACGAGAGTGACGTGCCTCGTCAGTATTATCCATGTTCTTGATGCGGATGACAGGACGTCAAGCACCGCCTGTGAGTGACGAATTATCTCTTACTTTGAGAAGCAATCACTCCAGAAGGTTTTCTCCATTGTGCCTTTATACTGACCACTTGCGTGCAAGAAACACACATGTCCAATACTTGGAAATAAATTTCGACAGACATATATACTGAGAGATGACAGTTTTAAAGTGTGTCACATCTAGCTTTCCTTATTTTTTGAAGTCACTAGTGAAGCAGTTCATCTCAGTTAGCAAGTGCAAATACAATTCATGGAAAAACAGGTAGTCCAGTCATGAGGTATGTGTCTGAACTTTGTAAAGGACGAAAGCGGAATTCGAAGAAAGGATGACACTCTCTAGCAAATAATGTGTGCGTAATTCTTTGATCTAGGAAGAAATCGTAGGAATATGAGCGAATACCGAAAGTAAGAGCAAGTGAGACTAAAAAGAGTTGGGTGTAGGTCTGGTCGTATCAGACAGGCTGCTACACAGTTCCCACTCTCTGACGCTATCCCTCTGCTAACCGCCACGAGGACTTTTGGCTGCTCAGTTTCCCGCCTGGCCCGGTGCACCCCTCCTTAGCTAACCTGGTCGCCCAAGACTCCTCTTAAGCGACCATGTAGATGGCGATCTCAGTGCGGACGCCAGATCAACACAGGATGCTGCGAAACAGTACTCCCATCCTCAGACTATCCACTACACCCGGCCTCCAGGTCGCTGGATTACAGGAGCACGCCAACACTCCCAGCCGCCAATGTAAACCATTCTACCGCTACTTTACCTACAATCTGCGATGTCAGCGAACTATTTTTTTTTCCATACTCACAGGTTACTCGCCGATTTATCACGAAAACTAATGTGTATAGTGTACTTATTTATTTCTTACCTTCCGTTTCGACGAGAAAGTACACTGCCGAATATGAGACGAACTGTTGTTACCTTGTGGATCCACGTTGCAGTTTCATTCACGAATGCAATTCCTTCCATCACTTAGAGAAAGAAAAAAGCACTTTGGTAACTAATGGTAACGTCTCTAACAGTCAGATGTACCCTCTCTTGGTAGAGGTGCGAAGAAAATAATGCACTCGATAACGTCAACACATTATTCTATTCTTTAATGCAGTTATTTTACATTGAATAAGGAAATTCATGCTTTAGAAACACATCTAGTATGCTCATTGAGTACCATTTTATTTTGTCGAAAATGTGGAATCATGTAAAGTAAGTATTCAAATCTGCATGTGTCATTATTATATTTATAACGAATGCCGAAAATTTTGCATTTACATCTCCTGTGTGCCACATTTTCTAACATAATTTCGATTACAGGCTGCTCAACGATAATTTCTTACACTCACGTCGTGGTTTATGTCTACCATTCGTAATCTCCCTCGTCCTCTCTGCCTTCAACTGTGAAACAGAGATGTCTCAAACGCTACACAGCGCATGTTTAAATCTTAGCCCTTCAACGAGAGTGACGTGCCTCGTCAGTATTATCCATGTTCTTGATGCGGATGACAGGACGTCAAGCACCGCCTGTGAGTGACGAATTATCTCTTACTTTGAGAAGCAATCACTCCAGAAGGTTTTCTCCATTGTGCCTTTATACTGACCACTTGCGTGCAAGAAACACACATGTCCAATACTTGGAAATAAATTTCGACAGACATATATACTGAGAGATGACAGTTTTAAAGTGTGTCACATCTAGCCTTCCTTATTTTTTGAAGTCACTAGTGAAGCAGTTCATCTCAGTTAGCAAGTGCAAATACAATTCATGGAAAAACAGGTAGTCCAGTCATGAGGTATGTGTCTGAACTTTGTAAAGGACGAAAGCGGAATTCGAAGAAAGGATGACACTCTCTAGCAAATAATGTGTGCGTAATTGTTTGATCTAGGAAGAAATCGTAGGAATATGAGCGAATACCGAAAGTAAGAGCAAGTGAGACTAAAAAGAGTTGGGTGTAGGTCTGGTCGTATCAGACAGGCTGCTACACAGTTCCCACTCTCTGACGCTATCCCTCTGCTAACCGCCACGGGGACTTTTGGCTGCTCAGTTTCCCGCCTGGCCCGGTGCACCCCTCCTTAGCTAACCTGGTCGCCCAAGACTCCTCTTAAGCGACCATGTAGATGGCGATCTCAGTGCGGACGCCAGATCAACACAGGATGCTGCGAAACAGTACTCCCATCCTCAGACTATCCACTACACCCGGCCTCCAGGTCGCTGGATTACAGGAGCACGCCAACACTCCCAGCCGCCAGAGTAATCCATTCTACCGCTACTTTACCTACAATCTGCGATGTCAGCGAACTATTTTTTTTCCATACTCACAGGTTACTCGCCGATTTATCACGAAAACTAATGTGTATAGTGTACTTATTTATTTCTTACCTTCCGTTTCGACGAGAAAGTACACTGCCGAATATGAGACGAACTGTTGTTACCTTGTGGATCCACGTTGCAGTTTCAATCACGAATGCAATTCCTTCCATCACTTAGAGAAAGAAAAAAGCACTTTGGTAACTAATGGTAACGTCTCTAACAGTCAGATGTACCCTCTCTTGGTAGAGGTGCGAAGAAAATAATGCACTCGATAACGTCAACACATTATTCTATTCTTTAATGCAGTTATTTTACATTGAATAAGGAAATTCATCCTTTAGAAACACATCTAGTATGCTCATTGTGTACCATTTTATTTTGTCGAAAATTTGGAATCATGTAAAGTAAGTATTCAAATCTGCATGTGTCATTATTATATTTATAACGAATGCCGAAAATTTTGCATTTACATCTCCTGTGTGCCACATTTTCTAACATAATTTCGATTACAGGCTGCTCAACGATAATTTCTTACACTCACGTCGTGGTTTATGTCTACCATTCGTAATCTCCCTCGTCCTCTCTGCCTTCAACTGTGAAACAGAGATGTCTCAAACGCTACACAGCGCATGTTTAAATCTTAGCCCTTCAACGAGAGTGACGTGCCTCGTCAGTATTATCCATGTTCTTGATGCGGATGACAGGCCTTCAAGCACCGCCTGTGAGTGACGAATTATCTCTTACTTTGAGAAGCAATCACTCCAGAAGGTTTTCTCCATTGTGCCTTTATACTGACCACTTGCGTGCAAGAAACACACATGTCCAATACTTGGAAATAAATTTCGACAGACATATATACTGAGAGATGACAGTTTTAAAGTGTGTCACATCTAGCCTTCCTTATTTTTTGAAGTCACTAGTGAAGCAGTTCATCTCAGTTAGCAAGTGCAAATACAATTCATGGAAAAACAGGTAGTCCAGTCATGAGGTATGTGTCTGAACTTTGTAAAGGACGAAAGCGGAATTCGAAGAAAGGATGACACTCTCTAGCAAATAATGTGTGCGTAATTCTTTGATCTAGGAAGAAATCGTAGGAATATGAGCGAATACCGAAAGTAAGAGCAAGTGAGACTAAAAAGAGTTGGGTGTAGGTCTGGTCGTATCAGACAGGCTGCTACACAGTTCCCACTCTCTGACGCTATCCCTCTGCTAACCGCCACGGGGACTTTTGGCTGCTCAGTTTCCTGCCTGGCCCGTTGCACCCCTCCTTAGCTAACCTGGTCGCCCAAGACTCCTCTTAAGCGACCATATTGATGGCGATCTCAGTGCGGACGCCAGATCAACACAGGATGCTGCGAAACAGTACTCCCATCCTCAGACTATCCACTACACCCGGCCTCCAGGTCGCTGGATTACAGGAGCACGCCAACACTCCCAGCCGCCAGTGTAATCCATTCTACCGCTACTTTACCTACAATCTGCGATGTCAGCGAACTATTTTTTTTTCCATACTCACAGGTTACTCGCCGATTTATCACGAAAACTAATGTGTATAGTGTACTTATTTATTTCTTACCTTCCGTTTCGACGAGAAAGTACACTGCCGAATATGAGACGAACTGTTGTTACCTTGTGGATCCACGTTGCAGTTTCAATCACGAATGCAATTCCTTCCATCACTTAGAGAAAGAAAAAAGCACTTTGGTAACTAATGGTAACGTCTCTAACAGTCAGATGTACCCTCTCTTGGTAGAGGTGCGAAGAAAATAATGCACTCGATAACGTCAACACATTATTCTATTCTTTCATGCAGTTATTTTACATTGAATAAGGAAATTCATCCTTTAGAAACACATCTAGTATGCTCATTGAGTACCATTTTATTTTGTCGAAAATGTGGAATCATGTAAAGTAAGTATTCAAATCTGCATGTGTCATTATTATATTTATAACGAATGCCGAAAATTTTGCATTTACATCTCCTGTGTGCCACATTTTCTAACATAATTTCGATTACAGGCTGCTCAACGATAATTTCTTACACTCACGTCGTGGTTTATGTCTACCATTCGTAATCTCCCTCGTCCTCTCTGCCTTCAACTGTGAAACAGAGATGTCTCAAACGCTACACAGCGCATGTTTAAATCTTAGCCCTTCAACGAGAGTGACGTGCCTCGTCAGTATTATCCATGTTCTTGATGCGGATGACAGGACGTCAAGCACCGCCTGTGAGTGACGAATTATCTCTTACTTTGAGAAGCAATCACTCCAGAAGGTTTTCTCCATTGTGCCTTTATACTGACCACTTGCGTGCAAGAAACACACATGTCCAATACTTGGAAATAAATTTCGACAGACATATATACTGAGAGATGACAGTTTTAAAGTGTGTCACATCTAGCCTTCCTTATTTTTTGAAGTCACTAGTGAAGCAGTTCATCTCAGTTAGCAAGTGCAAATACAATTCATGGAAAAACAGGTAGTCCAGTCATGAGGTATGTGTCTGAACTTTGTAAAGGACGAAAGCGGAATTCGAAGAAAGGATGACACTCTCTAGCAAATAATGTGTGCGTAATTGTTTGATCTAGGAAGAAATCGTAGGAATATGAGCGAATACCGAAAGTAAGAGCAAGTGAGACTAAAAAGAGTTGGGTGTAGGTCTGGTCGTATCAGACAGGCTGCTACACAGTTCCCACTCTCTGACGCTATCCCTCTGCTAACCGCCACGGGGACTTTTGGCTGCTCAGTTTCCCGCCTGGCCCGGTGCACCCCTCCTTAGCTAACCTGGTCGCCCAAGACTCCTCTTAAGCGACCATGTAGATGGCGATCTCAGTGCGGACGCCAGATCAACACAGGATGCTGCGAAACAGTACTCCCATCCTCAGACTATCCACTACACCCGGCCTCCAGGTCGCTGGATTACAGGAGCACGCCAACACTCCCAGCCGCCAGAGTAATCCATTCTACCGCTACTTTACCTACAATCTGCGATGTCAGCGAACTATTTTTTTTCCATACTCACAGGTTACTCGCCGATTTATCACGAAAACTAATGTGTATAGTGTACTTATTTATTTCTTACCTTCCGTTTCGACGAGAAAGTACACTGCCGAATATGAGACGAACTGTTGTTACCTTGTGGATCCACGTTGCAGTTTCAATCACGAATGCAATTCCTTCCATCACTTAGAGAAAGAAAAAAGCACTTTGGTAACTAATGGTAACGTCTCTAACAGTCAGATGTACCCTCTCTTGGTAGAGGTGCGAAGAAAATAATGCACTCGATAACGTCAACACATTATTCTATTCTTTAATGCAGTTATTTTACATTGAATAAGGAAATTCATCCTTTAGAAACACATCTAGTATGCTCATTGTGTACCATTTTATTTTGTCGAAAATTTGGAATCATGTAAAGTAAGTATTCAAATCTGCATGTGTCATTATTATATTTATAACGAATGCCGAAAATTTTGCATTTACATCTCCTGTGTGCCACATTTTCTAACATAATTTCGATTACAGGCTGCTCAACGATAATTTCTTACACTCACGTCGTGGTTTATGTCTACCATTCGTAATCTCCCTCGTCCTCTCTGCCTTCAACTGTGAAACAGAGATGTCTCAAACGCTACACAGCGCATGTTTAAATCTTAGCCCTTCAACGAGAGTGACGTGCCTCGTCAGTATTATCCATGTTCTTGATGCGGATGACAGGCCTTCAAGCACCGCCTGTGAGTGACGAATTATCTCTTACTTTGAGAAGCAATCACTCCAGAAGGTTTTCTCCATTGTGCCTTTATACTGACCACTTGCGTGCAAGAAACACACATGTCCAATACTTGGAAATAAATTTCGACAGACATATATACTGAGAGATGACAGTTTTAAAGTGTGTCACATCTAGCCTTCCTTATTTTTTGAAGTCACTAGTGAAGCAGTTCATCTCAGTTAGCAAGTGCAAATACAATTCATGGAAAAACAGGTAGTCCAGTCATGAGGTATGTGTCTGAACTTTGTAAAGGACGAAAGCGGAATTCGAAGAAAGGATGACACTCTCTAGCAAATAATGTGTGCGTAATTCTTTGATCTAGGAAGAAATCGTAGGAATATGAGCGAATACCGAAAGTAAGAGCAAGTGAGACTAAAAAGAGTTGGGTGTAGGTCTTGTCGTATCAGACAGGCTGCTACACAGTTCCCACTCTCTGACGCTATCCCTCTGCTAACCGCCACGGGGACTTTTGGCTGCTCAGTTTCCTGCCTGGCCCGTTGCACCCCTCCTTAGCTAACCTGGTCGCCCAAGACTCCTCTTAAGCGACCATGTAGATGGCGATCTCAGTGCGGACGCCAGATCAACACAGGATGCTGCGAAACAGTACTCCCATCCTCAGACTATCCACTACACCCGGCCTCCAGGTCGCTGGATTACAGGAGCACGCCAACACTCCCAGCCGCCAGTGTAATCCATTCTACCGCTACTTTACCTACAATCTGCGATGTCAGCGAACTATTTTTTTTTCCATACTCACAGGTTACTCGCCGATTTATCACGAAAACTAATGTGTATAGTGTACTTATTTATTTCTTACCTTCCGTTTCGACGAGAAAGTACACTGCCGAATATGAGACGAACTGTTGTTACCTTGTGGATCCACGTTGCAGTTTCAATCACGAATGCAATTCCTTCCATCACTTAGAGAAAGAAAAAACCACTTTGGTAACTAATGGTAACGTCTCTAACAGTCAGATGTACCCTCTCTTGGTAGAGGTGCGAAGAAAATAATGCACTCGATAACGTCAACACGTTATTCTATTCTTTAATGCAGTTATTTTACATTGAATAAGGAAATTCATCCTTTAGAAACACATCTAGTATGCTCATTGAGTACCATTTTATTTTGTCGAAAATGTGGAATCATGTAAAGTAAGTATTCAAATCTGCATGTGTCATTATTATATTTATAACGAATGCCGAAAATTTTGCATTTACATCTCCTGTGTGCCACATTTTCTAACATAATTTCGATTACAGGCTGCTCAACGATAATTTCTTACACTCACGTCGTGGTTTATGTCTACCATTCGTAATCTCCCTCGTCCTCTCTGCCTTCAACTGTGAAACAGAGATGTCTCAAACGCTACACAGCGCATGTTTAAATCTTAGCCCTTCAACGAGAGTGACGTGCCTCGTCAGTATTATCCATGTTCTTGATGCGGATGACAGGACGTCAAGCACCGCCTGTGAGTGACGAATTATCTCTTACTTTGAGAAGCAATCACTCCAGAAGGTTTTCTCCATTGTGCCTTTATACTGACCACTTGCGTGCAAGAAACACACATGTCCAATACTTGGAAATAAATTTCGACAGACATATATACTGAGAGATGACAGTTTTAAAGTGTGTCACATCTAGCCTTCCTTATTTTTTGAAGTCACTAGTGAAGCAGTTCATCTCAGTTAGCAAGTGCAAATACAATTCATGAAAAAACAGGTAGTCCAGTCATGAGGTATGTGTCTGAACTTTGTAAAGGACGAAAGCGGAATTCGAAGAAAGGATGACACTCTCTAGCAAATAATGTGTGCGTAATTCTTTGATCTAGGAAGAAATCGTAGGAATATGAGCGAATACCGAAAGTAAGAGCAAGTGAGACTAAAAAGAGTTGGGTGTAGGTCTGGTCGTATCAGACAGGCTGCTACACAGTTCCCACTCTCTGACGCTATCCCTCTGCTAACCGCCACGGGGACTTTTGGCTGCTCAGTTTCCCGCCTGGCCCGGTGCACCCCTCCTTAGCTAACCTGGTCGCCCAAGACTCCTCTTAAGCGACCATGTAGATGGCGATCTCAGTGCGGACGCCAGATCAACACAGGATGCTGCGAAACAGTACTCCCATCCTCAGACTATCCACTACACCCGGCCTCCAGGTCGCTGGATTACAGGAGCACGCCAACACTCCCAGCCGCCAGAGTAATCCATTCTACCGCTACTTTACCTACAATCTGCGATGTCAGCGAACTATTTTTTTTTCCATACTCACAGGTTACTCGCCGATTTATCACGAAAACTAATGTGTATAGTGTACTTATTTATTTCTTACCTTCCGTTTCGACGAGAAAGTACACTGCCGAATATGAGACGAACTGTTGTTACCTTGTGGATCCACGTTGCAGTTTCAATCACGAATGCAATTCCTTCCATCACTTAGAGAAAGAAAAAAGCACTTTGGTAACTAATGGTAACGTCTCTAACAGTCAGATGTACCCTCTCTTGGTAGAGGTGCGAAGAAAATAATGCACTCGATAACGTCAACACATTATTCTATTCTTTAATGCAGTTATTTTACATTGAATAAGGAAATTCATCCTTTAGAAACACATCTAGTATGCTCATTGTGTACCATTTTATTTTGTCGAAAATTTGGAATCATGTAAAGTAAGTATTCAAATCTGCATGTGTCATTATTATATTTATAACGAATGCCGAAAATTTTGCATTTACATCTCCTGTGTGCCACATTTTCTAACATAATTTCGATTACAGGCTGCTCAACGATAATTTCTTACACTCACGTCGTGGTTTATGTCTACCATTCGTAATCTCCCTCGTCCTCTCTGCCTTCAACTGTGAAACAGAGATGTCTCAAACGCTACACAGCGCATGTTTAAATCTTAGCCCTTCAACGAGAGTGACGTGCCTCGTCAGTATTATCCATGTTCTTGATGCGGATGACAGGCCTTCAAGCACCGCCTGTGAGTGACGAATTATCTCTTACTTTGAGAAGCAATCACTCCAGAAGGTTTTCTCCATTGTGCCTTTATACTGACCACTTGCGTGCAAGAAACACACATGTCCAATACTTGGAAATAAATTTCGACAGACATATATACTGAGAGATGACAGTTTTAAAGTGTGTCACATCTAGCCTTCCTTATTTTTTGAAGTCACTAGTGAAGCAGTTCATCTCAGTTAGCAAGTGCAAATACGATTCATGGAAAAACAGGTAGTCCAGTCATGAGGTATGTGTCTGAACTTTGTAAAGGACGAAAGCGGAATTCGAAGAAAGGATGACACTCTCTAGCAAATAATGTGTGCGTAATTCTTTGATCTAGGAAGAAATCGTAGGAATATGAGCGAATACCGAAAGTAAGAGCAAGTGAGACTAAAAAGAGTTGGGTGTAGGTCTGTTCGTATCAGACAGGCTGCTACACAGTTCCCACTCTCTGACGCTATCCCTCTGCTAACCGCCACGGGGACTTTTGGCTGCTCAGTTTCCTGCCTGGCCCGGTGCACCCCTCCTTAGCTAACCTGGTCGCCCAAGACTCCTCTTAAGCGACCATGTAGATGGCGATCTCAGTGCGGACGCCAGATCAACACAGGATGCTGCGAAACAGTACTCCCATCCTCAGACTATCCACTACACCCGGCCTCCAGGTCGCTGGATTACAGGAGCACGCCAACACTCCCAGCCGCCAGTGTAATCTATTCTACCGCTACTTTACCTACAATCTGCGATGTCAGCGAACTATTTTTTTTCCATACTCACAGGTTACTCGCCGATTTATCACGAAAACTAATGTGTATAGTGTATTATTTATTTCTTACCTTCCGTTTCGACGAGAAAGTAGACTGCCGAATATGAGACGAACTGTTGTTACCTTGTGGATCCACGTTGCAGTTTCAATCACGAATGCAATTCCTTCCATCACTTAGAGAAAGAAAAAAGCACTTTGGTAACTAATGGTAACGTCTCTAACAGTCAGATGAACCCTCTCTTGGTAGAGGTGCGAAGAAAATAATGCACTCGATAACGTCAACACATTATTCTATTCTTTAATGCAGTTATTTTACATTGAATAAGGAAATTCATCCTTTAGAAACACATCTAGTATGCTCATTGAGTACCATTTTATTTTGTCGAAAATGTGGAATCATGTAAAGTAAGTATTCAAATCTGCATGTGTCATTATTATATTTATAACGAATGCCGAAAATTTTGCATTTACATCTCCTGTGTGCCACATTTTCTAACATAATTTCGATTACAGGCTGCTCAAAGATAATTTCTTACACTCACGTCGTGGTTTATGTCTACCATTCGTAATCTCCCTCGTCCTCTCTGCCTTCAACTGTGAAACAGAGATGTCTCAAACGCTACACAGCGCATGTTTAAATCTTAGCCCTTCAACGAGAGTGACGTGCCTCGTCAGTATTATCCATGTTCTTGATGCGGATGACAGGACGTCAAGCACCGCCTGTGAGTGACGAATTATCTCTTACTTTGAGAAGCAATCACTCCAGAAGGTTTTCTCCATTGTGCCTTTATACTGACCACTTGCCTGCAAGAAACACACATGTCCAACACTTGGAAATAAATTTCGACAGACATATATACTGAGAGATGACAGTTTTAAAGTGTGTCACATCTAGCCTTCCTTATTTTTTGAAGTCACTAGTGAAGCAGTTCATCTCAGTTAGCAAGTGCAAATACAATTCATGGAAAAACAGGTAGTCCAGTCATGAGATATGTGTCTGAACTTTGTAAACGACAAAAGCGGAATTCGAAGAAAGGATGACACTCTCTAGCAAATAATGTGTGCGTAATTGTTTGATCTAGGAAGAAATCGTAGGAATATGAGCGAATACCGAAAGTAAGAGCAAGTGAGACTAAAAAGAGTTGGGTGTAAGTCTGGTCGTATCAGACAGGCTGCTACACAGTTCCCACTCTCTGACGCTATCCCTCTGCTAACCGCCACGGGGACTTTTGGCTGCTCAGTTTCCTGCCTGGCCCGGTGCACCCCTCCTTAGCTAACCTGGTCGCCCAAGACTCCTCTTAAGCGACCATATTGATGGCGATCTCAGTGCGGACGCCAGATCAACACAGGATGCTGCGAAACAGTACTCCCATCCTCAGACTATCCACTACAACCGGCCTCCAGGTCGCTGGATTACAGGAGCACGCCACCACTCCCAGCCGCCAGTGTAATCCATTCTACCACTACTTTACGTACAATCTGCGATGTCAGCGAACTATTTTTTTTCCATACTCAAAGCTTACTCACCGATTTATCACGAAAACTAATGCGTATAGTGTACTTATTTATTTCTTACTTTCCGTCTCGACGAGAAAGTACACTGCCGAATATGAGACGAACTGTTGTTACCTTGTGGATCCACGATGCAGTTTCAATCACGAATGCAATTCCTTCCATCACTTAGAGAAAGAAGAAACCACTTTGGTAACTAATGGTAACGTCTCTAGCAGTCAGATGTACCCTCTCTTGGTAGAGGTGCGAAGAAAATAATGCACTCGATAGCGTCAACACATTATTCTATTCTTTAATGCAGTTATTTTACATTGAATAAGGAAATTCATCCATTAGAAACACATCTAGTATGCTCATTGAGTACCATGTGAAATCAAGTAAAGTAAGTGTTCAAATCTGCATGTGTCATTATTATATTTATAACGAATGCCGAAAATTTTGTATTTACATCACCTGTGTGCCACATTTTCTAACATAATTTCGATTACAGGCTGAGCAACGATGATTTCTTACACTCACGTCGTGGTTTATGTCTACCATTCGTAATCTGTCTCGTCATCTCTGCCTTCAACTGTGAAACTGAGATGTCTCAAACGCTACACAGCGCATGTTTAAATCTTAGTTCTTCAACGAGAGTGACGTGCCTCGTCAGTATTATCCATGTTCTTGATGCGGATGACAGTACGTCAAGCACCGCCTGTGAGTGACGAATTATCTCTTACTTTGAGAAGCAATCACTCCAGAAGGTTTTCTCCTTTGTGCTTTTATACTGACCATTTGCGTGCAAGAAACACACATGTCCAATACTTGGAAATAAATTTCGACAGACACATATACAGAGAGACGACAGTTTTAAAGTGTGTCAAATCTAGCCTTCCTAATTTTTTGAAGTCAAATCGAGCCTTCCTTATTTTTTGAAGTCACTAGTGAAGCAGTTCATCTCAGTTAGGAAGTGCAAATACAATCATGGAAATCAGGTAGTCCAGTCATGAGGTATGTGTTTGAGCATTGTAAAGGAAGAATGCAGAATTCGAAGAAAGGATGACACTCTCTAGCAAATAATGTGTGTGTAATTGTTTGATCTAGGAAGAAATCGTAGGAATATGAGCGAATACCGAAAGTAAGAGCAAGTGAGACTAAAAAGAGTTGGGTGTAGGTCTGGTCGTATCGGACAGGCTGCTACACAGGTCCCACTCTCTGACGCTATCCCTCTGCTAACCGCCACGAGGACATTTGGCTGCTCAGTTTCCCCCCTGGCCCGGTGCACCCCTCCTTAGCTGACCTGGTCGCCAAAGACTCCTCTTAAGCGACCATATTGATTGCGATCTCAGTGCGGACGCCAGATCAACACAGGATGCTGCGAAACAGTACTCCCATCCTCAGACTATCCACTACAACCGGCCTCCAGGTCGCTGGATTACAGGAGCACGCCACCACTCCCAGCCGCCAGTGTAATCCATTCTACCACTACTTTACGTACAATCTGCGATGTCAGCGAACTATTTTTATTCCATTCTCAAAGCTTATTCACCGATTTATCACGAAAACTAATGCGTATAGTGTACTTATTTATTTCTTACTTTCCGTTTCGACGAGAAAGTACACTGCCGAATATGAGACGAACTGTTGTTACCTTGTGGATCCACGATGCAGTTTCAATCACGAATGCAATTCCTTCCATCACTTAGAGAAAGAAAAAACCACTTTGGTAACTAATGGTAACGTCTCTAGCAGTGAGATGTACCCTCTCTTGGTAGAGGTGCGAAGAAAATAATGCACTCGATAACGTCAACACATTATTCTATTCTTTAATGCAGTTATTTTACATTGAATAAGGAAATTCATCCTTTAGAAACACATCTAGTATGCTCATTGAGTACCATTTTATTTTGTCGAAAATGTGGAATCATGTAAAGTAAGTATTCAAATCTGAATGTGTCATTATTATATTTATAACGAATGCCGAAAATTTTGCATTTACATCTCCTGTGTGCCACAAACATAATTTCGATTACAGGCTGAGCAACGATAATTTCTTACACTCACGTCGTGGTTTATGTCTACCATTCGAAATCTCCCTCGTCCTCTCTGCCTTCAACTGTGAAACAGAGATGTCTCAAACGGTACACAGCGCATGTTTAAATCTTAGCCCTTCAGCGAGAGTGACGTGCCTCGTCAGTATTATCCATGTTCTTGATGCGGATGACAGGACGTCAAGCACCGCCTGTGAGTCACGAATTATCTCTTACTTTGAGAAGCAATCACTCCAGAAGGTTTTCTCCTTTGTGCCTTTATACTGACCACTTGCGTGCAAGAAACACACATGTCCAATACTCGGAAATAAATTTCGACAGACATATATACTGAGAGTTGACAGTTTTAAAGTGTGTCAAATCTAGCCTTCCTTATTTTTTGAAGTCACTAGTGAAGCAGTTCATCTCAGTTAGCAAGTGCAAATACAATTCATGGAAAAACAGGTAGTCCAGTCATGAGGTATGTGTCTGAACTTTGTAAAGGACGAATGCGGAATTCGAAGAAAGGATGACACTCTCTAGCAAATAATGTGTGCGTAATTGTTTGATCTAGGAAGAAATCGTAGGAATATGAGCGAATACCGAAAGTAAGAGCAAGTGAGACTAAAAAGAGTTGGGTGTAGGTCTGGTCGTATCAGGCAGGCTGCTACACAGTTCCCACTCTCTGACGCTATCCCTCTGCTAACCGCCACGGGGACTTTCGGCTGCTCAGTTTCCTGCCTGGCCCGGTGCACCCCTCCTTAGCTAACCTGGTCGCCCAAGACTCCTCTTAAGCGACCATATTGATGGCGATCTCAGTGCGGACGCCAGATCAACACAGGATGCTGCGAAACAGTACTCCCATCCTCAGACTATCCACTACACCCGGCCTCCAGGTCGCTGGATTACAGGACCACGCCACCACTCCCAGCCGCCAGTGTAATCCATTCTACCGCTACTTTACCTACAATCTGCGATGTCAGCGAACTATGTTTTTTCCATACTCACAGCTTACTCGCCGATTTAACACGAAAACTAATGTGTATAGTGTACTTATTTATTTCTTACTTTCCGTTTCGACGAGAAAGTACACTGCCGAATATGAGACGAACTGTAGTTACCTTGTGGATCCACGTTGCAGTTTCAATCACGAATGCAATTCCTTCCATCACTTAGAGAAAGAAAAAAGCACTTTGGTAAATAATGGTAACGTCTCTAGCAGTGAGATGTACCCTCTCTTGGTAGAGGTGCGAAGAAAATAATGCACTCGATAACGGCAACGTATTATTCTATTCTTTAATGCAGTTATTTTACATTGAATAAGGAAATTCATCCTTTAGAAACACATCTAGTATGCTCATTGAGTACCATTTTATTTTGTCGAAAATGTGGAATCATGTAAAGTAAGTATTCAAATCTGCATGTGCCATTATTATATTAATAACGAATGCCGAAAATTTTGCATTTACATCTCCTGTGTGCCACATTTTCTAATATAATTTCAATTACAGGCTGCTCAACGATAATTTCTTACACTCACGTCGTGGTTTATGTCTACCATTCGTAATCTCCCTCGTCCTCTCTGCCTTCAACTGTGAAACAGAGATGTCTCCAACGCTACACAGCGCATGTTTAAATCTTAGCCCTTCAAGGAGAGTGACGTGCCTCGTCAGTATTCTCCATGCTCTTGATGCGGATGACAGGACGTCAAGCACCGCCTGCGAGCCACCAATTATCTCTTACATTGAGAAGCAGTCACTCCAGAAGGTTTTCTCCTTTGTGCCATCATACTGACCACTTGCGTGCAAGAAACACACATGTCCAATACTTGGAAATAAATTTCGACAGAAATAAATTTCGACAGACATATATACTGAGAGATGACAGTTTTAAAGTGTGTCAAATCAGGCCTTCCTTATTTTTTGAAGTCACTAGTGAAGCAGTTCATCTCAGTTAGCAAGTGCAAATACAAGTCATGGAAAAACAGGTAGTCCAGTCATGAGGTATGTGTCTTAACTTTGTAAAGGACGAATGCGGAATTCGAAGAAAGGATGACACTCTCTAGCAAATAATGTGTGCGTAATTGTTTGATCTAGGAAGAAATCGTAGGAATATGAGCGAATACCGAAAGTAAGAGCAAGTGAGACTAAAAAGAGTTGGGTGTAGGTCTGGTCGTATCGGACAGGCTGCTACACAGTTCCCACTCTCTGACGCTATCCCTCTGCTAACCGCCACGGTGACTTTTGGTTGCTCAGTTTCCTGCCTGGCCCGGTGCACCCCTAATTAGCTAACCTGGTCGCCCAAGACACCTCTTACGCGACCATATTGATGGCGATCTCAGTGCGGACGCCAGATCAACACAGGATGCTGCGAAGCAGTACTCCCATCCTCAGACTATCCACTGCACCCGGTTTCCAGATCGCTGGATTACAGGAGCACGCCACCACGCCCAGCCGCCAGTGTAATCCATTCTACCGGTACTTTACTTACAATCTGCGATGTCAGCGAACTATTTTTTTTCCATACTCACAGCTTACTCACCGACTTATCACGAAAACTAATGTGTATAGTGTACTCATTTATTTCTTACTTTCCGTTTCGACGAGAAGGTACACTGCCAAATATGAGACGAACTGATGTTACCTTGTGGATCCACGTTGCAGTTTCAATCACGAATTCAATTCCTTCCATCACTTAGAGAAAGAAAAAACCACTTTGGTAACTAATGGTAACGTCTCTAGCAGTCAGATGTACCCTCTCTTGGTGGAGGTGCGAAGAAAATAATGCACTCGATAACGTCAACACATTATTCTATTCTTTAATGCAGTTATTTTACATTGAATAAGGAAATTCATCCTTTAGAAACACATCTAGTATGCTTATTGAGTACCACTTTATTTTGTCGAAAATGTGTAATCGTGTAAAGTAAGTATTCAAATCTGCATGTGTCATTATTATATTTATAACGAATGCCGAAAATTTTGCATTTACATCTCCTGTGTGCCACAAACATAATTTCGATTACAGGCTGAGCAACGATAATTTCTTACACTCACGTCGTGGTTTATGCCTACCATTCGTAATCTCCCTCGTCCTCTCTGCCTTCAACTGTGAAACAGAGATGTCTCCAACGCTACACAGCGCATGTTTAAATCTTAGCCTTTCAACGAGAGTGACGTGCCTCGTCAGTATTCTCCATGTTCTTGATGCGGATGACAGGACGTCAAGCACCGCCTGTGAGTCACGAATTATCTCTTACTTTGAGAAGCAATCACTCCAGAAGGTTTTCTCCTTTGTGCCTTTATACTGACCACTTGCGTGCAAGAAACACACATGTCCAATACTCGGAAATAAATTTCGACAGACATATATACTGAGAGATGACAGTTTTAAAGTGTGTCAAATCTAGCTTTCCTTATTTTTTGAAGTCACTAGTGAAGCAGTTCATCTCAGTTAGCAAGTGCAAATACAATTCATGGAAAAACAGGTAGTCCAGTCATGAGGTATGTGTCTGAACTTTGTAAAGGACGAATGCGGAATTCGAAGAAAGGATGACACTCTCTAGCAAATAATGTGTGCGTAATAGTTTGATCTAGGAAGAAATCGTAGGAATATGAGCGAATACCGAAAGTAACAGCAGGTGAGACTAGAAAGAGTTGGATGTAGGTCTGGTCGTATCGGACAAGCTGCTACACAGTTCCCACTCTCTGACGCTATCCCTCTGCTGACCGCCACGGTGCCTTTTGACTACTCAGTTTCCTGCCTGGCCCGGTGCACCCCTCCTTAGCTAACCTGGTCGCCCAAGACTCCTCTTAAGCGACCATATTGATGGCGATCTCAGTGCGGACGCCAGATCAACACAGGATGTTGCGAAACAGTACTCCCATCCTCAGACTATCCACTACACCCGGCCACCAGGTCGCTGGATTACAGGAGCACTTCACCACTCCCAGCCCCCAGTGTAATCCATTCTACCGCTACTTTACCTACAATCTGCGATGTCAGCGAACTATTTTTTTTCCATACTCACAGCTTACTCGCCGATTTATCACGAAAACTAATGTGTATAGTGTACTTATTTATTTCTTACCTTCCGTTTCGACGAGAAAGTACACTGCCGAATATGAGACGAACTGTTGTTACCTTGTGGATCCATGTTGCAGTTTCAATCACGAATGCAATTCCTTCCGTCACTTAGAGAAAGAAAAAACCACTTTGGTAACTAATGGTGACGTCTCTAGCAGTCAGATGTACCCTCCCTTGGTAGAGGTGCGAAGAAAATAATGCACTCGATAACGTCAACACATTATTCTATTCTTTAATGCAGTTATTTTACATTGAATAAGGAAATTCATCCTTCAGAAACACATCTTGTATGCTCATTGAGTAAAATTTTTTTGGCGAAAATGTGGAATCGTGTAAAGTAAGTATTCAAATCTGCATGTGTCATTATTATATTTATAACGAATGCCGAAATTTTTTCATTTACATCTCCTGTGTGCCACATTTTCTAACATAATTTTGATTACAGGCTGCGCAACGATAATTTCTTACACTCACGTCGTGGTTTATGTCTACCATTCGTAATCTCCCTCGTCCTCTCTGCCTTCAACTATAAAACAGAGATGTCTCCAACGCTACACAGCGCATATTTAAATCTTAGCCCTTCAAGGAGAGTGACGTGCGTCGTCAGTATTCTCCATGTTCTTGATGCGGATGACAGGACGTCAAGCACCGCCTGTGAGTCACGAATTATCTCTTACTTTGAGAAGCAATCACTCCAGAAGGCTTTCTCCTTTGTGCCTTTATACTGACTACTTGCGTGCAAGAAACACACATGTCCAATACTTGGAAATAAATTTCGACAGACATATATACTGAGTGATGACAGTTTTAAAGTGTGTCAAATCTAGCCGTCCTTATTTTTTGAAGTCACTTGTGAAACAGTTCATCTCAGTTAGCAAGTGCAAATACAATTCATGGAAAAACAGGTAGTCCAGTCATGAGGTATGTGTCTGAACTTTGTAAAGGACGAATGCGGAATTCGAATAAAGGATGACACTCTCTAGCAAATAATGTGTACGTAATTGTTTGATCTAGGAAGAAATCGTAGGAATATGAGCGAATACCGAAAGTAAGAGCAAGTGAGACTAAAAAGAGTTGGGTGTAGGTCTGGTCGTATCGGACAGGCTGCTACACGGTTCCCACTCTGTTACGCTATCCCTCTGCTAAACGCCACGGGGACTTTTGGCTGCTCAGTTTCCTGCCTGGCCCGGTGCACCCCTCCTAGGCTAACCTGGTCGCCCAAGACTCCTCTTAAGCGACCATATTGATGGCGATCTCAGTGCGGACGCCAGATCAGCACAGGATGTTGCGAAACAGTACTCCCATCCTCAGACTATCCACTACACCCGGCCACCAGGTCGCTGGATTACAGGAGCACGCCACCACTCCCAGCCGCCAGTGTAATCCATTCTACCGCTACTTTACTTACAATCTGCGATGTCAGCGAACTATTTTATTTCCATACTCACAGCTTACTCACCGACTTATCACGAAAACTAATGTGTATAGTGTACTCATTTATTTCTTACTTTCCGTTTCGACGAGAAAGTACACTGCCAAATATGAGACGAACTGTTGTTACCTTGTGGATCCACGTTGCAGTTTCAATCACGAATGCAATTCCTTCCATCACTTAGAGAAAGAAAAAACCACTTTGGTAACTAATGGTAACGTCTCTAGCAGTCAGATGTACCCTCTCTTGGTGGAGGTGCGAAGAAAATAATGCACTCGATAACGTCAACACATTATTCTATTCTTTAATGCAGTTATTTTACATTGAATAAGGAAATTCATCCTTTAGAAACACATCTAGTATGCTCATTGAGTACCATTTTATTTTGTCGAAAATGTGTAATCGTGTAAAGTAAGTATTCAAATCTGCATGTGTCATTATTATATTTATAACGAATGCCGAAAATTTTGCATTTACATCTCCTGTGTGCCACATTTTCTAACATAATTTCGATTACAGGCTGAGCAACGATAATTTCTTACACTCACGTCGTGGTTTATGCCTACCATTCGTAATCTCCCTCGTCCTCTCTGCCTTCAACTGTGAAACAGAGATGTCTCAAACGCTACACAGCGCATATTTAAATCTTAGCCCTTCAAGGAGAGTGACGTGCGTCGTCAGTATTCTCCATGTTCTTGATGCGGATGACAGGACGTCCAGCACCGCCTGTGAGTCACGAATTATCTCTTACTTTGAGAAGCAATCACTCCAGAAGGCTTTCTCCTTTGTGCCTTCATACTGACTACTTGAGTGCAAGAAACACACATGTCCAATACTTGGAAATAAATTTCGACAGACATATATACTGAGTGATGACAGTTTTAAAGTGTGTCAAATCTAGCCGTCCTTATTTTTTGAAGTCACTTGTGAAACAGTTCATCTCAGTTAGCAAGTGCAAATACAATTCATGGAAAAACAGGTAGTCCAGTAATGAGGTATGTGTCTGAACTTTGTAAAGGACGAATGCGGAATTCGAAGAAAGGATGACACTCTCTAGCAAATAATGTGTGCGTAATTGTTTGATCTAGGAAGAAATCGTAGGAATATGAGCGAATACCGAAAGTAAGAGCAAGTGAGACTAAAAAGAGTTGGGTGTAGGTCTGGTTGTATCGGACAGGCTGCTACACAGTTCCCACTCTGTTACGCTATCCCTCTGCTAAACGCCACGGGGACTTTTGGCTGCTCAGTTTCCTGCCTGGCCCGGTGCACCCCTCCTAGGCTAACCTGGTCGCCCAAGACTCCTCTTAAGCGGCCATATTGATGGCGATCTCAGTGCGGACGCCAGATCAACACAGGATGTTGCGAAACAGTACTCTCATCCTCAGACTATCCACTACACCCGGCCACCAGGTCGCTGGATTACAGGAGCACGCCACCACTCCCAGCCGCCAGTGTAATCCATTCTACAGCTACTTTACCTACAATCTGCGATGTCAGCGAACTATTTTTTTTCCATACTCACAGCTTACTCGCCGATTTAACACGAAAACCAATGTGTATAGTGTACTTATTTATTTCTTACTTTCCGTTTCAACGAGAAAGTACACTGCCGAATATGAGACGAACTGTTGTTACCTTGTGGATCCACGTTGCAGTTCCAATCACGAATGCAAATCCTTCCATAACTTAGGGAAAGAAAAAACCACTTTGGTAACTAATGGTAACGTCTCTAGCAGTCAGATGTACCCTCTCTTGGTAGAGGAGCGAAGAAAATAATGCACTCGATAACGTCAACACATTATTCTATTCTTTAATGCAGTTATTTTACATTGAATAAGGAAATTCATCCTTTAGAAACACATTTAGTATGCTCATTGAGTACCATTTTATTTTGTCGAAAATGTGGAATCATGTAAAGTAAGTATTCAAATCTGCATGTGTCATTATTATATTTATAACGAATGCCGAAAATTTTGCATTTACATCTCCTGTGTGCCACATTTTCTAACATAATTTCGATTACAGGCTGCGCAACGATAATTTCTTACACTCACGTCGTGGTTTATGTCTACCATTCGTAATCTCCCTCGTCCTCTCTGCCTTCAACTGTGAAACAGAGATGTCTCAAACGCTACACAGCGCATGTTTAAATCTTAGCCCTTCAACGAGAGTGACATGCCTCGTCAGTATTATCCATGTTCTTGATGCGGATGACAGGACGTCAAGCACCGCCTGTGAGTCACGAATTATCTCTTACTTTGAGAAGCAATCACTCGAGAAGGTTTTCTCCTTTGTGCCTTTATACTGACCACTTGCGTGCAAGAAACATACATGTCCAATATTTTGAAATAAATTTCGACAGACATATATACTGAGAGATGACAGTTTTAAAGTGTGTCAAATCTAGCCTTCCTTTTTTTTGAAGTCACTAGTGAAGCAGTTCATCTCAGTTAGCAAGTGCAAATACAATTCATGGAAAAACAGGTAGTCCAGTCATGAGGTATGTGTCTGAACTTTGTAAAGGACGAACGCGGAATTCGAAGAAAGGATGACACTCTCTAGCAAATAATGTGTGCGTAATTGTTTGATCTAGGAAGAAATCGTAGGAATATGAGCGAATACCGAAAGTAAGAGCAAGTGAGACTAAAAAGAGTTGGGTGTAGGTCTGGTCGTATCGGACAGGCTGCTACACAGTTCCCACTCTCTGACGCTATCCCTCTGCTAACCGCCACGGGGACTTTTGGCTGCTCAGTTTCCTGCCTGGCCCGGTGCACCCCTCCTTAGCTAACCTGGTCGCCCAAGACTCCTCTTAAGCGACCATATTGATGGCGATCTCAGTGCGGACGCCAGATCAACACAGGATGCAGCAAAACAGTACTCCCGTCCTCAGACTATCCACTACACCCGGCCTCCAGGTCGCTGGATTACAGGAGCACGCCACCACTCCCAGCCGCCAGTGTAATCCATTCTTCCGCTACTTTACCTACAATCTGCGATGTCAGCGAACTATTTTTTTTCCATACTCACAGCTTAATCGCCGATTTAACACGAAAACTAATGTGTATAGTGTACTTATTTATTTCTTACTTTCCGTTTCGACGAGAAAGTACACTGCCGAATATGAGACGAACTGTTGTTACCTTGTGGATCCACGTTGCAGTTTCAATCACGAATGCAATTCCTTCCATCACTTAGAGAAAGAAAAAACCACTTTGGTAACTAATGATAACGTCTCTAGCAGTCAGATGTACCCTCTCTTGGTAGAGGTGCGAAGAAAATAATGCACTCGATAACGTCAACACATTATTCTATTCATTAATGCAGTTATTTTACATTGAATGAGGAAATTCATCCTTTAGAAACACATTTAGTATGCTCATTGAGTACCATTTTATTTTGTCGAAAATGTGGAATCATGTAAAGTAAGTATTCAAATCTGCATGTGTCATTATTATATTTATAACGAATGCCGAAAATTTTGCATTTACATCTCCTGTGTGCCACATTTTCTAACATAATTTCGATTACAGGCTGCGCAACGATAATTTCTTACACTCACGTCGTGGTTTATGTCTACCATTCGTAATCTCCCTCGTCCTCTCTGCCTTCAACTGTGAAACAGAGATGTCTCAAACGCTACACAGCGCATGTTTAAATCTTAGCCCTTCAAGGAGAGTGACGTGCCTCGTCAGTATTATCCATGTTCTTGATGCGGATGACAGGACGTCAAGCACCGCCTGTGAGTCACGAATTATCTCTTACTTTGAGAAGCAATCACTCGAGAAGGTTTTCTCCTTTGTGCCTTTATACTGACCACTTGCGTGCAAGAAACACACATGTCCAATACTTGGAAATAAATTTCGACAGACATATATACTGAGAGATGACAGTTTTAAAGTGTGTCAAATCTAGCCTTCCTTATTTTTTGAAGTCACTAGTGAAGCAGTTCATCTCAGTTAGCAAGTGCAAATACAATTCATGGAAAAACTGGTAGTCCAGTCATGAGGTATGTGTCTGAACTTTGTAAAGGACGAATGCGGAAATCTAAGAAAGGATGACACTCTCTAGCAAATAATGTGTGCGCAATTGTTTGATCTAGGAAGAAATCGTAGGAATATGAGCGAATACCGAAAGTAAGAGCAAGTGAGACTAAAAAGAGTTGGGTGTACATCTGCTACACAGTTCCCACTCTCAGACGCTATCCCTCTGCTAACCGCCACGGGGACTTTTGGCTGCTCAGTTTCCTGCCTGGCCCGGTGCACCCCTCCTTAGCTAACCTGGTCGCCCAAGACCCTCTTAAGCGACCATATTGATGGCGATCTCAGTGCGGGCGCCAGATCAACACAGGATGCTGCGAAACAGTACTCCCATCCTTAGACTATCCACTACACTCGGCCTCCAGGTCGCTGGATTACAGGAGCACGCCACCACTCCCAGCCGCCAGTGTAATCCATTCTACAGCTACTTTACCTACAATCTGCGATGTCAGCGAACTATTTTTTTTCCATACTCACAGCTTACTCGCCGATTTAACACGAAAACTAATGTGTATAGTGTACTTATTTATTTCTTACTTTCCGTTTCAACGAGAAAGTACACTGCCGAATATGAGACGAACTGTTGTTACCTTGTCGATCCACGTTGCAGTTCCAATCACGAATGCAATTCCTTCCATAACTTAGAGAAAGAAAAAACCACTTTGGTAACTAATGGTAACGTCTCTAGCAGTCAGATGTACCCTCTCTTGGTAGAGGTGCGAAGAAAATAATGCACTCGATAACGTCAACACATTATTCTATTCTTTAATGCAGTTATTTTACATTGAATAAGGAAATTCATCCTTTAGAAACACATTTAGTATGCTCATTGAGTACCATTTTATTTTGTCGAAAATGTGGAATCATGTAAAGTAAGTATTCAAATCTGCATGTGTCATTATTATATTTATAACGAATGCCGAAAATTTTGCATTTACATCTCCTGTGTGCCACATTTTCTAACATAATTTCGATTACAGGCTGCGCAACGATAATTTCTTACACTCACGTCGTGGTTTATGTCTACCATTCGTAATCTCCCTCGTCCTCTCTGCCTTCAACTGTGAAACAGAGATATCTCGAACGCTACACAGCGCATGTTTAAATCTTAGCCCTTCAAGGAGAGTGACGTGCGTCGGAAGTATTCTCCATGTACTTGATGCGGATGACAGGACGTCAAGCACCGCCTGTGAGTCACGAATTATCTCTTACTTTGAGAAGCAATCACTCGAGAAGGTTTTCTCCTTTGTGCCTTTATACTGACCACTTGCGTGCAAGAAACACACATGTCCAATACTTGGAAATAAATTTCGACAGACATATATACTGAGAGATGACAGTTTTAAAGTGTGTCAAATCTAGCCTTCCTTATTTTTTGAAGTCACTAGTGAAGCAGTTCATCTCAGTTAGCAAGTGCAAATACAAGTCATGGAAAAACAGGTAGTCCAGTCATGAGGTATGTGTCTTAACTTTGTAAAGGACGAACGCGGAATTCGAAGAAAGGATGACACTCTCTAGCAAATGATGTGTGCGTAATTGTTTGATCTAGGAAGAAATCGTAGGAATATGAGCGAATACCGAAAGTAAGAGCAAGTGAGACTAAAAAGAGTTGGGTGTAGGTCTGGTCGTATCGGACAGGCTGCTACACAGTTCCCACTCTCTGACGCTATCCCTCTGCTAACCGCCACGGGGACTTTTGGCTGCTCAGTTTCCTGCCTGGCCCGGTGCACCGCTCCTTAGCTAACCTGGTCGCCCAAGACTCCTCTTAAGCGACCATATTGATGTCGATCTCAGTGCGGACGCCAGATCAACACAGGATGCTGCGAAACAGTACACCCGGCCTCCAGGTCGCTGGATTACAGGAGCACGCCACCACTCCCAGCCGCCAGTGTAATCCATTCTACCGCTACTTTACCTACAATCTGCGATGTCAGCGAACTATTTTTTTTCCATACTCACAGCTTACTCGCCGATTTAACACGAAAACTAATGTGTATAGTGTACTTATTTATTTCTTACTTTCCGTTTCGACGAGAAAGTACACTGCCGAATATGAGACGAACTGTTGTTACCTTGTGGATCCACGTTGCAGTTTCAATCGCGAATGCAATTCCTTCCATCACTTAGAGAAAGAAAAAACCACTTTGGTAACTAATGGTAACGTCTCTAGCAGTCAGATGTACCCTCTCTTGGTAGAGGTGCGAAGAAAATAATGCACTCGATAACGTCAACACATTATTCTATTCTTTAATGCAGTTATTTTACATTGAATAAGGAAATTCATCCTTTAGAAACACATCTAGTATGCTCATTGACTACCATTTTATTTTGTCGAAAATGTGGAACCATGTAAAGTAAGTATTCAAATCTGCATGTGTCATTATTATATTTATAACGAATGCCGAAAATTTTGCATTTACATCTCCTGTGTGCCACATTTTCTAACATAATTTCGATTACAGGCTGCGCAACGATAATTTCTTACACTCACGTCGTGGTTTATGTCTACCATTCGTAATCTCCCTCGTCCTCTCAGACTTCAACTGTGAAACAGAGATGTCTCAAACGCTACACAGCGCATATTTAAATCTTAGCCCTTCAACGAGAGTGACGTGCCTCGTCAGTATTACCCATGTTCTTGATGCGGATGACAGGACGTCAAGCACCGCCTGTGAGTCACGAATTATCTCTTACTTTGAGAAGCAATCACTCGAGAAGGTTTTCTCCTTTGTGCCTTTATACTGACCACTTGCGTGCAAGAAACACACATGTCCAATACTTGGAAATAAATTTCGACAGACATATATACTGAGAGATGACAGTTTTAAAGTGTGTCAAATCTAGCCTTCCTTATTTTTTGAAGTCACTAGTGAAGCAGTTCATCTCAGTTAGCAAGTGCAAATACAAGTCATGGAAAAACAGGTAGTCCAGTCATGAGGTATGTGTCTTAACTTTGTAAAGGACGAACGCGGAATTCGAAGAAAGGATGACACTCTCTAGCAAATGATGTGTGCGTAATTGTTTGATCTAGGAAGAAATCGTAGGAATATGAGCGAATACCGAAAGTAAGAGCAAGTGAGACTAAAAAGAGTTGGGTGTAGGTCTGGTCGTATCGGACAGGCTGCTACACAGTTCCCACTCTCTGACGCTATCCCTCTGCTAACCGCCACGGGGACTTTTGGCTGCTCAGTTTCCTGCCTGGCCCGGTGCACCGCTCCTTAGCTAACCTGGTCGCCCAAGACTCCTCTTAAGCGACCATATTGATGTCGATCTCAGTGCGGACGCTAGATCAACACAGGATGCTGCGAAACAGTACACCCGGCCTCCAGGTCGCTAGATTACAGGAGCACGCCACCACTCCCAGCCGCCAGTGTAATCCATTCTACCGCTACTTTACCTACAATCTGCGATGTCAGCGAATTATTTTTTTTCCATACTCACAGCTTACTCGCCGATTTAACACGAAAACTAATGTGTATAGTGTACTTATTTATTTCTTACTTTCCGTTTCGACGAGAAAGTACACTGCCGAATATGAGACGAACTGTTGTTACCTTGTGGATCCACGTTGCAGTTTCAATCACGAATGCAATTCCTTCCATCACTTAGAGAAAGAAAAAACCACTTTGGTAACTAATGGTAACGTCTCTAGCAGTCAGATGTACCCTCTCTTGGTAGAGGTGCGAAAAAAATAATGCACTCGATAACGTCAACACATTATTCTATTCTTTAATGCAGTTATTTTACATTGAATAAGGAAATTCATCCTTTAGAAACACATCTAGTATGCTCATTGACTACCCTTTTATTTTGTCGAAAATGTGGAATCATGTAAAGTAAGTATTCAAATCTGCATGTGTCATTATTATATTTATAACGAATGCCGAAAATTTTGCATTTACATCTCCTGTGTGCCACATTTTCTAACATAATTTCGATTACAGGCTGCGCAACGATAATTTCTTACACTCACGTCGTGGTTTATGTCTACCATTCGTAATCTCCCTCGTCCTCTCTGCCTTCAACTGTGAAACAGAGATGTCTCAAACGCTACACAGCGCAAGTTTAAATCTTAGCCCTTCAACGAGAGTGACGTGCCTCGTCAGTATTACCCACGTTCTTGATGCGGATGACAGGACGTCAAGCACCGCCTGTGAGTCACGAATTATCTCTTACTTTGAGAAGCAATCACTCGAGAATGTTTTCTCCTTTGTGCCTTTATACTGACCACTTGCGTGCAAGAAACACACATGTCCAATACTTGGAAATAAATTTCGACAGACATATATACTGAGAGATGACAGTTTTAAAGTGTGTCAAATCTAGCCTTCCTTATTTTTTGAAGTCACTAGTGAAGCAGTTCATCTCAGTTAGCAAGTGCAAATACAAGTCATGGAAAAACAGGTAGTCCAGTCATGAGGTATGTGTCTTAACTTTGTAAAGGACGAACGCGGAATTCGAAGAAAGGATGACACTCTCTAGCAAATGATGTGTGCGTAATTGTTTGATCTAGGAAGAAATCGTAGGAATATGAGCGAATACCGAAAGTAAGAGCAAGTGAGACTAAAAAGAGTTGGGTGTAGGTCTGGTCGTATCGGACAGGCTGCTACACAGTTCCCACTCTCTGACGCTATCCCTCTGCTAACCGCCACGGGGACTTTTGGCTGCTCAGTTTCCTGCCTGGCCCGGTGCACCGCTCCTTAGCTAACCTGGTCGCCCAAGACTCCTCTTAAGCGACCATATTGATGTCGATCTCAGTGCGGACGCTAGATCAACACAGGATGCTGCGAAACAGTACACCCGGCCTCCAGGTCGCTGGATTACAGGAGCACGCCACCACTCCCAGCCGCCAGTGTAATCCATTCTACCGCTACTTTACCTACAATCTGCGATGTCAGCGAACTATTTTTTTTTCCATACTCACAGCTTACTCGCCGATTTAACACGAAAACTAATGTGTATAGTGTACTTATTTATTTCTTACTTTCCGTTTCGACGAGAAAGTACACTGCCGAATATGAGACGAACTGTTGTTACCTTGTGGATCCACGTTGCAGTTTCAATCACGAATGCAATTCCTTCCATCACTTAGAGAAAGAAAAAACCACTTTGGTAACTAATGGTAACGTCTCTAGCAGTCAGATGTAACCTCTCTTGGTAGAGGTGCGAAGAAAATAATGCACTCGATAACGTCAACACATTATTCTATTCTTTAATGCAGTTATTTTACATTGAATAAGGAAATTCATCCTTTAGAAACACATCTAGTATGATCATTGACTACCATTTTATTTTGTCGAAAATGTGGAATCATGTAAAGTAAGTATTCAAATCTGCATGTGTCATTATTATATTTATAACGAATGCCGAAAATTTTGCATTTACATCTCCTGTGTGCCACATTTTCTAACATAATTTCGATTACAGGCTGCGCAACGATAATTTCTTACACTCACGTCGTGGTTTATGTCTACCATTCGTAATCTCCCTCGTCCTCTCTGCCTTCAACTGTGAAACAGAGATGTCTCAAACGCTACACAGCGCATGTTTAAATCTTAGCCCTTCAACGAGAGTGACGTGCCTCGTCAGTATTACCCACGTTCTTGATGCGGATGACAGGACGTCAAGCACCGCCTGTGAGTCACGAATTATCTCTTACTTTGAGAAGCAATCACTCGAGAAGGTTTTCTCCTTTGTGCCTTTATACTGACCACTTGCGTGCAAGAAACACACATGTCCAATACTTGGAAATAAATTTCGACAGACATATATACTGAGAGATGACAGTTTTAAAGTGTGTCAAATCTAGCCTTCCTTATTTTTTGAAGTCACTAGTGAAGCAGTTCATCTCAGTTAGCAAGTGCAAATACAAGTCATGGAAAAACAGGTAGTCCATTCATGAGGTATGTGTCTTAACTTTGTAAAGGACGAACGCGGAATTCGAAGAAAGGATGACACTCTCTAGCAAATGATGTGTGCGTAATTGTTTGATCTAGGAAGAAATCGTAGGAATATGAGCGAATACCGAAAGTAAGAGCAAGTGAGACTAAAAAGAGTTGGGTGTAGGTCTGGTCGTATCGGACAGGCTGCTACACAGTTCCCACTCTCTGACGCTATCCCTCTGCTAACCGCCACGGGGACTTTTGGCTGCTCAGTTTCCTGCCTGGCCCGGTGCACCGCTCCTTAGCTAACCTGGTCGCCCAAGACTCCTCTTAAGCAACCATATTGATGTCGATCTCAGTGCGGACGCCAGATCAACACAGGATGCTGCGAAACAGTACACCCGGCCTCCAGGTCGCTGGATTACAGGAGCACGCCACCACTCCCAGCCGCCAGTGTAATCCATTCTACCGCTACTTTACCTACAATCTGCGATGTCAGCGAACTATTTTTTTTCCATACTCACAGCTTACTCGCCGATTTAACACGAAAACTAATGTGTATAGTGTACTTATTTATTTCTTACTTTCCGTTTCGACGAGAAAGTACACTGCCGAATATGAGACGAACTGTTGTTACCTTGTGGATCCACGTTGCAGTTTCAATCGCGAATGCAATTCCTTCCATCACTTAGAGAAAGAAAAAACCACTTTGGTAACTAATGGTAACGTCTCTAGCAGTCAGATGTACCCTCTCTTGGTAGAGGTGCGAAGAAAATAATGCACTCGATAACGTCAACACATTATTCTATTCTTTAATGCAGTTATTTTACATTGAATAAGGAAATTCATCCTTTAGAAACACATCTAGTATGCTCATTGACTACCCTTTTATTTTGTCGAAAATGTGGAATCATGTAAAGTAAGTATTCAAATCTGCATGTGTCATTATTATATTTATAACGAATGCCGAAAATTTTGCATTTACATCTCCTGTGTGCCACATTTTCTAACATAATTTCGATTACAGGCTGCGCAACGATAATTTCTTACACTCACGTCGTGGTTTATGTCTACCATTCGTAATCTCCCTCGTCCTCTCTGCCTTCAACTGTGAAACAGAGATGTCTCAAACGCTACACAGCGCATGTTTAAATCTTAGCCCTTCAACGAGAGTGACGTGCCTCGTCAGTATTACCCACGTTCTTGATGCGGATGACAGGACGTCAAGCACCGCCTGTGAGTCACGAATTATCTCTTACTTTGAGAAGCAATCACTCGAGAAGGTTTTCTCCTTTGTGCCTTTATACTGACCACTTGCGTGCAAGAAACACACATGTCCAATACTTGGAAATAAATTTCGACAGACATATATACTGAGAGATGACAGTTTTAAAGTGTGTCAAATCTAGCCTTCCTTATTTTTTGAAGTCACTAGTGAAGCAGTTCATCTCAGTTAGCAAGTGCAAATACAAGTCATGGAAAAAGAGGTAGTCCAGTCATGAGGTATGTGTCTTAACTTTGTAAAGGACGAACGCGGAATTCGAAGAAAGGATGACACTCTCTAGCAAATGATGTGTGCGTAATTGTTTGATCTAGGAAGAAATCGTAGGAATATGAGCGAATACCGAAAGTAAGAGCAAGTGAGACTAAAAAGAGTTGGGTGTAGGTCTGGTCGTATCGGACAGGCTGCTACACAGTTCCCACTCTCTGACGCTATCCCTCTGCTAACCGCCACGGGGACTTTTGGCTGCTCAGTTTCCTGCCTGGCCCGGTGCACCGCTCCTTAGCTAACCTGGTCGCCCAAGACTCCTCTTAAGCAACCATATTGATGTCGATCTCAGTGCGGACGCCAGATCAACACAGGATGCTGCGAAACAGTACACCCGGCCTCCAGGTCGCTGGATTACAGGAGCACGCCACCACTCCCAGCCGCCAGTGTAATCCATTCTACCGCTACTTTACCTACAATCTGCGATGTCAGCGAACTATTTTTTTTCCATACTCACAGCTTACTCGCCGATTTAACACGAAAACTAATGTGTATAGTGTACTTATTTATTTCTTACTTTCCGTTTCGACGAGAAAGTACACTGCCGAATATGAGACGAACTGTTGTTACCTTGTGGATCCACGTTGCAGTTTCAATCACGAATGCAATTCCTTCCATCACTTAGAGAAAGAAAAAACCACTTTGGTAACTAATGGTAACGTCTCTAGCAGTCAGATGTACCCTCTCTTGGTAGAGGTGCGAAGAAAATAATGCACTCGATAACGTCAACACATTATTCTATTCTTTAATGCAGTTATTTTACATTGAATAAGGAAATTCATCCTTTAGAAACACATCTAGTATGATCATTGACTACCATTTTATTTTGTCGAAAATGTGGAATCATGTAAAGTAAGTATTCAAATCTGCATGTGTCATTATTATATTTATAACGAATGCCGAAAATTTTGCATTTACATCTCCTGTGTGCCACATTTTCTAACATAATTTCGATTACAGGCTGCGCAACGATAATTTCTTACACTCACGTCGTGGTTTATGTCTACCATTCGTAATCTCCCTCGTCCTCTCTGCCTTCAACTGTGAAACAGAGATGTCTCAAACGCTACACAGCGCATGTTTAAATCTTAGCCCTTCAACGAGAGTGACGTGCCTCGTCAGTATTACCCACGTTCTTGATGCGGATGACAGGACGTCAAGCACCGCCTGTGAGTCACGAATTATCTCTTACTTTGAGAAGCAATCACTCGAGAAGGTTTTCTCCTTTGTGCCTTTATACTGACCACTTGCGTGCAAGAAACACACATGTCCAATACTTGGAAATAAATTTCGACAGACATATATACTGAGAGATGACAGTTTTAAAGTGTGTCAAATCTAGCCTTCCTTATTTTTTGAAGTCACTAGTGAAGCAGTTCATCTCAGTTAGCAAGTGCAAATACAAGTCATGGAAAAACAGGTAGTCCAGTCATGAGGTATGTGTCTTAACTTTGTAAAGGACGAACGCGGAATTCGAAGAAAGGATGACACTCTCTAGCAAATGATGTGTGCGTAATTGTTTGATCTAGGAAGAAATCGTAGGAATATGAGCGAATACCGAAAGTAAGAGCAAGTGAGACTAAACAGAGTTGGGTGTAGGTCTGGTCGTATCGGACAGGCTGCTACACAGTTCCCACTCTCTGACGCTATCCCTCTGCTAACCGCCACGGGGACTTTTGGCTGCTCAGTTTCCTGCCTGGCCCGGTGCACCGCTCCTTAGCTAACCTGGTCGCCCAAGACTCCTCTTAAGCAACCATATTGATGTCGATCTCAGTGCGGACGCCAGATCAACACAGGATGCTGCGAAACAGTACACCCGGCCTCCAGGTCGCTGGATTACAGGAGCACGCCACCACTCCCAGCCGCCAGTGTAATCCATTCTACCGCTACTTTACCTACAATCTGCGATGTCAGCGAACTATTTTTTTTCCATACTCACAGCTTACTCGCCGATTTAACACGAAAACTAATGTGTATAGTGTACTTATTTATTTCTTACTTTCCGTTTCGACGAGAAAGTACACTGCCGAATATGAGACGAACTGTTGTTACCTTGTGGATCCACGTTGCAGTTTCAATCGCGAATGCAATTCCTTCCATCACTTAGAGAAAGAAAAAACCACTTTGGTAACTAATGGTAACGTCTCTAGCAGTCAGATGTACCCTCTCTTGGTAGAGGTGCGAAGAAAATAATGCACTCGATAACGTCAACACATTATTCTATTCTTTAATGCAGTTATTTTACATTGAATAAGGAAATTCATCCTTTAGAAACACATCTAGTATGCTCATTGACTACCCTTTTATTTTGTCGAAAATGTGGAATCATGTAAAGTAAGTATTCAAATCTGCATGTGTCATTATTATATTTATAACGAATGCCGAAAATTTTGCATTTACATCTCCTGTGTGCCACATTTTCTAACATAATTTCGATTACAGGCTGCGCAACGATAATTTCTTACACTCACGTCGTGGTTTATGTCTACCATTCGTAATCTCCCTCGTCCTCTCTGCCTTCAACTGTGAAACAGAGATGTCTCAAACGCTACACAGCGCATGTTTAAATCTTAGCCCTTCAACGAGAGTGACGTGCCTCGTCAGTATTACCCACGTTCTTGATGCGGATGACAGGACGTCAAGCACCGCCTGTGAGTCACGAATTATCTCTTACTTTGAGAAGCAATCACTCGAGAAGGTTTTCTCCTTTGTGCCTTTATACTGACCACTTGCGTGCAAGAAACACACATGTCCAATACTTGGAAATAAATTTCGACAGACATATATACTGAGAGATGACAGTTTTAAAGTGTGTCAAATCTAGCCTTCCTTATTTTTTGAAGTCACTAGTGAAGCAGTTCATCTCAGTTAGCAAGTGCAAATACAAGTCATGGAAAAACAGGTAGTCCAGTCATGAGGTATGTGTCTTAACTTTGTAAAGGACGAACGCGGAATTCGAAGAAAGGATGACACTCTCTAGCAAATGATGTGTGCGTAATTGTTTGATCTAGGAAGAAATCGTAGGAATATGAGCGAATACCGAAAGTAAGAGCAAGTGAGACTAAAAAGAGTTGGGTGTAGGTCTGGTCGTATCGGACAGGCTGCTACACAGTTCCCACTCTCTGACGCTATCCCTCTGCTAACCGCTACGGGGACTCTTGGCTGCTCAGTTTCCTGCCTGGCCCGGTGCACCGCTCCTTAGCTAACCTGGTCGCCCAAGACTCCTCTTAAGCGACCATATTGATGTCGATCTCAGTGCGGACGCTAGATCAACACAGGATGCTGCGAAACAGTACACCCGGCCTCCAGGTCGCTGGATTACAGGAGCACGCCACCACTCCCAGCCGCCAGTGTAATCCATTCTACCGCTACTTTACCTACAATCTGCGATGTCAGCGAACTATTTTTTTCCATACTCACAGCTTACTCGCCGATTTAACACGAAAACTAATGTGTATAGTGTACTTATTTATTTCTTACTTTCCGTTTCGACGAGAAAGTACACTGCCGAATATGAGACGAACTGTTGTTACCTTGTGGATCCACGTTGCAGTTTCAATCACGAATGCAATTCCTTCCATCACTTAGAGAAAGAAAAAACCACTTTGGTAACTAATGGTAACGTCTCTAGCAGTCAGATGTACCCTCTCTTGGTAGAGGTGCGAAGAAAATAATGCACTCGATAACGTCAACACATTATTCTATTCTTTAATGCAGTTATTTTACATTGAATAAGGAAATTCATCCTTTAGAAACACATCTAGTATGATCATTGACTACCATTTTATTTTGTCGAAAATGTGGAATCATGTAAAGTAAGTATTCAAATCTGCATGTGTCATTATTATATTTATAACGAATGCCGAAAATTTTGCATTTACATCTCCTGTGTGCCACATTTTCTAACATAATTTCGATTACAGGCTGCGCAACGATAATTTCTTACACTCACGTCGTGGTTTATGTCTACCATTCGTAATCTCCCTCGTCCTCTCTGCCTTCAACTGTGAAACAGAGATGTCTCAAACGCTACACAGCGCATGTTTAAATCTTAGCCCTTCAACGAGAGTGACGTGCCTCGTCAGTATTACCCACGTTCTTGATGCGGATGACAGGACGTCAAGCACCGCCTGTGAGTCACGAATTATCTCTTACTTTGAGAAGCAATCACTCGAGAAGGTTTTCTCCTTTGTGCCTTTATACTGACCACTTGCGTGCAAGAAACACACATGTCCAATACTTGGAAATAAATTTCGACAGACATATATACTGAGAGATGACAGTTTTAAAGTGTGTCAAATCTAGCCTTCCTTATTTTTTGAAGTCACTAGTGAAGCAGTTCATCTCAGTTAGCAAGTGCAAATACAAG
The DNA here is from genome assembly GCF_023864345.2 of Schistocerca serialis cubense. Lineage (NCBI taxonomy): Eukaryota > Metazoa > Arthropoda > Insecta > Orthoptera > Acrididae > Schistocerca > Schistocerca serialis. Next base: position 269,353,569 of record NC_064639.1, read on the forward strand.
TCATGGAAAAACAGGTAGTCCAGTCATGAGGTATGTGTCTTAACTTTGTAAAGGACGAACGCGGAATTCGAAGAAAGGATGACACTCTCTAGCAAATGATGTGTGCGTAATTGTTTGATCTAGGAAGAAATCGTAGGAATATGAGCGAATACCGAAAGTAAGAGCAAGTGAGACTAAAAAGAGTTGGGTGTAGGTCTGGTCGTATCGGACAGGCTGCTACACAGTTCCCACTCTCTGACGCTATCCCTCTGCTAACCGCCACGGGGACTTTTGGCTGCTCAGTTTCCTGCCTGGCCCGGTGCACCGCTCCTTAGCTAACCTGGTCGCCCAAGACTCCTCTTAAGCGACCATATTGATGTCGATCTCAGTGCGGACGCTAGATCAACACAGGATGCTGCGAAACAGTACACCCGGCCTCCAGGTCGCTGGATTACAGGAGCACGCCACCACTCCCAGCCGCCAGTGTAATCCATTCTACCGCTACTTTACCTACAATCTGCGATGTCAGCGAACTATTTTTTTTCCATACTCACAGCTTACTCGCCGATTTAACACGAAAACTAATGTGTATAGTGTACTTATTTATTTCTTACTTTCCGTTTCGACGAGAAAGTACACTGCCGAATATGAGACGAACTGTTGTTACCTTGTGGATCCACGTTGCAGTTTCAATCACGAATGCAATTCCTTCCATCACTTAGAGAAAGAAAAAACCACTTTGGTAACTAATGGTAACGTCTCTAGCAGTCAGATGTACCCTCTCTTGGTAGAGGTGCGAAGAAAATAATGCACTCGATAACGTCAACACATTATTCTATTCTTTAATGCAGTTATTTTACATTGAATAAGGAAATTCATCCTTTAGAAACACATCTAGTATGATCATTGACTACCATTTTATTTTGTCGAAAATGTGGAATCATGTAAAGTAAGTATTCAAATCTGCATGTGTCATTATTATATTTATAACGAATGCCGAAAATTTTGCATTTACATCTCCTGTGTGCCACATTTTCTAACATAATTTCGATTACAGGCTGCGCAACGATAATTTCTTACACTCACGTCGTGGTTTATGTCTACCATTCGTAATCTCCCTCGTCCTCTCTGCCTTCAACTGTGAAACAGAGATGTCTCAAACGCTACACAGCGCATGTTTAAATCTTAGCCCTTCAACGAGAGTGACGTGCCTCGTCAGTATTACCCACGTTCTTGATGCGGATGACAGGACGTCAAGCACCGCCTGTGAGTCACGAATTATCTCTTACTTTGAGAAGCAATCACTCGAGAAGGTTTTCTCCTTTGTGCCTTTATACTGACCACTTGCGTGCAAGAAACACACATGTCCAATACTTGGAAATAAATTTCGACAGACATATATACTGAGAGATGACAGTTTTAAAGTGTGTCAAATCTAGCCTTCCTTATTTTTTGAAGTCACTAGTGAAGCAGTTCATCTCAGTTAGCAAGTGCAAATACAAGTCATGGAAAAACAGGTAGTCCAGTCATGAGGTATGTGTCTTAACTTTGTAAAGGACGAACGCGGAATTCGAAGAAAGGATGACACTCTCTAGCAAATGATGTGTGCGTAATTGTTTGATCTAGGAAGAAATCGTAGGAATATGAGCGAATACCGAAAGTAAGAGCAAGTGAGACTAAAAAGAGTTGGGTGTAGGTCTGGTCGTATCGGACAGGCTGCTACACAGTTCCCACTCTCTGACGCTATCCCTCTGCTAACCGCCACGGGGACTTTTGGCTGCTCAGTTTCCTGCCTGGCCCGGTGCACCGCTCCTTAGCTAACCTGGTCGCCCAAGACTCCTCTTAAGCAACCATATTGATGTCGGTCTCAGTGCGGACGCCAGATCAACACAGGATGCTGCGAAACAGTACACCCGGCCTCCAGGTCGCTGGATTACAGGAGCACGCCACCACTCCCAGCCGCCAGTGTAATCCATTCTACCGCTACTTTACCTACAATCTGCGATGTCAGCGAACTATTTTTTTTCCATACTCACAGCTTACTCGCCGATTTAACACGAAAACTAATGTGTATAGTGTACTTATTTATTTCTTACTTTCCGTTTCGACGAGAAAGTACACTGCCGAATATGAGACGAACTGTTGTTACCTTGTGGATCCACGTTGCAGTTTCAATCGCGAATGCAATTCCTTCCATCACTTAGAGAAAGAAAAAACCACTTTGGTAACTAATGGTAACGTCTCTAGCAGTCAGATGTACCCTCTCTTGGTAGAGGTGCGAAGAAAATAATGCACTCGATAACGTCAACACATTATTCTATTCTTTAATGCAGTTATTTTACATTGAATAAGGAAATTCATCCTTTAGAAACACATCTAGTATGCTCATTGACTACCCTTTTATTTTGTCGAAAATGTGGAATCATGTAAAGTAAGTATTCAAATCTGCATGTGTCATTATTATATTTATAAGGAATGCCGAAAATTTTGCATTTACATCTCCTGTGTGCCACATTTTCTAACATAATTTCGATTACAGGCTGCGCAACGATAATTTCTTACACTCACGTCGTGGTTTATGTCTACCATTCGTAATCTCCCTCGTCCTCTCTGCCTTCAACTGTGAAACAGAGATGTCTCAAACGCTACACAGCGCATGTTTAAATCTTAGCCCTTCAACGAGAGTGACGTGCCTCGTCAGTATTACCCACGTTCTTGATGCGGATGACAGGACGTCAAGCACCGCCTGTGAGTCACGAATTATCTCTTACTTTGAGAAGCAATCACTCGAGAAGGTTTTCTCCTTTGTGCCTTTATACTGACCACTTGCGTGCAAGAAACACACATGTCCAATACTTGGAAATAAATTTCGACAGACATATATACTGAGAGATGACAGTTTTAAAGTGTGTCAAATCTAGCCTTCCTTATTTTTTGAAGTCACTAGTGAAGCAGTTCATCTCAGTTAGCAAGTGCAAATACAAGTCATGGAAAAACAGGTAGTCCAGTCATGAGGTATGTGTCTTAACTTTGTAAAGGACGAACGCGGAATTCGAAGAAAGGATGACACTCTCTAGCAAATGATGTGTGCGTAATTGTTTGATCTAGGAAGAAATCGTAGGAATATGAGCGAATACCGAAAGTAAGAGCAAGTGAGACTAAAAAGAGTTGGGTGTAGGTCTGGTCGTATCGGACAGGCTGCTACACAGTTCCCACTCTCTGACGCTATCCCTCTGCTAACCGCCACGGGGACTTTTGGCTGCTCAGTTTCCTGCCTGGCCCGGTGCACCGCTCCTTAGCTAACCTGGTCGCCCAAGACTCCTCTTAAGCGACCATATTGATGTCGATCTCAGTGCGGACGCTAGATCAACACAGGATGCTGCGAAACAGTACACCCGGCCTCCAGGTCGCTGGATTACAGGAGCACGCCACCACTCCCAGCCGCCAGTGTAATCCATTCTACCGCTACTTTACCTACAATCTGCGATGTCAGCGAACTATTTTTTTTCCATACTCACAGCTTACTCGCCGATTTAACACGAAAACTAATGTGTATAGTGTACTTATTTATTTCTTACTTTCCGTTTCGACGAGAAAGTACACTGCCGAATATGAGACGAACTGTTGTTACCTTGTGGATCCACGTTGCAGTTTCAATCACGAATGCAATTCCTTCCATCACTTAGAGAAAGAAAAAACCACTTTGGTAACTAATGGTAACGTCTCTAGCAGTCAGATGTACCCTCTCTTGGTAGAGGTGCGAAGAAAATAATGCACTCGATAACGTCAACACATTATTCTATTCTTTAATGCAGTTATTTTACATTGAATAAGGAAATTCATCCTTTAGAAACACATCTAGTATGCTCATTGACTACCATTTTATTTTGTCGAAAATGTGGAATCATGTAAAGTAAGTATTCAAATCTGCATGTGTCATTATTATATTTATAACGAATGCCGAAAATTTTGCATTTACATCTCCTGTGTGCCACATTTTCTAACATAATTTCGATTACAGGCTGCGCAACGATAATTTCTTACACTCACGTCGTGGTTTATGTCTACCATTCGTAATCTCCCTCGTCCTCTCTGCCTTCAACTGTGAAACAGAGATGTCTCAAACGCTACACAGCGCATGTTTAAATCTTAGCCCTTCAACGAGAGTGACGTGCCTCGTCAGTATTACCCACGTTCTTGATGCGGATGACAGGACGTCAAGCACCGCCTGTGAGTCACGAATTATCTCTTACTTTGAGAAGCAATCACTCGAGAAGGTTTTCTCCTTTGTGCCTTTATACTGACCACTTGCGTGCAAGAAACACACATGTCCAATACTTGGAAATAAATTTCGACAGACATATATACTGAGAGATGACAGTTTTAAAGTGTGTCAAATCTAGCCTTCCTTATTTTTTGAAGTCACTAGTGAAGCAGTTCATCTCAGTTAGCAAGTGCAAATACAAGTCATGGAAAAACAGGTAGTCCAGTCATGAGGTATGTGTCTTAACTTTGTAAAGGACGAACGCGGAATTCGAAGAAAGGATGACACTCTCTAGCAAATGATGTGTGCGTAATTGTTTGATCTAGGAAGAAATCGTAGGAATATGAGCGAATACCGAAAGTAAGAGCAAGTGAGACTAAAAAGAGTTGGGTGTAGGTCTGGTCGTATCGGACAGGCTGCTACACAGTTCCCACTCTCTGACGCTATCCCTCAGCTAACCGCCACGGGGACTTTTGGCTGCTCAGTTTCCTGCCTGGCCCGGTGCACCGCTCCTTAGCTAACCTGGTCGCCCAAGACTCCTCTTAAGCAACCATATTGATGTCGATCTCAGTGCGGACGCCAGATCAACACAGGATGCTGCGAAACAGTACACCCGGCCTCCAGGTCGCTGGATTACAGGAGCACGCCACCACTCCCAGCCGCCAGTGTAATCCATTCTACCGCTACTTTACCTACAATCTGCGATGTCAGCGAACTATTTTTTTTTCCATACTCACAGCTTACTCGCCGATTTAACACGAAAACTAATGTGTATAGTGTACTTATTTATTTCTTACTTTCCGTTTCGACGAGAAAGTACACTGCCGAATATGAGACGAACTGTTGTTACCTTGTGGATCCACGTTGCAGTTTCAATCGCGAATGCAATTCCTTCCATCACTTAGAGAAAGAAAAAACCACTTTGGTAACTAATGGTAACGTCTCTAGCAGTCAGATGTACCCTCTCTTGGTAGAGGTGCGAAGAAAATAATGCACTCGATAACGTCAACACATTATTCTATTCTTTAATGCAGTTATTTTACATTGAATAAGGAAATTCATCCTTTAGAAACACATCTAGTATGATCATTGACTACCATTTTATTTTGTCGAAAATGTGGAATCATGTAAAGTAAGTATTCAAATCTGCATGTGTCATTATTATATTTATAACGAATGCCGAAAATTTTGCATTTACATCTCCTGTGTGCCACATTTTCTAACATAATTTCGATTACAGGCTGCGCAACGATAATTTCTTACACTCACGTCGTGGTTTATGTCTACCATTCGTAATCTCCCTCGTCCTCTCTGCCTTCAACTGTGAAACAGAGATGTCTCAAACGCTACACAGCGCATGTTTAAATCTTAGCCCTTCAACGAGAGTGACGTGCCTCGTCAGTATTACCCACGTTCTTGATGCGGATGACAGGACGTCAAGCACCGCCTGTGAGTCACGAATTATCTCTTACTTTGAGAAGCAATCACTCGAGAAGGTTTTCTCCTTTGTGCCTTTATACTGACCACTTGCGTGCAAGAAACACACATGTCCAATACTTGGAAATAAATTTCGACAGACATATATACTGAGAGATGACAGTTTTAAAGTGTGTCAAATCTAGCCTTCCTTATTTTTTGAAGTCACTAGTGAAGCAGTTCATCTCAGTTAGCAAGTGCAAATACAAGTCATGGAAAAACAGGTAGTCCAGTCATGAGGTATGTGTCTTAACTTTGTAAAGGACGAACGCGGAATTCGAAGAAAGGATGACACTCTCTAGCAAATGATGTGTGCGTAATTGTTTGATCTAGGAAGAAATCGTAGGAATATGAGCGAATACCGAAAGTAAGAGCAAGTGAGACTAAAAAGAGTTGGGTGTAGGTCTGGTCGTATCGGACAGGCTGCTACACAGTTCCCACTCTCTGACGCTATCCCTCTGCTAACCGCCACGGGGACTTTTGGCTGCTCAGTTTCCTGCCTGGCCCGGTGCACCGCTCCTTAGCTAACCTGGTCGCCCAAGACTCCTCTTAAGCGACCATATTGATGTCGATCTCAGTGCGGACGCTAGATCAACACAGGATGCTGCGAAACAGTACACCCGGCCTCCAGGTCGCTGGATTACAGGAGCACGCCACCACTCCCAGCCGCCAGTGTAATCCATTCTACCGCTACTTTACCTACAATCTGCGATGTCAGCGAACTATTTTTTTTCCATACTCACAGCTTACTCGCCGATTTAACACGAAAACTAATGTGTATAGTGTACTTATTTATTTCTTACTTTCCGTTTCGACGAGAAAGTACACTGCCGAATATGAGACGAACTGTTGTTACCTTGTGGATCCACGTTGCAGTTTCAATCACGAATGCAATTCCTTCCATCACTTAGAGAAAGAAAAAACCACTTTGGTAACTAATGGTAACGTCTCTAGCAGTCAGATGTACCCTCTCTTGGTAGAGGTGCGAAGAAAATAATGCACTCGATAACGTCAACACATTATTCTATTCTTTAATGCAGTTATTTTACATTGAATAAGGAAATTCATCCTTTAGAAACACATCTAGTATGCTCATTGACTACCATTTTATTTTGTCGAAAATGTGGAATCATGTAAAGTAAGTATTCAAATCTGCATGTGTCATTATTATATTTATAACGAATGCCGAAAATTTTGCATTTACATCTCCTGTGTGCCACATTTTCTAACATAATTTCGATTACAGGCTGCGCAACGATAATTTCTTACACTCACGTCGTGGTTTATGTCTACCATTCGTAATCTCCCTCGTCCTCTCTGCCTTCAACTGTGAAACAGAGATGTCTCAAACGCTACACAGCGCATGTTTAAATCTTAGCCCTTCAACGAGAGTGACGTGCCTCGTCAGTATTACCCATGTTCTTGATGCGGATGACAGGACGTCAAGCACCGCCTGTGAGTCACGAATTATCTCTTACTTTGAGAAGCAATCACTCGAGAAGGTTTTCTCCTTTGTGCCTTTATACTGACCACTTGCGTGCAAGAAACACACATGTCCAATACTTGGAAATAAATTTCGACAGACATATATACTGAGAGATGACAGTTTTAAAGTGTGTCAAATCTAGCCTTCCTTATTTTTTGAAGTCACTAGTGAAGCAGTTCATCTCAGTTAGCAAGTGCAAATACAAGTCATGGAAAAACAGGTAGTCCAGTCATGAGGTATGTGTCTTAACTTTGTAAAGGACGAACGCGGAATTCGAAGAAAGGATGACACTCTCTAGCAAATGATGTGTGCGTAATTGTTTGATCTAGGAAGAAATCGTAGGAATATGAGCGAATACCGAAAGTAAGAGCAAGTGAGACTAAAAAGAGTTGGGTGTAGGTCTGGTCGTATCGGACAGGCTACTACAGAGTTCCCACTCTCTGACGCTATCCCTCTGCTAACCGCCACGGGGACTTTTGGCTGCTCAGTTTCCTGCCTGGCCCGGTGCACCTCTCCTTAGCTAACCTGGTCGCCCAAGACTCCTCTTAAGCGACCATATTGATGGCGATCTCAGTGCGGACGCCAGATCAACACAGGATGCTGCGAAACTGTACTCTCATCCTCAGACTATCCACTACACCCGGCCTCCAGGTCGCTGGATTACAGGAGCACGCCACCACTCCCAGCCGCCAGTGTAATCCATTCTACCGCTACTTTACCTACAATCTGCGATGTCAGCGAACTATTTTTTTTCCATACTCACAGCTTACTCGCCGATTTAACACGAAAACTAATGTGTATAGTGTACTTATTTATTTCTTACTTTCCGTTTCGACGAGAAAGTACACTGCCGAATATGAGACGAACTGTTGTTACCTTGTGGATCCACGTTGCAGTTTCAATCACGAATGCAATTCCTTCCATCACTTAGAGAAAGAAAAAACCACTTTGGTAACTAATGGTAACGTCTCTAGCAGTCAGATGTACCCTCTCTTGGTAGAGGTGCGAAGAAAATAATGCACTCGATAACGTCAACACATTATTCTATTCTTTAATGCAGTTATTTTACATTGAATAAGGAAATTCATCCTTTAGAAACACATCTAGTATGCTCATTGAGTACCATTTTATTTTGTCGAAAATGTGGAATCATGTAAAGTAAGTATTCAAATCTGCATGTGTCATTATTATATTTATAACGAATGCCGAAAATTTTGCATTTACATCTCCTGTGTGCCACATTTTCTAACATAATTTCGATTACAGGCTGCGCAACGATAATTTCTTACACTCACGTCGTGGTTTATGTCTACCATTCGTAATCTCCCTCGTCCTCTCTGCCTTCAACTGTGAAACAGAGATGTCTCAAACGCTACACAGCGCATGTTTAAATCTTAGCCCTTCAACGAGAGTGACGTGCCTCGTCAGTATTACCCACGTTCTTGATGCGGATGACAGGACGTCAAGCACCGCCTGTGAGTCACGAATTATCTCTTACTTTGAGAAGCAATCACTCGAGAAGGTTTTCTCCTTTGTGCCTTTATACTGACCACTTGCGCGCAAGAAACACACATGTCCAATACTTGGAAATAAATTTCGACAGACATATATACTGAGAGATGACAGTTTTAAAGTGTGTCAAATCTAGCCTTCCTTATTTTTTGAAGTCACTAGTGAAGCAGTTCATCTCAGTTAGCAAGTGCAAATACAAGTCATGGAAAAACAGGTAGTCCAGTCATGAGGTATGTGTCTTAACTTTGTAAAGGACGAACGCGGAATTCGAAGAAAGGATGACACTCTCTAGCAAATGATGTGTGCGTAATTGTTTGATCTAGGAAGAAATCGTAGGAATATGAGCGAATACCGAAAGTAAGAGCAAGTGAGACTAAAAAGAGTTGGGTGTAGGTCTGGTCGTATCGGACAGGCTGCTACACAGTTCCCACTCTCTGACGCTATCCCTCTGCTAACCGCCACGGGGACTTTTGGCTGCTCAGTTTCCTGCCTGGCCCGGTGCACCGCTCCTTAGCTAACCTGGTCGCCCAAGACTCCTCTTAAGCAACCATATTGATGTCGATCTCAGTGCGGACGCCAGATCAACACAGGATGCTGCGAAACAGTACACCCGGCCTCCAGGTCGCTGGATTACAGGAGCACGCCACCACTCCCAGCCGCCAGTGTAATCCATTCTACCGCTACTTTACCTACAATCTGCGATGTCAGCGAACTATTTTTTTTTCCATACTCACAGCTTACTCGCCGATTTAACACGAAAACTAATGTGTATAGTGTACTTATTTATTTCTTACTTTCCGTTTCGACGAGAAAGTACACTGCCGAATATGAGACGAACTGTTGTTACCTTGTGGATCCACGTTGCAGTTTCAATCGCGAATGCAATTCCTTCCATCACTTAGAGAAAGAAAAAACCACTTTGGTAACTAATGGTAACGTCTCTAGCAGTCAGATGTACCCTCTCTTGGTAGAGGTGCGAAGAAAATAATGCACTCGATAACGTCAACACATTATTCTATTCTTTAATGCAGTTATTTTACATTGAATAAGGAAATTCATCCTTTAGAAACACATCTAGTATGATCATTGACTACCATTTTATTTTGTCGAAAATGTGGAATCATGTAAAGTAAGTATTCAAATCTGCATGTGTCATTATTATATTTATAACGAATGCCGAAAATTTTGCATTTACATCTCCTGTGTGCCACATTTTCTAACATAATTTCGATTACAGGCTGCGCAACGATAATTTCTTACACTCACGTCGTGGTTTATGTCTACCATTCGTAATCTCCCTCGTCCTCTCTGCCTTCAACTGTGAAACAGAGATGTCTCAAACGCTACACAGCGCATGTTTAAATCTTAGCCCTTCAACGAGAGTGACGTGCCTCGTCAGTATTACCCACGTTCTTGATGCGGATGACAGGACGTCAAGCACCGCCTGTGAGTCACGAATTATCTCTTACTTTGAGAAGCAATCACTCGAGAAGGTTTTCTCCTTTGTGCCTTTATACTGACCACTTGCGTGCAAGAAACACACATGTCCAATACTTGGAAATAAATTTCGACAGACATATATACTGAGAGATGACAGTTTTAAAGTGTGTCAAATCTAGCCTTCCTTATTTTTTGAAGTCACTAGTGAAGCAGTTCATCTCAGTTAGCAAGTGCAAATACAAGTCATGGAAAAACAGGTAGTCCAGTCATGAGGTATGTGTCTTAACTTTGTAAAGGACGAACGCGGAATTCGAAGAAAGGATGACACTCTCTAGCAAATGATGTGTGCGTAATTGTTTGATCTAGGAAGAAATCGTAGGAATATGAGCGAATACCGAAAGTAAGAGCAAGTGAGACTAAAAAGAGTTGGGTGTAGGTCTGGTCGTATCGGACAGGCTGCTACACAGTTCCCACTCTCTGACGCTATTGCTCTGCTAACCGCCACGGGGACTTTTGGCTGCTCAGTTTCCTGCCTGGCTCGGTGCACCGCTCCTTAGCTAACCTGGTCGCCCAAGACTCCTCTTAAGCGACCATATTGATGTCGATCTCAGTGCGGACGCTAGATCAACACAGGATGCTGCGAAACAGTACACCCGGCCTCCAGGTCGCTGGATTACAGGAGCACGCCACCACTCCCAGCCGCCAGTGTAATCCATTCTACCGCTACTTTACCTACAATCTGCGATGTCAGCGAACTATTTTTTTTCCATACTCACAGCTTACTCGCCGATTTAACACGAAAACTAATGTGTATAGTGTACTTATTTATTTCTTACTTTCCGTTTCGACGAGAAAGTACACTGCCGAATATGAGACGAACTGTTGTTACCTTGTGGATCCACGTTGCAGTTTCAATCACGAATGCAATTCCTTCCATCACTTAGAGAAAGAAAAAACCACTTTGGTAACTAATGGTAACGTCTCTAGCAGTCAGATGTACCCTCTCTTGGTAGAGGTGCGAAGAAAATAATGCACTCGATAACGTCAACACATTATTCTATTCTTTAATGCAGTTATTTTACATTGAATAAGGAAATTCATCCTTTAGAAACACATCTAGTATGCTCATTGACTACCACTTTATTTTGTCGAAAATGTGGAATCATGTAAAGTAAGTATTCAAATCTGCATGTGTCATTATTATATTTATAACGAATGCCGAAAATTTTGCATTTACATCTCCTGTGTGCCACATTTTCTAACATAATTTCGATTACAGGCTGCGCAACGATAATTTCTTACACTCACGTCGTGGTTTATGTCTACCATTCGTAATCTCCCTCGTCCTCTCTGCCTTCAACTGTGAAACAGAGATGTCTCAAACGCTACACAGCGCATGTTTAAATCTTAGCCCTTCAACGAGAGTGACGTGCCTCGTCAGTATTACCCACGTTCTTGATGCGGATGACAGGACGTCAAGCACCGCCTGTGAGTCACGAATTATCTCTTACTTTGAGAAGCAATCACTCGAGAAGGTTTTCTCCTTTGTGCCTTTATACTGACCACTTGCGTGCAAGAAACACACATGTCCAATACTTGGAAATAAATTTCGACAGACATATATACTGAGAGATGACAGTTTTAAAGTGTGTCAAATCTAGCCTTCCTTATTTTTTGAAGTCACTAGTGAAGCAGTTCATCTCAGTTAGCAAGTGCAAATACAAGTCATGGAAAAACAGGTAGTCCAGTCATGAGGTATGTGTCTTAACTTTGTAAAGGACGAACGCGGAATTCGAAGAAAGGATGACACTCTCTAGCAAATGATGTGTGCGTAATTGTTTGATCTAGGAAGAAATCGTAGGAATATGAGCGAATACCGAAAGTAAGAGCAAGTGAGACTAAAAAGAGTTGGGTGTAGGTCTGGTCGTATCGGACAGGCTGCTACACAGTTCCCACTCTCTGACGCTATCCCTCTGCTAACCGCCACGGGGACTTTTGGCTGCTCAGTTTCCTGCCTGGCCCGGTGCACCGCTCCTTAGCTAACCTGGTCGCCCAAGACTCCTCTTAAGCGACCATATTGATGTCGATCTCAGTGCGGACGCTAGATCAACACAGGATGCTGCGAAACAGTACACCCGGCCTCCAGGTCGCTGGATTACAGGAGCACGCCACCACTCCCAGCCGCCAGTGTAATCCATTCTACCGCTACTTTACCTACAATCTGCGATGTCAGCGAACTATTTTTTTTCCATACTCACAGCTTACTCGCCGATTTAACACGAAAACTAATGTGTATAGTGTACTTATTTATTTCTTACTTTCCGTTTCGACGAGAAAGTACACTGCCGAATATGAGACGAACTGTTGTTACCTTGTGGATCCACGTTGCAGTTTCAATCACGAATGCAATTCCTTCCATCACTTAGAGAAAGAAAAAACCACTTTGGTAACTAATGGTAACGTCTCTAGCAGTCAGATGTACCCTCTCTTGGTAGAGGTGCGAAGAAAATAATGCACTCGATAACGTCAACACATTATTCTATTCTTTAATGCAGTTATTTTACATTGAATAAGGAAATTCATCCTTTAGAAACACATCTAGTATGCTCATTGACTACCATTTTATTTTGTCGAAAATGTGGAATCATGTAAAGTAAGTATTCAAATCTGCATGTGTCATTATTATATTTATAACGAATGCCGAAAATTTTGCATTTACATCTCCTGTGTGCCACATTTTCTAACATAATTTCGATTACAGGCTGCGCAACGATAATTTCTTACACTCACGTCGTGGTTTATGTCTACCATTCGTAATCTCCCTCGTCCTCTCTGCCTTCAACTGTGAAACAGAGATGTCTCAAACGCTACACAGCGCATGTTTAAATCTTAGCCCTTCAACGAGAGTGACGTGCCTCGTCAGTATTACCCACGTTCTTGATGCGGATGACAGGACGTCAAGCACCGCCTGTGAGTCACGAATTATCTCTTACTTTGAGAAGCAATCACTCGAGAAGGTTTTCTCCTTTGTGCCTTTATACTGACCACTTGCGTGCAAGAAACACACATGTCCAATACTTGGAAATAAATTTCGACAGACATATATACTGAGAGATGACAGTTTTAAAGTGTGTCAAATCTAGCCTTCCTTATTTTTTGAAGTCACTAGTGAAGCAGTTCATCTCAGTTAGCAAGTGCAAATACAAGTCATGGAAAAACAGGTAGTCCAGTCATGAGGTATGTGTCTTAACTTTGTAAAGGACGAACGCGGAATTCGAAGAAAGGATGACACTCTCTAGCAAATGATGTGTGCGTAATTGTTTGATCTAGGAAGAAATCGTAGGAATATGAGCGAATACCGAAAGTAAGAGCAAGTGAGACTAAAAAGAGTTGGGTGTAGGTCTGGTCGTATCGGACAGGCTGCTACACAGTTCCCACTCTCTGACGCTATCCCTCTGCTAACCGCCACGGGGACTTTTGGCTGCTCAGTTTCCTGCCTGGCCCGGTGCACCGCTCCTTAGCTAACCTGGTCGCCCAAGACTCCTCTTAAGCGACCATATTGATGTCGATCTCAGTGCGGACGCTAGATCAACACAGGATGCTGCGAAACAGTACACCCGGCCTCCAGGTCGCTGGATTACAGGAGCACGCCACCACTCCCAGCCGCCAGTGTAATCCATTCTACCGCTACTTTACCTACAATCTGCGATGTCAGCGAACTATTTTTTTTCCATACTCACAGCTTACTCGCCGATTTAACACGAAAACTAATGTGTATAGTGTACTTATTTATTTCTTACTTTCCGTTTCGACGAGAAAGTACACTGCCGAATATGAGACGAACTGTTGTTACCTTGTGGATCCACGTTGCAGTTTCAATCACGAATGCAATTCCTTCCATCACTTAGAGAAAGAAAAAACCACTTTGGTAACTAATGGTAACGTCTCTAGCAGTCAGATGTACCCTCTCTTGGTAGAGGTGCGAAGAAAATAATGCACTCGATAACGTCAACACATTATTCTATTCTTTAATGCAGTTATTTTACATTGAATAAGGAAATTCATCCTTTAGAAACACATCTAGTATGCTCATTGACTACCATTTTATTTTGTCGAAAATGTGGAATCATGTAAAGTAAGTATTCAAATCTGCATGTGTCATTATTATATTTATAACGAATGCCGAAAATTTTGCATTTACATCTCCTGTGTGCCACATTTTCTAACATAATTTCGATTACAGGCTGCGCAACGATAATTTCTTACACTCACGTCGTGGTTTATGTCTACCATTCGTAATCTCCCTCGTCCTCTCTGCCTTCAACTGTGAAACAGAGATGTCTCAAACGCTACACAGCGCATGTTTAAATCTTAGCCCTTCAACGAGAGTGACGTGCCTCGTCAGTATTACCCATGTTCTTGATGCGGATGACAGGACGTCAAGCACCGCCTGTGAGTCACGAATTATCTCTTACTTTGAGAAGCAATCACTCGAGAAGGTTTTCTCCTTTGTGCCTTTATACTGACCACTTGCGTGCAAGAAACACACATGTCCAATACTTGGAAATAAATTTCGACAGACATATATACTGAGAGATGACAGTTTTAAAGTATGTCAAATCTAGCCTTCCTTATTTTTTGAAGTCACTAGTGAAGCAGTTCATCTCAGTTAGCAAGTGCAAATACAAGTCATGGAAAAACAGGTAGTCCAGTCATGAGGTATGTGTCTTAACTTTGTAAAGGACGAACGCGGAATTCGAAGAAAGGATGACACTCTCTAGCAAATGATGTGTGCGTAATTGTTTGATCTAGGAAGAAATCGTAGGAATATGAGCGAATACCGAAAGTAAGAGCAAGTGAGACTAAAAAGAGTTGGGTGTAGGTCTGGTCGTATCGGACAGGCTGCTACAGAGTTCCCACTCTCTGACGCTATCCCTCTGCTAACCGCCACGGGGACTTTTGGCTGCTCAGTTTCCTGCCTGGCCCGGTGCACCTCTCCTTAGCTAACCTGGTCGCCCAAGACTCCTCTTAAGCGACCATATTGATGGCGATCTCAGTGCGGACGCCAGATCAACACAGGATGCTGCGAAACTGTACTCTCATCCTCAGACTATCCACTACACCCGGCCTCCAGGTCGCTGGATTACAGGAGCACGCCACCACTCCCAGCCGCCAGTGTAATCCATTCTACCGCTACTTTACCTACAATCTGCGATGTCAGCGAACTATTTTTTTTCCATACTCACAGCTTACTCGCCGATTTAACACGAAAACTAATGTGTATAGTGTACTTATTTATTTCTTACTTTCCGTTTCGACGAGAAAGTACACTGCCGAATATGAGACGAACTGTTGTTACCTTGTGGATCCACGTTGCAGTTTCAATCACGAATGCAATTCCTTCCATCACTTAGAGAAAGAAAAAACCACTTTGGTAACTAATGGTAACGTCTCTAGCAGTCAGATGTACCCTCTCTTGGTAGAGGTGCGAAGAAAATAATGCACTCGATAACGTCAACACATTATTCTATTCTTTAATGCAGTTATTTTACATTGAATAAGGAAATTCATCCTTTAGAAACACATCTAGTATGCTCATTGAGTACCATTTTATTTTGTCGAAAATGTGGAATCATGTAAGGTAAGTATTCAAATCTGCATGTGTCATTATTATATTTATAACGAATGCCGAAAATTTTGCATTTACATCTCCTGTGTGCCACATTTTCCAACATAATTTCGATTACAGGCTGCGCAACGATAATTTCTTACACTCACGTCGTGGTTTATGTCTACCATTCGTAATCTCCCTCGTCCTCTCTGCCTTCAACTGTGAAACAGAGATGTCTCAAACGCTACACAGCGCATGTTTAAATCTTAGCCCTTCAACGAGAGTGACGTGCCTCGTCAGTATTACCCACGTTCTTGATGCGGATGACAGGACGTCAAGCACCGCCTGTGAGTCACGAATTATCTCTTACTTTGAGAAGCAATCACTCGAGAAGGTTTTCTCCTTTGTGCCTTTATACTGACCACTTGCGTGCAAGAAACACACATGTCCAATACTTGGAAATAAATTTCGACAGACATATATACTGAGAGATGACAGTTTTAAAGTGTGTCAAATCTAGCCTTCCTTAATTTTTGAAGTCACTAGTGAAGCAGTTCATCTCAGTTAGCAAGTGCAAATACAAGTCATGGAAAAACAGGTAGTCCAGTCATGAGGTATGTGTCTTAACTTTGTAAAGGACGAACGCGGAATTCGAAGAAAGGATGACACTCTCTAGCAAATGATGTGTGCGTAATTGTTTGATCTAGGAAGAAATCGTAGGAATATGAGCGAATACCGAAAGTAAGAGCAAGTGAGACTAAAAAGAGTTGGGTGTAGGTCTGGTCGTATCGGACAGGCTGCTACACAGTTCCCACTCTCCGACGCTATCCCTCTGCTAACCGCCACGGGGACTTTTGGCTGCTCAGTTTCCTGCCTGGCCCGGTGCACCGCTCCTTAGCTAACCTGGTCGCCCAAGACTCCTCTTAAGCGACCATATTGATGTCGATCTCAGTGCGGACGCTAGATCAACACAGGATGCTGCGAAACAGTACACCCGGCCTCCAGGTCGCTGGATTACAGGAGCACGCCACCACTCCCAGCCGCCAGTGTAATCCATTCTACCGCTACTTTACCTACAATCTGCGATGTCAGCGAACTATTTTTTTTCCATACTCACAGCTTACTCGCCGATTTAACACGAAAATTAATGTGTATAGTGTACTTATTTATTTCTTACTTTCCGTTTCGACGAGAAAGTACACTGCCGAATATGAGACGAACTGTTGTTACCTTGTGGATCCACGTTGCAGTTTCAATCACGAATGCAATTCCTTCCATCACTTAGAGAAAGAAAAAACCACTTTGGTAACTAATGGTAACGTCTCTAGCAGTCAGATGTACCCTCTCTTGGTAGAGGTGCGAAGAAAATAATGCACTCGATAACGTCAACACATTATTCTATTCTTTAATGCAGTTATTTTACATTGAATAAGGAAATTCATCCTTTAGAAACACATCTAGTATGCTCATTGACTACCATTTTATTTTGTCGAAATGTGGAATCATGTAAAGTAAGTATTCAAATCTGCATGTGTCATTATTATATTTATAACGAATGCCGAAAATTTTGCATTTACATCTCCTGTGTGCCACATTTTCTAACATAATTTCGATTACAGGCTGCGCAACGATAATTTCTTACACTCACGTCGTGGTTTATGTCTACCATTCGTAATCTCCCTCGTCCTCTCTGCCTTCAACTGTGAAACAGAGATGTCTCAAACGCTACACAGCGCATGTTTAAATCTTAGCCCTTCAACGAGAGTGACGTGCCTCGTCAGTATTACCCACGTTCTTGATGCGGATGACAGGACGTCAAGCACCGCCTGTGAGTCACGAATTATCTCTTACTTTGAGAAGCAATCACTCGAGAAGGTTTTCTCCTTTGTGCCTTTATACTGACCACTTGCGTGCAAGAAACACACATGTCCAATACTTGGAAATAAATTTCGACAGACATATATACTGAGAGATGACAGTTTTAAAGTGTGTCAAATCTAGCCTTCCTTATTTTTTGAAGTCACTAGTGAAGCAGTTCATCTCAGTTAGCAAGTGCAAATACAAGTCATGGAAAAACAGGTAGTCCAGTCATGAGGTATGTGTCTTAACTTTGTAAAGGACGAACGCGGAATTCGAAGAAAGGATGACACTCTCTAGCAAATGATGTGTGCGTAATTGTTTGATCTAGGAAGAAATCGTAGGAATATGAGCGAATACCGAAAGTAAGAGCAAGTGAGACTAAAAAGAGTTGGGTGTAGGTCTGGTCGTATCGGACAGGCTGCTACACAGTTCCCACTCTCTGACGCTATCCCTCTGCTAACCGCCACGGGGACTTTTGGCTGCTCAGTTTCCTGCCTGGCCCGGTGCACCGCTCCTTAGCTAACCTGGTCGCCCAAGACTCCTCTTAAGCGACCATATTGATGGCGATCTCAGTGCGGACGCCAGATCAACACAGGATGCTGCGAAACAGTACACCCGGCCTCCAGGTCGCTGGATTACAGGAGCACGCCACCACTCCCAGCCGCCAGTGTAATCCATTCTACCGCTACTTTACCTACAATCTGCGATGTCAGCGAACTATTTTTTTTCCATACTCACAGCTTACTCGCCGATTTAACACGAAAACTAATGTGTATAGTGTACTTATTTATTTCTTACTTTCCGTTTCGACGAGAAAGTACACTGCCGAATATGAGACGAACTGTTGTTACCTTGTGGATCCACGTTGCAATTTCAATCACGAATGCAATTCCTTCCATCACTTAGAGAAAGAAAAAACCACTTTGGTAACTAATGGTAACGTCTCTAGCAGTCAGATGTACCCTCTCTTGGTAGAGGTGCGAAGAAAATAATGCACTCGATAACGTCAACACATTATTCTATTCTTTAATGCAGTTATTTTACATTGAATAAGGAAATTCATCCTTTCGAAACACATCTAGTATGCTCATTGACTACCATTTTATTTTGTCGAAAATGTGGAATCATGTAAAGTAAGTATTCAAATCTGCATGTGTCATTATTATATTTATAACGAATGCCGAAAATTTTGCATTTACATCTCCTGTGTGCCACATTTTCTAACATAATTTCGATTACAGGCTGCGCAACGATAATTTCTTACACTCACGTCGTGGTTTATGTCTACCATTCGTAATCTCCCTCGTCCTCTCTGCCTTCAACTGTGAAACAGAGATGTCTCAAACGGTACACAGCGCATGTTTAAATCTTAGCCCTTCAACGAGAGTGACGTGCCTCGTCAGTATTACCCATGTTCTTGATGCGGATGACAGGACGTCAAGCACCGCCTGTGAGTCACGAATTATCTCTTACTTTGAGAAGCAATCACTCGAGAAGGTTTTCTCCTTTGTGCCTTTATACTGACCAATTGCGTGCAAGAAACACACATGTCCAATACTTGGAAGTAAATTTCGACAGACATATATACTGAGAGATGACAGTTTTAAAGTGTGTCAAATCTAGCCTTCCTTATTTTTTGAAGTCACTAGTGAAGCAGTTCATCTCAGTTAGCAAGTGCAAATACAAGTCATGGAAAAACAGGTAGTCCAGTCATGAGGTATGTGTCTTAACTTTGTAAAGGACGAACGCGGAATTCGAAGAAAGGATGACACTCTCTAGCAAATGATGTGTGCGTAATTGTTTGATCTAGGAATATATCGTAGGAATATGAGCGAATACCGAAAGTAAGAGCAAGTGAGACTAAAAAGAGTTGGGTGTAGGTCTGGTCGTATCGGACAGGCTGCTACACAGTTCCCACTCTCTGACGCTATCCCTCTGCTAACCGCCACGGGGACTTTTGGCTGCTCAGTTTCCTGCCTGGCCCGGTGCACCGCTCCTTAGCTGACCTGGTCGCCCAAGACTCCTCTTAAGCGACCATATTTATGGCGATCTCAGTGCGGACGCCAGATCAACACAGGATGCAGCGAAACAGTACTCCCGTCCTCAGACTATCCACTACACCCGGCCTCCAGGTCGCTGGATTACAGGAGCACGCCACCACTCCCAGCCGCCAGTGTAATCCATTCTACCGCTACTTTACCTACAATCTGCGATGTCAGCGAACTATTTTTTTTCCATACTCACAGCTTACTCGCCGATTTAACACGAAAACTAATGTGTATAGTGTACTTATTTATTTCTTACTTTCCGTTTCGACGAGAAAGTACACTGCCGAATATGAGACGAACTGTTGTTACCTTGTGGATCCACGTTGCAGTTTCAATCACGAATGCAATTCCTTCCATCACTTAGAGAAAGAAAAAACCACTTTGGTAACTAATGGTAACGTCTCTAGCAGTCAGATGTACCCTCTCTTGGTAGAGGTGCGAAGAAAATAATGCACTCGATAACGTCAACACATTATTCTATTCTTTAATGCAGTTATTTTACATTGAATAAGGAAATTCATCCTTTAGAAACACATCTAGTATGCTCATTGAGTACCATTTTATTTTGTCGAAAATGTGGAATCATGTAAAGTAAGTATTCAAATCTGCATGTGTCATTATTATATTTATAACGAATGCCGAAAATTTTGCATTTACATCTCCTGTGTGCCACATTTTCTAACATAATTTCGATTACAGGCTGCGCAACGATAATTTCTTACACTCACGTCGTGGTTTATGTCTACCATTCGTAATCTCCCTCGTCCTCTCTGCCTTCAACTGTGAAACAGAGATGTCTCAAACGGTACACAGCGCATGTTTAAATCTTAGCCCTTCAACGAGAGTGACGTGCCTCGTCAGTATTACCCATGTTCTTGATGCGGATGACAGGACGTCAAGCACCGCCTGTGAGTCACGAATTATCTCTTACTTTGAGAAGCAATCACTCGAGAAGGTTTTCTCCTTTGTGCCTTTATACTGACCAATTGCGTGCAAGAAACACACATGTCCAATACTTGGAAATAAATTTCGACAGACATATATACTGAGAGATGACAGTTTTAAAGTGTGTCAAATCTAGCCTTCCTTATTTTTTGAAGTCACTAGTGAAGCAGTTCATCTCAGTTAGCAAGTGCAAATACAAGTCATGGAAAAACAGGTAGTCCAGTAATGAGGTATGTGTCTGAACTTTGTAAAGGACGAACGCGGAATTCGAAGAAAGGATGACACTCTCTAGCAAATAATGTGTGCGTAATTGTTTGATCTAGGTAGAAATCGTAGGAATATGAGCGAATAACGAAAGTAAGAGCAAGTGAGACTAAAAAGATTTGGGTGTAGGTCTGGTCGTATCGGACAGGCTGCTACACAGTTCCCACTCTCTGACGCTATCCCTCTGCTAACCGCCACGGGGACTTTTGGCTGCTCAGTTTCCTGCCTGGCCCGGTGCACCCCTCCTTAGCTAACCTGGTCGCCCAAGACTCCTCTTAAGCGACCATATTTGTGGCGATCTCAGTGCGGACGCCAGATCATCACAGGATGCTGCGAAACAGTACTCCCATCCTCAGACTATCCACTACACCCGGCATCCAGGTCGCTGGATTACAGGAGCACGCCACCACTCCCAGCCGCCAGTGTAATCCATTCTACCGCTACTTTACCTACAATCTGCGATGTCAGCGAACTATTTCTTTTCCATACTCTCAGCTTACTCGCCGATTTAACACGAAAACTAATGTGTATAGTGTACTTATTTATTTCTTACTTTCCGTTTCGACGAGAAAGTACACTGCCGAATATAAGACGAACTGTTGTTACGTTGTGGATCCACGTTGCAGTTTCAATCACGAATGCAATTCCTTCCGTCACTTAGAGAAAGAAAAAACCACTTTGGTAACCAATGGTAACGACTCTAGCAGTCAGATGTACCCTCTTGGTAGAGGTGCGAAGAAAATAATACACTCGGTAACGTCAACACATTATTCTATTCTTTAATGCAGTTATTTTACATTGAATAAGGAAATTCATCCTTTAGAAACACATCTAGTATGCTCACTGAGTACCATTTTATTTTGTCGAAAATGTGGAATCATGTAAAGTAAGTATTCAAATCTGCATGTGTCATTATTATATTTATAACGAATGCCGAAAATTTTGCATTTACATCTCCTGTGTGCCACATTTTCTAACATAATTTCGATTACAGGCTGCGCAACGATAATTTCTTACACTCACGTCGTGGTTTATGTCTACCATTCGTAATCTCCCTCGTCCTCTCTGCCTTCAACTGTGAAACAGAGATGTCTCGAACGCTACACAGCGCATGTTTAAATCTTAGCCCTTCAAGGAGAGTGACGTGCGTCGTCAGTATTATCCATGATCTTGATGCGGATGACAGGACGTCAAGCACCGCCTGTGAGTCACGAATTATCTCTTACTTTGAGAAGCAATCACTCGAGAAGGTTTTCTCCTTTGTGCCTTTATACTGACCAATTGCGTGCAAGAAACACACATGTCCAATACTTGGAAATAAATTTCGACAGACATATATACTGAGAGATGACAGTTTTAAAGTGTGTCAAATCTAGTGTTCCTTTTTTTTTGAAGTCACTAGTGAAGCAGTTCATCTCAGTTAGCAAGTTCAAATACAATTCAATGAAAAACAGGTAGTCCAGTCATGAGGTATGTGTCTGAACTTTGTAAAGGACGAATGCGGAATTCGAAGAAAGGATGACACTCTCTAGCAAATAATGTGTGCGCAATTGTTTGATCTAGGAAGAAATCGTAGGAATATGAGCGAATACCGAAAGTAAGAGCAAGTGAGACTAAAAAGAGTTGGGTGTAGGTCTGCTACACAGTTCCCACTCTCTGACGCTATCCCTCTGCTAACCGCCACGGGGCTTTTGGCTGCTCAGTTTCCTGCCTGCCCCGGTGCACCCCTCCTTAGCTAACCTGGTCGCCAAAGACTCCTCTTAAGCGACCATATTTATGGCGATCTCAGTGCGGACGCCAGATCAACACAGGATGCTGCGAAACAGTACTCCCATCCTCAGACTATCCACTACACCCGGCATCCAGGTCGCTGGATTACAGGAGCACGCCACCACTCCTAGCCGCCAGTGTAATCCATTCTACCGCTACTTTACCTACAATCTGCGATGTCAGCGAACTATTTCTTTTCCATACTCACAGCTTACTCGCCGATTTAACACGAAAACTAATGTGTATAGTGTACTTATTTATTTCTTACTTTCCGTTTCGACGAGAAAGTACACTGCCGAATATAAGACGAACTGTTGTTACCTTGTGGATCCACGTTGCAGTTTCAATCACGAATGCAATTCCTCCCGTCACTTAGAGAAAGAAAAAACCACTTTGGTAACTAATGGTAACGTCTCTAGCAGTCAGATGTACCCTCTTGGTAGAGGTGCGAAGAAAATAATACACTCGATAACGTCAACACATTATTCTATTCTTTAATGCAGTTATTTTACATTGAATAAGGAAATTCATCCTTTAGAAACACATCTAGTATGCTCACTGAGTACCATTTTATTTTGTCGAAAATGTGGAATCATGTAAAGTAAGTATTCAAATCTGCATGTGTCATTATTATATTTATAACGAATGCCGAAAATTTTGCATTTACATCTCCTGTGTGCCACATTTTCTAACATAATTTCGATTACAGGCTGCGCAACGATAATTTCTTACACTCACGTCGTGGTTTATGTCTACCATTCGTAATCTCCCTCGTCCTCTCTGCCTTCAACTGTGAAACAGAGATGTCTCAAACGCTACACAGCGCATGTTTAAATCTTAGCCCTTCAACGAGAGTGACGTGCCTCGTCAGTATTATCCATGTTCTTGATGCGGATGACAGGACGTCAAGCACCGCCTGTGAGTCACGAATTATCTCTTACTTTGAGAAGCAATCACTCCAGAAGGTTTTCTCCTTTGTGCCTTTATACTGACCACTTGCGTGCAAGAAACACACATGTCCAATACTTGGAAATAAATTTCGACAGACATATATACTGAGAGATGACAGTTTTAAAGTGTGTCAAATCTAGCCTTCCTTATTTTTTGAAGTCACTAGTGAAGCAGTTCATCTCAGTTAGCAAGTGCAAATACAATTCATGGAAAAACAGGTAGTCCAGTCATGAGGTATGTGTCTGAACTTTGTAAAGGACGAATGCGGAATTCGAAAAAAGGATGACACTCTCTAGCAAATAATGTGTGCGTAATTGTTTGATCTAGGAAGAAATCGTAGGAATATGAGCGAATACCGAAAGTAAGAGCAAGTTAGACTAAAAAGAGTTGGGTGTAGGTCTGGTCGTATCGGACAGGCTGCTACACAGTTCCCACTCTCTGACGCTATCCCTCTGCTAACCGCCACGGGGACTTTTGGCTGCTCAGTTTCCTGCCTGCCCCGGTGCACCCCTCCTTAGCTAACCTGGTCGCCCAAGACTCCTCTTAAGCGACCATATTGATGGCGATCTCAGTGCGGACGCCAGATCAACACAGGATGCTGCGAAACAGTACTCCCATCCTCAGACTATCCACTACACCCGGCATCCAGGTCGCTGGATTACAGGAGCACGCCACCACTCCCAGCCGCCAGTGTAATCCATTCTACCGCTACTTTACCTACAATCTGCGATGTCAGCGAACTATTTCTTTTCCACACTCGCAGCTTACTCGCCGATTTAACACGAAAACTAATGTGTATAGTGTACTTATTTATTTCTTACTTTCCGTTTCGACG
Organism: Schistocerca serialis cubense; assembly: GCF_023864345.2. Lineage (NCBI taxonomy): Eukaryota > Metazoa > Arthropoda > Insecta > Orthoptera > Acrididae > Schistocerca > Schistocerca serialis. The sequence continues at coordinate 269,378,010 of NC_064639.1, forward strand.
AGAAAGTACACTGCCGAATATAAGACGAACTGTTGTTACCTTGTGGATCCACGTTGCAGTTTCAATCACGAATGCAATTCCTTCCGTCACTTAGAGAAAGAAAAAACCACTTTGGTAACTAATGGTAACGTCTCTAGCAGTCAGATGTACCCTCTTGGTAGAGGTGCGAAGAAAATAATACACTCGATAACGTCAACACATTATTCTATTCTTTAATGCAGTTATTTTACATTGAATAAGGAAATTCATCCTTTAGAAACACATCTAGTATGCTCACTGAGTACCATTTTATTTTGTCGAAAATGTGGAATCATGTAAAGTAAGTATTCAAATCTGCATGTGTCATTATTATATTTATAACGAATGCCGAAAATTTTGCATTTACATCTCCTGTGTGCCACATTTTCTAACATAATTTCGATTACAGGCTGCGCAACGATAATTTCTTACACTCACGTCGTGGTTTATGTCTACCATTCGTAATCTCCCTCGTCCTCTCTGCCTTCAACTGTGAAACAGAGATGTCTCAAACGGTACACAGCGCATGTTTAAATCTTAGCCCTTCAACGAGAGTGACGTGCCTCGTCAGTATTATCCATGTTCTTGATGCGGATGACAGGATGTCAAGCACCGCCTGTGAGTCGGGAATTATCTCTTACTTTGAGAAGCAATCACTCGAGAAGGTTTTCTCCTTTGTGCCTTTATACTGACCACTTGCGTGCAAGAAACACACATGTCCAATACTTGGAAATAAATTTCGACAGACATATATACTGAGAGATGACAGTTTTAAAGTGTGTCAAATCTAGCCTTCCTTATTTTTTGAAGTCACTAGTGAAGCAGTTCATCTCAGTTAGCAAGTGCAAATACAATTCATGGAAAAACAGGTAGTCCAGTCATGAGGTATGTGTCTGAACTTTGTAAAGGACGAATGCGGAATTCGAAAAAAGGATGACACTCTCTAGCAAATAATGTGTGCGTAATTGTTTGATCTAGGAAGAAATCGTAGGAATATGAGCGAATACCGAAAGTAAGAGCAAGTGAGACTAAAAAGAGTTGGGTGTAGGTCTGGTCGTATCGGACAGGCTGCTACACAGTTCCCACTCTCTGACGCTATCCCTCTGCTAACCGCCACGGGGACTTTTGGCTGCTCAGTTTCCTGCCTGGCCCGGTGCACCCCTCCTTAGCTAACCTGGTCGCCCAAGACTCCTCTTAAGCGACCATATTGATGGCGATCTCAGTGCGGACGCCAGATCAACACAGGATGCTGCGAAACAGTACACCCGGCCTCCAGGTCGCTGGATTACAGGAGCACGCCACCACTCCCAGCCGCCAGTGTAATCCATTCTACCGCTACTTTACCTACAATCTGCGATGTCAGCGAACTATTTTTTTTCCATACTCACAGCTTACTCGCCGATTTAACACGAAAACTAATGTGTATAGTGTACTTATTTATTTCTTACTTTCCGTTTCGACGAGAAAGTACACTGCCGAATATGAGACGAACTGTTGTTACCTTGTGGATCCACGTTGCAGTTTCAATCACGAATGCAATTCCTTCCATCACTTAGAGAAAGAAAAAACCACTTTGGTAACTAATGGTAACGTCTCTAGCAGTCAGATGTACCCTCTCTTGGTAGAGGTGCGAAGAAAATAATGCACTCGATAACGTCAACACATTATTCTATTCTTTAATGCAGTTATTTTACATTGAATAAGGAAATTCATCCTTTAGAAACACATCTAGTATGCTCACTGAGTACCATTTTATTTTGTCGAAAATGTGGAATCATGTAAAGTAAGTATTCAAATCTGCATGTGTCATTATTATATTTATAACGAATGCCGAAAATTTTGCATTTACATCTCCTGTGTGCCACATTTTCTAACATAATTTCGATTACAGGCTGCGCAACGATAATTTCTTACACTCACGTCGTGGTTTATGTCTACCATTCGTAATCTCCCTCGTCCTCTCTGCCTTCAACTGTGAAACAGAGATGTCTCGAACGCTACACAGCGCATGTTTAAATCTTAGCCCTTCAAGGAGAGTGACGTGCGTCGTCAGTATTATCCATGATCTTGATGCGGATGACAGGACGTCAAGCACCGCCTGTGAGTCACGAATTATCTCTTACTTTGAGAAGCAATCACTCGAGAAGGTTTTCTCCTTTGTGCCTTTATACTGACCACTTGCGTGCAAGAAACACACATGTCCAATACTTGGAAATAAATTTCGACAGACATATATACTGAGAGATGACAGTTTTAAAGTGTGTCAAACCTAGTGTTCCTTTTTTTTTGAAGTCACTAGTGAAGCAGTTCATCTCAGTTAGCAAGTTCAAATACAATTCATGGAAAAACAGGTAGTCCAGTCATGAGGTATGTGTCTGAACTTTGTAAAGGACGAATGCGGAATTCGAAGAAAGGATGACACTCTCTAGCAAATAATGTGTGCGCAATTGTTTGATCTAGGAAGAAATCGTAGGAATATGAGCGAATACCGAAAGTAAGAGCAAGTGAGACTAAAAAGAGTTGGGTGTAGGTCTGCTACACAGTTCCCACTCTCTGACGCTATCCCTCTGCTAACCGCCACGGGGCTTTTGGCTGCTCAGTTTCCTGCCTGCCCCGGTGCACCCCTCCTTAGCTAACCTGGTCGCCAAAGACTCCTCTTAAGCGACCATATTTATGGCGATCTCAGTGCGGACGCCATATCAACACAGGATGCTGCGAAACAGTACTCCCATCCTCAGACTATCCACTACACCCGGCATCCAGGTCGCTGGATTACAGGAGCACGCCACCACTCCTAGCCGCCAGTGTAATCCATTCTACCGCTACTTTACCTACAATCTGCGATGTCAGCGAACTATTTCTTTTCCATACTCACAGCTTACTCGCCGATTTAACACGAAAACTAATGTGTATAGTGTACTTATTTATTTCTTACTTTCCGTTTCGACGAGAAAGTACACTGCCGAATATAAGACGAACTGTTGTTACCTTGTGGATCCACGTTGCAGTTTCAATCACGAATGCAATTCCTTCCGTCACTTAGAGAAAGAAAAAACCACTTTGGTAACTAATGGTAACGTCTCTAGCAGTCAGATGTACCCTCTTGGTAGAGGTGCGAAGAAAATAATACACTCGATAACGTCAACACATTATTCTATTCTTTAATGCAGTTATTTTACATTGAATAAGGAAATTCATCCTTTAGAAACACATCTAGTATGCTCACTGAGTACCATTTTATTTTGTCGAAAATGTGGAATCATGTAAAGTAAGTATTCAAATCTGCATGTGTCATTATTATATTTATAACGAATGCCGAAAATTTTGCATTTACATCTCCTGTGTGCCACATTTTCTAACATAATTTCGATTACAGGCTGCGCAACGATAATTTCTTACACTCACGTCGTGGTTTATGTCTACCATTCGTAATCTCCCTCGTCCTCTCTGCCTTCAACTGTGAAACAGAGATGTCTCAAACGCTACACAGCGCATGTTTAAATCTTAGCCCTTCAACGAGAGTGACGTGCCTCGTCAGTATTATCCATGTTCTTGATGCGGATGACAGGACGTCAAGCACCGCCTGTGAGTCACGAATTATCTCTTACTTTGAGAAGCAATCACTCCAGAAGGTTTTCTCCTTTGTGCCTTTATACTGACCACTTGCGTGCAAGAAACACACATGTCCAATACTTGGAAATAAATTTCGACAGACATATATACTGAGAGATGACAGTTTTAAAGTGTGTCAAATCTAGCCTTCCTTATTTTTTGAAGTCACTAGTGAAGCAGTTCATCTCAGTTAGCAAGTGCAAATACAATTCATGGAAAAACAGGTAGTCCAGTCATGAGGTATGTGTCTGAACTTTGTAAAGGACGAATGCGGAATTCGAAAAAAGGATGACACTCTCTAGCAAATAATGTGTGCGTAATTGTTTGATCTAGGAAGAAATCGTAGGAATATGAGCGAATACCGAAAGTAAGAGCAAGTGAGACTAAAAAGAGTTGGGTGTAGGTCTGGTCGTATCGGACAGGCTGCTACACAGTTCCCACTCTCTGACGCTATCCCTCTGCTAACCGCCACGGGGACTTTTGGCTGCTCAGTTTCCTGCCTGCCCCGGTGCACCCCTCCTTAGCTAACCTGGTCGCCCAAGACTCCTCTTAAGCGACCATATTGATTGCGATCTCAGTGCGGACGCCAGATCAACACAGGATGCTGCGAAACAGTACTCCCATCCTCAGACTATCCACTACACCCGGCATCCAGGTCGCTGGATTACAGGAGCACGCCACCACTCCCAGCCGCCAGTGTAATCCATTCTACCGCTACTTTACCTACAATCTGCGATGTCAGCGAACTATTTCTTTTCCACACTCACAGCTTACTCGCCGATTTAACACGAAAACTAATGTGTATAGTGTACTTATTTATTTCTTACTTTCCGTTTCGACGAGAAAGTACACTGCCGAATATAAGACGAACTGTTGTTACCTTGTGGATCCACGTTGCAGTTTCAATCACGAATGCAATTCCTTCCGTCACTTAGAGAAAGAAAAAACCACTTTGGTAACTAATGGTAACGTCTCTAGCAGTCAGATGTACCCTCTTGGTAGAGGTGCGAAGAAAATAATACACTCGATAACGTCAACACATTATTCTATTCTTTAATGCAGTTATTTTACATTGAATAAGGAAATTCATCCTTTAGAAACACATCTAGTATGCTCACTGAGTACCATTTTATTTTGTCGAAAATGTGGAATCATGTAAAGTAAGTATTCAAATCTGCATGTGTCATTATTTTATTTATAACGAATGCCGAAAATTTTGCATTTACATCTCCTGTGTGCCACATTTTCTAACATAATTTCGATTACAGGCTGCGCAACGATAATTTCTTACACTCACGTCGTGGTTTATGTCTACCATTCGTAATCTCCCTCGTCCTCTCTGCCTTCAACTGTGAAACAGAGATGTCTCAAACGGTACACAGCGCATGTTTAAATCTTAGCCCTTCAACGAGAGTGACGTGCCTCGTCAGTATTATCCATGTTCTTGATGCGGATGACAGGTGTCAAGCACCGCCTGTGAGTCGGGAATTATCTCTTACTTTGAGAAGCAATCACTCCAGAAGGTTTTCTCCTTTGTGCCTTTATACTGACCACTTGCGTGCAAGAAACACACATGTCCAATACTTGGAAATAAATTTCGACAGACATATATACTGAGAGATGACAGTTTTAAAGTGTGACAAATCTAGCCTTCCTTATTTTTTGAAGTCACTAGTGAAGCAGTTCATCTCAGTTAGCAAGTGCAAATACAATTCATGGAAAAACAGGTAGTCCAGTCATGAGGTATGTGTCTGAACTTTGTAAAGGACGAATGCGGAATTCGAAAAAAGGATGACACTCTCTAGCAAATAATGTGTGCGTAATTGTTTGATCTAGGAAGAAATCGTAGGAATATCAGCGAATACCGAAAGTAAGAGCAAGTGAGACTAAAAAGAGTTGGGTGTAGGTCTGGTCGTATCGGACAGGCTGCTACACAGTTCCCACTCTCTGACGCTATCCCTCTGCTAACCGCCACGGGGACTTTTGGCTGCTCAGTTTCCTGCCTGGCCCGGTGCACCCCTCCTTAGCTAACCTGGTCGCCCAAGACTCCTCTTAAGCGACCATATTGATGGCGATCTCAGTGCGGACGCCAGATCAACACAGAATGCTGCGAAACAGTACTCCCATCCTCAGACTATCCACTACACCCGGCCTCCAGGTCGCTGGATTACAGGAGCACGCCACCACTCCCAGCCGCCAGTGTAATCCATTCTACCGCTACTTTACCTACAATCTACGATGTCAGCGAACTATTGATGTTCCATACTCTTAGCTTACTCGCCGATTTTAAACGAAATCTGATGTGTATAGTGTACTTATTTATTTCTTACTTTCCGTTTCGACGAGAAAGTACACTGCCGAATATGAGACGAACTGTTGTTACCTTGTGGATCCACGTTGCAGTTCCAATCACGAATGCAATTCCTTCCATCACTTAGAGAAAGAAAAAACCACTTTGGTAAGTAATGGTAACGTCTCTAGCAGTCAGATGTACCCTCTCTTGGTAGAGGTGCGAAGAAAATAATGCACTCGATAACGTCAACTCATTATTCTATTCTTTCATGCAGTTATTTTACATTGAATAAGGAAATTCATCCTTTAGAAACACATCTAGTATGCTCATTGAGTACCATTTTATTTTGTCGAAAATGTGGAATCATGTAAAGTAAGTATTCAAATCTGCATGTGTCATTATTATATTTATAACGAATGCCGAAAATTTTGCATTTACATCTCCTGTGTGCCACATTTTCTAACATAATTTCGATTACAGGCTGCGCAACGTTAATTTCTTTCACTCACGTCGTGGTTTATGTCTACCATTCGTAATCTCCCTCGTCCTCTCTGCCTTAAACTGTGAAACAGAGATGTCTCAAACGCTACACAGCGCATGTTTAAATCTTAGCCCTTCAAGGAGAGTGACGTGCCTCGTCAGTATTATCCATGTTCTTGATGCGGATGACAGGACGTCAAGCACCGCCTGTGAGTCACGAATTATCTCTTACTTTGAGAAGCAATCACTCGAGAAGGTTTTCTCCTTTGTGCCTTTATACTGACCACTTGCGTGCAAGAAACACACATGTCCAATACTTGGAAATAAATTTCGACAGACATATATACTGAGAGATGACAGTTTTAAAGTGTTTCAAATCTAGCCTTCCTTATTTTTTGAAGTCACTAGTGAAGCAGTTCATCTCAGTTAGCAAGTGCAAATACAATTCATGGAAAAACAGGTAGTCCAGTCATGAGGTATGTGTCTGAACTTTGTAAGGGACGAACGCGGAATTCGAAGAAAGGATGACACTCTCTAGCAAATAATGTGTGCGTAATTGTTTGATCTAGGAAGAAATCGTAGGAATATGAGCGAATACCGAAAGTAAGAGCAAGTGAGACTAAAAAGAGTTGGGTGTAGGTCTGGTCGTATCGGACAGGCAGCTACACAGTTCCCACTCTCTGACGCTATCCCTCTGCTAACCGCCACGGGGACTTTTGGCTGCTCAGTTTCCTGCCTGGCCCGGTGCACCCCTCCTTAGCTAACCTGGTCGCCCAAGACTCCTCTTAAGCGACCATATTGATGGCGATCTCAGTGCGGACGCCAGATCAACACAGGATGCTGCGAAACAGTACTCCCATCCTCAGACTATCCACTGCACCCGGCCCCCAGGTCGCTGGATTACAGGAGCACGCCACCACTCCCAGCCGCCAGTGTAATCCATTCTACCGCTACTTTACCTACAATCTGCGATGTCAGCGAACTATTTCTTTTCCATACTCACAGCTTACTCGCCGATTTAACACGAAAACTAATGTGTATAGTGTACTTATTTATTTCTTACTTTCCGTTTGACGAGAAAGTACACTGCCGAATATGAGACGAACTGTTGTTACCTTGTGGATCCACGTTGCAGTTTCAATCACGAATGCAATTCCTTCCATCACTTAGAGAAAGAAAAAACCACTTTGGTAACTAATGGTAACGTCTCTAGCAGTCAGATGTACCCTCTCTTGGTAGAGGTGCGAAGAAAATAATGCACTCGATAACGTCAACACATTATTCTATTCTTTAATGCAGTTATTTTACATTGAATAAGGAAATTCATCCTTTAGAAACACATCTAGTATGCTCATTGAGTACCATTTTATTTTGTCGAAAATGTGGAATCATGTAAAGTAAGTATTCAAATCTGCATGTGTCATTATTATATTTATAACGAATGCCGAAAATTTTGCATTTACATCTCCTGTGTGCCACATTTTCTAACATAATTTCGATTACAGGCTGCGCAACGATAATTTCTTACACTCACGTCGTGGTTTATGTCTACCATTCGTAATCTCCCTCGTCCTCTCTGCCTTCAACTGTGAAACAGAGATGTCTCAAACGCTACACAGCGCATGTTTAAATCTTAGCCCTTCAAGGAGAGTGACGTGCCTCGTCAGTATTATCCATGTTCTTGATGCGGATGACAGGACGTCAAGCACCGCCTGTGAGTCACGAATTATCTCTTACTATGAGAAGCAATCACTCCAGAAGGTCTTCTCCTTTGTGCCTTTATACTGACCACTTGCGTGCAAGAAACACACATGTCCAATACTTGGAAATAAATTTCGACAGACATATATACTGAGAGATGACAGTTTTAAAGTGTGTCAAATCTAGCCGCCCTTATTTTTTTGAAGTCACTAGTGAAGCAGTTCATCTCAGCAAGTGCAAATACAATTCATGGAAAAACAGGTAGTCCAGTCATGAGGTATGTATCTGAACTTTGTAAAGCACGAACGCGGAATTCGAAGAAAGGATGACACTCTCTAGCAAATAATGTGTGCGTAATTGTTTGATCTAGGAAGAAATCGTAGGAATATGAGCGAATACCGAAAGTAAGAGCAAGTGAGACTAAAAAGAGTTGGGTGTTCGTCTGGTCGTATCGGACAGGCTGCTACACAGTTCCCACTCTCTGACGCTATCCCTCTGCTAACCGCCACGGGGACTTTTGGCTGCTCAGTTTCCTGCCTGGCCCGGTGCACCCCTCCTTAGCTAACCTGGTCGCCCAAGACTCCTCTTAAGCGACCATATTGATGGCGATCTCATTGCAGACGCCAGATCAACACAGGATGCTGCGAAACAGTACTCCCATCCTCAAACTATCCACTACACCCGACCTCCAGTTCGCTGGATTACAGGAGCACGCCACCACTCCCAGCCGCGAGTTAAATCCATTCTACCGCTACTTTACCTACAATCTGCGATGTCAGCGAACTATTTTTTTTCCATACTCACAGCTTACTCGCCGATTTAACACGAAAACTAATGTGTATAATGTACTTATTTATTTCTTACTTTCCGTTTCGACGAGAAAGTACACTGCCGAATATGAGACGAACTGTTGTTACCTTGTGGATCCACGTTGCAGATTCAATCACGAATGCAATTCCTTCCATCACTTAGAGAAAGAAAAAACCACTTTGGTAACTAATGGTAACGTCTCTAGCAGTCAGATGTACCCTCTCTTGGTAGAGGTGCGAAGAAAATAATGCACTCGATAACGTCAACTCATTATTCTATTCTTTAATGCAGTTATTTTACATTGAATAAGGAAATTCATCCTTTAGAAACACATCTAGTATGCTCATTGAGTACCATTTTATTTTGTCGAAAATGTGGAATCATGTAAAGTAAGTATTCAAATCTGCATGTGTCATTATTATATTTATAACGAATGCCGAAAATTTTGCATTTACATCTCCTGTGTGCCACATTTTCTAACATAATTTCGATTACAGGCTGCGCAACGATAATTTCTTTCACTCACGTCGTGGTTTATGTCTACCATTCGTAATCTCCCTCGTCCTCTCTGCCTTCAACTGTGAAACAGAGATGTCTCAAACGCTACACAGCGCATGTTTAAATCTTAGCCCTTCAAGGAGAGTGACGTGCCTCGTCAGTATTATCCATGTTCTTGATGCGGATGACAGGACGTCAAGCACCGCCTGTGAGTCACGAATTATCTCTTACTTTGAGAAGCAATCACTCGAGAAGGTTTTCTCCTTTGTGCCTTTATACTGACCACTTGCGTGCAAGAAACACACATGTCCAATACTTGGAAATAAATTTCGACAGACATATATACTGAGAGATGACAGTTCTAAAGTGTGTCAAATCTAGCCTTCCTTATTTTTTGAAGTCACTAGTGAAGCAGTTCATCTCAGTTAGCAAGTGCAAATACAATTCATGGAAAAACAGGTAGTCCAGTCATGAGGTATGTGTCTGAACTTTGTAAGGGACGAACGCGGAATTCGAAGAAAGGATGACACTCTCTAGCAAATAATGTGTGCGTAATTGTTTGATCTAGGAAGAAATCGTAGGAATATGGGCGAATACCGAAAGTAAGAGCAAGTGAGACTAAAAAGAGTTGGGTGTAGGTCTGGTCGTATCGGACAGGCAGCTACACAGTTCCCACTCTCTGACGCTATCCCTCTGCTAACCGCCACGGGGACTTTTGGCTGCTCAGTTTCCTGCCTGGCCCGGTGCACCCCTCCTTAGCTAACCTGGTCGCCCAAGACTCCTCTTAAGCGACCATATTGATGGCGATCTCAGTGCGGACGCCAGATCAACACAGGATGCTGCGAAACAGTACTCCCATCCTCAGACTATCCACTGCACCCGGCCTCCAGGTCGCTGGATTACAGGAGCACGCCACCACTCCCAGCCGCCAGTGTAATCCATTCTACCGGTACTTTACCTACAATCTGCGATGTCAGCGAACTATTTCTTTTCCATACTCACAGCTTACTCGCCGATTTAACACGAAAACTAATGTGTATAGTGTACTTATTTATTTCTTACTTTCCGTTTGACGAGAAAGTACACTGCCGAATATGAGACGAACTGTTGTTACCTTGTGGATCCACGTTGCAGTTTCAATCACGAATGCAATTCCTTCCATCACTTAGAGAAAGAAAAAACCACTTTGGTAACTAATGGTAACGTCTCTAGCAGTCAGATGTACCCTCTCTTGGTAGAGGTGCGAAGAAAATAATGCACTCGATAACGTCAACACATTATTCTATTCTTTAATGCAGTTATTTTACATTGAATAAGGAAATTCATCCTTTAGAAACACATCTAGTATGCTCATTGACTACCATTTTATTTTGTCGAAAATGTGGAATCATGTAAAGTAAGTATTCAAATCTGCATGTGTCATTATTATATTTATAACGAATGCCGAAAATTTTGCATTTACATCTCCTGTGTGCCACATTTTCTAACATAATTTCGATTACAGGCTGCGCAACGATAATTTCTTACACTCACGTCGTGGTTTATGTCTACCATTCGTAATCTCCCTCGTCCTCTCTGCCTTCAACTGTGAAACAGAGATGTCTCAAACGCTACACAGCGCATGTTTAAATCTTAGCCCTTCAAGGAGAGTGACGTGCCTCGTCAGTATTATCCATGTTCTTGATGCGGATGACAGGACGTCAAGCACCGCCTGTGAGTCACGAATTATCTCTTACTATGAGAAGCAATCACTCCAGAAGGTCTTCTCCTTTGTGCCTTTATACTGACCACTTGCGTGCAAGAAACACACATGTCCAATACTTGGAAATAAATTTCGACAGACATATATACTGAGAGATGACAGTTTTAAAGTGTGTCAAATCTAGCCTTCCTTATTTTTTGAAGTCACTAGTGAAGCAGTTCATCTCAGCAAGTGCAAATACAATTCATGGAAAAACAGGTAGTCCAGTCATGAGGTATGTATCTGAACTTTGTAAAGCACGAACGCGGAATTCGAAGAAAGGATGACACTCTCTAGCAAATAATGTGTGCGTAATTGTTTGATCTAGGAAGAAATCGTAGGAATATGAGCGAATACCGAAAGTAAGAGCAAGTGAGACTAAAAAGAGTTGGGTGTTCGTCTGGTCGTATCGGACAGGCTGCTACACAGTTCCCACTCTCTGACGCTATCCCTCTGCTAACCGCCACGGGGACTTTTGGCTGCTCAGTTTCCTGCCTGGCCCGGTGCACCCCTCCTTAGCTAACCTGGTCGCCCAAGACTCCTCTTAAGCGACCATATTGATGGCGATCTCATTGCAGACGCCAGATCAACACAGGATGCTGCGAAACAGTACTCCCATCCTCAAACTATCCACTACACCCGACCACCAGTTCGCTGGATTACAGGAGCACGCCACCACTCCCAGCCGCGAGTTAAATCCATTCTACCGCTACTTTACCTACAATCTGCGATGTCAGCGAACTATTTTTTTTCCATACTCACAGCTTACTCGCCGATTTAACACGAAAACTAATGTGTATAATGTACTTATTTATTTCTTACTTTCCGTTTCGACGAGAAAGTACACTGCCGAATATGAGACGAACTGTTGTTACCTTGTGGATCCACGTTGCAGATTCAATCACGAATGCAATTCCTTCCATCACTTAGAGAAAGAAAAAACCACTTTGGTAACTAATGGTAACGTCTCTAGCAGTCAGATGTACCCTCTCTTGGTAGAGGTGCGAAGAAAATAATGCACTCGATAACGTCAACTCATTATTCTATTCTTTAATGCAGTTATTTTACATTGAATAAGGAAATTCATCCTTTAGAAACACATCTAGTATGCTCATTGAGTACCATTTTATTTTGTCGAAAATGTGGAATCATGTAAAGTAAGTATTCAAATCTGCATGTGTCATTATTATATTTATAACGAATGCCGAAAATTTTGCATTTACATCTCCTGTGTGCCACATTTTCTAACATAATTTCGATTACAGGCTGCGCAACGATAATTTCTTTCACTCACGTCGTGGTTTATGTCTACCATTCGTAATCTCCCTCGTCCTCTCTGCCTTCAACTGTGAAACAGAGATGTCTCAAACGCTACACAGCGCATGTTTAAATCTTAGCCCTTCAAGGAGAGTGACGTGCCTCGTCAGTATTATCCATGTTCTTGATGCGGATGACAGGACGTCAAGCACCGCCTGTGAGTCACGAATTATCTCTTACTTTGAGAAGCAATCACTCGAGAAGGTTTTCTCCTTTGTGCCTTTATACTGACCACTTGCGTGCAAGAAACACACATGTCCAATACTTGGAAATAAATTTCGACAGACATATATACTGAGAGATGACAGTTCTAAAGTGTGTCAAATCTAGCCTTCCTTATTTTTTGAAGTCACTAGTGAAGCAGTTCATCTCAGTTAGCAAGTGCAAATACAATTCATGGAAAAACAGGTAGTCCAGTCATGAGGTATGTGTCTGAACTTTGTAAGGGACGAACGCGGAATTCGAAGAAAGGATGACACTCTCTAGCAAATAATGTGTGCGTAATTGTTTGATCTAGGAAGAAATCGTAGGAATATGAGCGAATACCGAAAGTAAGAGCAAGTGAGACTAAAAAGAGTTGGGTGTAGGTCTGGTCGTATCGGACAGGCAGCTACACAGTTCCCACTCTCTGACGCTATCCCTCTGCTAACCGCCACGGGGACTTTTGGCTGCTCAGTTTCCTGCCTGGCCCGGTGCACCCCTCCTTAGCTAACCTGGTCGCCCAAGACTCCTCTTAAGCGACCATATTGATGGCGATCTCAGTGCGGACGCCAGATCAACACAGGATGCTGCGAAACAGTACTCCCATCCTCAGACTATACACTGCACCCGGCCTCCAGGTCGCTGGATTACAGGAGCACGCCACCACTCCCAGCCGCCAGTGTAATCCATTCTACCGGTACTTTACCTACAGTCTGCGATGTCAGCGAACTATTTCTTTTCCATACTCACAGCTTACTCGCCGATTTAACACGAAAACTAATGTGTATAGTGTACTTATTTATTTCTTACTTTCCGTTTGACGAGAAAGTACACTGCCGAATATGAGACGAACTGTTGTTACCTTGTGGATCCACGTTGCAGTTTCAATCACGAATGCAATTCCTTCCATCACTTAGAGAAAGAAAAAACCACTTTGGTAACTAATGGTAACGTCTCTAGCAGTCAGATGTACCCTCTCTTGGTAGAGGTGCGAAGAAAATAATGCACTCGATAACGTCAACACATTATTCTATTCTTTAATGCAGTTATTTTACATTGAATAAGGAAATTCATCCTTTAGAAACACATCTAGTATGCTCATTGACTACCATTTTATTTTGTCGAAAATGTGGAATCATGTAAAGTAAGTATTCAAATCTGCATGTGTCATTATTATATTTATAACGAATGCCGAAAATTTTGCATTTACATCTCCTGTGTGCCACATTTTCTAACATAATTTCGATTACAGGCTGCGCAACGATAATTTCTTACACTCACGTCGTGGTTTATGTCTACCATTCGTAATCTCCCTCGTCCTCTCTGCCTTCAACTGTGAAACAGAGATGTCTCAAACGCTACACAGCGCATGTTTAAATCTTAGCCCTTCAAGGAGAGTGACGTGCCTCGTCAGTATTATCTATGTTCTTGATGCGGATGACAGGACGTCAAGCACCGCCTGTGAGTCACGAATTATATCTTACTTTGAGAAGCAATCACTCCAGAAGGTTTTCTCCTTTGTGCCTTTGTACTGACCACTTGCGTGCAAGAAACACACATGTCCAATACTTGGAAATAAATTTCGACAGACATATATACTGAGAGATGACAGTTTTAAAGTGTGTCAAATCTAGCCTTCCTTATTTTTTGAAGTCACTAGTGAAGCAGTTCATCTCAGTTAGCAAGTGCAAATACAATTCATGGAAAAACAGGTAGTCCAGTCATGAGGTATGTGTCTGAACTTTGTAAAGGACGAACGCGGAATTCGAAGAAAGGATGACACTCTCTAGCAAATAATGTGTGCGTAATTGTTTGATCTAGGAAGAAATCGTAGGAATATGAGCGAATACCGAAAGTAAGAGCAAGTGAGACTAAAAAGAGTTGGGTGTAGGTCTGGTCGTATCGGACAGGCTGCTACACAGTTCCCACTCTCTGACGCTATCCCTCTGCTAACCGCCACGGGGACTTTTGGCTGCTCAGTTTCCTGCCTGGCCCGGTGCACCCCTCCTTAGCTAACCTGGTCGCCCAAGACTCCTCTTAAGCGACCATATTGATGGCGATCTCATTGCGGACGCCAGATCAACACAGGATGCTGCGAAACAGTACTCCCATCCTCAGACTATCCACTACACCCGACCTCCAGTTCGCTGGATTACAGGAGCACGCCACCACTCCCAGCCGCCAGTGTAACCCATTCTACCGCTACTTTACCTACAATCTGCGATGTCAGCGAACTATTTTTTTTCCATACTCACAGCTTACTCGCCGATTTAACACGAAAACTAATGTGTATAGTGTACTTATTTATTTCTTACTTTCCGTTTGACGAGAAAGTACACTGCCGAATATGAGACGAACTGTTGTTACCTTGTGGATCCACGTTGCAGATTCAATCACGAATGCAATTCCTTCCATCACTTAGAGAAAGAAAAAACCACTTTGGTAACTAATGGTAACGTCTCTAGCAGTCATATGTACCCTCTCTTGGTAGAGGTGCGAAGAAAATAATGCACTCGATAACGTCAACACATTATTCTATTCTTTAATGCAGTTATTTTACATTGAATAAGGAAATTCATCCTTTAGAAACACATCTAGTATGCTCATTGACTACCATTTTATTTTGTCGAAAATGTGGAATCATGTAAAGTAAGTATTCAAATCTGCATGTGTCATTATTATATTTATAACGAATGCCGAAAATTTTGCATTTACATCTCCTGTGTGCCACATTTTCTAACATAATTTCGATTACAGGCTGCGCAACGATAATTTCTTACACTCACGTCATGGTTTATGTCTACCATTCGTAATCTCCCTCGTCCTCTCTGCCTTCAACTGTGAAACAGAGATGTCTCAAACGCTACACAGCGCATGTTTAAATCTTAGCCCTTCAAGGAGAGTGACGTGCCTCGTCAGTATTATCCATGTTCTTGATGCGGATGACAGGACGTCAAGCACCGCCTGTGAGTCACGAATTATCTCTTACTATGAGAAGCAATCACTCCAGAAGGTTTTCTCCTTTGTGCCTTTGTACTGACCACTTGCGTGCAAGAAACACACATGTCCAATACTTGGAAATAAATTTCGACAGACATATATACTGAGAGATGACAGTTTTAAAGTGTGTCAAATCTAGCCTTCCTTATTTTTTGAAGTCACTAGTGAAGCAGTTCATCTCAGTTAGCAAGTGCAAATACAATTCTTGGAAAAACAGGTAGTCCAGTCATGAGGTATGTATCTGAACTTTGTAAAGGACGAACGCGGAATTCGAAGAAAGGATGACACTCTCTAGCAAATAATGTGTGCGTAATTGTTTGATCTAGGAAGAAATCGTAGGAATATGAGCGAATACCGAAAGTAAGAGCAAGTGAGACTAAAAACAGTTGGGTGTAGGTCTGGTCGTATCGGACAGGCTGCTACACAGTTCCCACTCTCTGACGCTATCCCTCTGCTAACCGCCACGGGGACTTTTGGCTGCTCAGTTTCCTGCCTGGCCCGGTGCACCCCTCCTTAGCTAACCCGGTCGCCCAAGACTCCTCTTAAGCGACCATATTGATGGCGATCTCAGTGCGGACGCCAGATCAACACAGGATGCTGCGAAACAGTACTCCCATCCTCAGAATATCCACTACACCCGGCCTCCAGGTCGCTGGATTACAGGAGCACGCCACCACTCCCAGCCGCTAGTGTAATCCATTCTACCGCTACTTTACCTACAATCTTCGATGTCAGCGAACTATTTTTTTCCATACTCACAGCTTACTCGCCGATTTAACACGAAAACTAATGTGTATAGTGTACTTATTTATTTCTTACTTTCCGTTTCGACGAGAAAGTACACTGCCGAATATGAGACGAACTGTTGTTACCTTGTGGATCCACGTTGCAGTTTCAATCACGAATGCAATTCCTTCCATCACTTAGAGAAATAAAAAACCACTTTGGTAACTAATGGTAACGTCTCTAGCAGTCAGATGTACCCTCTCTTGGTAGAGGTCCGAAGAAAATAATGCACTCGATAACGTCAACACATTATTCTATTCTTTAGTGCAGTTATTTTACATTGAATAAGGAAATTCATAATTTAGAAACACATCTAGTATGCTCATTGAGTACCATTTTATTTTGTCGAAAATGTGGAATCATGTAAAGTAAGTATTCAAATCTGCATGTGTCATTATTATATTTATATCGAATGCCGAAAACTTTGCATTTACATCTCCTGTGTGCCACATTTTCTAACATAATTTCGATTACAGGCTGCGCAACGATAATTTCTTACACTCACGTCGTGGTTTATGTCTACCAATCGTAATCTCCCTCGTCCTCTCTGACTGCAACTGTGAAACAGAGATGTCTCAAACGCTACACAGCGCATGTTTAAATCTTAGCCCTTCAAGGAGAGTGACGTGCCTCGTCAGTATTATCCATGTTCTTGATGCGGATGACAGGACGTCAAGCACCGCCTGTGAGTCACGAATTATCTCTTACTTTGAGAAGCAATCACTCGAGAAGGTTTTCTCCTTTGTGCCTTTATACTGACCACTTGTGTGCAAGAAACACACATGTCCAATACTTGGAAATAAATTTCGACAGACATATATACTGAGAGATGACAGTTTTAAAAGATGTCAAATCTAGCCTTCCTTATTTTTTGAAGTCAGTAGTGAAGCAGTTCATCTCAGTTAGCAAGTGCAAATACAATTCATGGAAAAAAAGGTAGTCCAGTCATGAGGTATGTGTCTGAACTTTGTAAAGGACGAACGCGGAATTCGAAGAAAGGGTGACACTCTCTAGCAAATAATGTGTGCGTAATTGTTTGATCTAGGAAGAAATCGTAGGAATATGAGCGAGTACCGAAAGTAAGAGCAAGTGAGACTAAAAAGAGTTGGGTGTAGGTCTGGTCGTATCGGACAGGCTGCTACACAGTTCCCACTCTCTGACGGTATCCCTCTGCTAACCGCCACGGGGACTTTGGGCTGCTCAGTTCCCTGCCTGTCCCGGTGCACCCCTCCTTAGCTAACCTGGTCGCCCAAGACTCCTCTTAAGCGACCATATTGATGGCGATCTCAGTGCGGACGCCAGATCAACACAGGATGCTGCGAAACAGTACTCCCATCCTCAGAATATCCAATACACCCGGCCTCCAGGTCGCTGGATTACAGGAGCACGCCACCACTCCTAGCCGCTAGTGTAATCCATTCTACCGCTACTTTACGTACAATCTGCGATGTCAGCGAACTATTTTTTTTCCATACTCACAGCTTACTCGCCGATTTAACACGAAAACTAATGTGTATAGTGTACTTATTTATTTCTTACTTTCCGTTTCGACGAGAAAGTACACTGCCGAATATGAGACGAACTGTTGTTACCTTGTGGATCCACATTGCAGTTTCAATCAAGAATGCAATTCCTTCCATCACTTAGAGAAAGAAAAAACCACTTTGGTAACTAATGGTAACGTCTCTAGCAGTCAGATGTACCCTCTCTTGGTAGAGGTGCGAAGAAAATAATGCACTCGATAACGTCAACACATTATTCTATTCTTTAATGCAGTTATTTTACATTGAATAAGGAAATTCATCCTTTAGAAACACATCTAGTATGCTCATTGAGTACCATTTTATTTTGTCGAAAATGTGGAATCATGTAAAGTAAGTATTCAAATCTGCATGTGTCATTATTATATTTATATCGAATGCCGAAAACTTTGCATTTACATCTCCTGTGTGCCACATTTTCTAACATAATTTCGATTACAGGCTGCGCAACGATAATTTCTTACACTCACGTCGTGGTTTATGTCTACCATTCGTAATCTCCCTCGTCCTCTCTGCCTTCAACTGTGAAACAGAGAAGTCTCAAACGCTACACAGCGCATGTTTAAATCTTAGCCCTTCAAGGAGAGTGACGTGCCTCGTCAGTATTATCCATGTTCTTGATGCGGATGACAGGACGTCAAGCACCGCCTGTGAGTCACGAATTATCTCTTACTTTGAGAAGCAATCACTCCAGAAGGTTTTCTCCTTTGTGCCTTTATACTGACCACTTGCGTGCAAGAAACACACATGTCCAATACTTGGAAATAAATTTCGACAGACATATACACTGAGAGATGACAGTTTTAAAGTGTGTCAAATCTAGCCTTCCTTATTTTTTGAAGTCAGTAGTGAAGCAGTTCATCTCAGTTAGCAAGTGCAAATACAATTCATGGAAAAACAGGTAGTCCAGTCATGAGGTATGTGTCTGAACTTTGTAAAGGACGAACGCGGAATTCGAAGAAAGGGTGACACTCTCTAGCAAATAATGTGTGCGTAATTGTTTGATCTAGGAAGAAATCGTAGAAATATGAGCGAATACCGAAAGTAAGAGCAAGTGAGACTAAAAAGAGTTGGGTGTAGGTCTGGTCGTATCGGACAGGCTGCTACACAGTTCCCACTCTCTGACGCTATCCCTCTGCTAACCGCCACGGGGACTTTGGGCTGCTCAGTTTCCTGCCTGGCCCGGTGCACCCCTCCTTAGCTAACCTGGTCGCCCAAGACTCCTCTTAAGCGACCATATTTATGGCGATTTCAGTGCGGACGCCAGATCAACACAGGATGCTGCGAAACAGTACTCCCATCCTCAGACTATCCACTACACCCGGCCTCCAGGTCGCTGGATTACAGGACCACGCCACCACTCCCAGCCGCCAGTGTAATCCATTCTACCGCTACTTTACCTACAATCTGCGATGTCAGCGAACTATTTTTTTTCCATACTCACAGCTTACTCGCCGATTTAACACGAAAACTAATGTGTATAGTGTACTTATTTATTTCTTACTTTCCGTTTCGACGAGAAAGTACACTGCCGAATATGAGACGAACTGTTGTTACCTTGTGGATCCACGTTGCAGTTTCAATCACGAATGCAATTCCTTCCATCACTTAGAGAAAGAAAAAACCACTTTGGTAACTAATGGTAACGTCTCTAGCAGTCAGATGTACCCTCTCTTGGTAGAGGTGCGAAGAAAATAATGCACTCGATAACGTCAACACATTATTCTATTCTTTAATGCAGTTATTTTACATTGAATAAGGAAATTCATCCTTTAGAAACACATCTAGTATGCTCATTGAGTACCATTTTATTTTGTCGAAAATGTGGAATCATGTAAAGTAAGTATTCAAATCTGCATGTGTCATTATTATATTTATATCGAATGCCGGAAACTTTGCATTTACATCTCCCGTGTGCCACATTTTCTAACATAATTTCGATTACACGCTGCGCAACGATAATTTCTTACACTCACGTCGTGGTTTATGTCTACCAATCATAATCTCCCTCGTCCTCTCTGACTGCAACTGTGAAACAGAGATGTCTCAAACGCTACACAGCGCATGTTTAAATCTTAGCCCTTCAAGGAGAGTGACGTGCCTCGTCAGTATTATCCATGTTCTTGATGCGGATGACAGGACGTTAAGCACCGCCTGTGAGTCACGAATTATCTCTTACTTTGAGAAGCAATCACTCGAGAAGGTTTTCTCCTTTGTGCCTTTATACTGACCACTTGCGTGCAAGAAACACACATGTCCAATACTTGGAAATAAATTTCGACAGACATATATACTGAGAGATGACAGTTTTAAAAGATGTCAAATCTAGCCTTCCTTATTTTTTGAAGTCAGTAGTGAAGCAGTTTATCTCAGTTAGCAAGTGCAAATACAATTCATGGAAAAACAGGTAGTCCAGTCATGAGGTATGTGTCTGAACTTTGTAAAGGACGAACGCGGAATTCGAAGAAAGGGTGACACTCTCTAGCAAATAATGTGTGCGTAATTGTTTGATCTAGGAAGAAATCGTAGAAATATGAGCGAATACCGAAAGTAAGAGCAAGTGAGACTAAAAAGAGTTGGGTGTAGGTCTGGTGGTATCGGACAGGCTGCTACACAGTTCCCACTCTCTGACGCTATCCCTCTGCTAACCGCCACGGGGACTTTGGGCTGCTCAGTTCCCTGCCTGTCCCGGTGCACCCCTCCTTAGCTAACCTGGTCGCCCAAGACTCCTCTTAAGCGACCATATTTATGGCGATCTCAGTGCGGACGCCAGATCAACACAGGATGCTGCGAAACAGTACTCCCATCCTCAGAATATCCACTACACCCGGCCTCCAGGTCGCTGGATTACAGGAGCACGCCACCACTCCCAGCCGCTAGTGTAATCCATTCTACCGCTACCTTACCTACAATCTGCGATGTCAGCGAACTATTTTTTTTCCATACTCACAGCTTACTCGCCGATTTAACACGAAAACTAATGTGTATAGTGTACTTATTTATTTCTTACTTTCCGTTTCGACGAGAAAGTACACTGCCGAATATGAGACGAACTGTTGTTACCTTGTGGATCCACGTTGCAGTTTCAATCACGAATGCAATTCCTTCCATCACTTAGAGAAAGAAAAAACCACTTTGGTAACTAATGGTAACGTCTCTAGCAGTCAGATGTACCGTCTCTTGGTAGAGGTGCGAAGAAAATAATGCACTCGATAACGTCAACACATTATTCTAATCTTTAATGCAGTTATTTTACATTGAATAAGGAAATTCATCCTTTAGAAACACATCTAGTATGCTCATTGAGTACCATTTTATTTTGTCGAAAATGTGGAATCATGTAAAGTAAGTATTCAAATCTGCATGTGTCATTATTATATTTATATCGAATGCCGAAAATTTTGCATTTACATCTCCTGTGTGCCACATTTTCTAACATAATTTCGATTACAGGCTGCGCAACGATAATTTCTTACACTCACGTCGTGGTTTATGTCTACCATTCGTAATCTCCCTCGTCCTCTCTGCCTTCAACTGTGAAACAGAGATGTCTCAAACGCTACACAGCGCATGTTTAAATCTTAGCCCTTCAAGGAGAGTGACGTGCCTCGTCAGTATTATCCATGTTCTTGATGCGGATGACAGGACGGCAAGCACCGCCTGTGAGTCACGAATTATCTCTTACTTTGAGAAGCAATCACTCCAGAAGGTTTTCTCCTTTGTGCCTTTATACTGACCACTAGCGTGCAAGAAACACACATGTCCAATACTTGGAAATAAATTTCGACAGACATATACACTGAGAGATGACAGTTTTAAATTGTGTCAAATCTAGCCTTCCTTATTTTTTGAAGTCACTAGTGAAGCAGTTCATCTCAGTTAGCAAATGCAAATACAATTCATGGAAAAACAGGTAGTCCAGTCATGAGGTATGTGTCTGAACTTTGTAAAGGACGAACGCGGAATTCGAAGAAAGGATGACACTCTCTAGCAAATAATGTGTGCGTAATTGTTTGATCTAGGAAGAAATCGTAGGAATATGAGCGAATACCGAAAGTAAGAGCAAGTGAGACCAAAAAGAGTTGGGTGTAGGTCTGGTCGCATCGGACAGGCTGCTACACAGTTCCCACTCTCTGACGCTATCCCTCTGCTAACCGCCACGGGGACTTTGGGCTGCTCAGTTTCCTGCCTGTCCCGGTGCACCCCTCCTTAGCTAACCTGGTCGCCCAAGACTCCTCTTAAGCGACCATATTTATGGCGATCTCAGTGCGGACGCCAGATCAACACAGGATGCTGCGAAACAGTACTCCCATCCTCAGACTATCCACTACACCCGGCCTCCAGGTCGCTGGATTGCAGCAGCACGCCACCACTCCCAGCCGCCAGTGTAACCCATTCTACCGCTAGTTTACCTACAATCTGCGATGTCAGCGAACTATTTTTTTTCCATACTCACAGCTTACTCGCCGATTTAACACGAAAACTAATGTGTATAGTGTACTTATTTATTTCTTACTTTCCGTTTCGACGAGAAAGTACACTGCCGAATATGAGACGAACTGTTGTTACCTTGTGGATCCACGTTGCAGTTTCAATCACGAATGCAATTCCTTCCATCACTTAGACAAAGAAAAAACCACTTTGGTAACTAATGGTAACGTCTCTAGCAGTCAGATGTACCCTCTCTTGGTAGAGGTGCGAAGAAAATAATGCACTCGATAACGTCAACACATTATTCTATTCTTTAATGCAGTTATTTTACATTGAATAAGGAAATTCATCCTTTAGAAACACATCTAGTATGCTCATTGAGTACCATGTTATTTTGTCGAAAATGTGGAATCATGTAAAGTAAGTATTCAAATCTGCATGTGTCATTATTATATTTATAACGAATGCCGAAAATTTTGCATTTACATCTCCTGTGTGCCACATTTTCTAACATAATTGCGATTACAGGCTGCGCAACGATAATTTCTTACACTCACGTCGTGGTTTATGTCTACCATTCGTAATCTCCCTCGTCCTCTCTGCCTTCAACTGTGAAACAGAGATGTCTCAAACGCTACACAGCGCATGTTTAAATCTTAGCCCTTCAAGGAGAGTGACGTGCCTCGTCAGTATTATCCATGTTCTTGATGCGGATGACAGGGCGTCAAGCAGCGCCTGTGAGTCACGAATTATCTCTTACTTTGAGAAGCAATCACTCCAGAAGGTTTTCTCCTTTGTGCCTTTATACTGACCACTTGCGTGCAAGAAACACACATGTCCAATACTTGGAAATAAATTTCGACAGACATATACACTGAGAGATGACAGTTTTAAATTGTGTCAAATCTAGCCTTCCCTCTTTTTTGAAGTCAGTAGTGAAGCAGTTCATCTCAGTTAGCAAGTGCAAATACAATTCATGGAAAAACAGGTAGTCCAGTCATGAGGTATGTGTCTGAACTTTGTAAAGGACGAACGCGGAATTCGAAGAAAGGGTGACACTCTCTAGCAAATAATGTGTGCGTAATTGTTTGATCTAGGAAGAAATCGTAGGAATATGAGCGAATACCGAAAGTAAGAGCAAGTGAGACCAAAAAGAGTTGGGTGTAGGTCTGGTCGTATCGGACAGGCTGCTACACAGTTCCCACTCTCTGACGCTATCCCTCTGCTAACCACCACGGGGACTTTGGGCTGCTCAGTTTCCTGCCTGGCCCGGTGCACCCCTCCTTAGCTAACCTGGTCGCCCAAGACTCCTCTTAAGCGACCATATTTATGGCGATCTCAGTGCGGACGCCAGATCAACACAGGATGCTGCGAAACAGTACTCCCATCCTCAGACTATCCACTACACCCGGCCTCCAGGTCGCTGGATTACAGGACCACGCCACCACTAACAGCCGCCAGTGTAATCCATTCTACCGCTACTTTACCTACAATCTGCGATGTCAGCGAACTATTTTTTTTCCATACTCACAGCTTACTCGCCGATTTAACACGAAAACTAATGTGTATAGTGTACTTATTTATTTCTTACTTTCCGTTTCGACGAGAAAGTACACTGCCGAATATGAGACGAACTGTTGTTACCTTGTGGATCCACGTTGCAGTTTCAATCACGAATGCAATTCCTTCCATCACTTAGAGAAAGAAAAAACCACTTTGGTAACTAATGGTAACGTCTCTAGCAGTCAGATGTACCCTCTCTTGGTAGAGGTGCGAAGAAAATAATGCACTCGATAACGTCAACACATTATTCTATTCTTTAATGCAGTTATTTTACATTGAATAAGGAAATTCATCCTTTAGAAACACATCTAGTATGCTCATTGAGTACCATTTTATTTTGTCGAAAATGTGGAATCATGTAAAGTAAGTATTCAAATCTGCATGTGTCATTATTATATTTATATCGAATGCCGAAAACTTTGCATTTACATCTCCTGTGTGCCACATTTTCTAACATAATTTCGATTACAGGCTGCGCAACGATAATTTCTTACACTCACGTCGTGGTTTATGTCTACCAATCGTAATCTCCCTCGACCTCTCTGACTGCAACTGTGAAACAGAGATGTCTCAAATGCTACACAGCGCATGTTTAAATCTTAGCCCTTCAAGGAGAGTGACGTGCCTCGTCAGTATTATCCATGTTCTTGATGCGGATGACAGGACGTCAAGCACCGCCTGTGAGTCAAGAATTATCTCTTACTTTGAGAAGCAATCACTCGAGAAGGTTTTCTCCTTTGTGCCTTTATACTGACCACTTGCGTGCAAGAAACACACATGTCCAATACTTGGAAATAAATTTCGACAGACATATACACTGAGAGATGACAGTTTTAAATTGTGTCAAATCTAGCCTTCCTTATTTTTTGAAGTCACTAGTGAAGCAGTTCATCTCAGTTAGCAAGTGCAAATACAATTCATGGAAAAACAGGTAGTCCAGTCATGAGGTATGTGTCTGAACTTTGTAAAGGACGAACGCGGAATTCGAAGAAAGGATGACACTCTCTAGCAAATAATGTGTGCGTAATTGTTTGATCTAGGAAGAAATCTTATGAATATGAGCGAATACCGAAAGTAAGAGCAAGTGAGACCAAAAAGAGTTGGGTGTAGGTCTGGTCGTATCGGACAGGCTGCTACACAGTTCCCACTCTCTGACGCTATCCCTCTGCTAACCGCCACGGGGACTTTGGGCTGCTCAGTTTCCTGCCTGGCCCGGTGCACCCCTCCTTAGCTAACCTGGTCGCCCAAGACTCCTCTTAAGCGACCATATTTATGGCGATCTCAGTGCGGACGCCAGATCAACACAGGATGCTGCGAAACAGTACTCCCATCCTCAGACTATCCACTACACCCGGCCTCCAGGTCGCTGGATTACAGCAGCACGCCACCACTCCCAGCCGCCAGTGTAACCCATTCTACCGCTACTTTACCTACAATCTGCGATGTCAGCGAACTATTTTTTTTCCATACTCACAGCTTACTCGCCGATTTAACACGAAAACTAATGTGTATAGTGTACTTATTTATTTCTTACTTTCCGTTTCGACGAGAAAGTACACTGCCGAATATGAGACGAACTGTTGTTACCTTGTGGATCCACGTTGCAGTTTCAATCACGAATGCAATTCCTTCCATCACTTAGACAAAGAAAAAACCACTTTGGTAACTAATGGTAACGTCTCTAGCAGTCAGATGTACCCTCTCTTGGTAGAGGTGCGAAGAAAATAATGCACTCGATAACGTCAACACATTATTCTATTCTTTAATGCAGTTATTTTACATTGAATAAGGAAATTCATCCTTTAGAAACACATCTAGTATGCTCATTGAGTACCATGTTATTTTGTCGAAAATGTGGAATCATGTAAAGTAAGTATTCAAATCTGCATGTGTCATTATTATATTTATAACGAATGCCGAAAATTTTGCATTTACATCTCCTGTGTGCCACATTTTCTAACATAATTGCGATTACAGGCTGCGCAACGATAATTTCTTACACTCACGTCGTGGTTTATGTCTACCATTCGTAATCTCCCTCGTCCTCTCTGCCTTCAACTGTGAAACAGAGATGTCTCAAACGCTACACAGCGCATGTTTAAATCTTAGCCCTTCAAGGAGAGTGACGTGCCTCGTCAGTATTATCCATGTTCTTGATGCGGATGACAGGGCGTCAAGCAGCGCCTGTGAGTCACGAATTATCTCTTACTTTGAGAAGCAATCACTCGAGAAGGTTTTCTCCTTTGTGCCTTTATACTGACCACTTGCGTGCAAGAAACACACATGTCCAATACTTGGAAATAAATTTCGACAGACATATACACTGAGAGATGACAGTTTTAAATTGTGTCAAATCTAGCCTTCCCTCTTTTTTGAAGTCAGTAGTGAAGCAGTTCATCTCAGTTAGCAAGTGCAAATACAATTCATGGAAAAACAGGTAGTCCAGTCATGAGGTATGTGTCTGAACTTTGTAAAGGACGAACGCGGAATTCGAAGAAAGGATGACACTCTCTAGCAAATAATGTGTGCGTAATTGTTTGATCTAGGAAGAAATCGTAGGAATATGAGCGAATACCGAAAGTAAGAGCAAGTGAGACCAAAAAGAGTTGGGTGTAGGTCTGGTCGTATCGGACAGGCTGCTACACAGTTCCCACTCTCTGACGCTATCCCTCTGCTAACCGCCACGGGGACTTTGGGCTGCTCAGTTTCCTGCCTGGCCCGGTGCACCCCTCCTTAGCTAACCTGGTCGCCCAAGACTCCTCTTAAGCGACCATATTTATGGCGATCTCAGTGCGGACGCCAGATCAACACAGGATGCTGCGAAACAGTACTCCCATCCTCAGACTATCCACTACACCCGGCCTCCAGGTCGCTGGATTACAGGACCACGCCACCACTAACAGCCGCCAGTGTAATCCATTCTACCGCTACTTTACCTACAATCTGCGATGTCAGCGAACTATTTTTTTTCCATACTCACAGCTTACTCGCCGATTTAACACGAAAACTAATGTGTATAGTGTACTTATTTATTTCTTACTTTCCGTTTCGACGAGAAAGTACACTGCCGAATATGAGACGAACTGTTGTTACCTTGTGGATCCACGTTGCAGTTTCAATCACGAATGCAATTCCTTCCATCACTTAGAGAAAGAAAAAACCACTTTGGTAACTAATGGTAACGTCTCTAGCAGTCAGATGTACCCTCTCTTGGTAGAGGTGCGAAGAAAATAATGCACTCGATAACGTCAACACATTATTCTATTCTTTAATGCAGTTATTTTACATTGAATAAGGAAATTCATCCTTTAGAAACACATCTAGTATGCTCATTGAGTACCATTTTATTTTGTCGAAAATGTGGAATCATGTAAAGTAAGTATTCAAATCTGCATGTGTCATTATTATATTTATATCGAATGCCGAAAACTTTGCATTTACATCTCCTGTGTGCCACATTTTCTAACATAATTTCGATTACAGGCTGCGCAACGATAATTTCTTACACTCACGTCGTGGTTTATGTCTACCAATCGTAATCTCCCTCGACCTCTCTGACTGCAACTGTGAAACAGAGATGTCTCAAATGCTACACAGCGCATGTTTAAATCTTAGCCCTTCAAGGAGAGTGACGTGCCTCGTCAGTATTATCCATGTTCTTGATGCGGATGACAGGACGTCAAGCACCGCCTGTGAGTCAAGAATTATCTCTTACTTTGAGAAGCAATCACTCGAGAAGGTTTTCTCCTTTGTGCCTTTATACTGACCACTTGCGTGCAAGAAACACACATGTCCAATACTTGGAAATAAATTTCGACAGACATATACACTGAGAGATGACAGTTTTAAATTGTGTCAAATCTAGCCTTCCTTATTTTTTGAAGTCACTAGTGAAGCAGTTCATCTCAGTTAGCAAGTGCAAATACAATTCATGGAAAAACAGGTAGTCCAGTCATGAGGTATGTGTCTGAACCTTGTAAAGGACGAACGCGGAATTCGAAGAAAGGGTGACACTCTCTAGCAAAAAATGTGTGCGTAATTGTTTGATCTAGGAAGAAATCGTAGAAATATGAGCGAATACCGAAAGTAAGAGCAAGTGAGACTAAAAAGAGTTGGGTGTAGGTCTGGTCGTATCGGACAGGCTGCTACACAGTTCCCACTCTCTGACGCTATCCCTCTGCTAACCGCCACGGGGACTTTGGGCTGCTCAGTTTCCTGCCTGGCCCGGTGCACCCCTACTTAGCTAACCTGGTCGTCCAAGACTCCTCTTAAGCGACCATATTTATGGCGATCTCAGTGCGGACGCCAGATCAACACAGGATGCTGCGAAACAGTACTCCCATCCTCAGACTATCCACTACACCCGGCCTCCAGGTCGCTGGATTACAGTAGCACGCCACCACTCCCAGCCGCCAGTTTAATCCATTCTACCTCTACTTTACCTACAATCTGCGATGTCAGCGAACTATTTTTTTTCCATACTCACAGCTTACTCGCCGATTTAACACGAAAACTAATGTGTATAGTGTACTTATTTATTTCTTACTTTCCGTTTCGACGAGAAAGTACACTGCCGAATATGAGACGAACTGTTGTTACCTTGTGGATCCACGTTGCAGTTTCAATCACGAATGCAATTCCTTCCATCACTTAGAGAAAGAAAAAACCACTGTGGTAACTAATGGTAACGTCTCTAGCAGTCAGATGTACCCTCTCTTGGTAGAGGTGCGAAGAAAATAATGCACTCGATAACGTCAACACATTATTCTATTCTTTAATGCAGTTATTTTACATTGAATAAGGAAATTCATCCTTTAGAAACACATCTAGTATGCTCATTGACTACCATTTTATTTTGTCGAAAATGTGGAATCATGTAAAGTAAGTATTCAAATCTGCATGTGTCATTATTATATTTATATCGAATGCCGAAAACTTTGCATTTACATCTCCTGTGTGCCACATTTTCTAACATAATTTCGATTACAGGCTGCGCAACGATAATTTCTTACACTCACGTCGTGGTTTATGTCTACCATTCGTAATCTCCCTCGTCCTCTCTGCCTTCAACTGTGAAACAGAGAAGTCTCAAACGCTACACAGCGCATGTTTAAATCTTAGCCCTTCAAGGAGAGTAAAGTGCCTCGTCAGTATTATCCATGTTCTTGATGCGGATGACAGGACGTCAAGCACCGCCTGTGAGTCACGAATTATCTCTTACTTTGAGAAGCAATCACTCCAGAAGGTTTTCTCCTTTGTGCCTTTATACTGACCACTTGCGTGCAAGAAACACACATGTCCCATACTTTGAAATAAATTTCGACAGACATATATACTGAGAGATGACAGTTTTAAATTGTGTCAAATCTAGCCTTCCTTATTTTTTGAAGTCACTAGTGAAGCAGTTCATCTCAGTTAGCAAGTGCAAATACAATTCATGGAAAAGCAGGTAGTCCAGTCATGAGGTATGTGTCTGAACTTTGTAAAGGACGAACGCGGAATTCGAAGAAAGGATGACACTCTCTAGCAAATAATGTGTGCGTAATTGTTTGATCTAGGAAGAAATCGTAGGAATATGAGCGAGTACCGAAAGTAAGAGCAAGTGAGACTAAAAAGAGTTGGGTGTAGGTCTGGTCGTATCGGACAGGCTGCTACACAGTTCCCACTCTCTGACGGTATCCCTCTGCTAACCGCCACGGGGACTTTTGGCTGCTCAGTTTCCTGCCTGGCCCGGTGCACCCCTCCTTAGCTAACCTGGTCGCCCAAGACTCCTCTTAAACGACCATTTTGATGGCGATCTCAGTGCGGACGCCAGATCAACCCAGGATGCTGCGAAACAGTACTCCCATCCTCAGACTATCCACTACACCCTGCCTCCAGGTCGCTGGATTACAGGAGCACGCCACCACTCCCAGCCGCCAGTGTAATCCATTCTACCGCTACTTTACCTACAATCTGCAATGTCAGCGAACTATTTTTTTTCCATGCTCACAGCTTACTCGCCGATTTAACACGAAAACTAATGTGTATAGTGAACTTATTTATTTCTTACTTTCCGTTTCGACGAGAAAGTACACTACCGAATATGAGACGAACTGTTGTTACCTTGTGGATCCACGTTGCAGTTTCAATCACGAATGCAATTCCTTCCATCACTTAGAGAAAGAAAAAACCACTTTGGTAACTAATGGTAACGTCTCTAGCAGTCAGATGTACCCTCTCTTGGTAGAGGTGCGAAGAAAATAATGCACTCGATAACGTCAACACATTATTCTATTCTTTAATGCAGTTATTTTACATTGAATAAGGAAATTCATCCTTTAGAAACACATCTAGTATGCTCATTGAGTACCATTTTATTTTGTCGAAAATGTGGAATCATGTAAAGTAAGTATTCAAATCTGCATGTGTCATTATTATATTTATAACGAATGCCGAAAATTTTGCATTTACATCTCCTGTGTGCCACATTTTCTAACATAATTTCGATTACAGGCTGCGCAACGATAATTTCTTACACTCACGTCGTGGTTTATGTCTACCATTCGTAATCTCCCTCGTCCTCTCTGCCTTCAACTGTGAAACAGAGATGTCTCAAACGCTACACAGCGCATGTTTAAATCTTAGCCCTTCAAGGAGTGTGACGTGCCTCGTCAGTATTATCCATGTTCTTGATGCGGATGACAGGACGTCAAGCACCGCCTGTGAGTCACGAATTATCTCTTACTTTGAGAAGCAATCACTCCAGAAGGTTTTCTCCTTTGTGCCTTTATACTGACCACTTGCATGCAAGAAACACACATGTCCAAAACTTGGAAATAAATTTCTACAGACATATACACTGAGAGATGACAGTTTTAAAGTGTGTCAAATCTAGCCTTTTTTTTTTTTTTTTGAAGTCAGTAGTGAAGCAGTTCATCTCAGTTAGCAAGTGCAAATACAATTCATGGAAAAACAGGTAGTCCAGTCATGAGGTATGTGTCTGAGCTTTGTAAAGGACGAACGCGGAATTCGAAGAAAGGATGACACTCTCTAGCAAATAATGTGTGCGTAATTGTTTGATCTAGGAAGAAATCGTAGGAATATGAGCGAATACCGAAAGTAAGAGCAAGTGAGACTAAAAAGAGTTGGGTGTAGGTCTGGTCGTATCGGACAGGCTGCTACACAGTTCCCACTCTCTGACGCTATCTCTCTGCTAACCGCCACAGGGACTTTTGGCTGCTCAGTTTCCTGCCTGGCCCGGTGCACCCCTCCTTAGCTAACCTGGTCGCCCAAGACTCCTCTTAAGCGACCATATTGATGGCGATCTCAGTGCGGACGCCAGATAAACACAGGATGCTGCGAAACAGTACTCCCATCCTCAGACTATCCACTACACCCGGCCTCCAGGTCGCTGGATTACAGGAGCACGCCACCACTCCCAGCCGCCGTTGTAATCCATTCTACCGCTACTTTACCTACAATCTGCGATGTCAGCGAACTATTTTTTTTCCATACTCACAGCTTACTCGCCGATTTAACACGAAAACTAATGTGTATAGTGTACTTATTTATTTCTTACTTTCCGTTTCGACGAGAAAGTACACTGCCGAATATGAGACGAACTGTTGTTATCTTGTGGATCCACGTTGCAGTTTCAATCACGAATGCAATTCCTTCCATCACTTAGAGAAAGAAAAAACCACTTTGGTAACTAATGGTAACGTCTCTAGCAGTCAGATGTACCCTCTCTTGGTAGAGGTGCGAAGAAAATAATGCACTCGATAACGTCAACACATTATTCTATTCTTTAAAGCAGTTATTTTACATTGAATAAGGAAATTCATCCTTTAGAAACACATCTAGTATGCTCATTGAGTACCATTTTATTTTATCGAAAATGTGGAATCATGTAAAGCAAGTATTCAAATCTGCATGTGTCATTATTATAATTATAACGAATGCCGAAAATTTTGCAATTACATCTCCTGTGTGCCACATTTTCTAACATAATTTCGATTACAGGCTGCGCAACGATAATTGCTTACACTCACGTCGTGGTTTATGTCTACCATTCGTAATCTCCCTCGTCCTCTCTGACTGCAACTGTGAAACAGAGATGTCTCAAACGCTACACAGCGCATGTTTAAATCTTAGCCCTTCAACGAGAGTGACGTGCCTCGTCAGTATTATCCATGTTCTTGATGCGGATGACAGGACGTCAAGCACCGCCTGTGAGTCACGAATTATCTCTTACTTTGAGAAGCAATCACTCCAGAAGGTTTTCTCCTTTGTGCCTTTATACTGACCACTTGCGTGCAAGAAACACTCATGTCCAATACTTTGAAATAAATTTCGACAGACATATATACTGAGAGATGACAATTTTAAAGTGTGTCAAATCTAGCCTTCCTTATTTTTTGAAGTCAGTAGTGAAGCAGTTCATCTCAGTTAGCAAGTGCAAATACAATTCATGGAAAAACAGGTAGTCCAGTCATGAGGTATGTGTCTGAACTTTGTAAAGGACGAATGCGGAATTCGAAGAAAGGATGACACTCTCTAGCAAATAATGTGTGCGTAATTGTTTGATCTAGGAAGAAATCGTAGGAATATGAGCGAATACCGAAAGTAAGAGCAAGTGAGACTAAAAAGAGTTGGGTGTAGGTCTGGTCGTATCGAACAGGCTGCTACACAGTTCCCACTCTCTGACGCTATCCCTCTGCTAACCGCCACGGTAACTTCTGGCTGCACAGTTTCCTGCCTGGCCCGGTGCACCCCTCCTTAGCTAACCTGGTCGCCCAAGACTCCTCTCAAGCGACTATATTGATAGCGATCTCAGTGCGGACGCCAGATCAACACAGGATGCTGCGAAACAGTACTCCCATCCTCAGACTATCCACTACACCCGGCCTCCAGGTCGCTGGATTACAGGACCACGCCACCACTCCCAGCCGCCAGTGTAAGCCATTCTACCGCTACTTTACCTACAATCTGCGATGTCAGCGAACTATTTTTTTTCCATACTCACAGCTTACTCGCCGATTTAACACGAAAACTAATGTGTATAGTGTACTTATTTATTTCTTACTTTCCGTTTCGACGAGAAAGTACACTGCCGAATATGAGACGAACTGTTGTTACCTTGTGGATCCACGTTGCAGTTTCAATCACGAATGCAATTCCTTCCATCACTTAGAGAAAGAAAAAACCACTTTGGTAACTAATGGTAACGTCTCTAGCAGTCAGATGTACCCTCTCTTGGTAGAGGTGCGAAGAAAATAATGCACTCGATAATGTCAACACATTATTCTATTCTTTAATGCAGTTATTTTACATCGAATAAGGAAATTCATCCTTTAGAAACACATCTAGTATGCTCATTGAGTACCATTTTATTTTGTCGAAAATGTGGAATCATGTAAAGTAAGTATTCAAATCTGCATGTGTCATTATTATATTTATAACGAATGCCGAAAATTTTGCATTTACATCTCCTGTGTGCCACATTTTCTAACATAATTTCGATTACAGGCTGCGCAACGATAATTTCTTACACTCACGTCGTGGTTTATGTCCACCATTCGTAATCTCCCTCGTCCTCTCTGCCTTCAACTGTGAAACAGAGATGTCTCAAACGCTACACAGCGCATGTTTAAATCTTAGCCCTTCAAGGAGAGTAAAGTGCCTCGTCAGTATTATCCATGTTCTTGATGCGGATGACAGGACGTCAAGCACCGCCTGTGAGTCACGAATTATCTCTTACTTTGAGAAGCAATCACTCCAGAAGGTTTTCTCCTTTGTGCCTTTATACTGACCACTTGCGTGCAAGAAACACACATGTCGAATACTTTGAAATAAATTTCGACAGACATATATACTGAGAGATGACAGTTTTAAATTGTGTCAAATCTAGCCTTCCTTATTTTTTGAAGTCACTAGTGAAGCAGTTCATCTCAGTTAGCAAGTGCAAATACAATTCGTGGAAAAGCAGGTAGTCCAGTCATGAGGTATGTGTCTGAACTTTGTAAAGGACGAACGCGGAATTCGAAGAAAGGATGACACTCTCTAGCAAATAATGTGTGCGTAATTGTTTGATCTAGGAAGAAATCGTAGAAATATGAGCGAATACCGAAAGTAAGAGCAAGTGAGACTAAAAAGAGTTGGGTGTAGGTCTGGTCGTATCGGACAGGCTGCTACACAGTTCCCAGTCTCTGACGCTATCCCTCTGCTAACCGCCACGGGGACTTTTGGCTGCTCAGTTTCCTGCCTGGGCCGGTGCACCCCTCCTTAGCTAACCTGGTCGCCCAAGACTCCTCTTAAGCGACCATATTGATGGCGATCTCAGTGCGGACGCCAGATCAACACAGGATGCTGCGAAACAGTACTCCCATCCTCAGACTATCCACTACACCCGGCCTCCAGGTCGCTGGATTACAGGAGCACGCCACCACTCCCAGCCGCCAGTGTAATCCATTCTACCGCTACTTTACCTACAATCTGCGATGTCAGCGAACTATTTTTTTCCCATACTCACAGCGTACTCGCCGATTTAACACGAAAACTAATGTGTATAGTGTACATATTTATTTCTTACTTTCCGTTTCGACGAGAAAGTACACTGCCGAATATGAGACGAACTGTTGTTACCTTGTGGATCCACGTTGCAGTTTCAATCACGAATGCAATTCCTTCCATCACTTAGAGAAAGAAAAAACCACTTTGGTAACTAATGGTAACGTCTCTAGCAGTCAGATGTACCCTCTCTTGGTAGAGGTGCGAAGAAAATAATGCACTCGATAACGTCAACACATTATTCTATTCTTTAATGCAGTTATTTTACATTGAATAAGGAAATTCATCCTTTAGAAACACATCTAGTATGCTCATTGAGTACCATTTTATTTTGTCGAAAATGTGGAATCATGTAAAGTAAGTATTCAAATCTGCATGTGTCATTATTATATTTATAACGAATGCCGAAAATTTTGCATTTAGATCTCCTGTGTGCCACATTTTTTAACATAATTTCGATTACAGGCTGCGCAACGATAATTTCTTACACTCACGTCGTGGTTTATGTCTACCATTCGTAATCTCCCTCGTCCTCTCTGCCTTCAACTGTGAAACAGAGATGTCTCAAACGCTACACAGCGCATGTTTAAATCTTAGCCCTTCAAGGAGTGTGACGTGCCTCGTCAGTATTATCCATGTTCTTGATGGGGATGACAGGACGTCAAGCACCGCCTGTGAGTCACGAATTATCTCTTACTTTGAGAAGCAATCACTCCAGAAGGTTTTCTCCTTTGTGCCTTTATACTGACCACTTGCATGCAAGAAACACACATGTCCAAAACTTGGAAATAAATTTCTACAGACATATACACTGAGAGATGACAATTTTAAAGTGTGTCAAATCTAGCCTTCCTTATTGTTTGAAGTCAGTAGTGAAGCAGTTCATCTCAGTTAGCAAGTGCAAATACAATTCATGGAAAAACAGGTAGTCCAGTCATGAGGTATGTGTCTGAACTTTGTAAAGGACGAATGCGGAATTCGAAGAAAGGATGACACTCTCTAGCAAATAATGTGTGCGTAATTGTTTGATCTAGGAAAAAATCGTAGGAATATGAGCGAATACCGGAAGTAAGAGCAAGTGAGACTAAAAAGAGTTGGTTGTAGGTCTGGTAGTATCGGACAGGCTGCTACACAGTTCCCACTCTCTGACGCTATACCTCTGCTAACCACCACGGGGACTTTTGGTTGCTCAGCTTCCTGCCTGGCCCGGTGCACCCCTCCTTAGCTAACCTGGTCGCCCAAGACTCCTCTTAAGCGACCATATTGATTGCGATCTCAGTGCGGACGCCAGATCAACACAGGATGCTGCGAAACAGTACTCCCATCCTCAGACTATCCACTACACCCGGCCTCCAGGTCGCTGGATTACAGGAGCACGCCACCACTCCCAGCCACCAGTGTAATCCATTCTACCGCTACTTTACCTACAATCTGCGATGTCAGCGAACTATTTTTTTTCCATACTCACAGCTTACTCGCCGATTTAACACGAAAACTAATGTGTATAGTGTACTTATTTATTTCTTACTTTCCGTTTCGACGAGAAAGTACACTGCCGAATATGAGATGAACTGTTGTTACCTTGTGGATCCACGTTGCAGTTTCAATCACGAATGCAATTCCTTCCATCACTTAGAGAAAGAAAAAACCACTTTGGTAACTAATGGTAACGTCTCTAGCAGTCAGATGTACCCTCTCTTGGTAGAGGTGCGAAGAAAATAATGCACTCGATAATGTCAACACATTATTCTATTCTTTAATGCAGTTATTTTACATCGAATAAGGAAATTCATCCTTTAGAAACACATCTAGTATGCTCATTGAGTACCATTTTATTTTGTCGAAAATGTGGAATCATGTAAAGTAAGTATTCAAATCTGCATGTGTCATTATTATATTTATAACGAATGCCGAAAATTTTGCATTTACATCTCCTGTGTGCCACATTTTCTAACATAATTTCGATTACAGGCTGCGCAACGATAATTTCTTACACTCACGTCGTGGTTTATGTCCACCATTCGTAATCTCCCTCGTCCTCTCTGCCTTCAACTGTGAAGCAGAGATGTCTCAAACGCTACACAGCGCATGTTTAAATCTTAGCCCTTCAAGGAGTGTGACGTGCCTCGTCAGTATTATCCATGTTCTTGATGCGGATGACAGGACGTCAAGCACCGCCTGTGAGTCACGAATTATCTCTTACTTTGAGAAGCAATCACTCCAGAAGGTTTTCTCCTTTGTGCCTTTACACTGACCACTTGCGTGCAAGAAACACACATGTCGAATACTTTGAAATAAATTTCGACAGACATATATACTGAGAGATGACAGTTTTAAATTGTGTCAAATCTAGCCTTCCTTATTTTTTGAAGTCACTAGTGAAGCAGTTCATCTCAGTTAGCAAGTGCAAATACAATTCATGGAAAAGCAGGTAGTCCAGTCATGAGGTATGTGTCTGAACTTTGTAAAGGACGAACGCGGAATTCGAAGAAAGGATGACACTCTCTAGCAAATAATGTGTGCGTAATTGTTTGATCTAGGAAGAAATCGTAGAAATATGAGCGAATACCGAATGTAAGAGCAAGTGAGACTAAAAAGAGTTGGGTGTAGGTCTGGTCGTATCGGACAGGCTGCTACACAGTTCCCACTCTCTGACGCTATCCCTCTGCTAACCGCCACGGGGACTTTTGGCTGCTCAGTTTCCTGCCTGTCCCGGTGCACCCCTCCTTAGCTAACCTGGTCGCCCAAGACTCCTCTTAAGCGACCATATTGATGGCGATCTCAGTGCGGACGCCAGATCAACACAGGATGCTGCGAAACAGTACTCCCATGCTCAGACTATCCACTACACCCGGCCTCCAGGTCGCTGGATTACAGGAGCACGCCACCACTCCCAGCCGCCAGTGTAATCGATTCTACCGCTACTTTACCTACAATCTGCGATGTCAGCGAACTATTTTTTTTCCATACTCACAGCTTACTCGCCGATTTAACACGAAAACTAATGTGTATAGTGTACTTATTTATTTCTTACTTTCCGTTTGGACGAGAAAGTACACTGCCGAAAATGAGACGAACTGTTGTTACCTTGTGGATCCACGTTGCAGTTTCAATCACGAATGCAATTCCTTCCATCACTTAGAGAAAGAAAAAACGACTTTGGTAACTAATGGTAACGTCTCTAGCAGTCAGATGTACCCTCTCTTGGTAGACGTGCGAAGAAAATAATGCACTCGATAATGTCAACACATTATTCTATTCTTTAATGCAGTTATTTTACATCGAATAAGGAAATTCATCCTTTAGAAACACATCTAGTATGCTCATTGAGTACCATTTTATTTTGTCGAAAATGTGGAATCATGTAAAGTAAGTATTCAAATCTGCATGTGTCATTATTATATTTACAACGAATGCCGAAAATTTTGCATTTACATCTCCTGTGTGCCACATTTTCTAACATAATTTCGATTACAGGCTGCGCAACGATAATTTCTTAGACTCACGTCGTGGTTTATGTCTACCATTCGTAATCTCCCTCGTCCTCTCTGCCTTCAACTGTGAAACAGAGATGTCTCAAACGCTACACAGCGCATGTTTAAATCTTAGCCCTTCAAGGAGAGTAAAGTGCCTCGTCAGTATTATCCATGTTCTTGATGCGGATGACAGGACGTCAAGCACCGCCTGTGAGTCACGAATTATCTCTTACTTTGAGAAGCAATCACTCCAGAAGGTTTTCTCCTTTGTGCCTTTATACTGACCACTTGCGTGCAAGAAACACACATGTCCAATACTTGGAAATAAATTTCGACAGACATATACACTGAGAGATGACAGTTTTAAAGTGTGTCAAATCTAGCCTTCCTTATTTTTTGAAGTCAGTAGTGAAGCAGTTCATCTCAGTTAGCAAGTGCAAATACAATTCATGGAAAAACAGGTAGTCCAGTCATGAGGTATGTGTCTGAACTTTGTAAAGGACGAATGCGGAATTCGAAGAAAGGATGACACTCTCTAGCAAATAATGTGTGCGTAATTGTTTGATCTAGGAAGAAATCGTAGAAATATGAGCGAATACCGAAAGTAAGAGCAAGTGAGACTAAAAAGAGTTGGGTGTAGGTCTGGTCGTATCGGACAGGCTGCTACACAGTTCCCACTCTCTGACGCTATCCCTCTGCTAACCGCCACGGGGACTTTTGGCTGCTCAGTTTCCTGCCTGGCCCGGTGCACCCCTCCTTAGCTAACCTGGTCTCCCAAGACTCCTCTTAAGCGACCATATTGATGGCGATCTCTGTGCGGACGCCAGATCAACACAGAATGCTGCGAAACAGTACTCCCATCCTCAGACTATCCACTACACCCGGCCTCCAGGTCGCTGGATTACAGGAGCACGCCACCACTCCCAGCCGCCAGTGTAATCCATTCTACCGCTACTTTACCTACAATCTGCGATGGCAGCGAACTATTTTTTTTCCATACTCACAGCTTACTCGCCGATTTAACACGTAAACTAATGTGTATAGTGTACTTATTTATTTCTTGCTTTCCGTTTCGACGAGAAAGTACACTGCCGAATATGAGACGAACTGTTGTTACCTTGTGGATCCACGTTGCAGTTTCAATCACGAATGCAATTAAATCCATCACTTAGAGAAAGAAAAAACCACTTTGGTAACTAATGGTAACGTCTCTAGCAGTCAGATGTACCCTCTCTTGGTAGAGGTGCGAAGAAAATAATGCACTCGATAACGTCAACACATTATTCTATTCTTTAATGCAGTTATTTTACATTGAATAAGGAAATTCATCCTTTAGAAACACATCTAGTATGCTCATTGAGTACCATTTTATTTTGTCGAAAATGTGGAATCATGTAAAGTAAGTATTCAAATCTGCATGTGTCATTATTATATTTATAACGAATGCCGAAAATTTTGCATTTACATCTCCTGTGTGCCACATTTTCTAACATAATTTCGATTACAGGCAGCGCAACGATAATTTCTTACACTCACGTCGTGGTTAATGTCTACCATTCGTAATCTCCCTCGTCTTCTCAGCCTTCACCTGTGAAACAGAGATGTCTCAAACGCTACACAGCGCATGTTTAAATCTTAGCCCTTCAAGGAGAGTGACGTGCCTCGTCAGTATTATCCATGTTCTTGATGCGGATGACAGGACGTCAAGCACCGCCTGTGAGTCACGAATTATCTCTTACTTTGAGAAGCAATCACTCCAGAAGGTTTTCTCCTTTGTGCCTTTATACTGACCACTTGCGTGCAAGAAACACACATGTCCAATACTTGGAAATAAATTTCGACAGACATATATACTGAGAGATGACAGTTTTAAAGTGTGTCAAATCTAGCCTTCCTTATTTTTTGAAGTCAGTAGTGACGCAGTTCATCTCAGTTAGCAAGTGCAAATACAATTCATGGAAAAACAGGTAGTCCAATCATGAGGTATGTGTCTGAACTTTGTAAAGGACGAATGCGGAATTCGAAGAAAGGATGACACTCTCTAGCAAATAATGTGTGCGTAATTGTTTGATCTAGGAAGAAATCGTAGGAATATGAGCGAATACCGAAAGTAAGAGCAAGTGAGACTAAAAAGAGTTGGGTGTAGATCTGGTCGTATCGGACAGGCTGCTACACAGTTCCCACTCTCTGACGCTATCCCTCTGCTAACCGCCACGGGGACTTTTGGCTGCTCAGTTTCCTGCCTGGCCCGGTGCACCCCTCCTTAGCTAACCTGGTCGCCCAAGACTCCTCTTAAGCGACCATATTGATGGCGATCTCAGTGCGGACGCCAGATCAACACAGGATGCTGCGAAACAGTACTCCCATCCTCAGACTATCCAATACACCCGGCCTCCAGGTCGCCGGATTACAGGAGCACGCCACCACTCCCAGCCGCCAGTGTAATCCATTCTACCGCTACTTTACCTACAATCTGCGATGTCAGCGAACTATTTTTTTTCCATACTCACAGCTTACTCGCCGATTTAACACGAAAACTAATGTGTATAGTGTACTTATTTATTTCTTACTTTCCGTTTCGACGAGAAAGTACACTGCCGAATATGAGACGAACTGTTGTTACCTTGTGGATCCACGTTGCAGTTTCAATCACGAATGCAATTCCTTCCATCACTTAGAGAAAGAAAAAACCACTTTGGTAACTAATGGTAACGTCTCTAGCAGTCAGATGTACCCTCTCTTGGTAGAGGTGCGAAGAAAATAATGCACTCGATAACGTCAACACATTACTCTATTCTTTAATGCAGTTATTTTACATTGAATAAGGAAATTCATCCTTTAGAAACACATCTAGTATGCTCATTGAGTACCATTTTATTTTGTCGAAAATGTGGAATCATGTAAAGTAAGTATTCAAATCTGCGTGTGTCATTATTATATTTATAACGAATGCCGAAAATTTTGCATTTACATCTCCTGTGTGCCACATTTTCTAACATAATTTCGATTACAGGCTGCGCAACGATAATTTCTTACACTCACGTCGTGGTTTATGTCTACCATTCGTAATCTCCCTCGTCCTCTCCGCCTTCAACTGTGAAACAGAGATGTCTCAAACGCTACACAGCGCATGTTTAAATCTTAGCCCTTCAAGGAGAGTGACGTGCCTCGTCAGTATTATCTATGTTCTTGATGCGGATGACAGGACGTCAAGCACCGCCTGTGAGTCACGAATTATCTCTTACTTTGAGAAGCAATCACTCCAGAAGGTTTTCTCCTTTGTGCCTTTATACTGACCACTTGCGTGCAAGAAACACACATGTCCAAAACTTTGAAATAAATTTCGACAGACATATATACTGAGAGATGACAGTTTTAAAGTGTGTCAAATCTAGCCTTCCTTATTTTTTGAAGTCAGTAGTGAAGCAGTTCATCTCAGTTAGCAAGTGCAAATACAATTCATGGAAAAACAGGTAGTCCAGTCATGAGGTATGTGTCTGAACTTTGTAAAGGACGAATGCGGAATTCGAAGAAAGGATGACACTCTCTAGCAAATAATGTGTGCGTAATTGTTTGATCTAGGAAGAAATCGTAGGAATATGAGCGAATACCGAAAGTAAGAGCAAGCGAGACAAAAAAGAGTTGGGTGTAAGTCTGGTCGTATCGGACAGGCTGCTACACAGTTCCCACTCTCTGACGCTATCCCTCTGCTAACCGCCACGGGGACTTTTGGCTGCTCAGTTTCCTGCCTGGCCCGGTGCACCCCTCCTTAGCTAACCTGGTCTCCCAAGACTCCTCTTAAGCGACCATATTGATGGCGATCTCAGTGCGGACGCCAGATCAACACAGGATGCTGCGAAACAGTACTCCCATCCTCAGACTATCCACTACACCCGGCCTCCAGGTCGCTGGATTACAGGAGCACGCCACCACTCCCAGCCGCCAGTGTAATCCATTCTACCGCTACTTTACCTACAATCTGCGATGGCAGCGAACTATTTTTTTTCCATACTCACAGCTTACTCGCCGATTTAACACGTAAACTAATGTGTATAGTGTACTTATTTATTTCTTGCTTTCCGTTTCGACGAGAAAGTACACTGCCGAATATGAGACGAACTGTTGTTACCTTGTGGATCCACGTTGCAGTTTCAATCACGAATGCAAT
Source organism: Schistocerca serialis cubense (assembly GCF_023864345.2). Lineage (NCBI taxonomy): Eukaryota > Metazoa > Arthropoda > Insecta > Orthoptera > Acrididae > Schistocerca > Schistocerca serialis. The sequence goes on from NC_064639.1 coordinate 269,420,197, forward strand.
TAAATCCATCACTTAGAGAAAGAAAAAACCACTTTGGTAACTAATGGTAACGTCTCTAGCAGTCAGATGTACCCTCTCTTGGTAGAGGTGCGAAGAAAATAATGCACTCGATAACGTCAACACATTATTCTATTCTTTAATGCAGTTATTTTACATCGAATAAGGAAATTCATCCTTTAGAAACACATCTAGTATGCTCATTGAGTACCATTTTATTTTGTCGAAAATGTGGAATCATGTAAAGTAAGTATTCAAATCTGCATGTGTCATTATTATATTTATAACGAATGCCGAAAATTTTGCATTTACATCTCCTGTGTGCCACATTTTCTAACATAATTTCGATTACAGGCTGCGCAACGATAATTTCTTACACTCACGTCGTGGTTTATGTCTACCATTCGTAATCTCCCTCGTCCTCTCTGCCTTCAATTGTGAAACAGAGATGTCTCAAACGCTACACAGCGCATGTTTAAATCTTAGCCCTTCAAGGAGAGTAAAGTGCCTCGTCAGTATTATCCATGTTCTTGATGCGGATGACAGGACGTCAAGCACCGCCTGTGAGTCACGAATTATCTCTTACTTTGAGAAGCAATCACTCCAGAAGGTTTTCTCCTTTGTGCCTTTATACTGACCACTTGCGTGCAAGAAACACACATGTCCAAAACTTTGAAATAAATTTCGACAGACATATATACTGAGAGATGACAGTTTTAAAGTGTGTCAAATCTAGCCTTCCTTATTTTTTGAAGTCAGTAGTGAAGCAGTTCATCTCAGTTAGCAAGTGCAAATACAATTCATGGAAAAACAGGTAGTCCAGTCATGAGGTATGTGTCTGAACTTTGTAAAGGACGAATGCGGAATTCGAAGAAAGGATGACACTCTCTAGCAAATAATGTGTGCGTAATTGTTTGATCTAGGAAGAAATCGTAGGAATATGAGCGAATACCGAAAGTAAGAGCAAGCGAGACAAAAAAGAGTTGGGTGTAAGTCTGGTCGTATCGGACAGGCTGCTACACAGTTCCCACTCTCTGACGCTATCCCTCTGCTAACCGCCACGGGGACTTTTGGCTGCTCAGTTTCCTGCCTGGCCCGGTGCACCCCTCCTTAGCTAACCTGGTCTCCCAAGACTCCTCTTAAGCGACCATATTGATGGCGATCTCAGTGCGGACGCCAGATCAACACAGAATGCTGCGAAACAGTACTCCCATCCTCAGACTATCCACTACACCCGGCCTCCAGGTCGCTGGATTACAGGAGCACGCCACCACTCCCAGCCGCCAGTGTAATCCATTCTACCGCTACTTTACCTACAATCTGCGATGGCAGCGAACTATTTTTTTTCCATACTCACAGCTTACTCGCCGATTTAACACGTAAACTAATGTGTATAGTGTACTTATTTATTTCTTGCTTTCCGTTTCGACGAGAAAGTACACTGCCGAATATGAGACGAACTGTTGTTACCTTGTGGATCCACGTTGCAGTTTCAATCACGAATGCAATTAAATCCATCACTTAGAGAAAGAAAAAACCACTTTGGTAACTAATGGTAACGTCTCTAGCAGTCAGATGTACCCTCTCTTGGTAGAGGTGCGAAGAAAATAATGCACTCGATAACGTCAACACATTATTCTATTCTTTAATGCAGTTATTTTACATTGAATAAGGAAATTCATCCTTTAGAAACACATCTAGTATGCTCATTGAGTACCATTTTATTTTGTCGAAAATGTGGAATCATGTAAAGTAAGTATTCAAATCTGCATGTGTCATTATTATATTTATAACGAATGCCGAAAATTTTGCATTTACATCTCCTGTGTGCCACATTTTCTAACATAATTTCGATTACAGGCAGCGCAACGATAATTTCTTACACTCACGTCGTGGTTAATGTCTACCATTCGTAATCTCCCTCGTCTTCTCAGCCTTCACCTGTGAAACAGAGATGTCTCAAACGCTACACAGCGCATGTTTAAATCTTAGCCCTTCAAGGAGAGTGACGTGCCTCGTCAGTATTATCCATGTTCTTGATGCGGATGACAGGACGTCAAGCACCGCCTGTGAGTCACGAATTATCTCTTACTTTGAGAAGCAATCACTCCAGAAGGTTTTCTCCTTTGTGCCTTTATACTGACCACTTGCGTGCAAGAAACACACATGTCCAATACTTGGAAATAAATTTCGACAGACATATATACTGAGAGATGACAGTTTTAAAGTGTGTCAAATCTAGCCTTCCTTATTTTTTGAAGTCAGTAGTGACGCAGTTCATCTCAGTTAGCAAGTGCAAATACAATTCATGGAAAAACAGGTAGTCCAATCATGAGGTATGTGTCTGAACTTTGTAAAGGACGAATGCGGAATTCGAAGAAAGGATGACACTCTCTAGCAAATAATGTGTGCGTAATTGTTTGATCTAGGAAGAAATCGTAGGAATATTTGCGAATACCGAAAGTAAGAGCAAGTGAGACTAAAAAGAGTTGGGTGTAAGTCTGGTCGTATCGGACAGGCTGCTACACAGTTCCCACTCTCTGACGCTATCCCTCTGCTAACCGCCACGGGGACTTTTGGCTGCTCAGTTTCCTGCCTGGCCCGGTGCACCCTTCCTTAGCTAACCTAGTCGCCCAAGACTCCTCTTAAGCGACCATATTGATGGCGATCTCAGTGCGGACGCCAGATCAACACAGGATGCTGCGAAACAGTACTCCCATCCTCAGACTATCCAATACACCCGGCCTCCAGGTCGCCGGATTACAGGAGCACGCCACCACTCCCAGCCGCCAGTGTAATCCATTCTACCGCTACTTTACCTACAATCTGCGATGTCAGCGAACTATTTTTTTTCCATACTCACAGCTTACTCGCCGATTTAACACGAAAACTAATGTGTATAGTGTACTTATTTATTTCTTACTTTCCGTTTCGACGAGAAAGTACACTGCCGAATATGAGACGAACTGTTGTTACCTTGTGGATCCACGTTGCAGTTTCAATCACGAATGCAATTCCTTCCATCACTTAGAGAAAGAAAAAACCACTTTGGTAACTAATGGTAACGTCTCTAGCAGTCAGATGTACCCTCTCTTGGTAGAGGTGCGAAGAAAATAATGCACTCGATAACGTCAACACATTACTCTATTCTTTAATGCAGTTATTTTACATTGAATAAGGAAATTCATCCTTTAGAAACACATCTAGTATGCTCATTGAGTACCATTTTATTTTGTCGAAAATGTGGAATCATGTAAAGTAAGTATTCAAATCTGCGTGTGTCATTATTATATTTATAACGAATGCCGAAAATTTTGCATTTACATCTCCTGTGTGCCACATTTTCTAACATAATTTCGATTACAGGCTGCGCAACGATAATTTCTTACACTCACGTCGTGGTTTATGTCTACCATTCGTAATCTCCCTCGTCCTCTCCGCCTTCAACTGTGAAACAGAGATGTCTCAAACGCTACACAGCGCATGTTTAAATCTTAGCCCTTCAAGGAGAGTGACGTGCCTCGTCAGTATTATCTATGTTCTTGATGCGGATGACAGGACGTCAAGCACCGCCTGTGAGTCACGAATTATCTCTTACTTTGAGAAGCAATCACTCCAGAAGGTTTTCTCCTTTGTGCCTTTATACTGACCACTTGCGTGCAAGAAACACACATGTCCAATACTCTGAAATAAATTTCGACAGAAATATATACTGAGAGATGACAATTTTAAAGTGTGTCAAATCTAGCCTTCCTTATTTTTTGAAGTCACTAGTGAAGCAGTTCATCTCAGTTAGGAAGTGCAAATACAATTCATGGAAAAACAGGTAGTCCAGTCATGAGGTATGTGTCTGAACTTTGTAAAGGACGAATGCGGAATTCGAAGAAAGGATGACACTCTCTAGCAAATAATGTGTGCGTAATTGTTTGATCTAGGAAGAAATCTTATGAATATGAGCGAATACCGAAAGTAAGAGCAAGTGAGACTAAAAAGAGTTGGGTGTAGGTCTGGTCGTATCGGACAGGCTGCTACACAGTTCCCACTCTCTGACGCTATCCCTCAGCTAACCGCCACGGGGACTTTTGGCTGCTCAGTTTCCTGCCTGGCCCGGTGCACCCCTCCTTAGCTAAACTGGTCGCCCAAGACTCCTCTTAAGCGACCATATTGATGGCGATCTCAGTGCGGACGCCAGATCAACACAGGATGCTGCGAAACAGTACTCCCATCCTCAGACTATCCACTACACCCGGCCTCCAGGTCGCTGGATTACAGGAGCACGCCACCCCTCCCAGCCGCCAGTGTAATCCTTTCTACCGCTACTTTACCTACAATCTGCGATGTCAGCGAACTATTTTTTTTCCATACTCACAGCTTACTCGCCGATTTAACACGAAAACTAATGTGTATAGTGTACTTATTTATTTCTTACTTTCCGTTTCGACGAGAAAGTACACTGCCGAATATGAGACGAACTGTAGTTACCTTGTGGATCCACGTTGCAGTTTCAATCACGAATGCAATTCCTTCCATCTCTTAGAGAAAGAAAAAACCACTTTGGTAACTAATGGTAACGTCTCTAGCAGTCAGATGTTTCCTCTCTTGGTAGAGGTGCGAAGAAAATAATGCACTCGATAACGTCAACACATTATTCTATTCTTCAATGCAGTTATTTTACATTGAATAAGGAAATTCATCCTTTAGAAACACATCTAGTATGCTCATTGAGTACCATTTTATTTTGTCGAAAATGTGGAATCATGTAAAGTAAGTATTCAAATCTGCATGTGTCATTATTATATTTATAACGAATGCCGAAAATTTTGCATTTACATCTCCTGTGTGCCACATTTTCTAACATAATTTCGATTACAGGCAGCGCAACGATAATTTCTTACACTCACGTCGTGGTTAATGTCTACCATTCGTAATCTCCCTCGTCTTCTCTGCCTTCAACTGTGAAACAGAGATGTCTCAAACGCTACACAGCGCATGTTTAAATCTTAGCCCTTCAAGGAGAGTGACGTGCCTCGTCAGTATTATCCATGTTCTTGATGCGGATGACAGGACGTCAAGCACCGCCTGTGAGTCACGAATTATCTCTTACTTTGAGAAGCAATCACTCCAGAAGGTTTCCTCCTTTGTGCCTTTATACTGACCACTTGCGTGCAAGAAACACACATGTCCAATACTTGGAAATAAATTTCGACAGACATATATACTGAGAGATGACAGTTTTAAACTGTGTCAAATCTAGCCTTCCTTATTTTTTGAAGTCACTAGTGAAGCAGTTCATCTCAGTTAGCAAGTGCAAATACAATTCATGGAAAAACAGGTAGTCCAATCATGAGGTATGTGTCTGAACTTTGTAAAGGACGAATGCGGAATTCGAAGAAAGGATGACACTCTCTAGCAAATAATGTGTGCGTAATTGTTTGATCTAGGAAGAAATCGTAGGAATATGAGCGAATACCGAAAGTAAGAGCAAGTGAGACTAAAAAGAGTTGGGTGTAAGTCTGGTCGTATCGGACAGGCTGCTACACAGTTCCCACTCTCTGACGCTATCCCTCTGCTAACCGCCACGGGGACTTTTGGCTGCTCAGTTTCCTGCCTGGCCCGGTGCACCCCTCCTTAGCTAACCTGGTCGCCCAAGACTCCTCTTAAGCGACCATATTGATGGCGATCTCAGTGCGGACGCCAGATCAACCCAGGATGCTGCGAAACAGTACTCCCATCCTCAGACTATCCACTACACCCGGCCTCCTGGTCGCTGGATTACAGGAGCACGCCACCACTCCCAGCCGCCAGTGTAATCCATTCTACCGCTACTTTACCTACAATCTGCGATGTCAGCGAACTATTTTTTTTCCATACTCACAGCTTACTCGCCGATTTAACAGAAAACTAATGTGTATAGTGTACTTATTTATTTCTTGCTTTCCGTTTCGACGAGAAAGTACACTGCCGAATATGAGACGAACTGTTGTTACCTTGTGGATCCACGTTGCAGTTTCAATCACGAATGCAATTAAATCCATCACTTAGAGAAAGAAAAAACCACTTTGGTAACTAATGGTAACGTCTCTAGCAGTCAGATGTACCCTCTCTTGGTAGAGGTGCGAAGAAAATAATGCACTCGATAACGTCAACACATTATTCTATTCTTTAATGCAGTTATTTTACATTGAATAAGGAAATTCATCCTTTAGAAACACATCTAGTATGCTCATTGAGTACCATTTTATTTTGTCGAAAATGTGGAATCATGTAAAGTAAGTATTCAAATCTGCATGTGTCATTATTATATTTATAACGAATGCCGAAAATTTTGCATTTACATCTCCTGTGTGCCACATTTTCTAACATAATTTCGATTACAGGCAGCGCAACGATAATTTCTTACACTCACGTCGTGGTTAATGTCTACCATTCGTAATCTCCCTCGTCTTCTCAGCCTTCACCTGTGAAACAGAGATGTCTCAAACGCTACACAGCGCATGTTTAAATCTTAGCCCTTCAAGGAGAGTGACGTGCCTCGTCAGTATTATCCATGTTCTTGATGCGGATGACAGGACGTCAAGCACCGCCTGTGAGTCACGAATTATCTCTTACTTTGAGAAGCAATCACTCCAGAAGGTTTTCTCCTTTGTGCCTTTATACTGACCACTTGCGTGCAAGAAACACACATGTCCAATACTTGGAAATAAATTTCGACAGACATATATACTGAGAGATGACAGTTTTAAACTGTGTCAAATCTAGCCTTCCTTATTTTTTGAAGTCAGTAGTGAAGCAGTTCATCTCAGTTAGCAAGTGCAAATACAATTCATGGAAAAACAGGTAGTCCAATCATGAGGTATGTGTCTGAACTTTGTAAAGGACGAATGCGGAATTCGAAGAAAGGATGACACTCTCTAGCAAATAATGTGTGCGTAATTGTTTGATCTAGGAAGAAATCGTAGGAATATGAGCGAATACCGAAAGTAAGAGCAAGTGAGACTAAAAAGAGTTGGGTGTAAGTCTGGTCGTATCGGACAGGCTGCTACACAGTTCCCACTCTCTGACGCTATCCCTCTGCTAACCGCCACGGGGACTTTTGGCTGCTCAGTTTCCTGCCTGGCCCGGTGCACCCCTCCTTAGCTAACCTGGTCGCCCAAGACTCCTCTTAAGCGACCATATTGATGGCGATCTCAGTGCGGACGCCAGATCAACCCAGGATGCTGCGAAACAGTACTCCCATCCTCAGACTATCCACTACACCCGGCCTCCTGGTCGCTGGATTACAGGAGCACGCCACCACTCCCAGCCGCCAGTGTAATCCATTCTACCGCTACTTTACCTACAATCTGCGATGTCAGCGAACTATTTTTTTTCCATACTCACAGCTTACTCGCCGATTTAACACGAAAACTAATGTGTATAGTGTACTTATTTATTTCTTGCTTTCCGTTTCGACGAGAAAGTACACTGCCGAATATGAGACGAACTGTTGTTACCTTGTGGATCCACGTTGCAGTTTCAATCACGAATGCAATTCCTTCCATCACTTAGAGAAAGAAAAAACCACTTTGGTAACTAATGGTAACGTCTCTAGCAGTCAGATGTACCCTCTCTTGGTAGAGGTGCGAAGAAAATAATGCACTCGATAACGTCAACACATTACTCTATTCTTTAATGCAGTTATTTTACATTGAATAAGGAAATTCATCCTTTAGAAACACATCTAGTATGCTCATTGAGTACCATTTTATTTTGTCGAAAATGTGGAATCATGTAAAGTAAGTATTCAAATCTGCATGTGTCATTATTATATTTATAACGAATGCCGAAAATTTTGCATTTACATCTCCTGTGTGCCACATTTTCTAACATAATTTCGATTACAGGCTGCGCAACGATAATTTCTTACACTCACGTCGTGGTTTATGTCTACCATTCGTAATCTCCCTCGTCCTCTCTGCCTTCAACTGTGAAACAGAGATGTCTCAAACGCTACACAGCGCATGTTTAAATCTTAGCCCTTCAAGGAGAGTGACGTGCCTCGTCAGTATTATCTATGTTCTTGATGCGGATGACAGGACGTCAAGCACCGCCTGTGAGTCACGAATTATCTCTTACTTTGAGAAGCAATCACTCCAGAAGGTTTTCTCCTTTGTGCCTTTATACTGACCACTTGCGTGCAAGAAACACACATGTCCAATACTTTGAAATAAATTTCGACAGAAATATATACTGAGAGATGACAATTTTAAAGTGTGTCAAATCTAGCCTTCCTTATTTTTTGAAGTCACTAGTGAAGCAGTTCATCTCAGTTAGGAAGTGCAAATACAATTCATGGAAAAACAGGTAGTCCAGTCATGAGGTATGTGTCTGAACTTTGTAAAGGACGAATGCGGAATTCGAAGAAAGGATGACACTCTCTAGCAAATAATGTGTGCGTAATTGTTTGATCTAGGAAGAAATCTTATGAATATGAGCGAATACCGAAAGTAAGAGCAAGTGAGACTAAAAAGAGTTGGGTGTAGGTCTGGTCGTATCGGACAGGCTGCTACACAGTTCCCACTCTCTGACGCTATCCCTCAGCTAACCGCCACGGGGACTTTTGGCTGCTCAGTTTCCTGCCTGGCCCGGTGCACCCCTCCTTAGCTAAACTGGTCGCCCAAGACTCCTCTTAAGCGACCATATTGATGGCGATCTCAGTGCGGACGCCAGATCAACACAGGATGCTGCGAAACAGTACTCCCATCCTCAGACTATCCACTACACCCGGCCTCCAGGTCGCTGGATTACAGGAGCACGCCACCCCTCCCAGCCGCCAGTGTAATCCATTCTACCGCTACTTTACCTACAATCTGCGATGTCAGCGAACTATTTTTTTTCCATACTCACAGCTTACTCGCCGATTTAACACGAAAACTAATGTGTATAGTGTACTTATTTATTTCTTACTTTCCGTTTCGACGAGAAAGTACACTGCCGAATATGAGACGAACTGTAGTTACCTTGTGGATCCACGTTGCAGTTTCAATCACGAATGCAATTCCTTCCATCTCTTAGAGAAAGAAAAAACCACTTTGGTAACTAATGGTAACGTCTCTAGCAGTCAGATGTTTCCTCTCTTGGTAGAGGTGCGAAGAAAATAATGCACTCGATAACGTCAACACATTATTCTATTCTTCAATGCAGTTATTTTACATTGAATAAGGAAATTCATCCTTTAGAAACACATCTAGTATGCTCATTGAGTACCATTTTATTTTGTCGAAAATGTGGAATCATGTAAAGTAAGTATTCAAATCTGCATGTGTCATTATTATATTTATAACGAATGCCGAAAATTTTGCATTTACATCTCCTGTGTGCCACATTTTCTAACATAATTTCGATTACAGGCAGCGCAACGATAATTTCTTACACTCACGTCGTGGTTAATGTCTACCATTCGTAATCTCCCTCGTCTTCTCTGCCTTCAACTGTGAAACAGAGATGTCTCAAACGCTACACAGCGCATGTTTAAATCTTAGCCCTTCAAGGAGAGTGACGTGCCTCGTCAGTATTATCCATGTTCTTGATGCGGATGACAGGACGTCAAGCACCGCCTGTGAGTCACGAATTATCTCTTACTTTGAGAAGCAATCACTCCAGAAGGTTTTCTCCTTTGTGCCTTTATACTGACCACTTGCGTGCAAGAAACACACATGTCCAATACTTGGAAATAAATTTCGACAGACATATATACTGAGAGATGACAGTTTTAAAGTGTGTCAAATCTAGCCTTCCTTATTTTTTGAAGTCAGTAGTGAAGCAGTTCATCTCAGTTAGCAAGTGCAAAGACAATTCATGGAAAAACAGGTAGTCCAATCATGAGGTATGTGTCTGAAATTTGTAAAGGACGAATGCGGAATTCGAAGAAAGGATGACACTCTCTAGCAAATAATGTGTGCGTAATTGTTTGATCTAGGAAGAAATCGTAGGAATATGAGCGAATACCGAAAGTAAGAGCAAGTGAGACTAAAAAGAGTTGGGTGTAAGTCTGGTCGTATCGGACAGGCTGCTACACAGTTCCCACTCTCTGACGCTATCCCTCTGCTAACCGCCACGGGGACTTTTGGCTGCTCAGTTTCCTGCCTGGCCCGGTGCACCCCTCCTTAGCTAACCTGGTCGCCCAAGACTCCTCTTAAGCGACCATATTGATGGCGATCTCAGTGCGGACGCCAGATCAACCCAGGATGCTGCGAAACAGTACTCCCATCCTCAGACTATCCACTACACCCGGCCTCCTGGTCGCTGGATTACAGGAGCACGCCACCACTCCCAGCCGCCAGTGTAATCCATTCTACCGCTACTTTACCTACAATCTGCGATGTCAGCGAACTATTTTTTTTCCATACTCACAGCTTACTCGCCGATTTAACACGAAAACTAATGTGTATAGTGTACTTATTTATTTCTTACTTTCCGTTTCGACGAGAAAGTACACTGCCAAATATGAGACGAACTGTTGTTACCTTGTGGATCCACGTTGCAGTTTCAATCACGAATGCAATTCCTTCCATCACTTAGAGAAAGAAAAAACCACTTTGGTAACTAATGGTAACGTCTCTAGCAGTCAGATGTACCCTCTCTTGGTAGAGGTGCGAAGAAAATAATGCACTCGATAACGTCAACACATTACTCTATTCTTTAATGCAGTTATTTTACATTGAATAAGGAAATTCATCCTTTAGAAACACATCTAGTATGCTCATTGAGTACCATTTTATTTTGTCGAAAATGTGGAATCATGTAAAGTAAGTATTCAAATCTGCATGTGTCATTATTATATTTATAACGAATGCCGAAAATTTTGCATTTACATCTCCTGTGTGCCACATTTTCTAACATAATTTCGATTACAGGCTGCGCAACGATAATTTCTTACACTCACGTCGTGGTTTATGTCTACCATTCGTAATCTCCCTCGTCCTCTCTGCCTTCAACTGTGAAACAGAGATGTCTCAAACGCTACACAGCGCATGTTTAAATCTTAGCCCTTCAAGGAGAGTGACGTGCCTCGTCAGTATTATCTATGTTCTTGATGCGGATGACAGGACGTCAAGCACCGCCTGTGAGTCACGAATTATCTCTTACTTTGAGAAGCAATCACTCCAGAAGGTTTTCTCCTTTGTGCCTTTATACTGACCACTTGCGTGCAAGAAACACACATGTCCAATACTTGGAAATAAATTTCGACAGACATATACACTGAGAGATGACAGTTTTAAAGTGTGTCAAATGTAGCCTTCCTTATTTTTTGAAGTCAGTAGTGAAGCAGTTCATCTCAGTTAGCAAGTGCAAATACAATTCATGGAAAAACAGGTAGTCCAGTCATGAGGTATGTGTCTGAACTCTGTAAAGGACGAATGCGGAATTCGAAGAAAGGATGACACTCTCTAGCAAATAATGTGTGCGTAATTGTTTGATCTAGGAAGAAATCGTAGGAATATGAGCGAATACCGAAAGTAAGAGCAAGCGAGACAAAAAAGAGTTGGGTGTAAGTCTGGTCGTATCGGACAGGCTGCTACACAGTTCCCACTCTCTGACGCTATCCCTCTGCTAACCGCCACGGGGACTTTTGGCTGCTCAGTTTCCTGCCTGGGCCGGTGCACCCCTCCTTAGCTAACCTGGTCGCCCAAGACTCCTCTTAAGCGACCATATTGATGGCGATCTCAGTGCGGACGCCAGATGAACACAGGATGCTGCGAAACAGTACTCCCATCCTCAGACTATCCACTACACCCGGCCTCCAGGTCGCTGGATTACAGGAGCACGCCACCACTCCCAGCCGCCAGTGTAATCCATTCTACCGCTACTTTACCTACAATCTGCGATGTCAGCGAACTATTTTTTTTCCATACTCACAGCTTACTCGCCGATTTAACACGAAAACTAATGTGTATAGTGTACTTATTTATTTCTTACTTTCCGTTTCGACGAGAAAGTACACTGCCGAATATGAGACGAACTGTTGTTACCTTATGGATCCACGTTGCAGTTTCAATGACGAATGCAATTCCTTCCATCACTTAGAGAAAGAAAAAACCACTTTGGTAACTAATGGTAACGTCTCTAGCAGTCAGATGTACCCTCTCTTGGTAGAGGTGCGAAGAAAATAATGCACTCGATAACGTCAACACATTACTCTATTCTTTAATGCAGTTATTTTACATTGAATAAGGAAATTCATCCTTTAGAAACACATCTAGTATGCTCATTGAGTACCATTTTATTTTGTCGAAAATGTGGAATCATGTAAAGTAAGTATTCAAATCTGCATGTGTCATTATTATATTTATAACGAATGCCGAAAATTTTGCATTTACATCTCCTGTGTGCCACATTTTCTAACATAATTTCGATTACAGGCTGCGCAACGATAATTTCTTACACTCACGTCGTGGTTTATGTCTACCATTCGTAATCTCCCTCGTCCTCTCTGCCTTCAACTGTGAAACAGAGATGTCTCAAACGCTACACAGCGCATGTTTAAATCTTAGCCCTTCAAGGAGAGTGACGTGCCTCGTCAGTATTATCTATGTTCTTGATGCGGATGACAGGACGTCAAGCACCGCCTGTGAGTCACGAATTATCTCTTACTTTGAGAAGCAATCACTCCAGAAGGTTTTCTCCTTTGTGCCTTTATACTGACCACTTGCGTGCAAGAAACACACATGTCCAATACTTTGAAATAAATTTCGACAGAAATATATACTGAGAGATGACAATTTTAAAGTGTGTCAAATCTAGCCTCCCTTATTTTTTGAAGTCACTAGTGAAGCAGTTCATCTCAGTTAGCAAGTGCAAATACAATTCATGGAAAAACAGGTAGTCCAGTCATGAGGTATGTGTCTGAACTTTGTAAAGGACGAATGCGGAATTCGAAGAAAGGATGACACTCTCTAGCAAATAATGTGTGCGTAATTGTTTGATCTAGGAAGAAATCTTATGAATATGAGCGAATACCGAAAGTAAGAGCAAGTGAGACTAAAAAGAGTTGGGTGTAGGTCTGGTCGTATCGGACAGGCTGCTACACAGTTCCCACTCTCTGACGCTATCCCTCTGCTAACCGCCACGGGGACTTTTGGCTGCTCAGTTTCCTGCCTGGCCCGGTGCACCCCTCCTTAGCTAACCTTGTCGCCCAAGACTCCTCTTAAGCGACCATATTGATGGCGATCTCAGTGCGGACGCCAGATCAACACAGGATGCTGCGAAACAGTACTCCCATCCTCAGACTATCCACTACACCCGGCCTCCAGGTCGCTGGATTACAGGAGCACGCCACCACTCCCAGCCGCCAGTGTAATCCATTCTACCGCTACTTTACCTACAATCTGCGATGTCAGCGAACTATTTTTTTTCCATACTCACAGCTTACTCGCCGATTTAACACGAAAACTAATGTGTATAGTGTACTTATTTATTTCTTACTTTCCGTTTCGACGAGAAAGTACACTGCCGAATATGAGACGAACTGTAGTTACCTTGTGGATCCACGTTGCAGTTTCAATCACGAATGCAATTCCTTCCATCACTTAGAGAAAGAAAAAACCACTTTGGTAACTAATGGTAACGTCTCTAGCAGTCAGATGTACCCTCTCTTGGTAGAGGTGCGAAGAAAATAACGCACTCGATAACGTCAACACATTATTCTATTCTTTAATGCAGTTATTTTACATTGAATAAGGAAATTCATCCTTTAGAAACACATCTAGTATGCTCATTGAGTACCATTTTATTTTGTCGAAAATGTGGAATCATGTAAAGTAAGTATTCAAATCTGCATGTGTCATTATTATATTTATAACGAATGCCGAAAATTTTGCATTTACATCTCCTGTGTGCCACATTTTCTAACATAATTTCGATTACAGGCTGCGCAACGATAATTTCTTACACTCACGTCGTGGTTTATGTCTACCATTCGTAATCTCCCTCGTCCTCTCTGCCTTCAACTGTGAAAAAGAGATGTCTCAAACGCTACACAGCGCATGTTTAAATCTTAGCCCTTCAAGGAGAGTGACGTGCCTCGTCAGTATTATCCATGTTCTTGATGCGGATGACAGGACGTCAAGCACCGCCTGTGAGTCACGAATTATCTCTTACTTTGAGAAGCAATCACTCCAGAAGGTTTTCTCCTTTGTGCCTTTATACTGACCACTTGCGTGCAAGAAACACACATGTCCAATACTTTGAAATAAATTTCGACAGAAATATATACTGAGAGATGACAATTTTAAAGTGTGTCAAATCTAGCCTTCCTTATTTTTTGAAGTCAGTAGTGAAGCAGTTCATCTCAGTTAGCAAGTGCAAATACAATTCATGGAAAAACAGGTAGTCCAGTCATGAGGTATGTGTCTGAACTTTGTAAAGGACGAATGCGGAATTCGAAGAAAGGATGACACTCTCTAGCAAATAATGTGTGCGTAATTGTTTGATCTAGGAAGAAATCTTATGAATATGAGCGAATACCGAAAGTAAGAGCAAGTGAGACTAAAAAGAGTTGGGTGTAGGTCTGGTCGTATCGGACAGGCTGCTACACAGTTCCCACTCTCTGACGCTATCTCTCTGCTAACCGCCACAGGGACTTTTGGCTGCTAAGTTTCCTGCCTGGCCCGGTGCACCCCTCCTTAGCTAACCTGGTCGCCCAAGACTCCTCTTAAGCGACCATATTGATGGCGATCTCAGTGCGGACGCCAGATAAACACAGGATGCTGCGAAACAGTACTCCCATCCTCAGACTATCCAATACACCCGGCCTCCAGGTCGCTGGATTACAGGAGCACGCCACCACTCCCAGCCGCCAGTGTAACCCATTCTACCGCTACTTTACCTACAATCTGCGATGTCAGCGAACTATTTTTTTTCCATACTCACAGCTTACTCGCCGATTTAACACGAAAACTAATGTGTATAGTGTACTTATTTATTTCTTACTTTCCGTTTCGACGAGAAAGTACACTGCCGAATATGAGACGAACTGTTGTTACCTTGTGGATCCACGTTGCAGTTTCAATCACGAATGCAATTCCTTCCATCACTTAGAGAAAGAAAAAACCACTTTGGTAACTAATGGTAACGTCTCTAGCAGTCAGATGTACCCTCTCTTGGTAGAGGTGCGAAGAAAATAATGCACTCGATAACGTCAACACATTACTCTATTCTTTAATGCAGTTATTTTACATTGAATAAGGAAATTCATCCTTTAGAAACACATCTAGTATGCTCATTGAGTACCATTTTATTTTGTCGAAAATGTGGAATCATGTAAAGTAAGTATTCAAATCTGCATGTGTCATTATTATATTTATAACGAATGCCGAAAATTTTGCATTTACATCTCCTGTGTGCCACATTTTCTAACATAATTTCGATTACAGGCTGCGCAACGATAATTTCTTACACTCACGTCGTGGTTTATGTCTACCATTCGTAATCTCCCTCGTCCTCTCTGCCTTCAACTGTGAAACAGAGATGTCTCAAACGCTACACAGCGCATGTTTAAATCTTAGCCCTTCAAGGAGAGTGACGTGCCTCGTCAGTATTATCTATGTTCTTGATGCGGATGACAGGACGTCAAGCACCGCCTGTGAGTCACGAATTATCTCTTACTTTGAGAAGCAATCACTCCAGAAGGTTTTCTCCTTTGTGCCTTTATACTGACCACTTGCGTGCAAGAAACACACATGTCCAATACTTTGAAATAAATTTCGACAGAAATATATACTGAGAGATGACAATTTTAAAGTGTGTCAAATCTAGCCTTCCTTATTTTTTGAAGTCACTAGTGAAGCAGTTCATCTCAGTTAGCAAGTGCAAATACAATTCATGGAAAAACAGGTAGTCCAGTCATGAGGTATGTGTCTGAACTTTGTAAAGGACGAATGCGGAATTCGAAGAAAGGATGACACTCTCTAGCAAATAATGTGTGCGTAATTGTTTGATCTAGGAAGAAATCTTATGAATATGAGCGAATACCGAAAGTAAGAGCAAGTGAGACTAAAAAGAGTTGGGTCTAGGTCTGGTCGTATCGGACAGGCTGCTACACAGTTCCCACTCTCTGACGCTATCCCTCTGCTAACCGCCACAGGGACTTTTGGCTGCTCAGTTTCCTGCCTGGCCCGGTGCACCCCTCCTTAGCTAACCTGGTCGCCCAAGACTCCTCTTAAGCGACCATATTGATGGCGATCTCAGTGCGGACGCCAGATCAACACAGGATGCTGCGAAACAGTACTCCCATCCTCAGACTATATACTACACCCGGCCTCCAGGTCGCTGGATTACAGCAGCACGCCACCACTCCCAGCCGCCAGTGTAATCCATTCTACCGCTACTTTACCTACAATCTGCGATGTCAGCGAACTATTTTTTTTCCATACTCACAGCTTACTCGCCGATTTAACACGAAAACTAATGTGTATAGTGTACTTATTTATTTCTTACTTTCCGTTTCGACGAGAAAGTACACTGCCGAATATGAGACGAACTGTTGTTACCTTGTGGATCCACGTTGCAGTTTCAATCACGAATGCAATTCCTTCCATCTCTTAGAGAAAGAAAAAACCACTTTGGTAACTAATGGTAACGTCTCTAGCAGTCCCTCTCTTGGTAGAGGTGCGAAGAAAATAATGCACTCGATAACGTCAACACATTATTCTATTCTTTAATGCAGTTATTTTACATTGAATGAGGAAATTCATGCTTTAGAAACACATCTAGTATGCTCATTGAGTACCATTTTATTTTGTCGAAAATGTGGAATCATGTAAAGTAAGTATTCAAATCTGCATGTGTCATTATTATATTTATAACGAATGCCGAAAATTTTGCATTTACATCTCCTGTGTGCCACTTTTTCTAACATAATTTTTCTTTTTCTAACATAATTTCGATTACAGGCTGCGCAACGATAATTTCTTACACTCACGTCGTGGTTTATGTCTACCATTCGTAATCTCCCTCGTCCTCTCTGCCTTCAACTGTGAAACAGAGATGTCTCAAACGCTACACAGCGCATGTTTAAATCTTAGCCCTTCAACGAGAGTGACCTGCCTCGTCAGTATTCTCCATGTTCTTGATGCGGATGACAGGACGTCAAGCACCGCCTGTGAGTCACGAATTATCTCTTACTTCGATAAGCAATGACTCCAGAAGGTTTTCTCCTTTGTGCCTTTATACTGACCACTTGCGTGCAAGAAACACACATGTCCAATACTCGGAAATAAATTTCGACAGACATATATACTGAGAGATGACAGTTTTAAAGTGTGTCAAATCTAGCCTTCCTTATTTTTTGAAGTCAGTAGTGAAGCAGTTCATCTCAGTTAGCAAGTGCAAATACAATTCATGGAAAAACAGGTAGTCCAGTCATGAGGTATGTGTCTGAACTTTGTAAAGGACGAATGCGGAATTCGAAGAAATGATGACACTCTCTAGCAAATAATGTGTGCGTAATTGTTTGATCTAGGAAGAAATCGTAGGAATATGAGCGAATACCGGAAGTAAGAGCAAGTGAGACTAAAAAGAGTTGGGTGTAAGTCTGGTCGTATCGGACAGGCTGCTACAAAGTTCCCACTCTCTGACGCTATCCCTCTGCTAACCGCCACGGGGACTTTTGGCTGCTCAGTTTCCTGCCTGGCCCGGTGCACCCCTCCTTAGCTAACCTGGTCGCCCAAGACTCCTCTTAAGCGACCATATTGATGGCGATCTCAGTGCGGACGCCAGATCAACACAGGATGCTGCGAAACAGTACTCCCATCCTCAGACTATCCACTACACCCGGCCTCCAGGTCGCTGGATTACAGGAGCACGCCACCACTCCCAGCCGCCAGTGTAATCCATTCTACCGCTACTTTACCTACAATCTGCGATGTCAGCGAACTATTTTTTTTCCATACTCACAGCTTACTCGCCGATTTAACACGAAAACTAATGTGTATAGTGTACTTATTTATTTCTTACTTTCCGTTTCGACGAGAAAGTACACTGCCGAATATGAGACGAACTGTAGTTACCTTGTGGATCCACGTTGCAGTTTCAATCACGAATGCAATTCCTTCCATCTCTTAGAGAAAAAAAAACCACTTTGGTAACTAATGGTAACGTCTCTAGCAGTCAGATGTACCCTCTCTTGGTAGAGGTGCGAAGAAAATAATGCACTCGATAACGTCAACACATTATTCTATTCTTTAATGCAGTTATTTTACATTGAATAAGGAAATTCATGCTTTAGAAACACATCTAGTATGCTCATTGAGTACCATTTTATTTTGTCGAAAATGTGGAATCATGTAAAGTAAGTATTCAAATCTGCATGTGTCATTATTATATTTATAACGAATGCCGAAAATTTTGCATTTACATCTCCTGTGTGCCACTTTTTCTAACATAATTTCGATTACAGGCTGCGCAACGATAATTTCTTACACTCACGTCGTGGTTTATGTCTACCATTCGTAATCTCCCTCGTCTTCTCTGCCTTCAACTGTGAAACAGAGATGTCTCAAACGCTACACAGCGCATGTTTAAATCTTAGCCCTTCAACGAGAGTGACGTGCCTCGTCAGTATTATCCATGTTCTTGATGCGGATGACAGGACATCAAGCACCGCCTGTGAGTCACGAATTATCTCTTACTTTGAGAAGCAATCACTCCAGAAGGTTTTCTCCTTTGTGCCTTTATACTGACCACTTGCGTGCAAGAAACACACATGTCCAATACTTTGAAATAAATTTCGACAGACATATATACTGAGAGATGACAATTTTAAAGTGTGTCAAATCTAGCCTTCCTTATTTTTTGAAGTCACTAGTGAAGCAGTTCATCTCAGTTAGCAAGTGCAAATACAATTCATGGAAAAACAGGTGGTCCAGTCATGAAGTATGTGTCTGAAATTTGTAAAGGACGAATGCGGAATTCGAAGAAATGATGACACTCTCTAGCAAATAATGTGTGCGTAATTGTTTGATCTAGGAAGAAATCGTAGGAATATGAGCGAATACCGAAAGTAAGAGCAAGTGAGACTAAAAAGAGTTGGGTGTACGTCTGGTCGTATCGAACAGGCTACTACACAGTTCCCACTCTCTGACGCTATCCCTCCGCTAACCGCCACGGGGACTTTTGGCTGCTCAGTTTCCTGCCTGGCCCGGTGCACCCCTCCTTAGCTAACCTGGTCGCCCAAGACTCCTCTTAAGCGACCATATTGATGGCGATCTCAGTGCGGACGCCAGATCAACACAGAATGCTGCGAAACAGTACTCCCATCCTCAGACTATCCAATACACCCGACCTCCAGGTCGCTGGATTACAGGAGCACGCCACCACTCCCAGCCGCCAGTGTAATCCATTCTACCGCTACTTTACCTACAATCTGCGATGTCAGCGAACTATTTTTTTTCCATACTCACAGCTTACTCGCCGATTTAACACGAAAACTAATGTGTATAGTGTACTTATTTATTTCTTACTTTCCGTTTTGACGAGAAAGTACACTGCCGAATATGAGACGAACTGTTGTTACCTTGTGGATCCACGTTGCAGTTTCAATCACGAATGCAATTCCTTCCATCACTTAGAGAAAGAAAAAACCACTTTGGTAACTAATGGTAACGTCTCTAGCAGTCAGATGTACCCTCTCTTGGTAGAGGTGCGAAGAAAATAATGCACTCGATAACGTCAACACATTATTCTATTCTTTAATGCAGTTATTTTACATTGAATAAGGAAATTCATGCTTTAGAAACACATCTAGTATGCTCATTGAGTACCATTTTATTTTGTCGAAAATGTGGAATCATGTAAAGTAAGTATTCAAATCTGCATGTGTCATTATTTTATTTATAACGAATGCCGAAAATTTTGCATTTACATCTCCTGTGTGCCACATTTTCTAACATAATTTCGATTACAGGCAGCGCAACGATAATTTCTTACACTCACGTCGTGGTTTATGTCTACCATTCGTAATCTCCCTCGTCCTCTCTGTCTTCAACTGTGAAACAGAGATGTCTCAAACGCTACACAGCGCATGTTTAAATCTTAGCCCTTCAACGAGAGTGACGTGCCTCGTCAGTATTCTCCATGTTCTTGATGCGGATGACAGGACGTCAAGCACCGCCTGTGAGTCACGAATTATCTCTTACTTCGATAAGCAATGACTCCAGAAGGTTTTCTCCTTTGTGCCTTTATACTGACCACTTGCGTGCAAGAAACACACATGTCCAATACTCGGAAATAAATTTCGATAGACATATATACTGAGAGATGACAGTTTTAAAGTGTGTCAAATCTAGCCTTCCTTATTTTTTGAAGTCACTAGTGAAGCAGTTCATCTCAGTTAGCAAGTGCAAATACAATTCATGGAAAAACAGGTGGTCCAGTCATGAAGTATGTGTCTGAAATTTGTAAAGGACGAATGCGGAATTCGAAGAAATGATGACACTCTCTAGCAAATAATGTGTGCGTAATTGTTTGATCTAGGAAGAAATCGTAGGAATATGAGCGAATACCGAAAGTAAGTGCAAGTGAGACTAAAAAGAGTTGGGTGTAGGTCTGGTCGTATCGGACAGGCTGCTACACAGTTCCCACTCTCTGACGCTATCCCTCTGCTAACCGCCACGGGGACTTTTGGCTGCTCAGTTTCCTGCCTGGCCCGGTGCACCACTCCTTAGCTAACCTGGTCGCCCAAGACTCCTCTTAAGCGACCATATTGATGGCGATCTCAGTGCGGACGCCAGATCAACACAGGATGCTGCGAAACAGTACTCCCATCCTCAGACTATCCAATACACCCGACCTCCAGGTCGCTGGATTACAGGAGCACGCCACCACTCCCAGCCGCCAGTGTAATCCATTCTACCGCTACTTTACCTACAATCTGCGATGTCAGCGAACTATTTTTTTTTCCATACTCACAGCTTACTCGCCGATTTAACACGAAAACTAATGTGTATAGTGTACTTATTTATTTCTTACTTTCCGTTTTGACGAGAAAGTACACTGCCGAATATGAGACGAACTGTTGTTACCTTGTGGATCCACGTTGCAGTTTCAATCACGAATGCAATTCCTTCCATCACTTAGAGAAAGAAAAAACCACTTTGGTAACTAATGGTAACGTCTCTATCAGTCAGATGTACCCTCTCTTGGTAGAGGTGCGAAGAAAATAATGCACTCGATAACGTCAACACATTATTCTATTCTTTAATGCAGTTATTTTACATTGAATAAGGAAATTCATCCTTTAGAAACACATCTAGTATGCTCATTGAGTACCATTTTATTTTGTCGAAAATGTGGAATCATGTAAAGTAAGTATTCAAATCTGCATGTGTCATTATTATATTTATAACGAATGGCGAAAATTTTGCATTTACATCTCCTGTGTGCCACATTTTCTAACATAATTTCGATTACAGGCAGCGCAACGATAATTTCTTACACTCACGTCGTGGTTTATGTCTACCATTCGTAATCTCCCTCGTCCTCTCTGTCTTCAACTGTGAAACAGAGATGTCTCAAACGCTACACAGCGCATGTTTAAATCTTAGCCCTTCAACGAGAGTGACGTGCCTCGTCAGTATTCTCCATGTTCTTGATGCGGATGACAGGACGTCAAGCACCGCCTGTGAGTCATGTCCAATACTCGGAAATACATTTCGATAGACATATATACTGAGAGATGACAGTTTTAAAGTGTGTCAAATCTAGCCTTCCTTATTTTTTGAAGTCACTAGTGAAGCAGTTCATCTCAGTTAGCAAGTGCAAATACAATTCATGGAAAAACAGGTAGTCCAGTCATGAGGTATGTGTCTGAACTTTGTAAAGGACGAACGCGGAATTCGAAGAAAGGATGACACTCTCTAGCAAATAATGTGTGCGTAATTGTTTGATCTAGGAAGAAATCGTAGGAATATGAGCGAATACCGAAAGTAAAAGCAAGTGAGACTAAAAAGAGTTGGGTGTAGGTCTGGTCGTATCGGACAGGCTGCTACACAGTTCCCACTCTCTGACGCTATCCCTCTGCTAACCGCCACGGGGACTTTTGGCTGCTCAGTTTCCTGCCTGGCCCGGTGCACCCCTCCTTAGCTAACCTGGTCGCCCAAGACTCCTCTTAAGCGACCATATTTATAGCGATCTCAGTGCGGACGCCAGATCAACACAGGTTGTTGCGAAACAGTACTCCCATCCTCAGACTATCCACTACACCCGGCCTCCAGGTCGCTGGATAACAGGAGCACGCCACCACTCCCAGCCGCAAGTGTAATCCATTCTACCGCTACTTTACCTACAATCTTCGATGTCAGCGAACTATTTTTTTTCCATACTCACAGCTTACTCACCGATTTAACACGAAAACTAATGTGTATAGTGTACTTATTTATTTCTTACTTTCCGTTTCAACGAGAAAGTACACTGCCGAATATGAGACGAACTGTTGTTACCTTGTGGATCCACGTTGCAGTTCCAATCACGAATGCAATTCCTTCCATAACATAGAGAAAGAAAAAACCACTTTGGTAACTAATGGTAACGTCTCTAGCAGTCAGATGTACCCTCTCTTGGTAGAGGTGCGAAGAAAATAATGCACTCGATAACGTCAACACATTATTCTATTCTTTAATGCAGTTATTTTACATTGAATAAGGAAATTCATCCTTTAGAAACACATTTACTATGCTCATTGAGTACCATTTTATTTTGTCGAAAATGTGGACTCATGTAAAGTAAGTATTCAAATCTGCATGTGTCATTATTATATTTATAACGAATGCCGAAAATTTTGCATTTACATCTCCTGTGTGCCACATTTTCTAACATAATTTCGATTACAGGCTGCGCAACGATAATTTCTTACACTCACGTCGTGGTTTATGTCTACCATTCGTAATCTCCCTCGTCCTCTCTGCCTGCAACTGTGAAACAGAGATGTCTCAAACGCTACACAGCGCATGTTTAAATCTTAGCCCTTCAAGGAGAGTGACGTGCCTCGTCAGTATTATCCATGTTCTTGATGCGGATGACAGGACGTCAAGCAGCGCCTGTGAGTCACGAATTATCTCTTACTTTGAGAAGCAATCACTCCAGAAGGTTTTCTCCTTTGTGCCTTTATACTGACCACTTGCGTGCAAGAAACACACATGTCCAATACTTTGAAATAAATTTCGACAGACATATATACTGAGAGGTGGCAGTTTTAAATTGTGTCAAATCTAGCCTTCCTTATTTTTTGAAGTCACTAGTGAAGCAGTTCATCTCAGTTAGCAAGTGCAAATACAATTCATGGAAAAACAGGTAGTCCAGTCATGAGGTATGTGTCTGAACTTTGTAAAGGACGAACGCGGAATTCGAAGAAAGGATGACACTCTCTAGCAAATAATGTGTGCGCAATTGTTTGATCTAGGAACAAATCGTAGGAATATGAGCGAATACCGAAAGTAAGAGCAAGTGAGACTAAAAAGACTTGGGTGTAGGTCTGGTCGTATCGGACAGGCTGCTACACAGTTCCCACTCTCTGACGCCATCCCTCTGCTAACCGCCACGGGGACTTTTGGCTGCTCAGTTTCCTGCCTGGCCCGGTGCACCCCTCCTTAGCTAACCTGGTCGCCCAAGACTCCTCTTAAGCGACCATATTGATGGCGATCTCAGTGCGGACGCCAGATCAACACAGGATGCTGCGAAACAGTACTCCCATCCTCAGATTATCCACTACACCCGGCCTCCAGGTCGCTGGATTACAGGAGCACGCCACCACTCCCAGAAGCCAGTGTAATCCACTCTACCGCTACTTTACCTACAATCTGCGATGTCAGCGAACTATTTTTTTTCCATACTCACAGCTTACTCGCCGATTTAACACGAAAACTAATGTGTATAGTGTACTTATTTATTTCTTACTTTCCGTTTCGACGAGAAAGTACACTGCCGAATATGAGACGAACTGTTGTTACCTTGTGGATCCACGTTGCAGTTTCAATCACGAATGCAATTCCTTCCATCACTTAGAGAAAGAAAAAACCACTTTGGTAACTAATGGTAACGTCTCTAGCAGTCAGATGTACCCTCTCTTGGTAGAAGTGCGAAGAAAATAATGCACTCGATAACGTCAACACATTACTCTATTCTTTAATGCAGTTATTTTACATTGAATAAGGAAATTCATCCTTTAGAAACACATCTAGTATGCTCATTGAGTACCATTTTATTTTGTCGAAAATGTGGAATCATGTAAAGTAAGTATTCAAATCTGCATGTGTCATTATTATATTTATAACGAATGCCGAAGATTTTGCATTTACATCTCCTGTGTGCCACATTCTCTAACATAATTTCGATTACAGGCTGCGCAACGATAATTTCTTACACTCACGTCGTGGTTTATGTCTACCATTCGTAATCTCCCTCGTCCTCTCTGCCTTCAACTGTGAAACAGAGATGTCTCAAACGCTACACAGCGCATGTTTAAATCTTAGCCCTTCAACGAGAGTGACGTGCCTCGTCAGTATTATCCATGTTCTTGATGCGGATGACAGGACGTCAAGCACCGCCTGTGAGTCACGAATTATCTCTTACTTTGAGAAGCAATCACTCCAGAAGGTTTTCTCCTTTGTGCCTTTATACTGACCACTTGCGTGCAAGAAACACACATGTCCAATACTTTGAAATAAATTTCGACAGACATATATACTGAGAGATGACAGTTTTAAAGTGTGTCAAATCCAGCCTTCCTTATTTCTTGAAGTCACTAGTGAAGCAGTTCATCTCAGTTAGCAAGTGCAAATACAATTCATGGAAAAACAGGTAGTCCAGTCATGAGGTATGTGTGTGAACTTTGTAAAGGACGAATGCGGAATTCGAAGAAAGGATGACACTCTCTAGCAAATAATGTGTGCGTAATTGTTTGATCTAGGAAGAAATCGTAGGAATATGAGCGAATACCGAAAGTAAGAGCAAGTGAGACTAAAAAGAGTTGGGTGTAGGTTGGTCGTATCGGACAGGCTGCTACACAGTTCCCACTCTCTGACGCTATCCCTCAGCTAACCGCCACGGGGACTTTTGGCTGCTCAGTTTCCTGCCTGGCCCGGTGCACCCCTCCTTAGCTAACCTGGTCGCCCAAGACTCCTCTTAAGCGACCATATTGATGGCGATCTCAGTGCGGACGCCAGATGAACACAGGATGCTGCGAAACAGTACTCCCATCCTCAGACTATCCACTACACCCGGCCTCCATGTCGCTGGATTACAGGAGCACGTTACCACTCCCAGCCGCCAGTGTAATCCATTCTACCGCTACTTTACCTACAATCTGCGATGTCAGCGATCTATTTTTTTTCCATACTCACAGCTTACTCGCCGATTTAACACGAAAACTAATGTGTGTAGTGTACTTATTTATTTCCTACTTTCCGTTTCAACGAGAAAGTACACTGCCGAAATTGAGACGAACTGTTGTTACCTTGTGGATCCACGTTGCAGTTCCAATCACGAATGCAATTCCTTCCATAACTTAGAGAAAGAAAAAACCACTTTGGTAACTAATGGTAACGTGAAATGTACCCTCTCTTGGTAGAGGTGCGAAGAAAATAATGCACTCGATAACGTCAACACATTATTCTATTCTTTAATGCAGTTATTTTACATTGAATAAGGAAATTCATCCTTTAGAAACACATTTAGTATGCTCATTGAGTACCATTTTATTTTGTCGAAAATGTGGAATCATGTAAAGTAAGTATTCAAATCTGCATGTGTCATTATGATATTTATAACGAATGCCGAAGATTTTGCATTTACATCTCCTGTGTGCCACATTCTCTAACATAATTTCGATCACAGGCTGCGCAACGATAATTTCTTACACTCACGTCGTGGTTTATGTCTACCATTCGTAATCTCCCTCGTCCTCTCTGCCTTCAACTGTGAAACAGAGATGTCTCAAACGCTACACAGCGCATGTTTAAATCTTAGCCCTTCAACGAGAGTGACGTGCCTCGTCAGTATTATCCATGTTCTTGATGCGGATGACAGGACGTCAAGCACCGCCTGTGAGTCACGAATTATCTCTTACTTTGAGAAGCAATCACTCCAGAAGGTTTTCTCCTTTGTGCCTTTATACTGACCACTTGCGTGCAAGAAACACACATGTCCAATACTTGGAAATAAATTTCGACAGACATATATACTGAGAGATGACAGTTTTAAAGTGTGTTAAATCCAGCCTTCCTTATTTTTTGAAGTCACTAGTGAAGCAGTTCATCTCAGTTAGCAAGTGCAAATACAATTCATGGAAAAACAGGTAGTCCAGTCATGAGGTATGTGTCTGAACTTTGTAAAGGACGAATGCGGAATTCGAAGAAAGGATGACACTCTCTAGCAAATAATGTGTGCGTAATTGTTTGATCTAGGAAGAAATCGTAGGAATATGAGCGAATACCGAAAGTAAGAGCAAGTGAGACTAAAAAGAGTTGGGTGTAGGTCTGGTCGTATCGGACTGGCTGCTACACAGTTCCCACTCTCTGACGCTATCCCTCAGCTAACCGCCACGGGGACTTTTGGCTGCTCAGTTTCCTGCCTGGCCCGGTGCACCCCTCCTTAGCTAACCTGGTCGCCCAAGACTCCTCTTAAGCGACCATATTGATGGCGATCTCAGTGCGGACGCCAAATGAACACAGGATGCTGCGAAACAGTACTCCCATCCTCAGACTATCCACTACACCCGGCCTCCATGTCGCTGGATTACAGGAGCACACCACCACTCCCAGCCGCCAGTGTAATCCATTCTACCGCTACTTTACCTACAATCTGCGATGTCAACGAACTATTTTTTTTCCATACTCACAGCTTACTCGCCGATTTAACACGAAAACTAATGTGTATAGTGTACTTATTTATTTCTTACTTTCCGTTTTGACGAGAAAGTACACTGCCGAATATGAGACGAACTGTTGTTACCTTGTGGATCCACGTTGCAGTTCCAATCACGAATGCAATTCCTTCCATAACTTAGAGAAAGAAAAAACCACTTTGGTAACTAATGGTAACGTGAGATGTACCCTCTCTTGGTAGAGGTGCGAAGAAAATAATGCACTCGATAACGTCAACACATTATTCTATTCTTTAATGCAGTTATTTTACATTGAATAAGGAAATTCATCCTTTAGAAACACATTTAGTATGCTCATTGAGTACCATTTTATTTTGTCGAAAATGTGGAATCATGTAAAGTAAGTATTCAAATCTGCATGTGTCATTATTATATTTATAACGAATGCCGAAGATTTTGCATTTACATCTCCTGTGTGCCACATTCTCTAACATAATTTCGATTACAGGCTGCGCAACGATAATTTCTTACACTCACGTCGTGGTTTATGTCTACCATTCGTAATCTCCCTCGTCCTCTCTGCCTTCAACTGTGAAACAGAGATGTCTCGAACGCTACACAGCGCATGTTTAAATCTTAGCCCTTCAACGAGAGTGACGTGCCTCGTCAGTATTATCCATGTTCTTGATGCGGATGACAGGACGTCAAGCACCGCCTGTGAGTCACGAATTATCTCTTACTTTGAGAAGCAATCACTCCAGAAGGTTTTCTCCTTTGTGCCTTTATACTGACCACTTGCGTGCAAGAAACACACATGTCCAATACTTGGATTGGAAATAAATTTCGACAGACGTATATTCTGAGAGATGACAGTTTTAAAGTGTGTCAAATCTAGCCTTCCTTATTTTTTGAAGTCACTAGTAAAGCAGTTCATCTCAGTTAGCAAGTGCAAATACAATTCATGGAAAAACAGGTAGTCCAGTCATGAGGTATGTGTCTGAACTTTGTAAAGGACGAATGCGGAATTCGAAGAAAGGATGACACTCTCTAGCAAATAATGTGTGCGTAATTGTTTGATCTAGGAAGAAATCGTAGGAATATGAGCGAATACCGAAAGTAAGAGCAAGTGAGACTAAAAAGAGTTGGGTGAAGGTCTGGTCGTATCGGACAGGCTGCTACACAGTTCCCACTCTCTGACGCTATCCCTCAGCTAACCGCCACGGGGACTTTTGGCTGCTCAGTTTCCTGCCTGGCCCGGTGCACCCCTCCTTAGCTAACCTGGTCGCCCAAGACTCCTCTTAAGCGACCATATTGATGGCGATCTCAGTGCGGACGCCAGATCAACACAGGATGCTGCGAAACAGTACTCCCATCCTCAGACTATCCACTACACCCGGCCTCCATGTCGCTGGATTACAGGAGCACACCACCACTCCCAGCCGCCAGTGTAATCCATTCTACCGCTACTTTACCTACAATCTGCGATGTCAACGAACTATTTTTTTTCCATACACACAGCTTACTCGCCGATTTAACACGAAAACTAATGTGTATAGTGTACTTATTTATTTCTTACTTTCCGTTTCAACGAGAAAGTACACTGCCGAATATGAGACGAACTGTTGTTACCTTGTGGATCCACGTTGCAGTTCCAATCACGAATGCAATTCCTTCCATAACTTGGAGAAAGAAAAAACCACTTTGGAAACTAATGGTAACGTGAGATGTACCCTCTCTTGGTAGAGGTGCGAAGAAAATAATGCACTCGATAACGTCAACACATTATTCTATTCTTTAATGCAGTTATTTTACATTGAATAAGGAAATTCATCCTTTAGAAACACATTTAGTATGCTCATTGAGTACCATTTTATTTTGTCGAAAATGTGGAATCATGGAAAGTAAGTATTCAAATCTGCATGTGTCATTATTATATTTATAACGAATGCCGAAGATTTTGCATTTACATCTCCTGTGTGGCACATTCTCTAACATAATTTCGATTACAGGCTGCGCAACGATAATTTCTTACACTCACGTCGTGGTTTATGTCTACCATTCGTAATCTCCCTCGTCCTCTCTGCCTTCAACTGTGAAACAGAGATGTCTCGAACGCTACACAGCGCATGTTTAAATCTTAGCCCTTCAACGAGAGTGACGTGCCTCGTCAGTATTATCCATGTTCTTGATGCGGATGACAGGACGTCAAGCACCGCCTGTGAGTCACGAATTATCTCTTACTTTGAGAAGCAATCACTCCAGAAGGTTTTCTCCTTTGTGCCTTTGTACTGACCACTTGCGTGCAAGAAACACACATGTCCAATACTTGGATTGGAAATAAATTTCGACAGACGTATATACTGAGAGATGACAGTTTTAAAGTGTGTCAAATCTAGCCTTCTTTATTTTTTGAAGTCACTAGTGAAGCAGTTCATCTCAGTTAGCAAGTGCAAATACAATTCATGGAAAAACAGGTAGTCCAGTCATGAGGTATGTGTCTGAACTTTGTAAAGGACGAATGCGGAATTCGAAGAAAGGATGACACTCTCTAGCAAATAATGTGTGCGTAATTGTTTGATCTAGGAAGAAATCGTAGGAATATGAGCGAATACCGAAAGTAAGAGCAAGTGAGACTAAAAAGAGTTGGGTGTAGGTCTGGTCGTATCGGACAGGCTGCTACACAGTTCCCACTCTCTGACGCTATCCCTCAGCTAACAGCCACGGGGACTTTTGGCTGCTCAGTTTCCTGCCTGGCCCGGTGCACCCCTCCTTAGCTAACCTGGTCGCCCAAGACTCCTCTTAAGCGACCATATTGATGGCGATCTCAGTGCGGACGCCAGATGAACACGGGATGCTGCGAAACAGTACTCCCATCCTCAGACTATCCACTACACCCGGCCACCAGGTCGCTGGATTACAGGAGCACGCCACCACTCCCAGCCGCCAGTGTAATCCATTCTACCGCTACTTTACCTACAATCTGCGATGTCAGCGAACTATTTTTTTTCCATACTCACAGCTTACTCACCGATTTAACACGAAAACTAATGTGTATAGTGTACTTATTTATTTCTTACTTTCCGTTTCGACGAGAAAGTACACTGCCGAATATGAGACGAACTGTTGTTACCTTGTGGATCCACGTTGCAGTTTCAATGACGAATGCAATTCCTTCCATCACTTAGAGAAAGAAAAAACCACTTTGGTAACTAATGGTAACGTCTCTAGCAGTCAGATGTACCCTCTCTTGGTAGAGGTGCGAAGAAAATAATGCACTCGATAACGTCAACACATTATTCTATTCTTTAATGCAGTTATTTTACATTGAATAAGGAAATTCATCCTTTAGAAACACATTTAGTATGCTCATTGAGTACCATTTTATTTTGTCGAAAATGTGGAATCATGTAAAGTAAGTATTCAAATCTGCATGTGTCATTATTATATTTATAACGAATGCCGAAAATTTTGCATTTACATCTCCTGTGTGCCACATTTTCTAACATAATTTCGATTACAGGCAGCGCAACGATAATTTCTTACACTCACGTCGTGGTTTATGTCTACCATTCGTAATCTCCCTCGTCCTCTCTGCCTTCAACTGTGAAGCAGAGATGTCTCGAACGCTACACAGCGCATGTTTAAATCTTAACCCTTCAACGAGAGTGACGTGCCTCGTCAGTATTATCCATGTTCTTGATGCGGATGACAGGACGTCAAGCACCGCCTGTGAGTCACGAATTATCTCTTACTTTGAGAAGCAATCACTCCAGAAGGTTTTCTCCTTTGTGCCTTTATACTGACCACTTGCGTGCAAGAAACACACATGTCCAATACTTGGATTGGAAATAAATTTCGACAGACATATATACTGAGAGATGACAGTTTTAAAGTGTGTCAAATCTAGCCTTCCTTATTTTTTTAAGTCACTAGTGAAGCAGTTCATCTCAGTTAGCAAGTGCAAATACAATTCATGGAAAAACAGGTAGTCCAGTCATGAGGTATGTGTCTGAACTTTGTAAAGGACGAATGCGGAATTCGAAGAAAGGATGACACTCTCTAGCAAATAATGTGTGCGTAATTGTTTGATCTAGGAAGAAATCGTAGGAATATGAGCAAATACCGAAAGTAAGAGCAACTGAGACTAAAAAGAGTTGGGTGTAGGTCTGGTCGTATCGGACAGGCTGCTACGCAGTTCCCACTCTCTGACGCTATCCCTCTGCTAACCGCCACGGGGACTTTCGGCTGCTCAGTTTCCTGCCTGCCCCGGTGCACCCCTCCTTAGCTAACCTGGTCGTCCAAGACTCCTCTTAAGCGACCATATTGATGGCGATCTCAGTGCGGACGCCAGATCAGCACAGGATGCTGCGAAACAGTACTCCCATCCTCAGACTATCCACTACACCCGGCCTCCAGGTCGTTGGATTACAGGAGCACGCCACCACTCCCAGCTGCCAGTGTAATCCATTCTACCGCTACTTTACCTACAATCTGCGATGTCAGCGAACTATTTTTTTTCCATACTCACAGCTTACTCGCCGATTTAACACGAAAACTAATGTGTATAGTGTACTTATTTATTTCTTACTTTCCGTTTCAACGAGAAAGTACACTGCCGAATATGAGACGAACTGTTGTTACCTTGTGGATGCACGGTGCAGTTCCAATCACGAATGCAATTCCTTCCATAACTTAGAGAAAGAAAAAACCACTTTGGTAACTAATGGTAACGTCTCTAGCAGTCAGATGTACCCTCTCTTGGTAGAGGTGCGAAGAAAATAATGCACTCGATAACGTCAACACATTATTCTATTCTTTAATGCAGTTATTTTACATTGAATAAGGAAATTCATCCTTTAGAAACACATCTAGTATGCTCATTGAGTACCATTTTATTTTGTCGAAAATGTGGAATCATGTAAAGTAAGTATTCAAATCTGCATGTGTCATTATTATATTTATAACGAATGCCGAAGATTTTGCATTTACATCTCCTGTGTGCCACATTCTCTAACATAATTTCGATTACAGGCTGCGCAACGATAATTTCTTACACTCACGTCGTGGTTTATGTCTACCATTCGTAATCTCCCTCGTCCTCTCTGCCTTCAACTGTGAAACAGAGATGTCTCAAACGCTACACAGCGCATGTTTAAATCTTAGCCCTTCAACGAGAGTGACGTGCCTCGTCAGTATTCTCCATGTTCTTGATGCGGATGACAGGACGTCAAGCACCGCCTGTGAGTCACGAATTATCTCTTACTTTGAGAAGCAATCACTCCAGAAGGTTTTCTCCTTCGTGCCTTTATACTGACCACTTGCGTGCAAGAAACACACATGTCCAATACTTTGAAATAAATTTCGACAGACATATATACTGAGAGATGACAGTTTTAAAGTGTGTCAAATCCAGCCTTCCTTATTTTTTGAAGTCACTAGTGAAGCAGTTCATCTCAGTTAGCAAGTGCAAATACAATTCATGGAAAAACAGGTAGTCCAGTCATGAGGTATGTGTGTGAACTTTGTAAAGGACGAATGCGGAATTCGAAGAAAGGATGACACTCTCTAGCAAATAATGTGTGCGTAATTGTTTGATCTAGGAAGAAATCGTAGGAATATGAGCGAATACCGAAAGTAAGAGCAAGTGAGACAAAAAAGAGTTGGGTGTAGGTCGGTCGTATCGGACAGGCTGCTACACAGTTCCCACTCTCTGACGCTATCCCTCAGCTAAACGCCACGGGGACTTTTGGCTGCTCAGTTTCCTGCCTGGCCCGGTGCACCCCTCCTTAGCTAACCTGGTCGCCCATGACTCCTCTTAAGCGACCATATTGATGGCGATCTCAGTGCGGACGCCAGATCAACACAGGATGCTGCGAAACAGTACTCCCATCCTCAGACTATCCACTACACCCGGCCTCCATGTCGCTGGATTACAGGAGCACGCCACCACTCCCAGCCGCCAGTGTAATCCATTCTACCGCTACTTTACATACAATCTGCGATGTCAGCGAACTATTTTTTTTCCATACTCACAGCTTACTCGCCGATTTAACACGAAAACTAATGTGTATAGTGTACTTATTTATTTCCTACTTTCCGTTTCAACGAGAAAGTACACTGCCGAATATGAGACGAACTGTTGTTACCTTGTGGATCCACGTTGCAGTTCCAATCACGAATGCAATTCCTTCCATAACTTAGAGAAAGAAAAAACCACTTTGGTAACTAATGGTAACGTGAGATGTACCCTCTCTTGGTAGAGGTGCGAAGAAAATAATGCACTCGATAACGTCAACACATTATTCTATTCTTTAATGCAGTTATTTTACATTGAATAAGGAAATTCATCCTTTAGAAACACATCTAGTATGCTCATTGAGTACCATTTTATTTTGTCGAAAATGTGGAATCATGTAAAGTAAGTATTCAAATCTGCATGTGTCATTATTATATTTATAACGAATGCCGAAAATTTTGCATTTACATCTCCTGTGTCCCACAATTTCTAACATAATTTCGATTACAGGCTGCGCAACGATAATTTCTTACACTCACGTCGTGGTTTATGTCTACCATACGTAATCTCCCTCGTCCTCTCTGCCTTCAACTGTGAAACAGAGATGTCTCAAACGCTACACAGCGCATGTTTAAATCTTAGCCCTTCAAGGAGAGTGACGTGCCTCGTCAGTATTATCCATGTTCTTGATGCGGATGACAGGACGTCAAGCACCGCCTGTGAGTCACGAATTATCTCTTACTTTGAGAAGCAATCACTCCAGAAGGTTTTCTCATTTGTGCCTTTATACTGACCACTTGCGTGCAAGAAACACACATGTCCAATACTTGGAAATAAATTTCGACAGACATATACACTGAGAGATGACAGTTGTAAAGTGT
This sequence comes from Schistocerca serialis cubense, assembly GCF_023864345.2. Lineage (NCBI taxonomy): Eukaryota > Metazoa > Arthropoda > Insecta > Orthoptera > Acrididae > Schistocerca > Schistocerca serialis. The sequence continues at coordinate 269,453,945 of NC_064639.1, forward strand.
GTCAAATCTAGCCTTCCTTATTTTTTGAAGTCCCTAGTGAAGCAGTTCATCTCAGTTAGCAAGTGCAAATACAATTCATGGAAAAACAGGTAGTACAGTCATGAGGTATGTGTCTGAACTTTGTAAAGGACGAATGCGGAATTCGAATAAAGGATGACACTCTCTAGCAAATAATGTGTGCGTAATTGTTTGATCTAGGAAGAAATCGTAGGAATATGAGCGAATACCGAAAGTAAGAGCAAGTGAGACTAACAAGAGTTGGGTGTAGGTCTGGTCGTATCGGACAGGCTGCTACACAGTTCCCACTCTCTGACGCTATCCCTCTGCTAACCGCCACGGGGACTTTTGGCTGCTCAGTTTCCTGCCTGGCCCGGTGCACCCCTCCTTAGCTAACCTGGTCGCCCAAGACTCCTCTTACGCGACCATATTGATGGCGATCTCAGTGCGGACGCCAGATCAACACAGGATGCTGCGAAACAGTACTCCCATCCTCAGACTATCCACTACACCCGGCCTCCAGGTCGCTGGATTGCAGGAGCACGCCACCACTCCCAGCCGCCAGTGTAATCCATTCTACCGCTACTTTACCTACAATCTGCGATGTCAGCGAACTATTTTTTTTCCATACTCACAGCTTACTCGCCGATTTAACACGAAGACTAATGTGTATAGTGTACTTATTTATTTCTTACTTTCCGTTTGAACGAGAAAGTACACTGCCGAATATGAGACGAACTGTTGTTACCTTGTGGATCCACGTTGCAGTTTCAATCATGAATGCAATTCCTTCCATCACTTAGAGAAAGAAAAAACCACTTTGGTAACTAATGGTAACGTCTCTAGCAGTCAGATGTACCCTCTCTTGGCAGAGGTGCGAAGAAAATAATGCACTCGATAACGTCAACACATTATCCTATTCTTTAATGCAGTTATTTTACATTGAATAAGGAAATTCATCCTTTAGAAACACATCTAGTATGCTCATTGAGTACCTTTTTACTTTGTCGAAAATGTGGAATCATGTAAAGTAAGTATTCAAATCTGCATGCGTCATTATTATATTTATAACGAATGCCGAAAATTTTGCATTTACATCTCCTGTGTCCCACATTTTCTAACATAATTTCGATTACAGGCTGCGCAACGATAATTTCTTACACTCACGTCGTGGTTTATTTCTACCATTCGTAATCTCCCTCGTCCTCTCTGCCTTCAACTGTGAAACAGAGATGTCTCAAACGCTACACAGCGCATGTTTAAATCTTAGCCCTTCAAGGAGAGTGACGTGCCTCGTCAGTATTATCCATGTTCTTGATGCGGATGACAGGACGTCAAGCAGCGCCTGTGAGTCACGAATTATCTCTTACTTTGAGAAGCAATCACTCCAGAAGGTTTTCTCCTTTGTGCCTTTATACTGACCACTTGCGTGCAAGAAACACACATGTCCAATACTTGGAAATAAATTTCGACAGACATATACACTGAGAGATGACAGTTGTAAAGTGTGTCAAATCTAGCCTTCCTTATTTTTTGAAGTCCCTAGTGAAGAAGTTCATCTCAGTTAGCAAGTGCAAATACAATTCATGGAAAAACAGGTAGTCCAGTCATGAGGTATGTGTCTGAACTTTGTAAAGGACGAATGCGGAATTCGAAGAAAGGATGACACTCTCTAGCAAATAATGTGTGCGTAATTGTTTGATCTAGGAAGAAATCGTAGGAATATGAGCGAATACCGAAAGTAAGAGCAAGTGAGACTAACAAGAGTTGGGTGTAGGTCTGGTCGTATCGGACAGGCTGCTACACAGTTCCCACTCTCTGACGCTATCCCTCTGCTAACCGCCACGGGGACTTTTGGCTGCTCAGTTTCCTGCCTGGCCCGGTGCACCCCTCCTTAGCTAACCTGGTCGCCCAAGACTCCTCTTAAGCGACCATATTGATGGCGATCTCAGTGCGGACGCCAGATCAACACAGGATGCTGCGAAACAGTACTCCCATCCTCAGACTATCCACTACACCCGGCCTCCAGGTCGCTGGATTACAGGAGCACGCCACCACTCCCAGCCGCCAGTGTAATCCAATCTACCGGTACTTTACCTAGAATCTGCGATGTCAGCGAACTATTTTTTTCCATACTCACAGCTTACTCGCCGATTTAACACGAAAACTAATGTGTATAGTGTACTTATTTATTTCTTACTTTCCGTTTCGACGAGAAAGTACACTGCCGAATATGAGACGAACTGTTGTTACCTTGTGGATCCACGTTGCAGTTTCAATGACGAATGCAATTCCTTTCATCACTTAGAGAAAGAAAAAACCACTTTGGTAACTAATGGTAACGTCTCTAGCAGTCAGATGTACCCTCTCTTGGTAGAGGTGCGAAGAAAATAATGCACTCGATAACGTCAACACATTATTCTATTCTTTAATGCAGTTATTTTACATTGAATAAGGAAATTCATCCTTTAGAAACACATCTAGTATGCTCATTGAGTACCATTTTATTTTGTCGAAAATGTGGAATCATGTAAAGTAAGTATTCAAATCTGCATGTGTCATTATTATATTTATAACGAATGCCGAAAATTTTGCATTTACATCTCCTGTGTGCCACATTTTCTAACATAATTTCGATTACAGGCTGCGCAACGATAATTTCTTACACTCACGTCGTGGTTTATGTCTACCATTCGTAATCTCCCTCGTCCTCTCTGCCTTCAACTGTGAAACAGAGATGTCTCAAACGCTACACAGCGCATGTTTAAATCTTAGCCCTTCATCGAGAGTGACGTGCCTCGTCAGTATTATCCATGTTCTTGATGCGGATGACAGGACGTCAAGCAGCGCCTGTGAGTCACGAATTATCTCTTACTTTGAGAAGCAATCACTCCAGAAGGTCTTCTCCTTTGTGCCTTTATACTGACCACTTGCGTGCGAGAAACACACATGTCCAATACTTGGAAATAAATTTCGACAGACATATACACTGAGAGATGACAGTTTTAAAGTGTGTCAAATCTAGCCTTTTTTTTTTTTTTTTGAAGTCAGTAGTGAAGCAGTTCATCTCAGTTAGCAAGTGCAAATACAATTCATGGAAAAACAGGTAGTCCAGTCATGAGGTATGTGTCTGAACTTTGTAAAGGACGAATGCGGAATTCGAATAAAGGATGACACTCTCTAGCAAATAATGTGTGCGTAATTGTTTGATCTAGGAAGAAATCGTAGGAATATGAGCGAATACCGAAAGTAAGAGCAAGTGAGACTAACAAGAGTTGGGTGTAGGTCTGGTCGTATCGGACAGGCTGCTACACAGTTCCCACTCTCTGACGCTATCCCTCTGCTAACCGCCACGGGGACTTTTGGCTGCTCAGTTTCCTGCCTGGCCCGGTGCACCCCTCCTTAGCTAACCTGGTCGCCCAAGACTCCTCTTACGCGACCATATTGATGGCGATCTCAGTGCGGACGCCAGATCAACACAGGATGCTGCGAAACAGTACTCCCATCCTCAGACTATCCACTACACCCGGCCTCCAGGTCGCTGGATTGCAGGAGCACGCCACCACTCCCAGCCGCCAGTGTAATCCATTCTACCGCTACTTTACCTACAATCTGCGATGTCAGCGAACTATTTTTTTTCCATACTCACAGCTTACTCGCCGATTTAACACGAAGACTAATGTGTATAGTGTACTTATTTATTTCTTACTTTCCGTTTCAACGAGAAAGTACACTGCCGAATATGAGACGAACTGTTGTTACCTTGTGGATCCACGTTGCAGTTTCAATCATGAATGCAATTCCTTCCATCACTTAGAGAAAGAAAAAACCACTTTGGTAAATAATGGTAACGTCTCTAGCAGTCAGATGTACCCTCTCTTGGCAGAGGTGCGAAGAAAATAATGCACTCGATAACGTCAACACATTATTCTATTCTTTAATGCAGTTATTTTACATTGAATAAGGAAATTCATCCTTTAGAAACACATCTAGTATGCTCATTGAGTACCATTTTATTTTGTCGAAAATGTGGAATCATGTAAAGTAAGTATTCAAATCTGCATGCGTCATTATTATATTTATAACGAATGCCGAAAATTTTGCATTTACATCTCCTGTGTCCCACATTTTCTAACATAATTTCGATTACAGGCTGCGCAACGATAATTTCTTACACTCACGTCGTGGTTTATGTCTACCATTCGTAATCTCCCTCGTCCTCTCTGCCTTCAACTGTGAAACAGAGATGTCTCAAACGCTACACAGCGCATGTTTAAATCTTAGCCCTTCAACGAGAGTGACGTGCCTCGTCAGTATTATCCATGTTCTTGATGCGGATGACAGGACGCAAGCAGCGCCTGTGAGTCACGAATTATCTCTTACTTTGAGAAGCAATCACTCCAGAAGGTTTTCTCCTTTGTGCCTTTATACTGACCACTTGCGTGCAAGAAACACACATGTCCAATACTTGGAAATAAATTTCGACAGACATATACACTGAGAGATGACAGTTGTAAAGTGTGTCAAATCTAGCCTTCCTTATTTTTTGAAGTCCCTAGTGAAGCAGTTCATCTCAGTTAGCAAGTGCAAATACAATTCATGGAAAAACAGGTAGTCCAGTCATGAGGTATGTGTCTGAACTTTGTAAAGGACGAATGCGGAATTCGAAGAAAGGATGACACTCTCTAGCAAATAATGTGTGCGTAATTGTTTGATCTAGGAAGAAATCGTAGGAATATGAGCGAATACCGAAAGTAAGAGCAAGTGAGACTAACAAGAGTTGGGTGTAGGTCTGGTCGTATCGGACAGGCTGCTACACAGTTCCCATTCTCTGACGCTATCCCTCTGCTAACCGCCACGGGGACTTTTGGCTGCTCAGTTTCCTGCCTGGCCCGGTGCACCCCTCCTTAGCTAACCTGGTCGCCCAAGACTCCTCTTACGCGACCATATTGATGGCGATCTCAGTGCGGACGCCAGATCAACACAGGATGCTGCGAAACAGTACTCCCATCCTCAGACTATCCACTACACCCGGCCTCGAGGTCGCTGGATTGCAGGAGCACGCCACCACTCCCAGCCGCCAGTGTAATCCATTCTACCGCTACTTTACCTACAATCTGCGATGTCAGCGAACTATTTTTTTTCCATACTCACAGCTTACTCGCCGATTTAACACGAAAACTAATGTGTATAGTGTACTTATTTATTTCTTACTTTCCGTTTGAACGAGAAAGTACACTGCCGAATATGAGACGAACTGTTGTTACCTTGTGGATCCACGTTGCAGTTTCAATCACGAATGCAATTCCTTCCATCACTTAGAGAAAGAAAAAACCACTTTGGTAACTAATGGTAACGTCTCTAGCAGTCAGATGTACCCTCTCTTGGCAGAGGTGCGAAGAAAATAATGCACTCGATAACGTCAACACATTATTCTATTCTTTAATGCAGTTATTTTACATTGAATAAGGAAATTCATCCTTTAGAAACACATCTAGTATGCTCATTGAGTACCATTTTATTTTGTCGAAAATGTGGAATCATGTAAAGTAAGTATTCAAATCTGCATGCGTCATTATTATATTTATAACGAATGCCGAAAATTTTGCATTTACATCTCCTGGGTGCCACATTTTCTAACATAATTTCGATTACAGGCTGCGCAACGATAATTTCTTATACTCACGTCGTGGTTTATGTCTACCATTCGTAATCTCCCTCGTCCTCTCTGCCTTCAACTGTGAAACAGAGATGTCTCAAACGCTACACAGCGCATGATTAAATCTTAGCCCTTCATCGAGAGTGACGTGCCTCGTCAGTATTATCCATGTTCTTGATGCGGATGACAGGACGTCAAGCAGCGCCTGTGAGTCACGAATTATCTTTTACTTTGAGAAGCAATCACTCCAGAAGGTTTTCTCCTTTGTGCCTTTATACTGACCACTTGCGTGCAAGAAACACACATGTCCAACACTTGGAAATAAATTTCGACAGACATATATACTGAGAGATGACAGTTTTAAAGTGTGTCAAATCTAGCCTTCCTTATTTTTTGAAGTCACTAGTGAAGCAGTTCATCTCAGTTAGCAAGTGCAATTACAATTCATGGAAAAACAGGTAGTCCAGTCATGAGGTACGTGTCTGAACTTTGTAAAGGACGAACGCGGAATTCGAAGAAAGGATGACACTCTCTAGCAAACAATGTGTGCGTAATTGTTTGATCTAGGAAGAAATCGTAGGAATATGAGCGAATACCGAAAGTAAGAGCAAGTGAGACTAAAAAGAGTTGGGTGTAGGTCTGGTCGTATCGGACAGGCTGCTACACAGTTCCCACTCTCTGACGCTATCCCTCAGCTAACCGCCACGGGGACTTTTGGCTGCTCAGTTTCCTGCCTGGCCCGGTGCACCCCTCCTTAGCTAACCTGGTCGCCCAAGACTCCTCTTAAGCGACCATATTGATGGCGATCTCAGTGCGGACGCCAGATCAACACAGGATGCTGCGAAACAGTACTCCCATCCTCAGACTATCCACTACACCCGGCCTCCAGGTCGCTGGATTACAGGAGCACGCCACCACTCACAGCCGCCAGTGTAATCCATTCTACCGCTACTTTACCTACAATCTGCGATGTCAGCGAACTATTTTTTTTCCATACTCACAGCTTACTCGCCGATTTAACACGAAAACTAATGTGTATAGTGTACTTATTTATTTCTTACTTTCCGTTTCGACGAGAAAGTACACTGCCGAATATGAGACGAACTGTTGTTACCTTGTGGATCCACGTTGCAGTTTCAGTCACGAATGCAATTCCTTCCATCACTTAGAGAAAGAAAAAACCACTTTGGTAACTAATGGTAACGTCTCTAGCAGTCAGATGTACCCTCTCTTGGTAGAGGTGCGAAGAAAATAATGCACTCGATAACGTCAACACATTATTCTATTCTTTAATGCAGTTATTTTACATTGAATAAGGAAATTCATCCTTTAGAAACACATCTAGTATGCTCATTGAGTACCATTTTATTTTGTCGAAAATGTGGAATCATGTAAAGTAAGTATTCAAATCTGCATGTGTCATTATTATATTTATAACGAATGCCGAAAATTTTGCATTTACATCTCCTGTGTGCCACATTTTCTAACATAATTTCGATTACAGGCTGCGCAACGATAATTTGTTACACTCACGTCGTGGTTTATGTCTACCATTCGTAATCTCCCTCGTCTTCTCTGCCTTCAACTGTGAAACAGAGATGTCTCAAACGCTACACAGCGCATGTTTAAATCTTAGCCCTTCAAGGAGAGTGACGTGCCTCGTCAGTATTATCCATGTTCTTGATGCGGATGACAGGACGTCAAGCACCGCCTGTGAGTCACGAATTATCTCTTACTTTGAGAAGCAATCACTCCAGAAGGTTTTCTCCTTTGTGCCTTTATACTGACCACTTGCGTGCAAGAAACACACATGTCCAATACTTGGAAATAAATTTCGACAGACATATATACTGAGAGATGGCAGTTTTAAATTGTGTCAAATCTAGCCTTCCTTATTTTTTGAAGTCACTAGTGAAGCAGTTCATCTCAGTTAGCAAGTGCAAATGCAATTCATGGAAAAACAGATAGTCCAGTCATGAGGTATGTGTCTGATCTTTGTAAAGGACGAACGCGGAATTCGAAGAAAGGATGACACTCTCTAGCAAATAATGTGTGCGTAATTGTTTGATCTAGGAAGAAATCGTAGGAATATGAGCGAATACCGAAAGTAAGAGCAAGTGAGACTAAAAAGAGTTGGGTGTAGGTGTGGTCGTATCGGACAGGCTGCTACACAGTTCCCACTCTCTGACGCTATCCCTCTGCTAACCGCCACGGGGACTTTTGGCTGCTCAGTTTCCTGCCTGGCCCGGTGCACCCCTCCTTAGCTAACCTGGTCGCCCAAGACTCCTCTTAAGCGACCATATTGATGGCGATCTCAGTGCGGACGCCAGATGAACACAGGATGCTGCGAAACAGTACTCCCATCCTCAGACTATCCACTACACCCGGCCTCCAGGTCGCTGGATTACAGGAGCACGCCACCACTCCCAGCCGCCAGTGTAATCTATTCCACAGCTACTTTACGTACAATCTGCGATGTCAGCGAACTATTTTTTTTCCATACTCACAGCTTACTCGCCGATTTAACACGAAAACTAATGTGTATAGTGTACTTATTTATTTCTTACTTTCCGTTTCGACGAGAAAGTACACTGCCGAATATGAGACGAACTGTTGTTACCTTGTGGATCCACGTTGCAGTTTCAATCACGAATGTAATTCCTTCCATCACTTAGAGAAAGAAAAAACCACTTTGGTAACTAATGGTAACGTCTCTAGCAGTCAGATGTACCCTCTCTTGGTAGAGGTGCGAAGAAAATAATGCACTCGATAACGTCAACACATTATTCTATTCTTTAATGCAGTTATTTTACATTGAATAAGGAAATTCATCCTTTAGAAACACATCTAGTATGCTCATTGAGTACCATTTTATTTTGTCGAAAATGTGGAATCATGTAAAGTAAGTATTCAAATCTGCATGTGTCATTATTATATTTATAACGAATGCCGAAAATTTTGCACTTACATCTCCTGTGTGCCACATTTTCTAACATAATTTCGATTACTGGCTGCGCAACGATAATTTCTTACACTCACGTCGTGGTTTATGTCTACCATTCGTAATCTCCCTCGTCCTCTCTGCCTTCAACTGTGAAACAGAGATGTCTCAAACGCTACACAGCGCATGTTTAAATCTTAGCCCTTCAACGAGAGTGACGTGCCTCGTCAGTATTATCCATGTTCTTGATGCGGATGACAGGACGTCAAGCACCGCCTGTGAGTCACGAATTATCTCTTACTTTGAGAAGCAATCACTCCAGAAGGTTTTCTCCTTTGTGCCTTTATACTGACCACTTGCGTGCAAGAAACACACATGTCCAATACTTGGAAATAAATTTCGACAGACATATATACTGAGAGATGACAGTTTTAAAGTGTGTCAAATCTAGCCTTCCTTATTTTTTGAAGTCACTAGTGAAGCAGTTCATCTCAGTTAGCAAGTGCAAATACAATTCACGGAAAAACAGGTAGTCCAGTCATGAGGTATATGTCTGAACTTTGTAAAGGACGAATGCGGAATTCGAATAAAGGATGACACTCTCTAGCAAATAATGTGTGCGTAATTGTTTGATCTAGGAAGAAATCGTAGGAATATGAGCGAATACCGAAAGTAAGAGCAAGTGAGACTAACAAGATTTGGGTGTAGGTCTGGTCGTATCGGACAGGCTGCTACACAGTTCCCACTCTTTGACGCTATCCCTCTGCTAACCGCCACACGGACTTTTGGCTGCTCAGTTTCCTGCCTGGCCCGGTGCACCCCTCCTTAGCTAACCTGGTCGCCCAAGACTCCTCTTAAGCGACCATATTGATGGCGATCTCAGTGCGGACGCCAGACCAACACAGGATGCTGCGAAACAGTACTCCCATCCTCAGACTATCCACTACACCCGGCCTCCAGGTCGCTGGATTGCAGGAGCACGCCACCACTCCCAGCCGCGAGTGTAATCCATTCTACCGCTACTTTACCTACAATCTGCGATGTCAGCGAACTATTTTTTTTCCATACTCACAGCTTACTCGCCGATTTAACACGAAAACTAATGTGTATAGTGTACTTATTTATTTCTTACTTTCCGTTTCAACGAGAAAGTACACTGCCGAATATGAGACGAACTGTTGTTACCTTGTGGATCCACGTTGCAGTTTCAATCACGAATGCAATTCCTTCCATCACTTAGAGAAAGAAAAAACCACTTTGGTAACTAATGGTAACGTCTCTAGCAGTCAGATGTACCCTCTCTTGGCAGAGGTGCGAAGAAAATAATGCACTCGATAACGTCAACACATTATTCTATTCTTTAATGCAGTTATTTTACATTGAATAAGGAAATTCATCCTTTAGAAACACATCTAGTATGCTCATTGAGTACCATTTTATTTTGTCGAAAATGTGGAATCATGTAAAGTAAGTATTCAAATCTGCATGCGTCATTATTATATTTATAACGAATGCCGAAAATTTTGCATTTACATCTCCTGTGTCCCACATTTTCTAACATAATTTCGATTACAGGCTGCGCAACGATAATTTCTTACACTCACGTCGTGGTTTATGTCTACCATTCGTAATCTCCCTCGTCCTCTCTGCCTTCAACTGTGAAACAGAGATGTCTCAAACGCTACACAGCGCATGTTTAAATCTTAGGCCTTCAAGGAGAGTGACGTGCCTCGTCAGTATTATCCATGTTCTTGATGCGGATGACAGGACGTCAAGCACCGCCTGTGAGTATCGAATTATCTCTTACTTTGAGAAGCAATCACTCCAGAAGGTTTTCTCCTTTGTGCCTTTATACTGACCACTTGCGTGCAAGAAACACACATGTCCAATACTTGGAAATAAATTTCGACAGACATATACACTGAGAGATGACAGTTGTAAAGTGTGTCAAATCTAGCCTTCCTTATTTTTTGAAGTCACTAGTGAAGCAGTTCATCTCAGTTAGCAAGTGCAAATACAATTCATGGAAAAACAGGTAGTCCAGTCATGAGGTATGTGTCTGAACTTTGTAAAGGACGAATGCGGAATTCGAAGAAAGGATGACACTCTCTAGCAAATAATGTGTGCGTAATTGTTTGATCTAGGAAGAAATCGTAGGAATATGAGCGAATACCGAAAGTAAGAGCAAGTGAGACTAAAAAGAGTTGGGTGTAGGTCTGGTCGTATTGGACAGGCTGCTACACAGTTCCCACTCTCTGACGCTATCCCTCTGCTAACCGCCACGGGGACTTTTGGCTGCTCAGTTTCCTGCCTGGCCCGGTGCACCCCTCCTCAGCTAACCTGGTCGCCCAAGACTCCTCTTAAGCGACCATATTGATAGCGATCTCAGTGTGGACGCCAGATCAACACAGGATGCTGCGAAACATTACTCCCATCCTCAGACTATCCACTACACCCGGCCTCCAGGTCGCTGGATTACAGGAGCACGCCACCACTCCCAGCCGCCAGTGTAATCCATTCTACAGCTACTTTACCTACAATCTGCGATGTCAGCGAACTATTTTTTTTCCATACTCACAGCTTACTCGCCGATTTAACACGAAAACTAATGTGTATAGTGTACTTATTTATTTCTTACTTTCCGTTTCGACGAGAAAGTACACTGCCGAATATGAGACGAACTGTTGTTACCTTGTGGATCCACGTTGCAGTTTCAATCACGAATGCAATTCCTTCCATCACTTAGAGAAAGAAAAAACCACTTTGGTAACTAATGGTAACGTCTCTAGCAGTCAGATGTACCCTCTCTTGGTAGAGGTGCGAAGAAAATAATGCACTCGATAACGTCAACACATTATTCTATTCTTTAATGCAGTTATTTTACATTGAATAAGGAAATTCATCCTTTAGAAACACATCTAGTATGCTCATTGAGTACCATTTTATTTTGTCGAAAATGTGGAATCATCTAAAGTAAGTATTCAAATCTGCATGTGTCATTATTATATTTATAACGAATGCCGAAAATTTTGCATTTACATCTCCTGTGTGCCACATTTTCTAGCATAATTTCGATTACAGGCTGGGCAACGATAATTTCTTACACTCACGTCGTGGTTTATGTCTACCATTCGTAATCTCCCTCGTCCTCTCTGCCTTCAACTGTGAAACAGAGATGTCTCAAACGCTACACAGCGCATGTTTAAATCTTAGCCCTTCAAGGAGAGTGACGTGCCTCGTCAGTATTATCCATGTTCTTGATGCGGATGACAGGACGTCAAGCAGCGCCTGTGAGTCACGAATTATCTCTTACTTTGAGAAGCAATCACTCCAGAAGGTTTTCTCCTTTGTGCCTTTATACTGACCACTTGCGTGCAAGAAACACACATGTCCAATACTTGGAAATAAATTTCGACAGACATATATACTGAGAGATGACAGTTTTAAAGTGTGTCAAATCTAGCCTTCCTTATTTTTTGAAGTCAGTAGTGAAGCAGTTCATCTCAGTTACCAAGTGCAAATACAATTCATGGAAAAGCAGGTAGTCCAGTCATGAGGTATGTGTCTGAACTTTGTAAAGGGCGAATGCGGAATTCGAGGAAAGGATGACACTCTCTAGCAAATAATGTGTGCGTAATTGTTTGATCTAGGAAGAAATCGTAGGAATATGAGCGAATACCGAAAGTAAGAGCAAGTGAGACTAAAAAGAGTTGGGTGTATGTCTGGTCGTATCGGACAGGCTGCTACACAGTTCCCACTCTCTGACGCTATGCCTCTGCTAACCGCCACGGGGACTTTTGGCTGCTCAGTTTCCTGCCTGGCCCGGTGCACCCCTCCTTAGCTAACCTGGTCGCCCAAGACTCCTCTTAAGCGACCATATTGATGGCGATCTCAGTGCGGACGCCAGATCAACACAGGATGCTGCGAAACATTACTCCCATCCTCAGACTATCCACTACAGCCGGCCTCCAGGTCGCTGGATTACAGGAGCACGCCACCACTCCCAGCCGCCAGTGTAATCCATTCTACAGCTACTTTACCTACAATCTGCGATGTCAGCGAACTATTTTTTTTCCATACTCACAGCTTACTCGCCGATTTAACACGAAAACTAATGTGTATAGTGTACTTATTTATTTCTTACTTTCCGTTTCGACGAGAAAGTACACTGCCGAATATGAGACGAACTGTTGTTACCTTGTGGATCCACGTTGCAGTTTCAATCACGAATGCAATTCCTTCCATCACTTAGAGAAAGAAAAAACCACTTTGGTAACTAATGGTAACGTCTCTAGCAGTCAGATGTACCCTCTCTTGGTAGAGGTGCGAAGAAAATAATGCACTCGATAACGTCAACACATTATTCTATTCTTTAATGCAGTTATTTTACATTGAATAAGGAAATTCATCCTTTAGAAACACATCTAGTATGCTCATTGAGTACCATTTTATTTCGTCGAAAATGTGGAATCATCTAAAGTAAGTATTCAAATCTGCATGTGTCATTATTATATTTATAACGAATGCCGAAAATTTTGCATTTACATCTCCTGTGTGCCACATTTTCTAGCATAATTTCGATTACAGGCTGGGCAACGATAATTTCTTACACTCACGTCGTGGTTTATGTCTACCATTCGTAATCTCCCTCGTCCTCTCTGCCTTCAACTGTGAAACAGAGATGTCTCAAACGCTACACAGCGCATGTTTAAATCTTAGCCCTTCAAGGAGAGTGACGTGCCTCGTCAGTATTATCCATGTTCTTGATGCGGATGACAGGACGTCAAGCAGCGCCTGTGAGTCACGAATTATCTTTTACTTTGAGAAGCAATCACTCCAGAAGGTTTTCTCCTTTGTGCCTTTATACTGACCACTTGCGTGCAAGAAACACACATGTCCAATACTTGGAAATAAATTTCGACAGACATATATACTGAGAGATGACAGTTTTAAAGTGTGTCAAATCTAGCCTTCCTTATTTTTTGAAGTCAGTAGTGAAGCAGTTCATCTCAGTTACCAAGTGCAAATACAATTCATGGAAAAACAGGTAGTCCAGTCATGAGGTATGTGTCTGAACTTTGTAAAGGACGAATGCGGAATTCGAGGAAAGGATGACACTCTCTAGCAAATAATGTGTGCGTAATTGTTTGATCTAGGAAGAAATCGTAGGAATATGAGCGAATACCGAAAGTAAGAGCAAGTGAGACTAAAAAGAGTTGGGTGTAGGTCTGGTCGTATCGGACAGGCTGCTACACAGTTCCCACTCTCTGACGCTATCCCTCTGCTAACCGCCACGGGGACTTTTGGCTGCTCAGTTTCCTGCCTGGCCCGGTGCACCCCTCCTCAGCTAACCTAGTCGCCCAAGACTCCTCTTAAGCGACCATATTGATGGCGATCTCAGTGCGGACGCCAGATCAACACAGGATGCTGCGAAACATTACTCCCATCCTCAGACTATCCACTACACCCGGCCTCCAGGTCGCTGGATTACAGGAGCACGCCACCACTCCCAGCCGCCGGTGTAATCCATTCTACAGCTACTTTACCTACAATCTGCGATGTCAGCGAACTATTTTTTTTCCATACTCACAGCTTACTCGCCGATTTAACACGAAAACTAATGTGTATAGTGTACTTATTTATTTCTTACTTTCCGTTTCGACGAGAAAGTACACTGCCGAATATGAGACGAACTGTTGTTACCTTGTGGATCCACGTTGCAGTTTCAATCACGAATGCAATTCCTTCCATCACTTAGAGAAAGAAAAAACCACTTTGGTAACTAATGGTAACGTCTCTAGCAGTCAGATGTACCCTCTCTTGGTAGAGGTGCGAAGAAAATAATGCACTCGATAACGTCAACACATTATTCTATTCTTTAATGCAGTTATTTTACATTGAATAAGGAAATTCATCCTTTAGAAACACATCTAGTATGCTCATTGAGTACCATTTTATTTTGTCGAAAATGTGGAATCATCTAAAGTAAGTATTCAAATCTGCATGTGTCATTATTATATTTATAACGAATGCCGAAAATTTTGCATTTACATCTCCTGTGTGCCACATTTTCTAGCATAATTTCGATTACAGGCTGGGCAACGATAATTTCTTACACTCACGTCGTGGTTTATGTCTACCATTCGTAATCTCCCTCGTCCTCTCTGCCTTCAACTGTGAAACAGAGATGTCTCAAACGCTACACAGCGCATGTTTAAATCTTAGCCCTTCAAGGAGAGTGACGTGCCTCGTCAGTATTATCCATGTTCTTGATGCGGATGACAGGACGTCAAGCAGCGCCTGTGAGTCACGAATTATCTCTTACTTTGAGAAGCAATCACTCCAGAAGGTTTTCTCCTTTGTGCCTTTATACTGACCACTTGCATGCAAGAAACACACATGTCCAATACTTGGAAATAAATTTCGACAGACATATATACTGACAGATAATAGTTTTAAAGTGTGTCAAATCTAGCCTTCCTTATTTTTTGAAGTCAGTAGTGAAGCAGTTCATCTCAGTTAGCAAGTGCAAATACAATTCATGGAAAAACAGGTAGTCCAGTCATGAGGTATGTGTCTGAACTTTGTAAAGGACGAATGCGGAATTCGAGGAAAGGATGACACTCTCTAGCAAATAATGTGTGCGTAATTGTTTGATCTAGGAAGAAATCGTAGGAATATGAGCGAATACCGAAAGTAAGAGCAAGTGAGACTAAAAAGAGTTGGGTGTAGGTCTGGTCGTATCGGACAGGCTGCTACACAGTTCCCACTCTCTGACGCTATCCCTCTGCTAACCGCCACGGGGACTTTTGGCTGCTCAGTTTCCTGCCTGGCCCGGTGCACCCCTCCTCAGCTAACCTGGTCGCCCAAGACTCCTCTTAAGCGACCATATTGATGGCGATCTCAGTGCGGACGCCAGATCAACACAGGATGCTGCGAAACATTTCTCCCATCCTCAGACTATCCACTACACCCGGCCTCCAGGTCGCTGGATTACAGGAGCACGCCACCACTCCCAGCCGCCAGTGTAATCCATTCTACAGCTACTTTACCTACAATCTGCGATGTCAGCGAACTATTTTTTTTCCATACTCACAGCTTACTCGCCGATTTAACACGAAAACTAATGTGTATAGTGTACTTATTTATTTCTTACTTTCCGTTTCGACGAGAAAGTACACTGCCGAATATGAGACGAACTGTTGTTACCTTGTGGATCCACGTTGCAGTTTCAATCACGAATGCAATTCCTTCCATCACTTAGAGAAAGAAAAAACCACTTTGGTAACTAATGGTAACGTCTCTAGCAGTCAGATGTACCCTCTCTTGGTAGAGGTGCGAAGAAAATAATGCACTCGATAACGTCAACGCATTATTCTATTCTTTAATGCAGTTATTTTACATTGAATAAGGAAATTCATCCATTAGAAACACATCTAGTATGCTCATTGAGTACCATTTTATTTTGTCGAAAATGTGGAATCATCTAAAGTAAGTATTCAAATCTGCATGTGTCATTATTATATTTATAACGAATGCCGAAAATTTTGCATTTACATCTCCTGTGTGCCACATTTTCTAGCATAATTTCGATTACAGGCTGGGCAACGATAATTTCTTACACTCACGTCGTGGTTTATGTCTACCATTCGTAATCTCCCTCGTCCTCTCTGCCTTCAACTGTGAAACAGAGATGTCTCAAACGCTACACAGCGCATGTTTAAATCTTAGCCCTTCAAGGAGAGTGACGTGCCTCGTCAGTATTATCCATGTTCTTGATGCGGATGACAGGACGTCAAGCAGCGCCTGTGAGTCACGAATTATCTCTTACTTTGAGAAGCAATCACTCCAGAAGGTTTTCTCCTTTGTGCCTTTATACTGACCACTTGCGTGCAAGAAACACACATGTACAATACTTGGAAATAAATTTCGACAGACATATATACTGAGAGATGACAGTTTTAAAGTGTGTCAAATCTAGCCTTCCTTATTTTTTGAAGTCAGTAGTGAAGCAGTTCATCTCAGTTAGCAAGTGCAAATACAATTCATGGAAAAGCAGGTAGTCCAGTCATGAGGTATGTGTCTGAACTTTGTAAAGGACGAATGCGGAATTCGAGGAAAGGATGACACTCTCTAGCAAATAATGTGTGCGTAATTGTTTGATCTAGGAAGAAATCGTAGGAATATGAGCGAATACCGAAAGTAAGAGCAAGTGAGACTAAAAAGAGTTGGGTGTAGGTCTGGTCGTATCGGACAGGCTGCTACACAGTTCCCACTCTCTGACGCTATGCCTCTGCTAACCGCCACGGGCACTTTTGGCTGCTCAGTTTCCTGCCTGGCCCGGTGCACCCCTCCTTAGCTAACCTGGTCGCCCAAGACTCCTCTTAAGCGACCATATTGATGGCGATCTCAGTGCGGACGCCAGATCAACACAGGATGCTGCGAAACATTACTCCCATCCTCAGACTATCCACTACACCCGGCCTCCAGGTCGCTGGATTACAGGAGCACGCCACCACTCCCAGCCGCCAGTGTAATCCATTCTACAGCTACTTTACCTACAATCTGCGATGTCAGCGAACTATTTTTTTTCCATACTCACAGCTTACTCGCCGATTTAACACGAAAACTAATGTGTATAGTGTACTTATTTAGTTCTTACTTTCCGTTTCGACGAGAAAGTACACTGCCGAATATGAGACGAACTGTTGTTACCTTGTGGATCCACGTTGCAGTTTCAATCACGAATGCAATTCCTTCCATCACTTAGAGAAAGAAAAAACCACTTTGGTAACTAATGGTAACGTCTCTAGCAGTCAGATGTACCCTCTCTTGGTAGAGGTGCGAAGAAAATAATGCACTCGATAACGTCAACACATTATTCTATTCTTTAATGCAGTTATTTTACATTGAATAAGGAAATTCATCCTTTAGAAACACATCTAGTATGCTCATTGAGTACCATTTTATTTTGTCGAAAATGTGGAATCATCTAAAGTAAGTATTCAAATCTGCATGTGTCATTATTATATTTATAACGAATGCCGAAAATTTTGCATTTACATCTCCTGTGTGCCACATTTTCTAGCATAATTTCGATTACAGGCTGGGCAACGATAATTTCTTACACTCACGTCGTGGTTTATGTCTACCATTCGTAATCTCCCTCGTCCTCTCTGCCTTCAACTGTGAAACAGAGATGTCTCAAACGCTACACAGCGCATGTTTAAATCTTAGCCCTTCAAGGAGAGTGACGTGCCTCGTCAGTATTATCCATGTTCTTGATGCGGATGACAGGACGTCAAGCAGCGCCTGTGAGTCACGAATTATCTCTTACTTTGAGAAGCAATCACTCCAGAAGGTTTTCTCCTTTGTGCCTTTATACTGACCACTTGCGTGCAAGAAACACACATGTCCAATACTTGGAAATAAATTTCGACAGACATATATACTGAGAGATGATAGTTTTAAAGTGTGTCAAATCTAGCCTTCCTTATTTTTTGAAGTCAGTAGTGAAGCAGTTCATCTCAGTTAGCAAGTGCAAATACAATTCATGGAAAAACAGGTAGTCCAGTCATGAGGTATGTGTCTGAACTTTGTAAAGGACGAATGCGGAATTCGAGGAAAGGATGACACTCTCTAGCAAATAATGTGTGCGTAATTGTTTGATCTAGGAAGAAATCGTAGGAATATGAGCGAATACCGAAAGTAAGAGCAAGTGAGACTAAAAAGAGTTGGGTGTAGGTCTGGTCGTATCGGACAGGCTGCTACACAGTTCCCACTCTCTGACGCTATCCCTCTGCTAACCGCCACGGGGACTTTTGGCTGCTCAGTTTCCTGCCTGGCCCGGTGCACCCCTCCTTAGCTAACCTGGTCGCCCAAGACTCCTCTTAAGCGACCATATTGATGGCGATCTCAGTGCGGACGCCAGATCAACACAGGATGCTGCGAAACATTACTCCCATCCTCAGACTATAGACTACACCCGGTCTCCAGGTCGCTGGATTACAGGAGCACGCCACCACTCCCAGCCGCGAGTGTAATCCATTCTACCACTACTTTACCTACAATCTGCGATGTCAGCGAACTATTTTTTTCCATACTCACAGCTTACTCGCCGATTTTAAACGAAATCTGATGTGTATAGTGTACTTATTTATTTCTTACTTTCCGTTTCGACGAGAAAGTACACTGCCGAATATGAGACGAACTGTTGTTACCTTGTGGATCCACGTTGCAGTTTCAATGACGAATGCAATTCCTTCCATCACTTAGAGAAAGAAAAAACCACTTTGGTAACTAATGGTAACGTCTCTAGCAGTCAGATGTACCCTCTCTTGGTAGAGGTGCGAAGAAAATAATGCACTCGATAACGTCAACACATTACTCTATTCTTTACTGCAGTTATTTTACATTGAATAAGGAAATTCATCCTTTAGAAACACATCTAGTATGCTCATTGAGTACCATTTTATTTTGTCGAAAATGTGGAATCATGTAAAGTAAGTATTCAAATCTGCATGTGTCATTATTATATTTATAACGAATGCCGAAAATTTTGCATTTACATCTCCTGTGTGCCACATTTTCTAACATAATTTCGATTACAGGCTGCGCAACGATAATTTCTTGCACTCACGTCGTGGTTTATGTGTACCATTCGTAATCTCCCTCGTCCTCTCTGCCTTCAACTGTGAAACAGAGATGTCTCAAACGCTACACAGCGCATGTTTAAATCTTAGCCCTTCAAGGAGAGTGACGTGCCTCGTCAGTATTATCCATGTTCTTGATGCGGATGACAGGACGTCAAGCACCGCCTGTGAGTCACGAATTATCTATTACTTTGAGAAGCAATCACTCCAGAAGGTTTTCTCCTTTGTGCCTTTATACTGACCACTTGCGTGCAAGAAACACACATGTCCAATACTTGGAAATAAATTTCGACAGACATATATACTGAGAGATGACAGTTTTAAAGTGTGTCAAATCCAGCCTTCCTTATTTTTTGAAGTCACTAGTGAAGCAGTTCATCTCAGTTAGCAAGTGCAAATACAATTCATGGAAAAACAGGTAGTCCAGTCATGAGGTATGTGTCTGAACTTTGTAAAGGACGAATGCGGAATTCGAAGAGAGGATGACACTCTCTAGCAAATAATGTGTGCGTAATTGTTTGATCTAGGAAGAAATCGTAGGAATATGAGCGAATACCGAAAGTAAGAGCAAGTGAGACTAAAAAGAGTTGGGTGTAGGTCTGGTCATATCGGACAGGCTGCTACACAGTTCCCACTCTCTGACTCTATCCCTCTGCTAACCGCCACGGGGACTTTTGGCTGCTCAGTTTCCTGCCTGGCCCTGTGCACCCCTCCTTAGCTAACCTGGTCGCCCAAGACTCCTCTTTTTTTTTTTTTTTTTTTTTTTTTTAGTGGACCGGTGGGGGCTCGGGGGGCAAAGTGGGCAGGGGTCGAAACCTGAGGCCTGGCCACAGTGTCCCCCGCACCACCACCGAGCCTGTGGTGCTTAGGGAAGTGGGGGAAACAGGAATCAACAGTAGTGGAAGGCGTTGTTATTTATTTATTTGCATGTGTTTTTGTAATATTCACTAATAGCATTAAATTATGGGAACACATATGCGAAAGATAATGAAATATAAATTCTTGGTAAAGAAAAAGAAAGGAAAAGCAAAAGGAAATAAGATCCGCGCAATCTGCGACGCGCTCTCCCATCCGCGGAGGTCAGAAGTAGAATAGATCGTAGGCGGTTGAAACTCTGACACCGCCGGGGGAGGAGGGGAGGGTGCCCTCTGTGCCAGGCACCTCCCAACTCAGTGGAGGTCTAACAAGGACCGCTCGAAGATAGTTAGCAAATAATGTTCGGTAACGTGGCGTGTTTTCGAGAGCTGCATGGGCTGTTCGTAAATAGGTCCAGAAGTCGAGGCGGGATTTAGGTCCCTCATGAAAGAGATAAGCGACCGCCCACCCTTTGACCCACGTAATAGCATGACATTTGGCGGCGGGAAAATGTCGGTCCTCCGGGTATAGAAACATTCGAGGCTCGACTGTGTCTGGTGGCACCCGGAGATAGCAGGCAATAATTTGCTGCACGAAGCGCCATACATCTTGCGATGAGGTGCATGTCAGACGGTGTTCATCAGTGTCCAGTTGCTGGCAGAGGAGACAAAGAGGGGATTCTGACAAGCCAATGTTGTGCAGGCGCTGCTTCGTGGCAAATTTCCTGTTGACTATGTGATACCACAGCGCCCGGACGTTCGTAGGGAGGGAGGGCTGGTGGACGGTAGTCCATACTATGGGCCACTGGATGGAGGGGTGTTTGGTCTCCATCACATTCCGGGGAACACAGCGCAGCAACAGGCTGTAAAAATCCTTAGTCCTAGGTGGGCATGTATCTGGGAGTCTGGTATGTATATAACTGTAGTCGACGAAAAAGGTCGAAAGATGGGACAAATGAGGCACGATATGGCCGACAGACACTGGTGGTGAGGTGGAAGCTGGTAGGAGGACCTCAAGCAAGCTGCGTGTTAGAGATGTACCCTGGCCCATCCACTGTTTTCTCATGGTACTCATGTACAAGGCTGCAGATCGCATACGGACATTGACGAGCCCGACGCCACCATACCGTGTGGGCAGGGTAAGTGTCTCATAACGGACTTTAAACATTGAACCAGCCGTGAGGTAATAGCCAAAAGCCGCCTGAAGGTTGCGCCCAATTGCAGTTGGCAGAGGGAGAACTTGCGCGATGTGAACCAATTTTGATGCCACATAAAGATTAATAAACGCAACCCTTTGAAGTGTGTCCTGGCGGCGCAAGAGGTTCTGGCGGACGTCGTTGCGGATGACGTGTAACAGGCGACGGAAATTCGTTGCCGCCGTGCGTGTGACCGTGGGGGTAAAGGTAATGCCCAGGTACCGGAAAGTCCGCACAAGCGGCAGTGGTGCCACTTCACCCTCCTGGAGGCCTCGTCCAATGTCCATTGCAGAAGATTTGGCGACATTCATGGCACTGCCAGCGGCAGCCCCATAACGGGTAATCAAGTCGAGGACATCCCGAATCTCAGAGCCGGAGCGAATGAGGAGGAGGAGGTCATCAGCATATGCCCGACAGCGAAAAGTGTGTTGGCGTAGGGTGAGGCTAGAAAGCTTGGTCGTCAAGCCCCCAATAAGGGGCTCAAGGGCAATAGCATACAGGAGGGTAGAGAGGGGGCACCCCTGCCGTATCGAACGGCAGATAGGTACCGGCCCTGCTATACGTCCATTGACTTGGACACGTGAAACGGCACTGTCGTAAAGACGCCGGATGACAACGAGAAACGGAGGGGGGATGCCCATTCGGGCTGCCACCGAAAACAGGAAACGATGACGCACTTTATCGAAGGCGCTGTCGAAGTCTATAGCGACGACCGCTGCCCGGAGCCTGCAGGCCGCCGCTATCGCAATTAAGTCGCGGCATTCCCCTGTGGCAGTCTGTATGTTAATCTGTCCGCCAGGCGTCGTTTGTTCTGGCGAGAGGATATGAGGGAGTGTAGTTCGGAGCCGCATTGCCAGTAAGCGCGCGAAAATCTTGTAATCGGCATTGAGGAGGGTGAGCGGTCTGTAACTCGTGACCATCGAACCACGGGCTGGTTTGTGGACTGGTATAATGATGCCCTCAGCAAAGGCGGGTGGGATTGCTTGGTCAGATGTTATCAGTTCTTGATACATAGTCGTCCACCGTGGGGCCATGAGGTCCCGAAAGGTACGGTAAAACTCAATCGGTAAGCCGTCAATGCCGGGCGATCTGTTGACTGCACCTTTGGCGATTGCGTTGTTGACTTCGTCTAGCGTGACCGCCACTGTCAAAGCATCCGCCTCCGTGTGGGGGAGGGTGCGCGTGACGTAATTCAAAATGGAGTCGTCTGCTGCAGTTTCAGAGTCGTCATCACTATAAGTACGACGGCAGTGCTCGACGAATGCGCGGACGATGTCATTTTGAGTGGTCACCTGCGTTCCATGAGGCGTTGTCAACGTGCTGATGATCTGCCGACGACGCCTTCGGTTGTCGGACACTATATCATGCATGGATGGAATTTCTAAATCCGCGTGATCGTGGCGCCGCGTCCGTATCACGACCCCTTGCAATTTCCGGCGTGCCAGCGCAATTATCTTCGCCTTAGTTCTTTGCCGTTCCAACTGGTTGTCCGGGGTTGGCGGTTGAGCATCCAGATCTCGGAGAATCGCGTAATAGAAGTCAACAGTGGTGCGATGCCAGTCGGCCATGTCCTTCCCGTATCTCATCAGTGTCCTCCGGATTGCCGGCTTGGCGCAGTCCAACCACCATGTCAATGTCGAGCGGTAGCGGCGAAGGCGTCGTTCGCAGGCTGTCCACGTGTCAGTGACTTGTTGGCGACACGCCTGGTCATGCAAGTGTGAGGTATTGAGTTTCCATGGCGCACGGCTGCGCCATACTGATTGCGGCGGAAGGAGGACCGTACAGATGTAAGCGCAATGGTCGGAAAAGGCCAGCGGCCAACGTTCGGCGCCCCGTATCGCAGATCTAAGAGTTTGTGAGACATATATCCTGTCTAGTCGGCTCGCGGAATGACTTGTAAGAAAGGTATGGCCAGAAAGGTCGCCGTGTTGTACTTCCCAGGTATCGTGAAGCAGGAGGTCTCGCACCACTATACGTAGCTCCTGGCATGTAGTATAGTGGGGAATCTGATCTTTAGGATGCAGAACGCTGTTAAAGTCACCTCCTAGTAGGCAATGGTCATAACGCCCTAAAAACAGGGGAGCGATTTCCTCGGAATAAAACTGGGCTCTTTCACGCCGTCGTTCGGTGCCTGAGGGAGCGTAGACATTAATGATGCGTGTCCCCATGGCAGTGAGTGCCATGCCCCTAGCTGATGGAAGGAAGGCGACATCGGTCACAGAAATCCCGCGGCCCATAGGATCACTCGCAGAGGCGTGGGCGGTATAGCCATTAATATCCGGGAGACTAGCCAAGTGAACTTCCTGCAGAAGGGCGAAATCAATATCCGAAGCCCAGAACATCTCCTGCATAAGGCGGATTTTCACCCTGGAACGGATGTTGTTGGTGTTGATGGTTGCTATCCGGTAGGCCTGGTGTCGGATTGCTGGTGGCTGGTCCACTCCGCCGTCCGCGCAAGGGTGTGGGCGTCGCAGCGGAACGTTATCCCGCTGGGCCGCAGGGGAGTCTGGGGAGAGTATGATTAGTGGTGCGGCCGTGACGGCGCAGGGTCCCGTAACGGCTCCTGCTCCGTGACCTCCTCCTCGTGCCACGCCGTGGAAGCGGAAACTGGTGTATCGTCCATTTTGTCGTCAGAAGATGTTGTAATTGTGCGTGGTGTCGTGTCGCCTGTGAGACGTTCATGATTTAGTTCAGCGTCAGCACGGGGTGCAGGCACACCGATAGATGTCTCCGCGCTCATGACGTCTTCGTCAGCAGTAGCGGGTTCTGAGGCTTCGTGCTGGTCGACGGGTACGTCCTCCTCGACTTGTAACGTCTCCTCTTGGCCGGAAACGGTGCGACGTCTTCGCTTGCGACGTTTCGGGGAACGTTGTTTCCTTGTGCGACCCTCCGTGTCCGACGACGGAAGGGAGTCACGTCGTTCTGGCAGAAAGGCCGCTGTAGGAACGATGAGCGAGTCGATCTCCATCGTGTGTCCGAGATCAGGGTCAGCGTCTGGTTGCGTCGACATCTTCGGAGCGGCGTCAATGGCCGGCCGAGGCGGCGGGTCGTCCGAGGCGCTCTCCGTCAGTGTCTGGTCGGGCTCGTTGGTGGCGTCGTTTGTGGTGACCGGGCGACGTTGCAAAGTGGTAGGAGAAGCCAGAGCAGCGGCATAGGTCACCGGTAGCACTGTAGGTTGCGACGTGGGTGGTTTTTCGGCAGCTGGAAGTTGCGTAATACGCCGTTGTAGGCATTCGGATCTAAGGTGGCCTTCTTTGCCGCACCCGGAACAGGTCCGAGGCTGGCCATCGTATATAATTATGGCACGGCATCCGCCGATCTGTAAGTAGGACGGGACGTGGCTTCGGAGATCAATGGTGACCTGTCGGACCCCGTTTAGGACAGGATACGTCCGAAACTGTGTCCACTTCTCCGCAGTGTGGCCGTGGACTGTGCCGTATGGGCGTAGTGCCGCGACGACTTCCTCAGCTGGAAGTTCGAATGGCAATTCGAAAATGCGTATCGTTCGCATACCTAAGCCTGCGTGGTCGACGGTTACCTCTCCCACATTGCCATCAGCGTGACAGAAGCGGAGCCCCTGTTTGGTCTCACGTAGTATGCGTTCGCACGCCGCGTCGTTAATGATTTTCACATAGACCGTGCTGCTCACGATGGACAAATGTATGCCTATAATATCGGTCGCCGGGATCTTCACTTCCTCTCGCAGAAAACGCTCCACCTCAAGTGCTTTGGGTCGGGCATAATCGTTGCAGAAAGTAAATCGGAGTGTTGATTTACGGTAACGGTTCGCCATGGATCGTACAAGGTAAGCCGGCACTTAAGCAACGGCCGTCATAAAGTAAACAAGGCGAGCTCGCGCGCCGCACGAAGTCAACACGTACGCGTCCGCTCTGTTGCCCTGCCGAAGGCAGACTGTAAGCGACCATATTGATGGCGATCTGAGTGCGGACGCCAGATCAACACAGGATGCTGCGAAACAGTACTCCCATCCTCAGACTATCCACTACACCCGGCATCAAGGTCGCTGGATTACAGGAGCACGCCACCACTCCCAGCCGCCAGTGTAATCCATTCTACCGCTACTTTACCTACAATCTGCGATGTCAGCGAACTATTTTTTTTTCCATACTCACAGGTTACTCGCCGATTTATCACGAAAACTAATGTGTATAGTGTACTTATTTATTTCTTACTTTCCGTTTCCTCGAGAAAGTACACTGCCGAATATGAGACGAACTGTTGTTACCTTGTGGATCCACGTTGCAGTTTCAATCACGAATGCGATTCCTTCCATCACTTAGAGAAAGAAAAAACCACTTTGGTAACTAATGGTAACGTCTCTAGCAGTCAGATGTACCCTCTCTTGGTAGAGGTGCGAATAAAATAATGCACTCGATAACGTCAACACATTATTCTATTCTTTAATGCAGTTATTTTACATTGATAAGGAAATTCATCCTTTAGAAACACATCTAGTATGCTCATTGAGTACCATTTTATTTTGTCGAAAATGTGGAATCATGTAAAGTAAATATTCAAATCTGCATGTGTCATTATTATATTTATAACGAATGCCGAAAATTTTGCATTTACATCTCCTGTGTGCCACATTTTCTAACATAATTTCGATTACAGGCTGCGCAACGATAATTTCTTACACTCACGTCGTGGTTTATGTCTACCATTCGTAATCTCCCTCGTCCTCTCTGCCTTCAACTGTGAAACAGAGATGTCTCAAACGCTACACAGCGCACGTTTAAATCTTAGCCCTTCAAGGAGAGTGACGTGCCTCGTCAGTATTATCCATGTTCTTGATGCGGATGACAGGACGTCAAGCAGCGCCTGTGAGTCACGAATTATCTCTTACTTTGAGAAGCAATCACTCCTGAAGGTTTTCTCCTTTGTGCCTTTATACTGACCACTTGCGTGCAAGAAACACACATGTCCAATACTTGGAAATAAATTTCGACAGATATATATACTGAGAGATGACAGTTTTAAAGTGTGTCAAATCTAGCCTTCCTTATTATCTGAAGTCACTAGTGAAGCAGTTCATCTCAGTTAGCAAGTGCAAATACAATTCATGGAAATACAAGTAGTCCAGTCATGAGGTATGTGTCTGAACTTTGTAAAGGACGAATGCGGAATTCGAAGAAAGGATGACACTCTCTAGCAAATAATGTGTGCGTAATTGTTTGATCTAGGAAGAAATCGTAGGAATATGAGCGAATACCGAAAGTAAGAGCAAGTGAGACTAAAAAGAGTTGGGTGTAGGTCCGGTCGTATCGGACAGGCTGCTACACAGTTCCCACTCTCTGACGCTATCCCTCTGCTAACCGCCACGGGGACTTTTGGCTGCTCAGTTTCCTGCCTGGCCCGGTGCACCCCTCCTTAACTAACCTGGTCGCCCAAGACTCCTCTTAAGCGACCATATTGATGGCGATCTCAGTGCGGACGCCAGATCAACACAGGATGCTGCGAAACATTACTCCCATCCTCAGACTATCCACTACACCCGGCCTCCAGGTCGCTGGATTACAGGAGCACGCCACCACTAACAGCCGCCAGTGTAATCCATTCTACCGCTACTTTACCTACAATCTGCGATGTCAGCGAACTATTTTTTTTCCATACTCACAGCTTACTCGCCGATTTAACACGAAAACTAATGTGTATAGTGTACTTATTCATTTCTTACTTTCCGTTTCGACGAGAAAGTACACTGCCGAATATGAGACGAACTGTTGTTACCTTGTGGATCCACGTTGCAGTTTCAATCACGAATGCAATTCCTTCCATCACTTAGAGAAAGAAAAAACCACTTTGGTAACTAATGGTAACGTCTCTAGCAGTCAGATGTACCCTCTCTTGGTAGAGGTGCGAAGTAAATAATGCACTCGATAACGTCAACACATTATTCTATTCTTTAATGCAGTTATTTTACATTGAATAAGGAAATTCATCCTTTAGAAACACATCTAGTATGCTCATTGAGTACCATTTTATTTTGTCGAAAATGTGGAATCATGTAAAGTAAGTATTCAAATCTGCATGTGTCATTATTATATTTATAACGAATGCCGAAAATTTTGCATTTACATCTCCTGTGTGCCACATTTTCTAACATAATTTCGATTACAGGCTGCGCAACGATAATTTCTTACACTCACGTCGTGGTTTATGTCTACCATTCGTAATCTCCCTCGTCCTCTCTGCCTTCAACTGTGAAACAGAGATGTCTCAAACGCTACACAGCGCATGTTTAAATCTTAGCCCTTCAAGGAGAGTGACGTGCCTCGTCAGTATTATCCATGTTCTTGATGCGGATGACAGGACGTCAAGCAGCGCCTGTGAGTCACGAATTATCTCTTACTTTGAGAAGCAATCACTCCAGAAGGTTTTCTCCTTTGTGCCTTTATACTGACCACTTGCGTGCAAGAAACACACATGTCCAATACTTGGAAATAAATTTCGACAGACATATATACTGAGAGATGACAGTTTTAAAGTGTGTCAAATCTAGCCTTCCTTATTATTTGAAGTCACTAGTGAAGCAGTTCATCTCAGTTAGCAAGTGCAAATACAATTCATGGAAATACAAGTAGTCCAGTCATGAGGTATGTGTCTGAACTTTGTAAAGGACGAATGCGGAATTCGAAGAAAGGATGACACTCTCTAGCAAATAATGTGTGCGTAATTGTTTGATCTAGGAAGAAATCGTAGGAATATGAGCGAATACCGAAAGTAAGAGCAAGTGAGACTAAAAAGAGTTGGGTGTAGGTCTGGTCGTATCGGACAGGCTGCTACACAGTTCCCACTCTCTGACGCTATCCCTCTGCTAACCGCCACGGGGACTTTTGGCTGCTCAGTTTCCTGCCTGGCCCGGTGCACCCCTCCTTAACTAACCTGGTCGCCCAAGACTACTCTTAAGCGACCATATTGATGGCGATCTCAGTGCGGACGCCAGATCAACCAAGGATGCTGCGAAACATTACTCCCATCCTCAGACTATCCACTACACCCGGCCTCCAGGTCGCTGGATTACAGGAGCACGCCACCACTCCCAGCCGCCAGTGTAATCCATTCTACCGCTACTTTACCTACAATCTGCGATGTCAGCGAACTATTTTTTTTCCATACTCACAGCTTACTCGCCGATTTAACACGAGAACTAATGTGTATAGTGTACTTATTTATTTCTTACTTTCCGTTTCGACGAGAAAGTACACTGCCGAATATGAGACGAACTGTTGTTACCTTGTGGATCCACGTTGCAGTTTCAATCACGAATGCAATTCCTTCCATCACTTAGAGAAAGAAAAAACCACTTTGGTAATTAATGGTAACGTCTCTAGCAGTCAGATGTACCCTCTTTTGGTAGAGGTGCGAAGATGATAATGCACTCTGCACTCGATAACGTCAACACATTATACTATTCTTTAATGCAGTTATTTTACATTGAATAAGGAAATTCATCCTTTAGAAACACATCTAGTATGCTCATTGAGTACCATTTCATTTTGTCGAAAATGTGGAATCATGTAAAGTAAGTATTCAAATCTGCATGTGTCATTATTATATTTATAACGAATGCCGAAAATTTTGCATTTACATCTCCTGTGTGCCACATTTTCTAACATAATTTCGATTACAGGCTGCGCAACGGTAATTTTTACACTCACGTCGTGGTTTATGTCTACCATTCGTAATCTCCCTCGTCCTCTCTGCCTTCAACTGTGAAACAGAGATGTCTCAAACGCTACACAGCGCACGTTTAAATCTTAGCCCTTCAAGGAGAGTGACGTGCCTCGTCAGTATTATCCATGTTCTTGATGCGGATGACAGGACGTCAAGCAGCGCCTGTGAGTGACGAATTATCTCTTACTTTAAGAAGCAATCACTCCAGAAGGTTTTCTCCTTTGTGCCTTTATACTAACCACTTGCGTGC
Source organism: Schistocerca serialis cubense (assembly GCF_023864345.2). Taxonomy (NCBI): domain Eukaryota; kingdom Metazoa; phylum Arthropoda; class Insecta; order Orthoptera; family Acrididae; genus Schistocerca; species Schistocerca serialis. The sequence continues at coordinate 269,483,192 of NC_064639.1, forward strand.
AAGAAACACACATGTCCAATACTTGGAAATAAATTTCGACAGACATATATACTGAGAGATGACAGTTTTAAAGTGTGTCAAATCTAGCCTTCCTTATTATTTGAAGTCACTAGTGAAGCAGTTCATCTCAGTTAGCAAGTGCAAATACAATTCATGGAAATACAAGTAGTCCAGTCATGAGGTATGTGTCTGAACTTTGTAAAGGACGAATGCGGAATTCGAAGAAAGGATGACACTCTCTAGCAAATAATGTGTGCGTAATTGTTTGATCTAGGAAGAAATCGTAGGAATATGAGCGAATACCGAAAGTAAGAGCAAGTGAGACTAAAATGAGTTGGGTGTAGGTCTGGTCGTATCGGACAGGCTGCTACACAGTTCCCACTCTCTGACGCTATCCCTCTGCTAACCGCCACGGGGACTTTTGGCTGCTCAGTTTCCTGCCTGGCCCGGTGCACCCCTCCTTAGCTAACCTGGTCGCCCAAGACTCCTCTTAAGCGACCATATTGATGGCGATCGCACTGCGGACGCCAGATCAACACAGGATGCTGCGAAACAGTACTCCCATTCTCAGACTATCCACTACATCCGGCCTCCAGGTCGATGGATTACAGGAGCACGCCACCACTCCCAGCCGCCAGTGTAATCCATTCTACCGCTACTTTACCTACAATCTGCGATGTCAGCGAACTATTTTTTTTCCATACTCACAGCTTACTCGCCGATTTAACACGAAAACTAATGTGTATAGTGTACTTATTTATTTCTTACTTTCTGTATCGACGAGAAAGTACACTGCCGAATATGAGACGAACAGTTGTTACCTTGTGGATCCACGTTGCAGTTTCAATCACGAATGCAATTCCTTACATCACTTAGAGAAAGAAAAAACCACTTTGGTAATTAATGGTAACGTCTCTAGCAGTCAGATGTACCCTCTTTTGGTAGAGGTGCGAAGATGATAATGCACTCTGCACTCGATAACGTCAACACATTATTCTATTCTTTAATGCAGTTATTTTACATTGAATAAGGAAATTCATCCTTTAGAAACACATCTAGTATGCTCATTGAGTACCATTTTATTTTGTCGAAAATGTGGAATCATGTAAAGTAAGTATTCAAATCTGCATGTGTCATTATTATATTTATAACGAATGCCGAAAATTTTGCATTTACATCTCCTGTGTGCCACATTTTCTAACATAATTTCGATTACAGGCTGCGCAACGATAATTTCTACTAACTAACTAATGTGTATAGTGTACTTATTTTTTTCTTACTTTCCGTATCGACGAGAAAGTACACTGCCGAATATGAGACGAACTGTTGTTACCTTGTGGATCCACGTTGCAGTTTCAATGACGAATGCAATTCCTTCCATCACTTAGAGAAAGAAAAAACCACTTTGGTAACTAATGGTAACGTCTCTAGCAGTCAGATGTACCCTCTCTTGGTAGAGGTGCGAAGAAAATAATGCACTCGATAACGTCAACACATTATTCTATTCTTTAATGCAGTTATTTTACATTGAATAAGGAAATTCATCCTTTAGAAACACATCTAGTATGCTCATTGAGTACCATTTTATTTTGTCGAAAATGTGGAATCATGTAAAGTAAGTATTCAAATCTGCATGTGTCATTATTATATTTATAACGAATGCCGAAAATTTTGCATTTACATCTCCTGTGTGCCACATTTTCTAACATAATTTCGATTACAGGCTGCGCAACGATAATTTCTTACACTCACGTCGTGGTTTATGTCTACCATTCGTAATCTCCCTCGTCCTCTCTGCCTTCAACTGTGAAACAGAGATGTCTCAAACGCTACACAGCGCACGTTTAAATCTTAGCCCTTCAAGGAGAGTGACGTGCCTCGTCAGTATTATCCATGTTCTTGATGCGGATGACAGGACGTCAAGCAGCGCCTGTGAGTCACGAATTATCTCTTACTTTGAGAAGCAATCACTCCAGAAGGTTTTCTCCTTTGTGCCTTTATACTGACCACTTGCGTGCAAGAAACACACATGTCCAATACTTGGAAATAAATTTCGACAGACATATATATTGAGAGATGACAGTTTTAAAGTGTGTCAAATCTAGCCTTCCTTATTATTTGAAGTCACTAGTGAAGCAGTTCATCTCAGTTAGCAAGTGCAAATACAGTTCATGGAAATACTAGTAGTCCAGTCATGAGGTATGTGTCTGAACTTTGTAAAGGACGAATGCGGAATTCGAAGAAAGGATGACACTCTCTAGCAAATAATGTGTGCGTAATTGTTTGATCTAGGAAGAAATCGTAGGAATATGAGCGAATACCGAAAGTAAGAGCAAGTGAGACTAAAATGAGTTGGGTGTAGGTCTGGTCGTATCGGACAGGCTGCTACACAGTTCCCACTCTCTGACGCTATCCCTCTGCTAACCGCCACGGGGACTTTTGGCTGCTCAATTTCCTGCCTGGCCCGGTGCACCCCTCCTTAGCTAACCTGGTCGCCCAAGACTCCTCTTAAGCGACCATATTGATGGCGATCGCAGTGTGGACGCCAGATCAACACAGGAAGCTGCGAAACAGTACTCCCATTCTCAGACTATCCACTACACCCGGCCTCCAGGTCGCTGGATTACAGGAGCACGCCACCACTCCCAGCCGCCAGTGTAATCCATTCTACCGCTACTTTACCTACAATCTGCGATGTCAGCGAACTATTTTTTTTCCATACTCACAGCTTACTCGCCGATTTAACACGAAAACTAATGTGTATAGTGTACTTATTTATTTCTTACTTTCCGTATCGACGAGAAAGTACACTGCCGAATATGAGACGAACTGTTGTTACCTTGTGGATCCACGTTGCAGTTTCAATCACGAATGCAATTCCTTCCATCACTTAGAGAAAGAAAAAACCACTTTGGTAATTAATGGTAACGTCTCTAGCAGTCAGATGTACCCTCTTTTGGTAGAGGTGCGAAGATGATAATGCACTCTGCACTCGATAACGTCAACACATTATTCTATTCTTTAATGCAGTTATTTTACATTGAATAAGGAAATTCATCCTTTAGAAACACATCTAGTATGCTCATTGAGTACCATTTTATTTTGTCGAAAATGTGGAATCATGTAAAGTAAGTATTCAAATCTGCATGTGTCACTATTATATTTATAACGAATGCCGAAAATTTTGCATTTACATCTCCTGTGTGCCACATTTTCTAACATAATTTCGATTACAGGCTGCGCAACGATAATTTCTTACACTCACGTCGTGGTTTATGTCTACCATTCGTAATCTCCCTCGTCCTCTCTGCCTTCAACTGTGAAACAGAGATGTCTCAAACGCTACACAGCGCACGTTTAAATCTTAGCCCTTCAAGGAGAGTGACGTGCCTCGTCAGTATTATCCATGTTCTTGATGCGGATGACAGGACGTCAAGCAGCGCCTGTGAGTGACCAATTATCTCTTACTTTAAGAAGCAATCACTCCAGAAGGTTTTCTCCTTTGTGCCTTTATACTGACCACTTGCGTGCAAGAAACACACATGTCCAATACTTGGAAATAAATTTCGACAGACATATATACTGAGAGATGACAGTTTTAAAGTGTGTCAAATCTAGCCTTCCTTATTATTTGAAGTCACTAGTGAAGCAGTTCATCTCAGTTAGCAAGTGCAAATACAATTCATGGAAATACAAGTAGTCCAGTCATGAGGTATGTGTCTGAACTTTGTAAAGGACGAATGCGGAATTCGAAGAAAGGATGACACTCTCTAGCAAATAATGTGTGCGTAATTGTTTGATCTAGGAAGAAATCGTAGAAATATGAGCGAATACCGAAAGTAAGAGCAAGTGAGACTAAAATGAGTTGGGTGTAGGTCTGGTCGTATCGGACAGGCTGCTACACAGTTCCCACTCTCTGACGCTATCCCTCTGCTAACCGCCACGGGGACTTTTGGCTGCTCAGTTTCCTGCCTGGCCCGGTGCACCCCTCCTTAGCTAACCTGGTCGCCCAAGACTCCTCTTAAGCGACCATATTGATGGCGATCTCAGTGCGGACGCCAGATCAACCCAGGATGCTGCGAAACATTACTCCCATCCTCAGACTATCCACTACACCCGGCCTCCAGGTCGCTGGATTACAGGAGCACGCCACCACTACCAGCCGCCAGTGTAATCCATTCTACCGCTACTTTACCTACAATCTGCGATGTCAGCGAACTATTTTTTTCCATACTCACAACTTACTCGCCGATTTAACACGAAAACTAATGTGTATAGTGTACTTATTTATTTCTTACTTTCCGTTTCGACGAGAAAGTACACTGCCGAATATGAGACGAACTGTTGTTACCTTGTGGATCCACGTTGCAGTTTCAATCACGAATGCAATTCCTTCCATCACTTAGAGAAAGAAAAAACCACTTTGGTAACTAATGGTAACGTCTCTAGCAGTCAGATGTACCCTCTCTTGGTAGAGGTGCGAAGAAAATAATGCACTCGATAACGTCAACACATTATTCTATTCTTTAATGCAGTTATTTTACATTGAATAAGGAAATTCATCCTTTAGAAACACATCTAGTATGCTCATTGAGTACCATTTTATTTTGTCGAAAATGTGGAATCATGTAAAGTAAGTATTCAAATCTGCATGTGTCATTATTATATTTATAACGACTGCCAAAAATTTTGCATTTACATCTCCTGTGTGCCACATTTTCTAACATAATTTCGATTACAGGCTGCGCAACGATAATTTCTTACACTCACGTCGTGGTTTATGTCTACCATTCGTAATCTCCCTCGTCCTCTCTGCCTTCAACTGTGAAAAAGAGATGTCTCAAACGTTACACAGCGCATGTTTAAATCTTAGCCCTTCAACGAGAGTGACGTGCCTCGTCAGTATTATCCATGTTCTTGATGCGGATGACAGGACGTCAAGCACCGCCTGTGAGTCACGAATTATCTCTTACTTTGAGAAGCAATCACTCCAGAAGGTTTTCTCCTTTGTGCCTTTATACTGACCACTTGCGTGCAAGAAACACACATGTCCTATACTTGGAAATAAATTTCGACAGACATATATACTGAGAGATGACAGTTTTAAAGTGTGTCAAATCTAGCCTTCCTTATTTTTTGAAGTCAGTAGTGAAGCAGTTCATCTCAGTTAGCAAGTGCAAATACAATTCATGGAAAAACAGGTAGTCCAGTCATGAGGTATGTGTCTGAACTTTGTAAAGGACGAATGCGGAATTCGAGGAAAGGATGACACTCTCTAGCAAATAATGTGTGCGTAATTGTTTGATCTAGGAATAAATCGTTGGAATATGAGCGAATACCGAAAGTAAGAGCAAGTGAGACTAAAAAGAGTTGGGTGTAGGTCTGGTCGTATCGGACAGGCTGCTACACAGTTCCCACTCTCTGACGCTATACCTCTGCTAACCGCCACGGGGACTTTTGGCTGCTCAGTTTCCTGCCTGGCCCGGTGCACCCCTCCTTAGCCAACCTGGTCGCCCAAGACTCCTCTTAAGCGACCATATTGACGGCGATCTCAGTGCGGACGCCAGATCAACACAGGATGCTGCGAAACAGTACTCCCATCCTCAGACTATAGACTAAACCCGGTCTCCAGGTCGCTGGATTACAGGAGCACGCCACCACTCCCAGCCGCGAGTGTAATCCATTCTACCACTACTTTACCTACAATCTGCGATGTCAGCGAACTATTTTTTTTCCATACTCACAGCTTACTCGCCGATTTTAAACGAAATCTGATGTGTATAGTGTACTTATTTATTTCTTACTTTCCGTTTCGACGAGAAAGTACACTGCCGAATATGAGACGAACTGTTGTTACCTTGTGGAACCACGTTGCAGTTTCAATGACGAATGCAATTCCTTCCATCACTTAGAGAAAGAAAAAACCACTTTGGTAACTAATGGTAACGTCTCTAGCAGTCAGATGTACCCTCTCTTGGTAGAGGTGCGAAGAAAATAATGCACTCGATAACGTCAACACATTATTCTATTCTTTAATGCAGTTATTTTACATTGAATAAGGAAATTCATCCTTTAGAAACACATCTAGTATGCTCATTGAGTACCATTTTATTTTGTCGAAAATGTGGAATCATGTAAAGTAAGTATTCAAATCTGCATGTGTCATTATTATATTTATAACGAATGCCGAAAATTTTGCATTTACATCTCCTGTGTGCCACATTTTCTAACATAATTTCGATTACAGGCTGCGCAACGATAATTTCTTACACTCACGTCGTGGTATGTCTACCATTCGTAATCTCCCTCGTCCTCTCTGCCTTCAACTGTGAAACAGAGATGTCTCAAACGCTACACAGTGCATGTTTAAATCTTAGCCCTTCAACGAGAGTGACGTGCCTCGTCAGTATTATCCATGTTCTTGATGCGGATGACAGGACGTCAAGCACCGCCTGTGAGTCACGAATTATCTCTTACTTTGAGAAGCAATCACTCCAGAAGGTTTTCTCCTTTGTGCCTTTATACTGACCACTTGCGTGCAAGAAACACACATGTCCAATACTTGGAAATAAATTTCGACAGACATATATACTGAGAGATGACAGTTTTAAAGTGTGTCAAATCTAGCCTTCCTTATTTTTTGAAGTCACTAGTGAAGCAGTTCATCTCAGTTAGCAAGTGCAAATACAATTCATGGAAAAACAGGTAGTCCAGTCATGAGGTATGTGTCTGAACTTTGTAAAGGACGAATGCGGAATTCGAAGAAAGGATGACACTCTCTAGCAAATAATGTGTGCGTAATTGTTTGATCTAGGAAGAAATCGTAGGAATATGAGCGAATACCGAAAGTAAGAGCAAGTGAGACTAAAATGAGTTGGGTGTAGGTCTGGTCGTATCGGACAGGCTGCTACACAGTTCCCACTCTCTGACGCTATCCCTCTGCTAACCGCCACGGGGACTTTTGGCTGCTCAGTTTCCTGCCTGGCCCGGTGCACCCCTCCTTAGCTAACCTGGTCGCCCAAGACTCCTCTTAAGCGACCATATTGATGGCGATCGCAGTGCGGACGCCAGATCAACACAGGATGCTGCGAAACAGTACTCCCATTCTCAGACTATCCACTACACCCGGCCTCCAGGTCGCTGGATTACAGGAGCACGCCATCACTCCCAGCCGCCAGTGTAATCCATTCTACCGCTACTTCACCTACAATCTGCGATGTCAGCGAACTATTTTTTTTCCATACTCACAGCTATCTCGCCGATTTAACACGAAAACTAATGTGTATAGTGTACTTATTTATTTCTTACTTTCCGTATCGACGAGAAAGTACACTGCCGAATATGAGACGAACTGTTGTTACCTTGTGGATCCACATTGCAGTTTCAATCACGAATGCAATTCCTTCCATCACTTAGAGAAAGAAAAAACCACTTTGGTAATTAATGGTAACGTCTCTAGCAGTCAGATGTACCCTCTTTTGGTACAGGTGCGAAGAAAATAATGCACTCTGCACTCGATAACGTCAACACATTATTCTATTCTTTAATGCAGTTATTTTACATTGGATAAGGAAATTCATCCTTTAGAAACACATCTAGTATGCTCATTGAGTACCATTTTATTTTGTCGAAAATGTGGAATCATGTAAAGTAAGTATTGAAATCTGCATGTGTCATTATTATATTTATAACGAATGCCGAAAATTTTGCATTTACATCTCCTGTGTGCCACATTTTCTAACATAATTTCGATTACAGGCTGCGCAACGATAATTTCTTACACTCACGTCGTGGTTTATGTCTACCATTCGTAATCTCGCTCGTCCTCTCTGCCTTCAACTGTGAAACAGAGATGTCTCAAACGCTACACAGTGCATGTTTAAATCTTAGCCCTTCAACGAGAGTGACGTGCCTCGTCAGTATTATCCATGTTCTTGATGCGGATGACAGGACGTCAAGCACCGCCTGTGAGTCACGAATTATCTCTTACTTTGAGAAGCAATCACTCCAGAAGGTTTTCTCCTTTGTGCCTTTATACTGACCACTTGCGTGCAAGAAACACACATGTCCAATACTTGGAAATAAATTTCGACAGACATATATACTGAGAGATGACAGTTCTAAAGTGTGTCAAATCTAACCTTCCTTATTATTTGAAGTCACTAGTGAAGCAGTTCATCTCAGTTAGCAAGTGCAAATACAATTCATGGAAATACAAGTAGTCCAGTCATGAGGTATGTGTCTGAACTTTGTAAAGGACGAATGCGGAATTCGAAGAAAGGATGACACTCTCTAGCAAATAATGTGTGCGTAATTGTTTGATCTAGGAAGAAATCGTAGGAATATGAGCGAATACCGAAAGTAAGAGCAAGTGAGACTAAAATGAGTTGGGTGTAGGTCTGGTCGTATCGGACAGGCTGCTAAACAGTTCCCACTCTCTGACGCTAACCCTCTGCTAACCGCCACGGGGACTTTTGGCTGCTCAGTTTCCTGCCTGGCCCGGTGCACCCCTCCTTAGCTAACCTGGTCGCCCAAGACTCCTCTTAAGCGACCATATTGATGGCGATCGCAGTGCGGACGCCAGATCAACACAGGATGCTGCGAAACAGTACTCCCATTCTCAGACTATCCACTACACCCGGCCTCCAGATCGCTGGATTACAGGAGCACGCCATCACTCCCAGCCGCCAGTGTAATCCATTCTACCGCTACTTCACCTACAATCTGCGATGTCAGCGAACTATTTTTTTTCCATACTCACAGCTATCTCGCCGATTTAACACGAAAACTAATGTGTATAGTGTACTTATTTATTTCTTACTTTCCGTATCGACGAGAAAGTACACTGCCGAATATGAGACGAACTGTTGTTACCTTGTGGATCCACATTGCAGTTTCAATCACGAATGCAATTCCTTCCATCACTTAGAGAATGAAAAAACCACTTTGGTAATTAATGGTAACGTCTCTAGCAGTCAGATGTACCCTCTCTTGGTAGAGGTGCGAAGAAAATAATGCACTCGATAACGTCAACACATTATTCTATTCTTTAATGCAGTTATTTTACATTGAATAAGGAAATTCATCCTTTAGAAACACATCTAGTATGCTCATTGAGTACCATTTTATTTTGTCGAAAATGTGGAATCATGTAAAGTAAGTATTCAAATCTGCATGTGTCATTATTATATTTATAACGACTGCCAAAAATTTTGCATTTACATCTCCTGTGTGCCACATTTTCTAACATAATTTCGATTACAGGCTGCGCAACGATAATTTCTTACACTCACGTCGTGGTTTATGTCTACCATTCGTAATCTCCCTCGTCCTCTCTGCCTTCAACTGTGAAAAAGAGATGTCTCAAACGTTACACAGCGCATGTTTAAATCTTAGCCCTTCAACGAGAGTGACGTGCCTCGTCAGTATTATCCATGTTCTTGATGCGGATGACAGGACGTCAAGCACCGCCTGTGAGTCACGAATTATCTCTTACTTTGAGAAGCAATCACTCCAGAAGGTTTTCTCCTTTGTGCCTTTATACTGACCACTTGCGTGCAAGAAACACACATGTCCTATACTTGGAAATAAATTTCGACAGACATATATACTGAGAGATGACAGTTTTAAAGTGTGTCAAATCTAGCCTTCCTTATTTTTTGAAGTCAGTAGTGAAGCAGTTCATCTCAGTTAGCAAGTGCAAATACAATTCATGGAAAAACAGGTAGTCCAGTCATGAGGTATGTGTCTGAACTTTGTAAAGGACGAATGCGGAATTCGAGGAAAGGATGACACTCTCTAGCAAATAATGTGTGCGTAATTGTTTGATCTAGGAATAAATCGTTGGAATATGAGCGAATACCGAAAGTAAGAGCAAGTGAGACTAAAAAGAGTTGGGTGTAGGTCTGGTCGTATCGGACAGGCTGCTACACAGTTCCCACTCTCTGACGCTATACCTCTGCTAACCGCCACGGGGACTTTTGGCTGCTCAGTTTCCTGCCTGGCCCGGTGCACCCCTCCTTAGCCAACCTGGTCGCCCAAGACTCCTCTTAAGCGACCATATTGACGGCGATCTCAGTGCGGACGCCAGATCAACACAGGATGCTGCGAAACAGTACTCCCATCCTCAGACTATAGACTAAACCCGGTCTCCAGGTCGCTGGATTACAGGAGCACGCCACCACTCCCAGCCGCGAGTGTAATCCATTCTACCACTACTTTACCTACAATCTGCGATGTCAGCGAACTATTTTTTTTCCATACTCACAGCTTACTCGCCGATTTTAAACGAAATCTGATGTGTATAGTGTACTTATTTATTTCTTACTTTCCGTTTCGACGAGAAAGTACACTGCCGAATATGAGACGAACTGTTGTTACCTTGTGGAACCACGTTGCAGTTTCAATGACGAATGCAATTCCTTCCATCACTTAGAGAAAGAAAAAACCACTTTGGTAACTAATGGTAACGTCTCTAGCAGTCAGATGTACCCTCTCTTGGTAGAGGTGCGAAGAAAATAATGCACTCGATAACGTCAACACATTATTCTATTCTTTAATGCAGTTATTTTACATTGAATAAGGAAATTCATCCTTTAGAAACACATCTAGTATGCTCATTGAGTACCATTTTATTTTGTCGAAAATGTGGAATCATGTAAAGTAAGTATTCAAATCTGCATGTGTCATTATTATATTTATAACGAATGCCGAAAATTTTGCATTTACATCTCCTGTGTGCCACATTTTCTAACATAATTTCGATTACAGGCTGCGCAACGATAATTTCTTACACTCACGTCGTGGTATGTCTACCATTCGTAATCTCCCTCGTCCTCTCTGCCTTCAACTGTGAAACAGAGATGTCTCAAACGCTACACAGTGCATGTTTAAATCTTAGCCCTTCAACGAGAGTGACGTGCCTCGTCAGTATTATCCATGTTCTTGATGCGGATGACAGGACGTCAAGCACCGCCTGTGAGTCACGAATTATCTCTTACTTTGAGAAGCAATCACTCCAGAAGGTTTTCTCCTTTGTGCCTTTATACTGACCACTTGCGTGCAAGAAACACACATGTCCAATACTTGGAAATAAATTTCGACAGACATATATACTGAGAGATGACAGTTTTAAAGTGTGTCAAATCTAGCCTTCCTTATTTTTTGAAGTCACTAGTGAAGCAGTTCATCTCAGTTAGCAAGTGCAAATACAATTCATGGAAAAACAGGTAGTCCAGTCATGAGGTATGTGTCTGAACTTTGTAAAGGACGAATGCGGAATTCGAAGAAAGGATGACACTCTCTAGCAAATAATGTGTGCGTAATTGTTTGATCTAGGAAGAAATCGTAGGAATATGAGCGAATACCGAAAGTAAGAGCAAGTGAGACTAAAATGAGTTGGGTGTAGGTCTGGTCGTATCGGACAGGCTGCTACACAGTTCCCACTCTCTGACGCTATCCCTCTGCTAACCGCCACGGGGACTTTTGGCTGCTCAGTTTCCTGCCTGGCCCGGTGCACCCCTCCTTAGCTAACCTGGTCGCCCAAGACTCCTCTTAAGCGACCATATTGATGGCGATCGCAGTGCGGACGCCAGATCAACACAGGATGCTGCGAAACAGTACTCCCATTCTCAGACTATCCACTACACCCGGCCTCCAGGTCGCTGGATTACAGGAGCACGCCATCACTCCCAGCCGCCAGTGTAATCCATTCTACCGCTACTTCACCTACAATCTGCGATGTCAGCGAACTATTTTTTTTCCATACTCACAGCTATCTCGCCGATTTAACACGAAAACTAATGTGTATAGTGTACTTATTTATTTCTTACTTTCCGTATCGACGAGAAAGTACACTGCCGAATATGAGACGAACTGTTGTTACCTTGTGGATCCACATTGCAGTTTCAATCACGAATGCAATTCCTTCCATCACTTAGAGAAAGAAAAAACCACTTTGGTAATTAATGGTAACGTCTCTAGCAGTCAGATGTACCCTCTTTTGGTACAGGTGCGAAGAAAATAATGCACTCTGCACTCGATAACGTCAACACATTATTCTATTCTTTAATGCAGTTATTTTACATTGGATAAGGAAATTCATCCTTTAGAAACACATCTAGTATGCTCATTGAGTACCATTTTATTTTGTCGAAAATGTGGAATCATGTAAAGTAAGTATTGAAATCTGCATGTGTCATTATTATATTTATAACGAATGCCGAAAATTTTGCATTTACATCTCCTGTGTGCCACATTTTCTAACATAATTTCGATTACAGGCTGCGCAACGATAATTTCTTACACTCACGTCGTGGTTTATGTCTACCATTCGTAATCTCCCTCGTCCTCTCTGCCTTCAACTGTGAAACAGAGATGTCTCAAACGCTACACAGTGCATGTTTAAATCTTAGCCCTTCAACGAGAGTGACGTGCCTCGTCAGTATTATCCATGTTCTTGATGCGGATGACAGGACGTCAAGCACCGCCTGTGAGTCACGAATTATCTCTTACTTTGAGAAGCAATCACTCCAGAAGGTTTTCTCCTTTGTGCCTTTATACTGACCACTTGCGTGCAAGAAACACACATGTCCAATACTTGGAAATAAATTTCGACAGACATATATACTGAGAGATGACAGTTCTAAAGTGTGTCAAATCTAACCTTCCTTATTATTTGAAGTCACTAGTGAAGCAGTTCATCTCAGTTAGCAAGTGCAAATACAATTCATGGAAATACAAGTAGTCCAGTCATGAGGTATGTGTCTGAACTTTGTAAAGGACGAATGCGGAATTCGAAGAAAGGATGACACTCTCTAGCAAATAATGTGTGCGTAATTGTTTGATCTAGGAAGAAATCGTAGGAATATGAGCGAATACCGAAAGTAAGAGCAAGTGAGACTAAAATGAGTTGGGTGTAGGTCTGGTCGTATCGGACAGGCTGCTAAACAGTTCCCACTCTCTGACGCTAACCCTCTGCTAACCGCCACGGGGACTTTTGGCTGCTCAGTTTCCTGCCTGGCCCGGTGCACCCCTCCTTAGCTAACCTGGTCGCCCAAGACTCCTCTTAAGCGACCATATTGATGGCGATCGCAGTGCGGACGCCAGATCAACACAGGATGCTGCGAAACAGTACTCCCATTCTCAGACTATCCACTACACCCGGCCTCCAGATCGCTGGATTACAGGAGCACGCCATCACTCCCAGCCGCCAGTGTAATCCATTCTACCGCTACTTCACCTACAATCTGCGATGTCAGCGAACTATTTTTTTTCCATACTCACAGCTATCTCGCCGATTTAACACGAAAACTAATGTGTATAGTGTACTTATTTATTTCTTACTTTCCGTATCGACGAGAAAGTACACTGCCGAATATGAGACGAACTGTTGTTACCTTGTGGATCCACATTGCAGTTTCAATCACGAATGCAATTCCTTCCATCACTTAGAGAATGAAAAAACCACTTTGGTAATTAATGGTAACGTCTCTAGCAGTCAGATGTACCCTCTCTTGGTAGAGGTGCGAAGAAAATAATGCACTCGATAACGTCAACACATTATTCTATTCTTTAATGCAGTTATTTTACATCGAATAAGGAAATTCATCCTTTAGAAACACATCTAGTATGCTCATTGAGTACCATTTTATTTTGTCGAAAATGTGGAATCATGTAAAGTAAGTATTCAAATCTGCATGTGTCATTATTATATTTATAACGACTGCCAAAAATTTTGCATTTACATCTCCTGTGTGCCACATTTTCTAACATAATTTCGATTACAGGCTGCGCAACGATAATTTCTTACACTCACGTCGTGGTTTATGTCTACCATTCGTAATCTCCCTCGTCCTCTCTGCCTTCAACTGTGAAAAAGAGATGTCTCAAACGTTACACAGCGCATGTTTAAATCTTAGCCCTTCAACGAGAGTGACGTGCCTCGTCAGTATTATCCATGTTCTTGATGCGGATGACAGGACGTCAAGCACCGCCTGTGAGTCACGAATTATCTCTTACTTTGAGAAGCAATCACTCCAGAAGGTTTTCTCCTTTGTGCCTTTATACTGACCACTTGCGTGCAAGAAACACACATGTCCTATACTCGGAAATAAATTTCGACAGACATATATACTGAGAGATGACAGTTTTAAAGTGTGTCAAATCTAGGCTTCCTTATTTTTTGAAGTCAGTAGTGAAGCAGTTCATCTCAGTTAGCAAGTGCAAATACAATTCATGGAAAAACAGGTAGTCCAGTCATGAGGTATGTGTCTGAACTTTGTAAAGGACGAATGCGGAATTCGAGGAAAGGATGACACTCTCTAGCAAATAATGTGTGCGTAATTGTTTGATCTAGGAATAAATCGTAGGAATATGAGCGAATACCGAAAGTAAGAGCAAGTGAGACTAAAAAGAGTTGGGTGTAGGTCTGGTCGTATCGGACAGGCTGCTACACAGTTCCCACTCTCTGACGCTATACCTCTGCTAACCGCCACGGGGACTTTTGGCTGCTCAGTTTCCTGCCTGGCCCGGTGCACCCCTCCTTAGCCAACCTGGTCGCCCAAGACTCCTCTTAAGCGACCATATTGACGGCGATCTCAGTGCGGACGCCAGATCAACACAGGATGCTGCGAAACAGTACTCCCATCCTCAGACTATAGACTAAACCCGGTCTCCAGGTCGCTGGATTACAGGAGCACGCCACCACTCCCAGCCGCGAGTGTAATCCATTCTACCACTACTTTACCTACAATCTGCGATGTCAGCGAACTATTTTTTTTCCATACTCACAGCTTACTCGCCGATTTTAAACGAAATCTGATGTGTATAGTGTACTTATTTATTTCTTACTTTCCGTTTCGACGAGAAAGTACACTGCCGAATATGAGACGAACTGTTGTTACCTTGTGGATCCACGTTGCAGTTTCAATGACGAATGCAATTCCTTCCATCACTTAGAGAAAGAAAAAACCACTTTGGTAACTAATGGTAACGTCTCTAGCAGTCAGATGTACCCTCTCTTGGTAGAGGTGCGAAGAAAATAATGCACTCGATAACGTCAACACATTATTCTATTCTTTAATGCAGTTATTTTACATTAAATAAGGAAATTCATCCATTAGAAACACATCTAGTATGCTCATTGAGTACCATTTTATTTTGTCGAAAATGTGGAATCATGTAAAGTAAGTATTCAAATCTGCATGTGTCAGTATTATATTTATAACGAATGCCGAAAATTTTGCATTTACATCTCCTGTGTGCCACATTTTCTAACATAATTTCGATTACAGGCTGCGCAACGATAATTTCTTACACTCACGTCGTGGTATGTCTACAATTCGTAATCTCCCTCGTCCTCTCTGCCTTCAACTGTGAAACAGAGATGTCTCAAACGCTACACAGTGCATGTTTAAATCTTAGCCCTTCAACGAGAGTGACGTGCCTCGTCAGTATTATCCATGTTCTTGATGCGGATGACAGGACGTCAAGCACCGCCTGTGAGTCACGAATTATCTCTTACTTTGAGAAGCAATCACTCCAGAAGGTTTTCTCCTTTGTGCCTTTATACTGACCACTTGCGTGCAAGAAACACACATGTCCAATACTTGGAAATAAATTTCGACAGACATATATACTGAGAGATGACAGTTCTAAAGTGTGTCAAATCTAACCTTCCTTATTTTTTGAAGTCACTAGTGAAGAAGTTCATCTCAGTTAGCAAGTGCAAATACAATTCATGGAAATACAAGTAGTCCAGTCATGAGGTATGTGTCTGAACTTTGTAAAGGACGAATGCGGAATTCGAAGAAAGGATGACACTCTCTAGCAAATAATGTGTGCGTAATTGTTTGATCTAGGAAGAAATCGTAGGAATATGAGCGAATACCGAAAGTAAGAGCAAGTGAGACTAAAAAGGGTTGGGTGTAGGTCTAGTCGTATCGGACGTCTCTAGCAGTCAGATGTACCCTCTCTTGGTAGAGGTGCGAAGAAAATAATGCACTCGATAACGTCAACACATTACTCTATTCTTTACTGCACTTATTTTACATTGAATAAGGAAATTCATCCTTTAGAAACACATCTAGTATGCTCATTGAGTACCATTTTATTTTGTCGAAAATGTGGAATCATGTAAAGTAAGTATTGAAATCTGCATGTGTCATTATTATATTTATAACGAATGCCGAAAATTTTGCATTTACATCTCCTGTGTGCCACCTTTTCTAACATAATTTCGATTACAGGCTGCGCAACGATAATTTCTTACACTCACGTCGTGGTTTATGTCTACCATTCGTAATCTCCCTCGTCCTCTCTGCCTTCAACTGTGAAACAGAGATGTCTCAAACGCTACACAGTGCATGTTTAAATCTTAGCCCTTCAACGAGAGTGACGTGCCTCGTCAGTATTATCCATGTTCTTGATGCGGATGACAGGACGTCAAGCACCGCCTGTGAGTCACGAATTATCTCTTACTTTGAGAAGCAATCACTCCAGAAGGTTTTCTCCTTTGTGCCTTTATACTGACCACTTGCGTGCAAGAAACACACATGTCCAATACTTGGAAATAAATTTCGACAGACATATATACTGAGAGATGACAGTTTTAAAGTGTGTCAAATCTAGCCTTCCTTATTTTTTGAAGTCAGTAGTGAAGCAGTTCATCTCAGTTAGCAAGTGCAAATACAATTCATGGAAAAACAGGTAGTCCAGTCATGAGGTATGTGTCTGAACTTTGTAAAGGACGAATGCGGAATTCGAAGAAAGGATGACACTCTCTAGCAAATAATGTGTGCGTAATTGTTTGATCTAGGAAGAAATCGTAGGAATATGAGCGAATACCGAAAGTAAGAGCAAGTGAGACTAAAATGAGTTGGGTGTAGGTCTGGTCGTATCGGACAGGCTGCTACACAGTTCCCACTCTCTGACGCTATCCCTCTGCTAACCGCCACGGGGACTTTTGGCTGCTCAGTTTCCTGCCTGGCCCGGTGCACCCCTCCTTAGCTAACCTGGTCGCCCAAGACTCCTCTTAAGCGACCATATTGATGGCGATCGCAGTGCGGACGCCAGATCAACACAGGATGCTGCGAAACAGTACTCCCATTCTCAGACTATCCACTACACCCGGCCTCCAGGTTGCTGGATTACAGGAGCACGCCATCACTCCCAGCCGCCAGTGTAATCCATTCTACCGCTACTTCACCTACAATCTGCGATGTCAGCGAACTATTTTTTTTCCATACTCACAGCTATCTCGCCGATTTAACACGAAAACTAATGTGTATAGTGTACTTATTTATTTCTTACTTTCCGTATCGACGAGAAAGTACACTGCCGAATATGAGACGAACTGTTGTTACCTTGTGGATCCACATTGCAGTTTCAATCACGAATGCAATTCCTTCCATCACTTAGAGAAAGAAAAAACCACTTTGGTAATTAATCGTAACGTCTCTAGCAGTCAGATGTACCCTCTTTTGGTAGAGGTGCGAAGAAAATAATGCACTCTGCACTCGATAACGTCAACACATTATTCTATTCTTTAATGCAGTTATTTTACATTGAATAAGGAAATTCATCCTTTAGAAACACATCTAGTATGCTCATTGAGTACCATTTTATTTTGTCGAAAATGCGGAATCATGTAAAGTAAGTATTCAAATCTGCATGTGTCATTATTATATTTAGAACGAATGCCGAAAATTTTGCATTTACATCTCCTGTGTGCCACATTTTCTAACATAATTTCGATTACAGGCTGCGCAACGATAATTTCTTACACTCACGTCGTGGTTTATGTCTACCATTCGTAATCTCCCTCGTCCTCTCTGCCTTCAACTGTGAAACAGAGATGTCTCAAACGCTACACAGCGCATGTTTAAATCTTAGCCCTTCAAGGAGAGTGACGTGCCTCGTCAGTATTATCCATGTTCTTGATGCGGATGACAGGACGTCAAGCAGCGCCTGTGAGTCACGAATTATCTCTTACTTTGAGAAGCAATCACTCCAGAAGGTTTTCTCCTTTGTGCCTTTATACTGACCACTTGCGTGCAAGAAACACACATGTCCAATACTTGGAAATAAATTTCGACAGACATATATACTGAGAGATGACAGTTTTAAAGTGTGTCAAATCTAGCCTTCCTTATTATTTGAAGTCACTAGTGAAGCAGTTCATCTCAGTTAGCAAGTGCAAATACAATTCATGGAAAAACAGGTAGTCCAGTCATGAGGTATGTGTCTGAACTTTGTAAAGGACGAATGCGGAATTCGAAGAAAGGATGACACTCTCTAGCAAATAATGTGTGCGTAATTGTTTGATCTAGGAAGAAATCGTAGGAATATGAGCGAATACCGAAAGTAAGAGCAAGTGAGACTAAAATGAGTTGGGTGTAGGTCTGGTCGTATCGGACAGGCTGCTACACAGTTCCCACTCTCTGACGCTATCCCTCTGCTAACCGCCACGGGGACTTTTGGCTGCTCAGTTTCCTGCCTGGCCCGGTGCACCCCTCCTTAGCTAACCTGGTCGCCCAAGACTCCTCTTAAGCGACCATATTGATGGCGATCGCAGTGCGGACGCCAGATCAACACAGGATGCTGCGAAACAGTACTCCCATTCTCAGACTATCCACTACACCCGGCCTCCAGGTCGCTGGATTACAGGAGCACGCCATCACTCCCAGCCGCCAGTGTAATCCATTCTACCGCTACTTCACCTACAATCTGCGATGTCAGCGAACTATTTTTTTTCCATACTCACAGCTATCTCGCCGATTTAACACGAAAACTAATGTGTATAGTGTACTTATTTATTTCTTACTTTCCGTATCGACGAGAAAGTACACTGCCGAATATGAGACGAACTGTTGTTACCTTGTTGATCCACATTGCAGTTTCAATCACGAATGCAATTCCTTCCATCACTTAGAGAAAGAAAAAACCACTTTGGTAATTAATGGTAACGTCTCTAGCAGTCAGATGTACCCTCTTTTGGTACAGGTGCGAAGAAAATAATGCACTCTGCACTCGATAACGTCAACACATTATTCTATTCTTTAATGCAGTTATTTTACATTGAATAAGGAAATTCATCCTTTAGAAACACATCTAGTATGCTCATTGAGTACCATTTTATTTTGTCGAAAATGTGGAATCATGTAAAGTAAGTATTCAGATCTGCATGTGTCATTATTATATTTATAACGAATGCCGAAAATTTTGCATTTACATCTCCTGTGTGCCACATTTTCTAACATAATTTCGATTACAGGCTGCGCAACGATAATTTCTTACACTCACGTCGTGGTTTATGTCTACCATTCGTAATCTCCCTCGTCCTCTCTGCCTTCAACTGTGAAACAGAGATGTCTCAAACGCTACACAGCGCATGTTTAAATCTTAGCCCTTCAAGGAGAGTGACGTGCCTCGTCAGTATTATCCATGTTCTTGATGCGGATGACAGGACGTCAAGCAGCGCCTGTGAGTCACGAATTATCTCTTACTTTGAGAAGCAATCACTCCAAAAGGTTTTCTCCTTTGTGCCTTTATACTGACCACTTGCGTGCAAGAAACACACATGTCCAATACTTGGAAATAAATGTCGACAGACATATATACTGAGAGATGACAGTTTTAAAGTGTGTCAAATCTAGCCTTCCTTATTATTTGAAGTCACTAGTGAAGCAGTTCATCTCAGTTAGCAAGTGCAAATACAATTCATGGAAAAACAGGTAGTCCAGTCATGAGGTATGTGTCTGAACTTTGTAAAGGACGAATGCGGAATTCGAAGAAAGGATGACACTCTCTAGCAAATAATGTGTGCGTAATTGTTTGATCTAGGAAGAAATCGTAGGAATATGAGCGAATACCGAAAGTAAGAGCAAGTGAGACTAAAATGAGTTGGGTGTAGGTCTGGTCGTATCGGACAGGCTGCTACACAGTTCCCACTCTCTGACGCTATCCCTCTGCTAACCGCCACGGGGACTTTTGGCTGCTCAGTTTCCTGCCTGGCCCGGTGCACCCCTCCTTAGCTAACCTGGTCGCCCAAGACTCCTCTTAAGCGACCATATTGATGGCGATCGCAGTGCGGACGCCAGATCAACACAGGATGCTGCGAAACAGTACTCCCATTCTCAGACTATCCACTACACCCGGCCTCCAGGTTGCTGGATTACAGGAGCACGCCATCACTCCCAGCCGCCAGTGTAATCCATTCTACCGCTACTTCACCTACAATCTGCGATGTCAGCGAACTATTTTTTTTCCATACTCACAGCTATCTCGCCGATTTAACACGAAAACTAATGTGTATAGTGTACTTATTTATTTCTTACTTTCCGTATCGACGAGAAAGTACACTGCCGAATATGAGACGAACTGTTGTTACCTTGTGGATCCACATTGCAGTTTCAATCACGAATGCAATTCCTTCCATCACTTAGAGAAAGAAAAAACCACTTTGGTAATTAATCGTAACGTCTCTAGCAGTCAGATGTACCCTCTTTTGGTAGAGGTGCGAAGAAAATAATGCACTCTGCACTCGATAACGTCAACACATTATTCTATTCTTTAATGCAGTTATTTTACATTGAATAAGGAAATTCATCCTTTAGAAACACATCTAGTATGCTCATTGAGTACCATTTTATTTTGTCGAAAATGCGGAATCATGTAAAGTAAGTATTCAAATCTGCATGTGTCATTATTATATTTATAACGAATGCCGAAAATTTTGCATTTACATCTCCTGTGTGCCACATTTTCTAACATAATTTCGATTACAGGCTGCGCAACGATAATTTCTTACACTCACGTCGTGGTTTATGTCTACCATTCGTAATCTCCCTCGTCCTCTCTGCCTTCAACTGTGAAACAGAGATGTCTCAAACGCTACACAGCGCATGTTTAAATCTTAGCCCTTCAAGGAGAGTGACGTGCCTCGTCAGTATTATCCATGTTCTTGATGCGGATGACAGGACGTCAAGCAGCGCCTGTGAGTCACGAATTATCTCTTACTTTGAGAAGCAATCACTCCAGAAGGTTTTCTCCTTTGTGCCTTTATACTGACCACTTGCGTGCAAGAAACACACATGTCCAATACTTGGAAATAAATTTCGACAGACATATATACTGAGAGATGACAGTTTTAAAGTGTGTCAAATCTAGCCTTCCTTATTATTTGAAGTCACTAGTGAAGCAGTTCATCTCAGTTAGCAAGTGCAAATACAATTCATGGAAAAACAGGTAGTCCAGTCATGAGGTATGTGTCTGAACTTTGTAAAGGACGAATGCGGAATTCGAAGAAAGGATGACACTCTCTAGCAAATAATGTGTGCGTAATTGTTTGATCTAGGAAGAAATCGTAGGAATATGAGCGAATACCGAAAGTAAGAGCAAGTGAGACTAAAATGAGTTGGGTGTAGGTCTGGTCGTATCGGACAGGCTGCTACACAGTTCCCACTCTCTGACGCTATCCCTCTGCTAACCGCCACGGGGACTTTTGGCTGCTCAGTTTCCTGCCTGGCCCGGTGCACCCCTCCTTAGCTAACCTGGTCGCCCAAGACTCCTCTTAAGCGACCATATTGATGGCGATCGCAGTGCGGACGCCAGATCAACACAGGATGCTGCGAAACAGTACTCCCATTCTCAGACTATCCACTACACCCGGCCTCCAGGTCGCTGGATTACAGGAGCACGCCATCACTCCCAGCCGCCAGTGTAATCCATTCTACCGCTACTTCACCTACAATCTGCGATGTCAGCGAACTATTTTTTTTCCATACTCACAGCTATCTCGCCGATTTAACACGAAAACTAATGTGTATAGTGTACTTATTTATTTCTTACTTTCCGTATCGACGAGAAAGTACACTGCCGAATATGAGACGAACTGTTGTTACCTTGTTGATCCACATTGCAGTTTCAATCACGAATGCAATTCCTTCCATCACTTAGAGAAAGAAAAAACCACTTTGGTAATTAATGGTAACGTCTCTAGCAGTCAGATGTACCCTCTTTTGGTACAGGTGCGAAGAAAATAATGCACTCTGCACTCGATAACGTCAACACATTATTCTATTCTTTAATGCAGTTATTTTACATTGAATAAGGAAATTCATCCTTTAGAAACACATCTAGTATGCTCATTGAGTACCATTTTATTTTGTCGAAAATGTGGAATCATGTAAAGTAAGTATTCAGATCTGCATGTGTCATTATTATATTTATAACGAATGCCGAAAATTTTGCATTTACATCTCCTGTGTGCCACATTTTCTAACATAATTTCGATTACAGGCTGCGCAACGATAATTTCTTACACTCACGTCGTGGTTTATGTCTACCATTCGTAATCTCCCTCGTCCTCTCTGCCTTCAACTGTGAAACAGAGATGTCTCAAACGCTACACAGCGCATGTTTAAATCTTAGCCCTTCAAGGAGAGTGACGTGCCTCGTCAGTATTATCCATGTTCTTGATGCGGATGACAGGACGTCAAGCAGCGCCTGTGAGTCACGAATTATCTCTTACTTTGAGAAGCAATCACTCCAAAAGGTTTTCTCCTTTGTGCCTTTATACTGACCACTTGCGTGCAAGAAACACACATGTCCAATACTTGGAAATAAATGTCGACAGACATATATACTGAGAGATGACAGTTTTAAAGTGTGTCAAATCTAGCCTTCCTTATTATTTGAAGTCACTAGTGAAGCAGTTCATCTCAGTTAGCAAGTGCAAATACAATTCATGGAAAAACAGGTAGTCCAGTCATGAGGTATGTGTCTGAACTTTGTAAAGGACGAATGCGGAATACGAAGAAAGGATGACACTCTCTAGCAAATAATGTGTGCGTAATTGTTTGATCTAGGAAGAAATCGTAGGAATATGAGCGAATATCGAAAGTAAGAGCAAGTGAGACTAAAATGAGTTGGGTGTATGTCTGGTCGTATCGGACAGGCTGCTACACAGTTCCCACTCTCTGACGCTATCCCTCTGCTAACCGCCACGGGGACTTTTGGCTGCTCAGTTTCCTGCCTGGCCCGGTGCACCCCTCCTTAGCTAACCTGGTCGCCCAAGACTCCTCTTAAGCGACCATATTGATGGCGATCGCAGTGCGGACGCCAGATCAACGCAGGATGCTGCGAAACAGTACTCCCATTCTCAGACTATCCACTACACCCGGCCTCCAGGTCGCTGGATTACAGGAGCACGCCATCACTCCCAGCCGCCAGTGTAATCCATTCTACCGCTACTTCACCTACAATCTGCGATGTCAGCGAACTATTTTTTTTCCATACTCACAGCTATCTCGCCGATTTAACACGAAAACTAATGTGTATAGTGTACTTATTTATTTCTTACTTTCCGTATCGACGAGAAAGTACACTGCCGAATATGAGACGAACTGTTGTTACCTTGTGGATCCACATTGCAGTTTCAATCACGAATGCAATTCCTTCCATCACTTAGAGAAAGAAAAAACCACTTTGGTAATTAATGGTAACGTCTCTAGCAGTCAGATGTACCCTCTTTTGGTACAGGTGCGAAGAAAATAATGCACTCTGCACTCGATAACGTCAACACATTATTCTATTCTTTAATGCAGTTATTTTACATTGAATAAGGAAATTCATCCTTTAGAAACACATCTAGTATGCTCATTGAGTACCATTTTATTTTGTCGAAAATGTGGAATCATGTAAAGTAAGTATTCAAATCTGCATGTGTCATTATTATATTTATAACGAATGCCGAAAATTTTGCATTTACATCTCCTGTGTGCCACATTTTCTAACATAATTTCGATTACAGGCTGCGCAACGATAATTTCTTACACTCACGTCGTGGTTTATGTCTACCATTCGTAATCTCCCTCGTCCTCTCTGCCTTCAACTGTGAAACAGAGATGTCTCAAACGCTACACAGCGCATGTTTAAATCTTAGCCCTTCAAGGAGAGTGACGTGCCTCGTCAGTATTATCCATGTTCTTGATGCGGATGACAGGACGTCAAGCAGCGCCTGTGAGTCACGAATTATCTCTTACTTTGAGAAGCAATCACTCCAGAAGGTTTTCTCCTTTGTGCCTTTATACTAACCACTTGCGTGCAAGAAACACACATGTCCAATACTTGGAAATAAATTTCGACAGACATATATACTGAGAGATGACAGTTTTAAAGTGTGTCAAATCTAGCCTTCCTTATTATTTGAAGTCACTAGTGAAGCAGTTCATCTCAGTTAGCAAGTGCAAATACAATTCATGGAAAAACAGGTAGTCCAGTCATGAGGTATGTGTCTGAACTTTGTAAAGGACGAATGCGGAATTCGAAGAAAGGATGACACTCTCTAGCAAATAATGTGTGCGTAATTGTTTGATCTAGGAAGAAATCGTAGGAATATGAGCGAATACCGAAAGTAAGAGCAAGTGAGACTAAAATGAGTTGGGTGTAGGTCTGGTCGTATCGGACAGGCTGCTACGCAGATCCCACTCTCTGACGCTATCCCTCTGCTAACCGCCACGGGGACTTTTGGCTGCTCAGTTTCCTGCCTGGCCCGGTGCACCCCTCCTTAGCTAACCTGGTCGCCCAAGACTCCTCTTAAGCGACCATATTGATGGCGATCGCAGTGCGGACGCCAGATCAACACAGGATGCTGCGAAACAGTACTCCCATTCTCAGACTATCCACTACACCCGGCCTCCAGGTCGCTGGATTACAGGAGCACGCCATCACTCCCAGCCGCCAGTGTAATCCATTCTACCGCTACTTCACCTACAATCTGCGATGTCAGCGAACTATTTTTTTTCCATACTCACAGCTATCTCGCCGATTTAACACGAAAACTAATGTGTATAGTGTACTTATTTATTTCTTACTTTCCGTATCGACGAGAAAGTACACTGCCGAATATGAGACGAACTGTTGTTACCTTGTGGATCCACATTGCAGTTTCAATCACGAATGCAATTCCTTCCATCACTTAGAGAAAGAAAAAACCACTTTGGTAATTAATGGTAACGTCTCTAGCAGTCAGATGTACCCTCTTTTGGTAGAGGTGCGAAGAAAATAATGCACTCTGCACTCGATAACGTCAACACATTATTCTATTCTTTAATGCAGTTATTTTACATTGAATAAGGAAATTCATCCTTTAGAAACACATCTAGTATGCTCATTGAGTACCATTTTATTTTGTCGAAAATGTGGAATCATGTAAAGTAAGTATTCAAATCTGCATGTGTCATTATTATATTTATAACGAATGCCGAAAATTTTGCATTTACATCTCCTGTGTGCCACATTTTCTAACATAATTTCGATTACAGGCAGCGCAACGATAATTTCTTACACTCACGTCGTGGTTTATGTCTACCATTCGTAATCTCCCTCGTCCTCTCTTACTGCAACTGTGAAACAGAGATGTCTCAAACGCTACACAGCGCATGTTTAAATCTTAGCCCTTCAAGGAGAGTGACGTGCCTCGTCAGTATTATCCATGTTCTTGATGCGGATGACAGGACGTCAAGCAGCGCCTGTGAGTCACGAATTATCTCTTACTTTGAGAAGCAATCACTCCAGAAGGTTTTCTCCTTTGTGCCTTTATACTGACCACTTGCGTGCAAGAAACACACATGTCCAATACTTGGAAATAAATTTCGACAGACATATATACTGAGAGATGACAGTTTTAAAGTGTGTCAAATCTAGCCTTCCTTATTATTTGAAGTCACTAGTGAAGCAGTTCATCTCAGTTAGCAAGTGCAAATACAATTCATGGAAAAACAGGTAGTCCAGTCATGAGGTATGTGTCTGAACTTTGTAAAGGACGAATGCGGAATACGAAGAAAGGATGACACTCTCTAGCAAATAATGTGTGCGTAATTGTTTGATCTAGGAAGAAATCGTAGGAATATGAGCGAATACCGAAAGTAAGAGCAAGTGAGACTAAAATGAGTTGGGTGTAGGTCTGGTCGTATCGGACAGGCTGCTACACAGTTCCCACTCTCTGACGCTATCCCTCTGCTAACCGCCACGGGGACTTTTGGCTGCTCAGTTTCCTGCCTGGCCCGGTGCACCCCTCCTTAGCTAACCTGGTCGCCCAAGACTCCTCTTAAGCGACCATATTGATGGCGATCGCAGTGCGGACGCCAGATCAACGCAGGATGCTGCGAAACAGTACTCCCATTCTCAGACTATCCACTACACCCGGCCTCCAGGTCGCTGGATTACAGGAGCACGCCATCACTCCCAGCCGCCAGTGTAATCCATTCTACCGCTACTTCACCTACAATCTGCGATGTCAGCGAACTATTTTTTTTCCATACTCACAGCTATCTCGCCGATTTAACACGAAAACTAATGTGTATAGTGTACTTATTTATTTCTTACTTTCCGTATCGACGAGAAAGTACACTGCCGAATATGAGACGAACTGTTGTTACCTTGTGGATCCACATTGCAGTTTCAATCACGAATGCAATTCCTTCCATCACTTAGAGAAAGAAAAAACCACTTTGGTAATTAATGGTAACGTCTCTAGCAGTCAGATGTACCCTCTTTTGGTAGAGGTGCGAAGAAAATAATGCACTCTGCACTCGATAACGTCAACACATTATTCTATTCTTTAATGCAGTTATTTTACATTGAATAAGGAAATTCATCCTTTAGAAACACATCTAGTATGCTCATTGAGTACCATTTTATTTTGTCGAAAATGTGGAATCATGTAAAGTAAGTATTCAAATCTGCATGTGTCATTATTATATTTATAACGAATGCCGAAAATTTTGCATTTACATCTCCTGTGTGCCACATTTTCTAACATAATTTCGATTACAGGCTGCGCAACGATAATTTCTTACACTCACGTCGTGGTTTATGTCTACCATTCGTAATCTCCCTCGTCCTCTCTGCCTTCAACTGTGAAACAGAGATGTCTCAAACGCTACACAGCGCATGTTTAAATCTTAGCCCTTCAAGGAGAGTGACGTGCCTCGTCAGTATTATCCATGTTCTTGATGCGGATGACAGGACGTCAAGCAGCGCCTGTGAGTCACGAATTATCTCTTACTTTGAGAAGCAATCACTCCAGAAGGTTTTCTCCTTTGTGCCTTTATACTGACCACTTGCGTGCAAGAAACACACATGTCCAATACTTGGAAATAAATTTCGACAGACATATATACTGAGAGATGACAGTTTTAAAGTGTGTCAAATCTAGCCTTCCTTATTATTTGAAGTCACTAGTGAAGCAGTTCATCTCAGTTAGCAAGTGCAAATACAATTCATGGAAAAACAGGTAGTCCAGTCATGAGGTATGTGTCTGAACTTTGTAAAGGACGAATGCGGAATTCGAAGAAAGGATGATACTCTCTAGCAAATAATGGGTGCGTAATTGTTTGATCTAGGAAGAAATCGTAGGAATATGAGCGAATTCCGAAAGTAAGAGCAAGTGAGACTAAAATGAGTTGGGTGTAGGTCTGGTCGTATCGGACAGGCTGCTACACAGATCCCACTCTCTGACGCTATCCCTCTGCTAACCGCCACGGGGACTTTTGGCTGCTCAGTTTCCTGCCTGGCCCGGTGCACCCCTAATTAGCTAACCTGGTCGCCCAAGACTCCTCTTAAGCGACCATATTGATGGCGATCGCAGTGCGGACGCCAGATCAACACAGGATGCTGCGAAACAGTACTCCCATTCTCAGACTATCCACTACACCCGGCCTCCAGGTCGCTGGATTACAGGAGCACGCCATCACTCCCAGCCGCCAGTGTAATCCATTCTACCGCTACTTCACCTACAATCTGCGATGTCAGCGAACTATTTTTTTTCCATACTCACAGCTATCTCGCCGATTTAACACGAAAACTAATGTGTATAGTGTACTTATTTATTTCTTACTTTCCGTATCGACGAGAAAGTACACTGCCGAATATGAGACGAACTGTTGTTACCTTGTGGATCCACATTGCAGTTTCAATCACGAATGCAATTCCTTCCATCACTTAGAGAAAGAAAAAACCACTTTGGTAATTAATGGTAACGTCTCTAGCAGTCAGATGTACCCTCTTTTGGTAGAGGTGCGAAGAAAATAATGCACTCTGCACTCGATAACGTCAACACATTATTCTATTCTTTAATGCAGTTATTTTACATTGAATAAGGAAATTCATCCTTTAGAAACACATCTAGTATGCTCATTGAGTACCATTTTATTTTGTCGAAAATGTGGAATCATGTAAAGTAAGTATTCAAATCTGCATGTGTCATTATTATATTTATAACGAATGCCGAAAATTTTGCATTTACATCTCCTGTGTGCCACATTTTCGAACATAATTTCGATTACAGGCTGCGCAACGATAATTTCTTACACTCACGTCGTGGTTTATGTCTACCATTCGTAATCTCCCTCGTCCTCTCTGCCTTCAACTGTGAAACAGAGATGTCTCAAACGCTACACAGCGCATGTTTAAATCTTAGCCCTTCAAGGAGAGTGACGTGCCTCGTCAGTATTATCCATGTTCTTGATGCGGATGACAGGACGTCAAGCAGCGCCTGTGAGTCACGAATTATCTCTTACTTTGAGAAGCAATCACTCCAGAAGGTTTTCTCCTTTGTGCCTTTATACTGACCACTTGCGTGCAAGAAACACACATGTCCAATACTTGGAAATAAATTTCGACAGACATATATACTGAGAGATGACAGTTTTAAAGTGTGTCAAATCTAGCCTTCCTTATTATTTGAAGTCACTAGTGAAGCAGTTCATCTCAGTTAGCAAGTGCAAATACAATTCATGGAAAAACAGGTAGTCCAGTCATGAGGTATGTGTCTGAACTTTGTAAAGGACGAATGCGGAATTCGAAGAAAGGATGATACTCTCTAGCAAATAATGGGTGCGTAATTGTTTGATCTAGGAAGAAATCGTAGGAATATGAGCGAATTCCGAAAGTAAGAGCAAGTGAGACTAAAATGAGTTGGGTGTAGGTCTGGTCGTATCGGACAGGCTGCTACACAGATCCCACTCTCTGACGCTATCCCTCTGCTAACCGCCACGGGGACTTTTGGCTGCTCAGTTTCCTGCCTGGCCCGGTGCACCCCTCCTTAGCTAACCTGGTCGCCCAAGACTCCTCTTAAGCGACCATATTGATGGCGATCGCAGTGCGGACGCCAGATCAACACAGGATGCTGCGAAACAGTACTCCCATTCTCAGACTATCCACTACACCCGGCCTCCAGGTCGCTGGATTACAGGAGCACGCCATCACTCCCAGCCGCCAGTGTAATCCATTCTACCGCTACTTCACCTACAATCTGCGATGTCAGCGAACTATTTTTTTTCCATACTCACAGCTATCTCGCCGATTTAACACGAAAACTAATGTGTATAGTGTACTTATTTATTTCTTACTTTCCGTATCGACGAGAAAGTACACTGCCGAATATGAGACGAACTGTTGTTACCTTGTGGATCCACATTGCAGTTTCAATCACGAATGCAATTCCTTCCATCACTTAGAGAAAGAAAAAACCACTTTGGTAATTAATGGTAACGTCTCTAGCAGTCAGATGTACCCTCTTTTGGTAGAGGTGCGAAGAAAATAATGCACTCTGCACTCGATAACGTCAACACATTATTCTATTCTTTAATGCAGTTATTTTACATTGAATAAGGAAATTCATCCTTTAGAAACACATCTAGTATGCTCATTGAGTACCATTTTATTTTGTCGAAAATGTGGAATCATGTAAAGTAAGTATTCAAATCTGCATGTGTCATTATTATATTTATAACGAATGCCGAAAATTTTGCATTTACATTTCCTGTGTGCCACATTTTCTAACATAATTTCGATTACAGGCAGCGCAACGATAATTTCTTACACTCACGTCGTGGTTTATGTCTACCATTCGTAATCTCCCTCGTCCTCTCTTACTGCAACTGTGAAACAGAGATGTCTCAAACGCTACACAGCGCATGTTTAAATCTTAGCCCTTCAAGGAGAGTGACGTGCCTCGTCAGTATTATCCATGTTCTTGATGCGGATGACAGGACGTCAAGCACCGCCTGTGAGTCACGAATTATCTCTTACTTTGAGAAGCAATCACTCCAGAAGGTTTTCTCCTTTGTGCCTTTATACTGACCACTTGCGTGCAAGAAACACACATGTCCAATACTTGGAAATAAATTTCGACAGACATATATACAGAGAGATGACAATTTTAAAGTGTGTCAAATCTAGCCTTCCTTATTTTTTGAAGTCAGTAGTGAAGCAGTTCATCTCAGTTAGCAAGTGCAAATACAATTCATGGAAAAACAGGTAGTCCAGTCATGAGGTATGTGTCTGAACTTTGTAAAGGACGAATGCGGAATTCGAAGAAAGGATGACACTCTCTAGCAAATAATGTGTGCGTAATTGTTTGATCTAGGAAGAAATCGTAGGAATATGAGCGAATACCGAAAGTAAGAGCAAGTGAGACTAAAATGAGTTGGGTGTAGGTCTGGTCGTATCGGACAGGCTGCTACACAGTTCCCACTCTCTGACGCTATCCCTCTGCTAACCGCCACGGGGACTTTTGGCTGCTCAGTTTCCTGCCTGGCCCGGGGCACCCCTCCTTAGCTAACCTGGTCGCCCAAGACTCCTCTTAAGCGACCGTATTGATGGCGATCGCAGTGCGGACGCCAGATCAACACAGGATGCTGCGAAACAGTACTCCCATTCTCAGACTATCCACTACACCCGGCCTCCAGGTCGCTGGATTACAGGAGCACGCCATCACTCCCAGCCGCCAGTGTAATCCATTCTACCGCTACTTCACCTACAATCTGCGATGTCAGCGAATTACTTTTTTTTCCATACTCACAGCTATCTCGCCGATTTAACACGAAAACTAATGTGTATAGTGTACTTATTTATTTCTTACTTTCCGTATCGACGAGAAAGTACACTGCCGAATATGAGACGAACTGTTGTTACCTTGTGGATCCACATTGCAGTTTCAATCACGAATGCAATTCCTTCCATCACTTAGAGAAAGAAAAAACCACTTTGGTAATTAATGGTAACGTCTCTAGCAGTCAGATGTACCCTCTTTTGGTACAGGTGCGAAGAAAATAATGCACTCTGCACTCGATAACGTCAACACATTATTCTATTCTTTAATGCAGTTATTTTACATTGAATAAGGAAATTCATCCTTTAGAAACACATCTAGTATGCTCATTGAGTACCATTTTATTTTGTCGAAAATGTGGAATCATGTAAAGTAAGTATTCAAATCTGCATGTGTCATTATTATATTTATAACGAATGCCGAAAATTTTGCATTTACATCTCCTGTGTGCCACATTTTCGAACATAATTTCGATTACAGGCTGCGCAACGATAATTTCTTACACTCACGTCGTGGTTTATGTCTACCATTCGTAATCTCCCTCGTCCTCTCTGCCTTCAACTGTGAAACAGAGATGTCTCAAACGCTACACAGCGCATGTTTAAATCTTAGCCCTTCAAGGAGAGTGACGTGCCTCGTCAGTATTATCCATGTTCTTGATGCGGATGACAGGACGTCAAGCAGCGCCTGTGAGTCACGAATTATCTCTTACTTTGAGAAGCAATCACTCCAGAAGGTTTTCTCCTTTGTGCCTTTATACTGACCACTTGCGTGCAAGAAACACACATGTCCAATACTTGGAAATAAATTTCGACAGACATATATACTGAGAGATGACAGTTTTAAAGTGTGTCAAATCTAGCCTTCCTTATTATTTGAAGTCACTAGTGAAGCAGTTCATCTCAGTTAGCAAGTGCAAATACAATTCATGGAAAAACAGGTAGTCCAGTCATGAGGTATGTGTCTGAACTTTGTAAAGGACGAATGCGGAATTCGAAGAAAGGATGATACTCTCTAGCAAATAATGGGTGCGTAATTGTTTGATCTAGGAAGAAATCGTAGGAATATGAGCGAATTCCGAAAGTAAGAGCAAGTGAGACTAAAATGAGTTGGGTGTAGGTCTGGTCGTATCGGACAGGCTGCTACACAGTTCCCACTCTCTGACGCTATCCCTCTGCTAACCGCCACGGGGACTTTTGGCTGCTCAGTTTCCTGCCTGGCCCGGTGCACCCCTCCTTAGCTAACCTGGTCGCCCAAGACTCCTCTTAAGCGACCATATTGATGGCGATCGCAGTGCGGACGCCAGATCAACACAGGATGCTGCGAAACAGTACTCCCATTCTCAGACTATCCACTACACCCGGCCTCCAGGTCGCTGGATTACAGGAGCACGCCATCACTCCCAGCCGCCAGTGTAATCCCTTCTACCGCTACTTCACCTACAATCTGCGATGTCAGCGAACTATTTTTTTTCCATACTCACAGCTATCTCGCCGATTTAACACGAAAACTAATGTGTATAGTGTACTTATTTATTTCTTACTTTCCGTATCGACGAGAAAGTACACTGCCGAATATGAGACGAACTGTTGTTACCTTGTGGATCCACATTGCAGTTTCAATCACGAATGCAATTCCTTCCATCACTTAGAGAAAGAAAAAACCACTTTGGTAATTAATGGTAACGTCTCTAGCAGTCAGATGTACCCTCTTTTGGTACAGGTGCGAAGAAAATAATGCACTCTGCACTCGATAACGTCAACACATTATTCTATTCTTTAATGCAGTTATTTTACATTGAATAAGGAAATTCATCCTTTAGAAACACATCTAGTATGCTCATTGAGTACCATTTTATTTTGTCGAAAATGTGGAATCATGTAAAGTAAGTATTCAAATCTGCATGTGTCATTATTATATTTATAACGAATGCCGAAAATTTTGCATTTACATCTCCTGTGTGCCACATTTTCTAACATAATTTCGATTACAGGCTGCGCAACGATAATTTCTTACACTCACGTCGTGGTTTATGTCTACCATTCGTAATCTCCCTCGTCCTCTCTGCCTTCAACTGTGAAACAGAGATGTCTCAAACGCTACACAGCGCATGTTTAAATCTTAGCCCTTCAAGGAGAGTGACGTGCATCGTCAGTATTATCCATGTTCTTGATGCGGATGACAGGACGTCAAGCAGCGCCTGTGAGTCACGAATTATCTCTTACTTTGAGAAGCAATCACTCCAGAAGGTTTTCTCCTTTGTGCCTTTATACTGACCACTTGCGTGCAAGAAACACACATGTCCAATACTTGGAAATAAATTTCGACAGACATATATACTGAGAGATGACAGTTTTAAAGTGTGTCAAATCTAGCCTTCCTTATTATTTGAAGTCACTAGTGAAGCAGTTCATCTCAGTTAGCAAGTGCAAATACAATTCATGGAAAAACAGGTAGTCCAGTCATGAGGTATGTGTCTGAACTTTGTAAAGGACGAATGCGGAATTCGAAGAAAGGATGACACTCTCTAGCAAATAATGTGTGCGTAATTGTTTGATCTAGGAAGAAATCGTAGGAATATGAGCGAATACCGAAAGTAAGAGCAAGTGAGACTAAAATGAGTTGGGTGTAGGTCTGGTCGTATCGGACAGGCTGCTACACAGTTCCCACTCTCTGACGCTATCCCTCTGCTAACCGCCACGGGGACTTTTGGCTGCTCAGTTTCCTGCCTGGCCCGGTGCACCCCTCCTTAGCTAACCTGGTCGCCCAAGACTCCTCTTAAGCGACCATATTGATGGCGATCGCAGTGCGGACGCCAGATCAACGCAGGATGCTGCGAAACAGTACTCCCATTCTCAGACTATCCACTACACCCGGCCTCCAGGTCGCTGGATTACAGGAGCACGCCATCACTCCCAGCCGCCAGTGTAATCCATTCTACCGCTACTTCACCTACAATCTGCGATGTCAGCGAACTATTTTTTTTCCATACTCACAGCTATCTCGCCGATTTAACACGAAAACTAATGTGTATAGTGTACTTATTTATTTCTTACTTTCCGTATCGACGAGAAAGTACACTGCCGAATATGAGACGAACTGTTGTTACCTTGTGGATCCACATTGCAGTTTCAATCACGAATGCAATTCCTTCCATCACTTAGAGAAAGAAAAAACCACTTTGGTAATTAATGGTAACGTCTCTAGCAGTCAGATGTACCCTCTTTTGGTAGAGGTGCGAAGAAAATAATGCACTCTGCACTCGATAACGTCAACACATTATTCTATTCTTTAATGCAGTTATTTTACATTGAATAAGGAAATTCATCCTTTAGAAACACATCTAGTATGCTCATTGAGTACCATTTTATTTTGTCGAAAATGTGGAATCATGTAACGTAAGTATTCAAATCTGCATGTGTCATTATTATATTTATAACGAATGCCGAAAATTTTGCATTTACATCTCCTGTGTGCCACATTTTCTAACATAATTTCGATTACAGGCTGCGCAACGATAATTTCTTACACTCACGTCGTGGTTTATGTCTACCATTCGTAATCTCCCTCGTCCTCTCTTACTGCAACTGTGAAACAGAGATGTCTCAAACGCAACACAGCGCATGTTTAAATCTTAGCCCTTCAAGGAGAGTGACGTGCCTCGTCAGTATTATCCATGTTCTTGATGCGGATGACAGGACGTCAAGCACCGCCTGTGAGTCACGAATTATCTCTTACTTTGAGAAGCAATCACTCCAGAAGGTTTTCTCCTTTGTGCCTTTATACTGACCACTTGCGTGCAAGAAACACACATGTCCAATACTTGGAAATAAATTTCGACAGACATATATACTGAAATAAATTTCGACAGACATATATACTGAGAGATGACAGTTTTAAAGTGTGTCAAATCTAGCCTTCCTTATTATTTGAAGTCACTAGTGAAGCAGTTCATCTCAGTTAGCAAGTGCAAATACAATTCATGGAAAAACAGGTAGTCCAGTCATGAGGTATGTGTCTGAACTTTGTAAAGGACGAATGCGGAATTCGAAGAAAGGATGACACTCTCTAGCAAATAATGTGTGCGTAATTGTTTGATCTAGGAAGAAATCGTAGGAATATGAGCGAATACCGAAAGTAAGAGCAAGTGAGACTAAAATGAGTTGGGTGTAGGTCTGGTCGTATCGGACAGGCTGCTACACAGTTCCCACTCTCTGACGCTATCCCTCTGCTAACCGCCACGGGGACTTTTGGCTGCTCAGTTTCCTGCCTGGCCCGGTGCACCCCTCCTTAGCTAACCTGGTCGCCCAAGACTCCTCTTAAGCGACCATATTGATGGCGATCGCAGTGCTGACGCCAGATCAACGCAGGATGCTGCGAAACAGTACTCCCATTCTCAGACTATCCACTACACCCGGCCTCCAGGTCGCTGGATTACAGGAGAACGCCATCACTCATAGCCGCCAGTGTAATCCATTCTACCGCTACTTCACCTACAATCTGCGATGTCAGCGAACTATTTTTTTTCCATACTCACAGCTATCTCGCCGATTTAACACGAAAACTAATGTGTATAGTGTACTTATTTATTTCTTACTTTCCGTATCGACGAGAAAGTACACTGCCGAATATGAGACGAACTGTTGTTACCTTGTGGATCCACATTGCAGTTTCAATCACGAATGCAATTCCTTCCATCACTTAGAGAAAGAAAAAACCACTTTGGTAATTAATGGTAACGTCTCTAGCAGTCAGATGTACCCTCTTTTGGTAGAGGTGCGAAGAAAATAATGCACTCTGCACTCGATAACGTCAACACATTATTCTATTCTTTAATGCAGTTATTTTACATTGAATAAGGAAATTCATCCTTTAGAAACACATCTAGTATGCTCATTGAGTACCATTTTATTTTGTCGAAAATGTGGAATCATGTAAAGTAGGTATTCAAATCTGCATGTGTCATTATTATATTTATAACGAATGCCGAAAATTTTGCATTTACATCTCCTGTGTGCCACATTTTCTAACATAATTTCGATTACAGGCTGCGCAACGATAATTTCTTACACTCACGTCGTGGTTTATGTCTACCATTCGTAATCTCCCTCGTCCTCTCTTCCTTCAACTGTGAAACAGAGATGTCTCAAACGCTACACAGCGCATGTTTAAATCTTAGCCCTTCAAGGAGAGTGACGTGCCTCGTCAGTATTATCCATGTTCTTGATGCGGATGACAGGACGTCAAGCAGCGCCTGTGAGTCACGAATTATCTCTTACTTTGAGAAGCAATCACTCCAGAAGGTTTTCTCCTTTGTGCCTTTATACTGACCACTTGCGTGCAAGAAACACACATGTCCAATACTTGGAAATAAATTTCGACAGACATATATACTGAGAGATGACAGTTTTAAAGTGTGTCAAATCTAGCCTTCCTTATTATTTGAAGTCACTAGTGAAGCAGTTCATCTCAGTTAGCAAGTGCAAATACAATTCATGGAAAAACAGGTAGTCCAGTCATGAGGTATGTGTCTGAACTTTGTAAAGGACGAATGCGGAATTCGAAGAAAGGATGACACTCTCTAGCAAATAATGTGTGCGTAATTGTTTGATCTAGGAAGAAATCGTAGGAATATGAGCGAATACCGAAAGTAAGAGCAAGTGAGACTAAAATGAGTTGGGTGTAGGTCTGGTCGTATCGGACAGGCTGCTACACAGTTCCCACTCTCTGACGCTATCCCTCTGCTAACCGCCACGGGGACTTTTGGCTGCTCAGTTTCCTGCCTGGCCCGGTGCACCCCTCCTTAGCTAACCTGGTCGCCCAAGACTCCTCTTAAGCGACCATATTGATGGCGATCGCAGTGCGGACGCCAGATCAACACAGGATGCTGCGAAACAGTACTCCCATTCTCAGACTATCCACTACACCCGGCCTCCAGGTCGCTGGATTACAGGAGAACGCCATCACTCATAGCCGCCAGTGTAATCCATTCTACCGCTACTTCACCTACAATCTGCGATGTCAGCGAACTATTTTTTTTCCATACTCACAGCTATCTCGCCGATTTAACACGAAAACTAATGTGTATAGTGTACTTATTTATTTCTTACTTTCCGTATCGACGAGAAAGTACACTGCCGAATATGAGACGAACTGTTGTTACCTTGTGGATCCACATTGCAGTTTCAATCACGAATGCAATTCCTTCCATCACTTAGAGAAAGAAAAAACCACTTTGGTAATTAATGGTAACGTCTCTAGCAGTCAGATGTACCCTCTTTTGGTACAGGTGCGAAGAAGCACTCTGCACTCGATAACGTCAACACATTATTCTATTCTTTAATGCAGTTATTTTACATTGAATAAGGAAATTCATCCTTTAGAAACACATCTAGTATGCTCATTGAGTACCATTTTATTTTGTCGAAAATGTGGAATCATGTAACGTAAGTATTCAAATCTGCATGTGTCATTATTATATTTATAACGAATGCCGAAAATTTTGCATTTACATCTCCTGTGTGCCACATTTTCTAACATAATTTCGATTACAGGCTGCGCAACGATAATTTCTTACACTCACGTCGTGGTTTATGTCTACCATTCGTAATCTCCCTCGTCCTCTCTGCCTTCAACTGTGAAACAGAGATGTCTCAAACGCTACACAGTGCATGTTTAAATCTTAGCCCTTCAACGAGAGTGACGTGCCTCGTCAGTATTATCCATGTTCTTGATGCGGATGACAGGACGTCAAGCACCGCCTGTGAGTCACGAATTATCTCTTACTTTGAGAAGCAATCACTCCAGAAGGTTTTCTCCTTTGTGCCTTTATACTGACCACTTGCGTGCAAGAAACACACATGTCCAATACTTGGAAATAAATTTCGACAGACATATATACTGAGAGATGACAGTTTTAAAGTGTGTCAAATCTAGCCTTCCTTATTTTTTGAAGTCAGTAGTGAAGCAGTTCATCTCAGTTAGCAAGTGCAAATACAATTCATGGAAAAACAGGTAGTCCAGTCATGAGGTATGCGTCTGAACTTTGTAAAGGACGAATGCGGAATTCGAAGAAAGGATGACACTCTCTAGCAAATAATGTGTGCGTAATTGTTTGATCTAGGAAGAAATCGTAGGAATATGAGCGAATACCGAAAGTAAGAGCAAGTGAGACTAAAATGAGTTGGGTGTAGGTCTGGTCGTATCGGACAGGCTGCTACACAGTTCCCACTCTCTGACGCTATCCCTCTGCTAACCGCCACGGGGACTTTTGGCTGCTCAGTTTCCTGCCTGGCCCGGTGCACACCTCCTTAGCTAACCTGGTCGCCCAAGACTCCTCTTAAGCGACCATATTGATGGCGATCGCAGTGCGGACGCCAGATCAACACAGGATGCTGCGAAACAGTACTCCCATTCTCAGACTATCCACTACACCCGGCCTCCAGGTCGCTGGATTACAGGAGAACGCCATCACTCATAGCCGCCAGTGTAATCCATTCTACCGCTACTTCACCTACAATCTGCGATGTCAGCGAACTATTTTTTTTCCATACTCACAGCTATCTCGCCGATTTAACACGAAAACTAATGTGTATAGTGTACTTATTTATTTCTTACTTTCCGTATCGACGAGAAAGTACACTGCCGAATATGAGACGAACTGTTGTTACCTTGTGGATCCACATTGCAGTTTCAATCACGAATGCAATTCCTTCCATCACTTAGAGAAAGAAAAAACCACTTTGGTAATTAATGGTAACGTCTCTAGCAGTCAGATGTACCCTCTTTTGGTACAGGTGCGAAGAAAATAATGCACTCTGCACTCGATAACGTCAACACATTATTCTATTCTTTAATGCAGTTATTTTACATTGAATAAGGAAATTCATCCTTTAGAAACACATCTAGTATGCTCATTGAGTACCATTTTATTTTGTCGAAAATGTGGAATCATGTAACGTAAGTATTCAAATCTGCATGTGTCATTATTATATTTATAACGAATGCCGAAAATTTTGCATTTACATCTCCTGTGTGCCACATTTTCTAACATAATTTCGATTACAGGCTGCGCAACGATAATTTCTTACACTCACGTCGTGGTTTATGTCTACCATTCGTAATCTCCCTCGTCCTCTCTGCCTTCAACTGTGAAACAGAGATGTCTCAAACGCTACACAGTGCATGTTTAAATCTTAGCCCTTCAACGAGAGTGACGTGCCTCGTCAGTATTATCCATGTTCTTGATGCGGATGACAGGACGTCAAGCACCGCCTGTGAGTCACGAATTATCTCTTACTTTGAGAAGCAATCACTCCAGAAGGTTTTCTCCTTTGTGCCTTTATACTGACCACTTGCGTGCAAGAAACACACATGTCCAATACTTGGAAATAAATTTCGACAGACATATATACTGAGAGATGACAGTTTTAAAGTGTGTCAAATCTAGCCTTCCTTATTTTTTGAAGTCAGTAGTGAAGCAGTTCATCTCAGTTAGCAAGTGCAAATACAATTCATGGAAAAACAGGTAGTCCAGTCATGAGGTATGTGTCTGAACTTTGTAAAGGACGAATGCGGAATTCGAAGAAAGGATGACACTCTCTAGCAAATAATGTGTGCGTAATTGTTTGATCTAGGAAGAAATCGTAGGAATATGAGCGAATACCGAAAGTAAGAGCAAGTGAGACTAAAATGAGTTGGGTGTAGGTCTGGTCGTATCGGACAGGCTGCTACACAGTTCCCACTCTCTGACGCTATCCCTCTGCTAACCGCCACGGGGACTTTTGGCTGCTCAGTTTCCTGCCTGGCCCGGTGCACCCCTCCTTAGCTAACCTGGTCGCCCAAGACTCCTCTTAAGCGACCATATTGATGGCGATCGCAGTGCGGACGCCAGATCAACACAGGATGCTGCGAAACAGTACTCCCATTCTCAGACTATCCACTACACCCGGCCTCCAGGTCGCTGGATTACAGGAGAACGCCATCACTCATAGCCGCCAGTGTAATCCATTCTACCGCTACTTCACCTACAATCTGCGATGTCAGCGAACTATTTTTTTTCCATACTCACAGCTATCTCGCCGATTTAACACGAAAACTAATGTGTATAGTGTACTTATTTATTTCTTACTTTCCGTATCGACGAGAAAGTACACTGCCGAATATGAGACGAACTGTTGTTACCTTGTGGATCCACATTGCAGTTTCAATCACGAATGCAATTCCTTCCATCACTTAGAGAAAGAAAAAACCACTTTGGTAATTAATGGTAACGTCTCTAGCAGTCAGATGTACCCTCTTTTGGTAGAGGTGCGAAGAAAATAATGCACTCTGCACTCGATAACGTCAACACATTATTCTATTCTTTAATGCAGTTATTTTACATTGAATAAGGAAATTCATCCTTTAGAAACACATCTAGTATGCTCATTGAGTACCATTTTATTTTGTCGAAAATGTGGAATCATGTAACGTAAGTATTCAAATCTGCATGTGTCATTATTATATTTATAACGAATGCCGAAAATTTTGCATTTACATCTCCTGTGTGCCACATTTTCTAACATAATTTCGATTACAGGCTGCGCAACGATAATTTCTTACACTCACGACGTGGTTTATGTCTACCATTCGTAATCTCCCTCGTCCTCTCTGCCTTCAACTGTGAAACAGAGATGTCTCAAACGCTACACAGTGCATGTTTAAATCTTAGCCCTTCAACGAGAGTGACGTGCCTCGTCAGTATTATCCATGTTCTTGATGCGGATGACAGGACGTCAAGCACCGCCTGTGAGTCACGAATTATCTCTTACTTTGAGAAGCAATCACTCCAGAAGGTTTTCTCCTTTGTGCCTTTATACTGACCACTTGCGTGCAAGAAACACACATGTCCAATACTTGGAAATAAATTTCGACAGACATATATACTGAGAGATGACAGTTTTAAAGTGTGTCAAATCTAGCCTTCCTTATTTTTTGAAGTCAGTAGTGAAGCAGTTCATCTCAGTTAGCAAGTGCAAATACAATTCATGGAAAAACAGGTAGTCCAG
This sequence comes from Schistocerca serialis cubense, assembly GCF_023864345.2. Taxonomy (NCBI): domain Eukaryota; kingdom Metazoa; phylum Arthropoda; class Insecta; order Orthoptera; family Acrididae; genus Schistocerca; species Schistocerca serialis. The sequence continues at coordinate 269,524,139 of NC_064639.1, forward strand.
TCATGAGGTATGTGTCTGAACTTTGTAAAGGACGAATGCGGAATTCGAAGAAAGGATGACACTCTCTAGCAAATAATGTGTGCGTAATTGTTTGATCTAGGAAGAAATCGTAGGAATATGAGCGAATACCGAAAGTAAGAGCAAGTGAGACTAAAATGAGTTGGGTGTAGGTCTGGTCGTATCGGACAGGCTGCTACACAGTTCCCACTCTCTGACGCTATCCCTCTGCTAACCGCCACGGGGACTTTTGGCTGCTCAGTTTCCTGCCTGGCCCGGTGCACCCCTCCTTAGCTAACCTGGTCGCCCAAGACTCCTCTTAAGCGACCATATTGATGGCGATCGCAGTGCGGACACCAGATCAACACAGGATGCTGCGAAACAGTACTCCCATTCTCAGACTATCCACTACACCCGGCCTCCACGTCGCTGGATTACAGGAGCACGCCACCACTCCCAGCCGCCAGTGTAATCCATTCTACCGCTACTTCACCTACAATCTGCGATGTGACTCCTGTTAAGCGACCATATTGATGGCGATCGCAGTGCGGACACCAGATCAACACAGGATGCTGCGAAACAGTACTCCCATTCTCAGACTATCCACTACACCCGGCCTCCAGGTCGCTGGATTACAGGAGCACGCCATCACTCCCAGCCGCCAGTGTAATCCATTCTACCGCTACTTCACCTACAATCTGCGATGTCAGCGAACTATTTTTTTTCCATACTCACAGCTATCTCGCCGATTTAACACGAAAACTAATGTGTATAGTGTACTTATTTATTTCTTACTTTCCGTATCGACGAGAAAGTACACTGCCGAATATGAGACGAACTGTTGTTACCTTGTGGATCCACATTGCAGTTTCAATCACGAATGCAATTCCTTCCATCACTTAGAGAAAGAAAAAACCACTTTGGTAATTAATGGTAACGTCTCTAGCAGTCAGATGTACCCTCTTTTGGTACAGGTGCGAAGAAAATAATGCACTCTGCACTCGATAACGTCAACACATTATTCTATTCTTTAATGCAGTTATTTTACATTGAATAAGGAAATTCATCCTTTAGAAACACATCTAGTATGCTCATTGAGTACCATTTTATTTTGTCGAAAATGTGGAATCATGTAAAGTAAGTATTCAAATCTGCATGTGTCATTATTATATTTATAACGAATGCCGAAAATTTTGCATTTACATCTCCTGTGTGCCACATTTTCTAACATAATTTCGATTACAGGCTGCGCAACGATAATTTCTTACACTCACGTCGTGGTTTATGTCTACCATTCGTAATCTCCCTCGTCCTCTCTGCCTTCAACTGTGAAACAGAGATGTCTCAAACGCTACACAGCGCATGTTTAAATCTTAGCCCTTCAAGGAGAGTGACGTGCCTCGTCAGTATTATCCATGTTCTTGATGCGGATGACAGGACGTCAAGCAGCGCCTGTGAGTCACGAATTATCTCTTACTTTGAGAAGCAATCACTCCAGAAGGTTTTCTCCTTTGTGCCTTTATACTGACCACTTGCGTGCAAGAAACACACATGTCCAATACTTGGAAATAAATTTCGACAGACATATATACTGAGAGATGACAGTTTTAAAGTGTGTCAAATCTAGCCTTCCTTATTATTTGAAGTCACTAGTGAAGCAGTTCATCTCAGTTAGCAAGTGCAAATACAATTAATGGAAAAACAGGTAGTCCAGTCATGAGGTATGTGTCTGAACTTTGTAAAGGACGAATGCGGAATTCGAAGAAAGGATGACACTCTCTAGCAAATAATGTGTGCGTAATTGTTTGATCTAGGAAGAAATCGTAGGAATATGAGCGAATACCGAAAGTAAGAGCAAGTGAGACTAAAAAGAGTTGGGTGTAGGTCTGGTCGTCTCGGACAGGCTGCTACACAGTTCCCACTCTCTGACGCTATCACTCTGCTAACCGCCACGGGGACTTTTGGCTGCTCAGTTTCCTGCCTGGCCCGGTGCACCCCTCCTTAGCTAACCTGGTCGCCCAAGACTCCTCTTAAGCGACCATATTGATGGTGATCTCAGTGCGGCACCCGGCCTCCAGGTCGCTGGATTACAGTAGCACGCCACCACTCCCAGCCGCCAGTGTAATCCATTCTACAGCTACTTTCCCTACAATCTGCGATGTCAGCGAACTATTTTTTTTCCATACTCACAGCTTACTCGCCGATTTAACACGAAAACTAATGTGTATAGTGTACTTATTTATTTCTTACTTTCCGTTTCGACGAGAAAGTACACTGCCGAATATGAGACGAACTGTTTTTACCTTGTGGATCCACGTTGCAGTTACAATCACGAATGCAATTCCTTCCATCACTTAGAGAAAGAAAAAACCACTTTGGTAACTAATGGTAACGTCTCTAGCAGACAGATGTACCCTCTCTTGGTAGAGGTGCGAAGAAAATAATGCACTCGATAACGTCAACACATTATTCTATTCTTTAATGCAGTTATTTTACATTGAATAAGGAAATTCATCCTTTAGAAACACATCTAGTATGCTCATTGAGTACCATTTTATTTTGTCGAAAATGTGGAATCATGTAAAGTAAGTATTCAAATCTGCATGTGTCATTATTATATTTATAACGAATGCCGAAAATTTTGCATTTACATCTCCTGTGTGCCACATTTTCTAACATAATTTCGATTACAGGCTGCGCAACGATAATTACTTACACTCACGTCGTGGTTTATGTCTACCATTCGTAATCTCCCTCGTCCTCTCTGCCTTCAACTGTGAAACAGAGATGTCTCAAACGCTACACAGCGCATGTTTAAATCTTAGCCCTTCAAGGAGAGTGACGTGCCTCGTCAGTATTATCCATGTTCTTGATGCGGATGACAGGACGTCAAGCACCGCCTGTGAGTCACGAATTATCTCTTACTTTGAGAAGCAATCACTCCAGAAGGTTTTCTCCATGGTGCCTTTATACTGACCACTTGCGTGCAAGAAACACACATGTCCAATACTTGGAAATAAATTTCGACAGACATATATACTGAGAGATGACAGTTTTAAAGTGTGTCAAATCTAGCCTTCCTTATTATTTGAAGTCACTAGTGAAGCAGTTCATCTCAGTTAGCAAGTGCAAATACAATTCATGGAAAAACAGGTAGTCCAGTCATGAGGTATGTGTCTGAACTTTGTAAAGGACGAATGCGGAATTCGAAGAAAGGATGACACTCTCTAGCAAATAATGTGTGCGTAATTGTTTGATCTAGGAAGAAATCGTAGGAATATGAGCGAATACCGAAAGTAAGAGCAAGTGAGACTAAAAAGAGTTGGGTGTAGATCTGGTCGTATCGGACAGGCTGCTACACAGTTCCCACTCTCTGACGCTATCCCTCTGCTAACCGCCACGGGGACTTTTGGCTGCTCAGTTTCCTGCCTGGCCCGGTGCACCCCTCCTTAGCTAACCTGGTCGCCCAAGACTCCTCTTAAGCGACCATATTGATGGCGATCTCAGTGCGGACGCCAGATCAACACAGGATACTGCGAAACAGTACTCCCATCCTTAGACTATCCACTACACCCGGCCTCCAGGCCGCTGGATTACAGGAGCACGCCACCACTCCCAGCCGCCAGTGTAATCCATTCTACAGTTACTTTACCTACAATCTGCGATGTCAGCGAACTATTTTTTTTCCATACTCACAGCTTACTCGCCGATTTAACGCGAAAACTAATGTGTATAGTGTACTTATTTATTTCTTACTTTCCGTTTCGACGAGAAAGTACACTGCCGAATATGAGACGAACTGTTGTTACCTTGTGGATCCACGTTGAAGTTTCAATCACGAATGCAATTCCTTCCATCACTTACAGAAAGAAAAAACCACTTTGGTAACTAATGGTAACGTCTCTAGCAGTCAGATGTACAATCTCTTGGTAGAGGTGCAAAGAAAATAATGCACTCGATAACGTCAACACATTATTCTATTCTTTAATGCAGTTATTTTACATTGAATAAGGAAATTCATCCTTTAGAAACACATCTAGTATGCTCATTGAGTACCATTTTATGTTGTCGAAAATGTGGAATCATGTAAAGTAAGTATTCAAATCTGCATGTGTCATTATTATATTTATAACGAATGCCGAAAATTTTGCATTTACATCTCCTGTGTGCCACATTTTCTAACATAATTTCGATTACAGGCTGCGCAACGATAATTTCTTACATTCACGTCGTGGTTTATGTCTACCATTCGTTATCTCCCTCGTCCTCTCTGCCTTCAACTGTGAAACAGAGATGTCTCAAACGCTACACAGCGCATGTTTAAATCTTAGCACTTCAACGAGAGTGACGTGCCTCGTCAGTATTCTCCATGTTCTTGATGCGGATGACAGGACGTCAAGCACCGCCTGTGAGTCACGAATTACCTCTTACTTTGAGAAGCAATCACTCGAGAAGGTTTTCTCCTTTGTGCCTTTATACTGACCACTTGCGTGCAAGAAACACACATGTCCAATACTTGGAAATAAATTTCGACAGACATATATACTGAGAGATGACAGTTTTAAAGTGTGTCAAATCTAGCCTTCCTTATTTTTTGAAGTCAGTAGTGAAGCAGCTCATCTCAGTTAGCAAGTGCAAATACAATTCATGGAAAAACAGGTAGTCCAGTCATGAGGAATGTGTCTGAACTTTGTAAAGGACTGTGGGGCGGCGGATGCGTTTGTAATAATAATTAAAATCTATCGCTGGATATATGCTTGCGTGTTGAATCAGTTTCTAGCTTTTAGAATGTTGTTATTGCTGTCTTTTGCCGTTCTCAACACTGGCTCTCTATTTACTCCGTGACCCCCAGAAAGTGATTTAATAAATCTTGGAGCCAGTAAATAGATATCCTAGTGCCCACTTTACCTGAGAATGTTCTTATAGCTGCAGCTTATAGCTCTGAGGAATTAGGAGATTGTCCGGGATTTCTAATCAAAAACGGTTTTCCAAAATAGTTGAGTGTATTCTGATATTCACTAATAAACAACACAAGTATCCCTACAACCTAACTAACAGAACAGTTCAGAGTCTAATGCGCTGATGCAACTATAAATGTCCGAATCAAATGTTAAAAAGAATGCTCGCCATAATTTGATGAAAATACTTCATCAAACGCCACGCTAAATTTTTGGTAGAATGTCTGTCCCGCGACGGCACGTGAAAATACGACGGTACGCAAACTGAAGCTAGATAATGAAAATCATCCCCGAATTAACACTTCACATAAAATGTTTTCATGGTTCCGCGTATCTCTAGTAACTTAATACGGCACCCGAGGCTGTTTGTAGCAGATACACTGATGCGACGCGACTACCGACACAGATGGCGTGTCATTCAGCGTCTGGAGAGAACTGGGGCCTTTCTTCCTCGCGCAGTGTTCTTATATATATAGCCGCGGTGCGGACGGCGAAGGGAACGCCTGATCTTTCCGGCTCTCTCGACTAGCCGCTGGGCTAGTAACGTACCACTTCAAGTTACATAATAATTTATAGCTTCTTTGGCTGATGGCCGAAGAAGTTCTTAATTTAAACGTGCAATCAGCACGCAGGTAAGTATTGATAATAAAATTTTGACGTGGCTAAGTTAAATACTTTAGGCGAGAGAATTAATTTAATTGCCCTGCACGCACTAGATGAGCTCTGAACTGGCCCTGTTGAGATCCGCTATCGCTATAATTTTATAGGTATTAAAAAGAAACTTTACACATCTTCATAATCATAGCGGACCTCCAACCTATTTAAATCTAAACAACCTAGCCTTATTTACTAGCCTACTTAATCTATCTTGCTTCCTTCAGTTTTGAGACGAAAACCAGAAAATCATGAATTTCCAGTAAAATCTTAATATGTGAAATCCAAAGTACTGTTTTTATTAAATCATTATGAAAGATGAATCTAAATATAAATTTTGAAGTCTCTAGCTCTTTTCTGTTGCGCCAATGATTTTTCCAGAAAAACGTCCAAATCTCGGAATTGGCTGAAGTTATCGAACTGATATTTAACACACATTAATTTAGTATTATTTCTGACATGCTAGAAAAGTTTTAGTTCATTTGCTTGATTTTTAAGGTATTGCGCAACATTTATGACGTCAGAGCTAGTTACAGCAGACTGGCTGGCACATAATGGAAACTGATGTGAATTTACCACAGCGTGAGTAGGCTGCTTCCCTACATCACCCTCTACTTAAATTTTTTTGTTTATGAATGTTAATGAATGAAAAAAAAAATTTAATTACAAAAAGGGAAGCAAGAGTACAGTTTAACTCCCTATGAAAAATCAAAATTGAAAAATAAACCTGTAGAAACATTAAAGAAAACTGATTACCTACATTAATTATTTAAATTGTAGGCATGCTCACTGCCTTTTTACCAATGTCATTACTCAAACTTTTAAGCAAAGTCAATGAAATATTTTGGCATACATATTGCCTTAGACAAACAAACACATACAAATTGAAAAATTATGAAACTCTTAACTACATTAAATACATTTTTACATACACAAATTCAAAGAAAATAACATGACACATAAACAGATGATTATCTCTTAGCAGTCTTTTCTAAACCTGAAAGAAAAAGTTCACAAATAATTTTTACACACGTGGTTGTAGCCGCTTTGGCTGGCGTCCTACACTTCCATTCACAAGGGTAGAGGAGGGGAAGTTGCTATGGTGTGCGTCCTTCACGTTCTCTCTAAATTACATGGGGGAAAGGGGAGGGGTCACTGTGAGTTGTGTCCAAGTCACTCCACGCTTTCACGCAGCTACCAGGCTGCCATTATCTGGTTTGTCCTGTAGAACAAACAAAAAGAGTGCCTCAGAGTCTGTTCACTTATTATCTAAGGGTGGGTCACAATGAAATGGGGATATATACATTTTATCCTTCCAATATGTTACTGGAACAAAGTTAACAGAACTTTTTCAGTATTACTCTCGTGGTTACTTAACTGTCATAAAATCGTTAAACAAATGGCTCAAAACGCCTTTGGTCATGTACTAGAGAAAATCTATGCTCGAGGCATACAATCATGAATCATATTTAATCTGAATTTATTATTTCTGGGCCGGAACACTGAACCAATGCTCGGTACATTCCTGACAAATCTGCATCTTATTTACTTAACTGACTCATCTTTGGTTACTTTATTCTTAGAGATAGTATGAGTATGATTAGTGGTTGTTTTCTCAGCTTCTTTGTACATGTGAGTAACTTTTGGTAATAGTACAGTTTTGAGTGTTCAAAACACACTACGTTTAGTTGACTACTAAATCCACTTATTGGTCCTCTGCCGTTGTCAGTTCCACATCTGCAATTAGGTACTTACTTACATAGAAGTGTATTTATGCTGAGCTAAAATAATGTTTTACGTCTGCCATTATGTACTTACTTACTTTGCTAGTGTATGAAATTAAGTAATACTCACTCCATTTAAATTTATAGCATAGGAAAGCACATTTATCTCATATTCATAGTGTATTGCAGCTGATTAGTTTGCTCACGTGGCAATCCATTTCCACTCGATCGGACGCTGAAACCTCAGGTAGTCTCTCTCGGACCTACCACTAAAGTGCATCAAGTAATTATGGACGAGCGTAATGCTAAATTCCTTAAACCTATAGGACACCATGAGCTGCTCTGTCTCATCTAACATAAGGGTACCTATGGTCGCATTCACGCCTCCAACTCATAACCTCAATACGTGTAGGTGTATCCTGTCACACACTACACTAAAATAATGGCCAGCTCCAACCTTATAAACACTTCAGGGACGTGTCCTTCATGTCTCAACCACAAATACTGCTCAATTCTATTACACTGCCTTTCCTTGCTATACCAGGTGAGTTTATCCTTACAACTTATCTGCATATTTTTCATAACACTAAGAAATCTCTTTTATTATTAATTAGTTAGCTCTATAGCATACACTAGGTTTCACTACCACTTCAGATCCTGCTTGAACATGAATTCATACATCTTTTTAAATTACTGTTGGTGGACCATTTCCAATAAAACAACACTTGTACTTACTATATTACCAGGGTTCTATACATAATTGTTACTCAAATACATTTGTATCTTAAACACTTAACTGACTCATTTTTGTTTGTCACTATTAGGTTTGTCACATTAGGTATTTTTTTTGTCACTAATCGGTAGATAGTATGGTTACATAACTCATGGCTTGATAGCCATGACAGAAAATTTTCATGTCTGGAAAGAAGAGGTCGAAATTTTTGTGGACAGGAAAGAGGAAGAATGAGTGAGACCTGAAAGGGAAAGAAGATCTCACACAGCTGGGACTGCACAGCTGCCACACTGTGTAGAGGTTACAGAACAACCTCCTCCCTACAGCATTCATTAGCTTAATGCTGTCTTGATAACCATACCGGAAAATTTAATGTATGAAAGAAGGGGTCGAAATTTTTGTGGATAGGAAAGATGAAGAATGAGTGAGACCTGAAAGGGAAAGAAGATCTCACACAGCTGGGACTGCACAGCTGCCACACTGTGTAGAGGTTACAGAACAACCTCCTCCATACAGCATTCATTAGTTTAATGCTGTAAAGAAGAGTTAGAAATTTTTGGTGGATAGAAAAGATGAAGAGTGAGTGAGACCTGAAAGGGAAAGAAGATCTCACACAGCTGGGACTGCACAGCTGCCACACTGTGTAGAGGTTAAAGAACAACCTCCTCCCTACAGCATTCATTAGCTTATTATTGACGTGATAATCATACCGGAAAATTTTGTGTTGGAAAGTAGAGGTCGAAATTTTTGGGGATAGGAAAGATGAAGATTGAGTGAGACCTGAAATGGGAAAGAAGATCTCACACAGCTGGGACTGCACAGCTGCCACACTGTGTAGAGGTTAAAGAACAACCTCCTCCCTACAGCATTCAGTGGCTACCTATGAATCTGCCACGTCGATCTGAAAATACTTTATGATGCCTTTTTAGAACCTGTCTCAGTTCTTCCTTTGTATTGTCTGAAATCTTATAGATTTCCTGCAATTTAGCTTCTATCTTGTCTAACATAATTGCTTCTTCTTCTTCTGTGTTCAGCTTACTGTTACTAAGATTAACACCTTCGTCCCAATATCTCCTATTTTCCAGAACTCGTATAGGCAGCTCCCAAGTTCCATCATCAGTCACTACATGCTTATCACTAAAAGGTACTATAATTACTCCGGTTATTGGCAAGACCATTTTTAACTGGCTTCTTTCAAAGTCAACAACACTCTGATATTTTGACAAGAAATCTATGCCAATTAAAACCTCAATACTGAGATTATTTACAATTAAACATGGATGATCAATTAAGTTACCACTTATGTTAAAGGATAGTAAAGCTTCTTGCTTTACCGTTTTTGAAACCTTGCCAGTAGCACCAATTATTCTTAGTCCTGATACCCTCATTACTGTAAGCTTGTCTTTACCAGGTAATGCATCAAAGAAGGACTGAGATGTTGCACTCACCTCACTTCCACTGTCTAAGAGACAACGAACATTGATACCTAACATATTCACTATTATTATAGGGTGGCTTATTCTGGGTTGTACAGGTGGTTCCTCAAATTCATCTAGTAATTCCTTTTGGATTTGTCTCCAACTAAAGTGATCAACATCTGTCTTCATTACATTTAGGTCACAGTGTGTAGGGGTTTCCTGAATTATATTTTCAGCTGCCTTTTCCAGTCGGTCTATTAATTTCAAATCGAAACACCGCACGACTTCATTACATTTAGTTTGCTGAACATGACCCAAATTACTGTAGTCTGAGCGATTCTGCGTCTCCAGACCGGGCATAACACTAGTTACAGCTAAACCACTTTTACCATTATCGTCGGTTTCCTTCTCAAGTGACAACTGGTCACAGCTACTGGGTTCATTGACCCCAAACAGCCTACCCTCTACATTCCCACTTATCTCCTGTCCTAAATCTATTAGTACATTATCAACATCCTGCACAGGCACTTTAGATAAGAGCACATCATCCTCATCGTAAATATAAGCATGAATTTCTTCTGCTTCTTCACCTGTCAAATCAGTATTTTGTAGCTCATCCCTACTGTTACACTGCTGCGCCTTCTCTTTCTCTTCCCACTTAGAAAGCGTTTCTAACACGGTATCTATCAAATACTGTGAGTGATCTAATATTTCTGTTGTATCCTTAGGTGCTACCGACTCTTCATCCACATGTTCAGTTTGAGTATTCTGATCTGTCTTACCAATTCCCTTAACTACTGGCTTAGGAAAAGTAACCGCCTGGTGAGCGCCAGTGTCCTCATAGACGGGAACTAGTTTTCCTGCCTCGTCCTACTGCTGTTTCCTTTATTTTCATTATAGTTAGCTGGCATAGCCTTACTTTCCGTACAGTGGTTTACATGCATATTTTTGTTTGGCACAACATTACTGTCATTTGAATGCCATTGTTGGTTCTGATAATTATTTCCCCAATTCCTACCTCTCTTAGGACGGCGAACACCTACTGTTCTAATGTTTACATTGCCACTTTGCTCGTTCCTAAAATTACTATTATTGTTATTGGCATTACGGTTATTACGTGCTTGCTCTTTATTGGCAGCAACACGTTCTACACGTTCCAAATACTCAATGAAACGATCCAGATTGTCTCTAGGGGCTGATATAATTCTAGTTTGCCAGTACCATGGCAGTTTAGCTTCCAGACCTAGTATGATCATTTCTGGTTTTAGCTTTTCCGCCAAATGTGACAAACGTGAAATCCATGACCTAGCAAACTCTTTAATGGACTCCTTTCCTGCATTGAAGCGTTTTCCACTCCAAAATTCTCTCAACACTTCATTTTGCTTATTGCTAGACCAATACTCATTAATGAAAGCTGTTTTAAACTCCGCTAATGTTTTACACTTCAACATAACATCAGCTGACCAACGCATGGCGTCACCTGCTAAATGGCTTCTAATAAACGAGATTTTCTCTCGTTCAGACCAAGTTGATGGAATCACATCTTCAAAATCGTTCCAGAAATCTAGCGGATGGATATTTTTATCTGGATCGAACCGCAAAAACTGCCGACACCCGATAAAAGCGGCGTTTGCAGCTACAACTTGTTGTACATTACCATTACCAGAAGTTACTGAAGCTACTTTACTCTCAATGTTAGCAATGTTAGTACTTATATTTTCTACTTTCATTTCAACATTATCTACTCTTTGCACAATATGAGTAGTGTCAGTTTTGATTGCTTCTACTTCTGCTTGACATATGTTTACTTTTATATTAACATCTTTAAATCTATCTGAGCACAGTTCAGACTCCGCCTCGATCTTTTCTGTTAACTTGTGCTCCAGCTTCGCATCTTCCATTTGGAAGTCTTTGCGAACCTCAGTGACTTCGGATTTTATTGTCTTATACATTTCAGAAAACTGTTGAGCAACCTTTTTCTTAATATCCTCATGATTGCAATCAATTTTATAATTCAAACTGTCCAGATCCTCTTTCAACTTATTGCAATTAGCCTTGAAAGAATTTTCTAATTCAGCTTTATTGGATTCTAATTTATTGTCCATTGCCTCAAACCGTTTATTAAAATTTGTTTGACTGGCCACCATTTCAGACTTTAATTCAGCTGTCATTTGTGCATTACTGGCTGACATTTTTGCATTACTGGCAGCTATTGCTTGTAATATAACATTTAGATCAACAGCCCCAGCATCTTTGGGTTGCTCACGAGCTGGCTTTTTATCACACTCAGGTGACGAAAAACTAGCTCCAATACCAGAATCATCAAAACTAAATGAAACTTCTGATTGATTAGTCATATCTAACTTCTCCTTCTTAAACTCTACCATTTCTGATGACTGTTTCATTTTTAATTCATCAGAGAAACTATCATCCAATAAATTTACCATTTCTACTTTCCGCTTTACTACAGGGGTCTCTATTATTGAATCATTGCCCCTTCGCACACTATTGTCAGGAGACAATACTTCATTTTTCACTTTAACATTACTACTTTCATGCATGTTTATACTTGAAACGTTGTCTGAATTTACAGTTCCCTCCACAGACATAGGTTCTAATTTAAGTTTAAACTCAGTTTCTTTTGGCGGTTCCATCGCCGACAGTCTTTTAGTGCAGGTTAGTAAAATTTTTAACAGTTTTTCACTTAACTTAGTTCCTTCTGCACGACGTATGGCGTTGCCGGCGCGGCGTACCAGGATTCCTGATGCAACGAGGCACGTTGAACTGCAGACGGCTCTCCGACGGCTGTTGTGTGTTTGCGTGGCCCGCAATTGCAGGCTCTGCGCCGGCTGCTCCAGGGGACGACTGCGGTGCGGCGAGACTGGCTTCTCGCGATGCCGGCAGCACCGCTAGACTCAGTGCCAGCTCCGTCAATCCAGATGCGTTGTTAATCCAATTGCGTCGTCCACATGCACACGTAACACATTCACTGTTCTATACTCAGTTGCGTGTCGCATTTCACTCGCGAATCCGAATAGTTAAAAATCACTTTCACTTAGTTGTTTCCCGGCCGATGCACCATATGTGGGGCGGCGGATGAATTTGTAAAAATATTTGTAGACTGTAGAAACATTTCCCGGCCGATGCACCATATGTGGGGCGGCGGATGTGTTTGTAATAATAATTACATCTATTGCTGTATAAACGCTTGCATATTGAATCAGTTTCTAGCTTTTAGAATGTTGTTATTGCTGTCTTTTGCCGTTCTCAACACTGGCTCTCTATTTACTCCGTGACCCCCAGAAAGTGATTTAATAAAACTTGGAGCCAGTAAATAGATATCCTAGTGCCCACTTTACCTGAGAATGTTCTTATAGCTGCAGCTTATAGCTCTGAGGAATTAGGAGATTGTCCGGGATTTCTAATCAAAAACGGTTTTCCAAAATAGTTGAGTATATTCTGAAATTCACTAATAAACAACACAAGTATCCCTACAACCTAACTAACAGAACAGTTCAGAGTCTAATGCGCTGATGCAACTATAAATGTCCGAATCAAATGTTAAAAAGAATGCTCGCCATAATTTGATGAAAATACTTCATCAAACGCCACGCTAAATTTTTGGTAGAATGTCTGTCCCGCGACGGCACGTGAAAATACGACGGTACGCAAACTGAAGCTAGATAATGAAAATCATCCCCGAATTAACACTTCACATAAAATGTTTTCATGGTTCCGCGTATCTCTAGTAACTTAATACGGCACCCGAGGCTGTTTGTAGCAGATACACTGATGCGACGCGACTACCGACACAGATGGCGTGTCATTCAGCGTCTGGAGAGAACTGGGGCCTTTCTTCCTCGCGCAGTGTTCTTATATATAAAGCCGCGGTGCGGACGGCGAAGGGAACGCCTGATCTTTCCGGCTCTCTCGACTAGCCGCTGGGCTAGTAACGCACCACTTCAAGTTACATAATAATTTATAGCTTCTTTGGCTGATGGCCGAAGAAGTTCTTAATTTAAACGTGCATTCAGCACGCAGGTAAGTATTGATAATAAAATTTTGACGTGGCTAAGTTAAATACTTTAGGCGAGAGAATTAATTTAATTGCCCTGCACGCACTAGATGACCTCTGAACTGGCCCTGTTGAGATCCGCTATCGCTATAATTTTATAGGTATTAAAAAGAAACTTTACACATCTTCATAGCGGACCTCCAACCTATTTAAATCTAAACAACCTAGCCTTATTTACTAGCCTACTTAAACTATCTTGCTTCCTTCAGTTTTGAGACGAAAACCAGAAAATCATGAATTTCCACTAAAATCTTAATATGTGAAATCCAAAGTACTGTTTTTATTAAATCATTATGAAAGATGAATCTAAATATTAATTTTGAAGTCTCTAGCTCTTTTCTGTTGCGCCAATGATTTTTCCAGAAAAACGTCCAAATCTCGGAAATGGCTGAAGTTATCGAACTGATATTTAACACACATTAATTTAGTATTATTTCTGACATGCTAGAAAAGTTTTAGTTCATTTGCTTGATTTTTAAGGTATTGCGCAACATTTACGACGTCAGAGCTAGTTACAGCAGACTGGCTGGCACATAATGGAAACTGATGTGAATTTACTACAGCGTGAGTAGGCTGCTTCCCTACAGGACGAATGCGGAATTCGAAGAAAGGATGACACTCTCTAGCAAATAATGTGTGCGTAATTGTTTGATGTAGGAAGAAATCGTAGGAATATGAGCGAATACCGAAAGTAAGAGCAAGTGAGACCAAAAAGAGTTGGGTGTAGGTCTGGTCGTATCGGACAGGCTGCTACACAGTTCCCACTCTCTGACGCTATAACTCTGCTAACCGCCACGGGGACATTTGGCTGCTCAGTTTCCTGCCTGGCCCGGTGCAACCCTCCTTAGCTAACCTGGTCGCCCAAGACTCCTCTCAAGCGACCATATTGATGGCGATCTCAGTGCGGACGCCAGATCAACACAGGATGCTGCGAAACAGTACTCCCATCCTCAGACTATCCACTACACCCGGCCTCCAGGTCGCTGGATTACAGGAGCACGCCACCACTCCCAGCCGCCAGTGTAATCCATTCTACCGCTACTTTACCTACAATCTGCGATGTCAGCGAACTATTTTTTTTTTTTACTCACAGCTTACTCGCCGATTTAACACGAAAACTAATGTGTATAGTGTACTTATTTATTTCTTACTTTCCGTTTCGACGAGAAAGTACACTGCCGAATATGAGACGAACTGTTGTTACCTTGTGGTTCCATGTTGCAGTTTCAATCACGAATGCAATTCCTTCCATTACTTAGAGAAAGAAAAAACAACTTTGGTAATTAATGACAACGTCTCTAAAAGGTCAGATGTACCCTCTCTTGGTAGAGGTGCGAAGAAAATAATGCACTCGATAACGTCAACACATTATTCTATTCTTTAATGCAGTTATTTTACATTGAATAAAGAAATTCATCCATTAGAAACACATCTAGTATGCTCATTGAGTACCATTTTATTTTGTCGAAAATGTGGAATCACGTAAAGTACGTATTCAAATCTGCATGTGTCATTATTATATTTATAACGAATGCCGAAAATTTTGCATTTACATCTCCTGTGTGCCACTTTTTCTAACATAATTTCGATTACAGGCTGCGCAACGATCATTTCTTACACTCACGTCGTGGTTTATCTCTACCATTCGTAATCTCGCTCGTCCTCTCTGCCTTCAACTGTGAAACAGAGATGTCTCAAACGCTACACAGCGCATGTTTAAATCTTAGCCCTTCAACGACAGTGACGTGCCTCGTCAGTATTATCCATGTTCTTGATGCGGATGACAGGACGTCAAGCACCGCCTGTGAGTCACGAATTATCTCTTACTTTGAGAAGCAATCACTCCAGAAGGTTTTCTCCTTTGTGCCTTTATACTGACCACTTGCGTGCAAGAAACACACATGTCCAATACTTGGAAATAAATTTCGACAGACATATAAACTGAGAGATGACAGTTTTAAAGTGTGTCAAATCTAGCCTTCCTTATTTTTTGAAGTCACTAGTGAAGCAGTTCATCTCAGTTAGCAAGTACAAATACAATTCATGGAAAAACAGGTAGCCCAGTCATGAGGTATGTGTCTGAACTTTGTAAAGGACGAATGCGGAATTCGAAGAAAGGATGACACTCTCTAGCAAATAATGTGTGCGTAATTGTTTGATCTAGGAAGAAATCGTAGGAATATGAGCGAATACTGAAAGTAAGAGCAAGTGAAACTAAAAAGAGTTGGGTGTAGGTCTGCTACACAGTTCGCACTCTCTGACGCTATCCCTCTGCTAACCGCCACGGGGACTTTTGGCTTCTCAGTTTCCTGCCCTGTCCGGTGCACCCCTCCTTAGCTAACCTGGTCGCCCAAGACTCCTCTTAAGCGACCATATTAATGGCGATCTCAGTGCGGACGCCAGATCACCACAGGATGCTGCGAAACAGTACTCCCATCCTCAGACTATCCACTACACCCGGCCTCCAGGTCGCTGGATTACAGGAGCACGCCACCACTCCCAGCCGCCAGTGTGATCTATTCTACCGTTACTTTACCTACAATCTGCGATGTCAGCGAACTATTTTTTTTTCATACTCACAGCTTACTCGCCGATTTAACACGAAAACTAATGTGTATAGTGTACTTATTTATTTCTTACTTTCCGTTTCGACGAGAAAGTACACTGCCGAATATGAGACGAACTGTTGTTACCTTGTGGATCCACGTTGCAGTTTCAATCACGAATGCAATTCCTTCCATCACTTAGAGAAAGAAAAAACTACTTTGGTAACTAATGGTAACGTCTCTAGCAGTCAGATGTACCCTCTCTTGGTAGAGGTGCGAAGAAAATAATGCACTCGATAACGTCAACACATTATTCTATTCTTTAATGCAGTTATATTACATTGTATAAGGAAATTCATCCTTTAGAAACACATCTAGTATGCTCATTGAGTACCATTTTATTTTGTCGAAAATGTTGAATCATGTAAAGTAAGTATTCAAATCTGCATGTGTCATTATTATATTTATAACGAATGCCGAAAATTTTGCATTTACATCTCCTGTGTGCCACATTTTCTAGCATAATTTCGATTACAGGCTGCGCAACGATAATTTCTTACACTCACGTCGTGGTTTATGTCTACCATTCGTAATCTCGCTCGTCCTCTCTGCCTTCAACTGTGAAACAGAGATGTCTCAAACGCTACACAGCGCATGTTTAAATCATAGCCCTTCAACGAGAGTGACGTGCCTCGTCAGTATTATCCATGTTCTGGATGCGGATGACAGGACGTGAAGCACCGCCTGTGAGTCACGAATTATCTCTTACTTTGAGAAGCAATCACTCCAGAAGGTTTTCTCCTTTGTGCCTTTATACTGACCACTTGCGTGGAAGAAACACACATGTCCAATACTTGGAAATAAATTTCGACAGACATATATACTGAGAGATGACAGTTTTAAAGTGTGTCAAATCTAGCCTTCCTTATTATTTGAAGTCACTAGTGAAGCAGTTCATCTCAGTTAGCAAGTGCAAATACCTATCATGGAAAAACAGGTAGTCCAGTCATGAGGTATGTGTCTGAACTTTGTAAAGGACGAAAACGGAATTCGAAGAAAGGATGACACTCTCTAGCAAATAATGTGTGCGTAATTGTTTGATCTAGGAAGAAATCGTAGGAATATGAGCGAATACCGAAAGTAAGAGCAAGTGAGACTAAAAAGAGTTGGGTGTAGGTCTGGTCGTATCAGACAGTCTGCTACACAGTTCCCACTCTCTGACGCTATCCCTCTGCTAACCGCCACGGGGAATTTTGGCTGCTCAGTTTCCTGCCTGGCCCGGTGCACCCCTCCTTAGCTAACCTGGTCGCCCAAGACTCCTCTTAAGCGACCATATTGATGGCGATCTCAGCGCGGACGCCAGATCAACACAGGATGCTGCGAAACAGTACTCCCATCCTCAGACTATCCACTACACCCGGCCTCCAGGTCGCTGGATTACAGGAGCACGCCACCACTCCCAGCCGCCAGTGTAATCCATTCTACCGCTACTTTACCTACAATCTGCGATGTCAGCGAACTATTTTTTTTCCATACTCACAGGTTACTCGCCGATTTATCACGAAAACTAATGTGTATAGTGTACTTATTTATTTCTTACCTTCCGTTTCGACGAGAAAGTACACTGCCGAATATGAGACGAACTGTTGTTACCCTGTGGATCCACGTTGCAGTTTCAATCACGAATGCAATTCCGTCCATCACTTAGAGAAAGGAAAAACCACTTTGGTAGTTAATGGTAACGTCTCTAACAGTCAGATGTACCCTCTCTTGGTAGAGGTGCGAAGAAAATAATGCACTCGATAACGTCAACACATTATTCTATTCTTTAATGCAGTTATTTTACATTGAATAAGGAAATTCATCCTTTAGAAACACATCTAGTATGCTCATTGAGTACCATTTTATTTTGTCGAAAATATGGAATCATGTAAAGTAAGTATTCAAATCTGCATGTGTCATTATTATATTTATAACGAATGCCGAAAATTTTGCATTTACATCACCTGTGTGCCACATTTTCTAACATAATTTCGATTACAGGCTGCTCAACGATAATTTCTTACACTCACGTCGTGGTTTATGTCTACCATTCGTAATCTCCCTCGTCCTCTCTGCCTTCAACTGTGAAACAGAGATGTCTCAAACGCTACACAGGGCATGTTTAAATCTTAGCCCTTCAACGAGAGTGACGTGCCTCGTCAGTATTATCCATGTTCTTGATGCGGATGACAGGACGTCAAGCACCGCCTGTGAGTCACGAATTATCTCTTACTTTGAGAAGCAATCACTCCAGAAGGTTTTCTCCATTGTGCCTTTATACTGACCATTTGCGTGCAAGAAACACACATCTCCAATACTTGGAAATAAATTTCGACAGACATATATACTGAGAGATGACAGTTTTAAAGTGTGTCACATCTAGCCTTCCTTATTTTTTGAAGTCACTAGTGAAGCAGTTCATCTCAGTTAGCAAGTGCAAATACAATTCATGGAAAAACAGGTAGTCCAGTCATGAGGTATGTGTCTGAACTTTGTAAAGGACGAAAGCGGAATTCGTATAAAGGATGACACTCTCTAGCAAATAATGTGTGCGTAATTGTTTGATCTAGGAAGAAATCGCAGGAATATGAGCGAATACCGAAAGTAAGAGCAAGTGAGACTAAAAAGAGTTGGGTGTAGGTCTGGTCGTATCAGACAGGCTGCTACACAGTTCCCACTCTCTGACGCTATCCCTCTGCTAACCGCCACGGGGACTTTTGGCTGCTCAGTTTCCTGCCTGGCCCGGTGCACCCCTCCTTAGCTAACCTGGTCGCCAAAGACTCCTCTGAAGCGACCATATTGATGGCGACTAGTGCGGACGCCAGATCAACACAGGATGCTGCGAAACTGTACTCCCATCCTCAGACTATCCACTACACCCGGCCTCCAGGTCGCTGGATTACAGGTGCACGCCACCACTCCCAGCCGCCAGTGTAACCCATTCTCCTTAGCTAACCTGGTCGCCCAAGACTCCTCTTAAGCGACCATATTGATGGCGATCTCAGTGCGGACGCCAGATCAACACAGGGTGCTGCGAAACAGTACTCCCATCCTCAGACTATCCACTACACCCGGCCTCCAGGTCGCTGGATTACAGGACCACGCCACCACTCCCAGCCGCCAGTGTAATCCATTCTACCGCTACTTTGCCTACAATCTGCGATGTCAGCGAACTATTTTTTTTCCATACTCACAGGTTACTCGCCGATTTATCACGAAAACTAATGTGTATAGTGTACTTATTTATTTCTTACTTCCCGTTTCGACGAGAAGGTACACTGCCGAATATGAGACGAACTGTTGTTACCTTGTGGATCCACGTTGCAGTTTCAATCACGAATGCAATTCTTTCCATCACTTAGAGAAAGAAACAACCACTTTAGTAACTAATGGTAACGTCTCTAGCAGTCAGATGTACCCTCTCCTGGTAGAGGTGCGAAGAAAATAATGCACTCGATAGCGTCAACACATTATTCTATTCTTTAATGCAGTTATTTTACATTGAATAAGGAAATTCATCCTTTAGAAACACATCTAGTATGCTCATTGAGTACCATGTGAAATCATGTAAAGTAAGTATTCAAATCTGCATGTGTCATTATTATATTTATAACGAGTGCCGAAAATTTTGCATTTACATCACCTGTGTGCCACATATTCTAACATAATTTCGATTACAGGCTGAGCAACGATGATTTCTTACACTCACACCGTGGTTTATGTCTACCATTCGTAATCTCCCTCGTCCTCTCTGCCTTCAACTGTGAAACAGAGATGTCTCCAACGCTACACAGCCCATGTTTAAATCTTAGCCATTCAAGGAGTGACGTGCCTCGTCAGTATTCTCCATGTTCTTGATGCGGATGACAGGACGTCAAGCACCGTCTGTGAGTCACGAATTATCTCTTACATTAAGAAGCAGTGACTCCAGAAGGTTTTCTCCTTTGTGCCTCTATACTGACCACTTGCGTGCAAGAAACACACACGGCCAATACTTGGAAATAAATTTCGACAGACATATATATTGAGAGATGACAGTTTTAGAGTGTGTCAAATCTAGCCTTCCTAATGTTTTGAAGTCAAATCGAGCCTTCCTTATTTTTTGAAGTCACTAGCGAAGCAGTTCATCTCAGTTAGGAAGTGCAAATACAATCATGGAAGAACAGGTAGTCCACACATGAGGTATGTGTTTGAACTTTGTAAAGGACGAATGCGGAATTCGAAGAAAGGATGATACTCTCTAGCAAATAATGTGTGCATAATTGTTTGATCTAGGAAGAAAAAATAGGAATATGAGCGAATACCGAAAGTAAGAGCAAGTGAGACTAAAAAGAGTTGGGTGTAGGTCTGGTCGTATCAGACAGGCTGCTACACAGTTCCCACTCTGTGACGCCACCCCTCTGCTAACCGCCACGGGGACTTTTGGCTGCTCAGTTTCCTGCCTGGCCCGGTGCATCGCTCCTTAGCTAACCTGGTCGCCCAAGACTCCTCTTAAGCGACCATATTGATGGCGATCTCAGTGCGGACGCCAGATCAACACAGGATGCTGCGAAACAGTACTCCCATCCTCAGACTATCCACTACACCCGGCCTCCAGGTCGCTGGATTACAGGAGCACGCCACCACTCCCAGCCGCCAGTGTAATCCATTCTACCGCTACTTTACCTACAATATGCGATGTCAGCGAACTATTTTTTTTCCATACTCACAGCTTACTCGCCGATTCATCACTAAAACTAATGTGTGTAGTGTACTTATTTATTTCTTACTTTCCGTTTCGACGAGAAAGTACACTGCCGAATATGAGACGAACTGTTGTTACCTTGTGGATCCACGTTGCAGTTTCAATCACGAATGCAATTCCTTCCATCACTTAGAGAAAGAAAAAACCACTATGGTAACTAATGGTAACGTCTCTAGCAGTCAGATGTACCCTCTCTTGGTAGTGGTGCGAAGAAAATAATGCACTCGATAACGTCAACACATTATTCTATTCTTTAATGCAGTTAATTTACATTGAATAAGAAAATTCATCCTTTAGAAACACATCTAGTATGTACATTGAGTACCATTTTGTTTTGTCGAAATGTGGAATCATGTAAAGTAACTATTCAAAGCTGCATGTGTCATTATTATATTTATAACGAATGCCGAAAAATTTGCATTTACGTCTCCTGTGTGCCACATTTTCTAACATAATTTCGATTACAGGCTGCGCAACGATAATTTCTTACACTCACGTCGTGGTTTATGTCTAAGATTCGTAATCTCACTCGTCCTCTCTGCCTTCAACTGTGAAACAGAGATGTCTAAAACGCTACACAGCGCATGTTTAAATCATAGCCCTTCAACGAGAGTGACGTGCCTCGTCAGTATTATCCATGTTCTGGATGCGGATGACAGGACGTGAAGCACCGCCTGTGAGTCACGAATTATCTCTTACTTTGAGAAGCAATCACTCCAGAAGGTTTTCTCCTTTGTGCCTTTATACTGACCACTTGCGTGGAAGAAACACACATGTCCAATACTTGGAAATAAATTTCGACAGACATATATACTGAGAGATGACAGTTTTAATGTGTGTCAAATCTAGCCTTCCTTATTTTTTGAAGTCACTAGTGAAGCAGTTCATCTCAGTTAGCAAGTGCAAATACAATTCATGGAAAAACAGGTAGTCCAGTCATGAGGTATGTGTCTGAACTTTGTAAAGGACGAATGCGGAATTCGTAGAAAGGATGACACTCTCTAGCAAATAATGTGTGCGTAATTGTTTGATCTAGGAAGAAAAAATAGGAATATGAGCGAATACCGAAAGTAAGAGCAAGTGAGACTAAAAAGAGTTGGGTGTAGGTCTGGTCGTATCAGACAGGCTGCTACACAGTTCCCACTCTCTGATGCTATCCCTCTGCTAACCGCCACGGGGACTTTTGGCTGCTCAGTTTCCTGCCTGGCCCGGTGCACCCCTCCTTAGCTAACCTGGTCGCCCTAGACTCCTCTTACGCGACCATATTGATGGCGATCTCAGTGCGGACGCAAGATCAACACAGGATGCTGCGAAATAGTACTCCCATCCTTTAGACTATCCACTATACCCGACCTCCAGGTCGCTGGATTACAGGAGCACGCCACCACTCCCAGCCGCCAGTGTATTCCATTCTACCGCTACTTTACCTACAATATGCGATGACAGCGAACTATTTTTTTTCCATACTCACAGCTTACTCGCCGATTCATCACTAAAACTAATGTGTGTAGTGTACTTATTTATTTCTTACTTTCCGTTTCGACGAGAAAGTACACTGCCGAATATGAGACGAACTGTTGTTACCTTGTGGATCCACGTTGCAGTTTCAATCACGAATGCAATTCCTTACATCACTTAGAGAAAGAAAAAACCACTTTGGTAACTAATGGTAACGTCTCTAGCAGTCAGATGGACCCTATCTTGGTAGAGGTGCGAAGAAAATAATGCACTCGATAACGTCAACACATTATTCTGTTCTTTAATGCAGTTATTTTACATTGAGTAAGGAAATTCATCCTTTAGAAACACATCTAGTATGCTCATTGAGTACCATTTTATTTTGTCGAAAATGTGGAATCATGTAAAGTAAGTATTCAAATCTGCATGTGTCATTGTTATATTTATAACGAATGCCGAAAATTTTGCATTTACATCTCCTGTGTGCCACATTTTCTAACATAATTTCGATTACAGGCTGCTCAACGATAATTTCTTACACTCACGTCGTGGTTTATGTCTACCATTCGTAATTTCCCTCGTCGTCTCTGCCTTCAACTGTGAAACAGAGATGTCTCAAACGCTACACAGTGCATGTTTAAATCTTAGCCCTTCAACGAGAGTGACGTGCCTCGTCAGTATTATCCATGTTCTTGATGCGGATGACAGGACGTCAAGCACCGCCTGTGAGTCACGAATTATCTCTTACTTTGAGAAGCAATCACTCCAGAAGGTTTTCTGCATTGTGCCTTTATACTGACCACTTGCGTGCAAGAAACACACATGTCCAATACTTGGAAATAAATTTCGACAGACATATATACTGAGAGATGACAGTTTTAAAGTGTGTCAAATCTAGCCTTCCTTATTTTTTGAAGTCACTAGTGAAGCAGTTCATCTCAGTTAGCAAGTGCAAATACAATTCATGGAAAAACAGGTAGTCCAGTCATGAGGTATGTGTCTGAACTTTGTAAAGGACGAAAGCGGAATTCGAAGAAAGGATGACACTCTCTAGCAGATAATGTGTGCGTAATTGTTTGATCTAGGAAGAAATCGTAGGAATATGAGCGAATACCGAAAGTAAGAGCAAGTGAGACTAAAAAGAGTTGGGTGTAGGTCTGGTCGAATCAGACAGTCTGCTACACAGTTCCCACTCTCTGACGCTATCCCCCTGCTAACCGCCACGGGGACTTTTGGCTGCTCAGTTTCCTGCCTGGCCCGGTGCACCCCTCCTTAGCTAACCTGGTCGCCCAAGACCCCTCTTAAGCGACCATATTGATGGCGATCTCAGTGCGGACGCCAGATCAACACAGGATGCTGCGAAACAGTACTCCCATCCTCAGACTATCCACTACACCCGGCCTCCAGGTCGCTGGATTACAGGAGCACGCCACCACTCCCAGCCGCCAGTGTAATCCATTCTACCGCTACTTTACCTACAATCTGCGATGTCAGCGAACTATTTTTTTTCCATACTCACAGGTTACTCGCCGATTTATCACGAAAACTAATGTGTATAGTGTACTTATTTATTTCTTACCTTCCGTTTCGACGAGAAAGTACACTGCCGAATATGAGACGAACTGTTGTTACCCTGTGGACCCACGTTGCAGTTTCAATCACGAATGCAATTCCGTTTATCACTTAGAGAAAGAAAAAACCACTTTGGTATCTAATGGTAACGTCTATAACAGTCAGATGTACCCTCTCTTGGTAGAGGTGCGAAGAAAATAATGCACTCGATAACGTCAACACATTATTCTATTCTTTAATGCAGTTATTTTACATTGAATAAGGAAATTCATCCTTTAGAAACACATCTAGTATGCTCATTGAGCACCATTTTATTTTGTCGAATATGTGGAATCATGTAAAGTAAGTATTCAAATCTGCATGTGTCATTATTATATTTATAACGAATGCCGAAAATTTTGCATTTACATCTCCTGTGTGCCACATTTTCTAACATAATTTCGATTACAGGCTGCTCAACGATAATTTCTTACACTCACGTCGTGGTTTATGTCTACCATTCGTAATCTCCCTCGTCCTCTCTGCCTTCAACTGTGAAACAGAGATGTCTCAAACGCTACACAGCGCATGTTTAAATCTTAGCCCTTCAACGAGAGTGACGTGCCTCGTCAGTATTATCCATGTTCTTGATGAGGATGACAGGACGTCAAGCACCGCCTGTGAGTCACGAATTATCTCTTACTTTGAGAAGCAATCACTCCAGAAGGTTTTCTCCATTGTGCCTCTATACTGACTACTTGCGAGCAAGAAACACACATGTCCAATACTTGGAAATAAATTTCGACAGACATATATACTGAGAGATGACAGTTTTAAAGTGTGTCAAATCTAGCCTTCCTTATTTTTTGAAGTCACTAGTGAAACAGTTCATCTCAGTTAGCAAGTGCAAATACCTATCATGGAAAAACAGGTAGTCCAGTCATGAGGTATGTGTCTGAACTTTGTAAAGGACGAAAACGGAATTCGAAGAAAGGATGACACTCTCTAGCAAATAATGTGTGCGTAATTGTTTGATCTAGGAAGAAATCGTAGGAATATGAGCGAATACCGAAAGTAAGAGCAAGTGAGACTAAAAAGAGTTGGGTGTAGGTCTGGTCGTATCAGACAGTCTGCTACACAGTTCCCACTCTCTGACGCTATCCCTCTGCTAACCGCCACGGGGAATTTTGGCTGCTCAGTTTCCTGCCTGGCCCGGTGCACCCCTCCTTAGCTAACCTGGTCGCCCAAGACTCCTCTTAAGCGACCATATTGATGGCGATCTCAGCGCGGACGCCAGATCAACACAGGATGCTGCGAAACAGTACTCCCATCCTCAGACTATCCACTACACCCGGCCTCCAGGTCGCTGGATTACAGGAGCACGCCACCACTCCCAGCCGCCAGTGTAATCCATTCTACCGCTACTTTACCTACAATCTGCGATGTCAGCGAACTATTTTTTTTCCATACTCACAGGTTACTCGCCGATTTATCACGAAAACTAATGTGTATAGTGTACTTATTTATTTCTTACCTTCCGTTTCGACGAGAAAGTACACTGCCGAATATGAGACGAACTGTTGTTACCCTGTGGATCCACGTTGCAGTTTCAATCACGAATGCAATTCCGTCCATCACTTAGAGAAAGGAAAAACCACTTTGGTAGTTAATGGTAACGTCTCTAACAGTCAGATGTACCCTCTCTTGGTAGAGGTGCGAAGAAAATAATGCACTCGATAACGTCAACACATTATTCTATTCTTTAATGCAGTTATTTTACATTGAATAAGGAAATTCATCCTTTAGAAACACATCTAGTATGCTCATTGAGTACCATTTTATTTTGTCGAAAATGTGGAATCATGTAAAGTAAGTATTCAAATCTGCATGTGTCATTATTATATTTATAACGAATGCCGAAAATTTTGCATTTACATCACCTGTGTGCCACATTTTCTAACATAATTTCGATTACAGGCTGCTCAACGATAATTTCTTACACTCACGTCGTGGTTTATGTCTACCATTCGTAATCTCCCTCGTCCTCTCTGCCTTCAACTGTGAAACAGAGATGTCTCAAAAGCTACACAGCGCATGTTTAAATCTTAGCCCTTCAACGAGAGTGACGTGCCTCGTCAGTATTATCCATGTTCTTGATGCGGATGACAGGACGTCAAGCACCGCCTGTGAGTCACGAATTATCTCTTACTTTGAGAAGCAATCACTCCAGAAGGTTTTCTCCA
The DNA here is from genome assembly GCF_023864345.2 of Schistocerca serialis cubense. Taxonomy (NCBI): domain Eukaryota; kingdom Metazoa; phylum Arthropoda; class Insecta; order Orthoptera; family Acrididae; genus Schistocerca; species Schistocerca serialis. The sequence continues at coordinate 269,550,282 of NC_064639.1, forward strand.
TTGTGCCTTTATACTGACCACTTGCGTGCAAGAAACACACATCTCCAATACTTGGAAATAAATTTCGACAGACATATATACTGAGAGATGACAGTTTTAAAGTGTGTCACATCTAGCCTTCCTTATTTTTTGAAGTCACTAGTGAAGCAGTTCATCTCAGTTAGCAAGTGCAAATACAATTCATGGAAAAACAGGTAGTCCAGTCGTGAGGTATGTGTCTGAACTTTGTAAAGGACGAAAGCGGAATTCGTATAAAGGATGACACTCTCTAGCAAATAATGTGTGCGTAATTGTTTGATCTAGGAAGAAATCGCAGGAATATGAGCGAATACCGAAAGTAAGAGCAAGTGAGACTAAAAAGAGTTGGGTGTAGGTCTGGTCGTATCAGACAGGCTGCTACACAGTTCCCACTCTCTGACGCTATCCCTCTGCTAACCGCCACGGGGACTTTTGGCTGCTCAGTTTCCTGCCTGGCCCGGTGCACCCCTCCTTAGCTAACCTGGTCGCCAAAGACTCCTCTGAAGCGACCATATTGATGGCGACTAGTGCGGACGCCAGATCAACACAGGATGCTGCGAAACTGTACTCCCATCCTCAGACTATCCACTACACCCGGCCTCCAGGTCGCTGGATTACAGGTGCACGCCACCACTCCCAGCCGCCAGTGTAACCCATTCTCCTTAGCTAACCTGGTCGCCCAAGACTCCTCTTAAGCGACCATATTGATGGCGATCTCAGTGCGGACGCCAGATCAACACAGGGTGCTGCGAAACAGTACTCCCATCCTCAGACTATCCACTACACCCGGCCTCCAGGTCGCTGGATTACAGGAGCACGCCGCCACTCCCAGCCGCCAGTGTAATCCATTCTACCGCTACTTTACCTACAATATGCGATGTCAGCGAACTATTTTTTTTCCATACTCACAGCTTACTCGCCGATTCATCACTAAAACTAATGTGTGTAGTGTACTTATTTATTTCTTACTTTCCGTTTCGACGAGAAAGTACACTGCCGAATATGAGACGAACTGTTGTTACCTTGTGGATCCACGTTGCAGTTTCAATCACGAATGCAATTCCTTACATCACTTAGAGAAAGAAAAAACCACTTTGGTAACTAATGGTAACGTCTCTAGCAGTCAGATGGACCCTATCTTGGTAGAGGTGCGAAGAAAATAATGCACTCGATAACGTCAACACATTATTCTGTTCTTTAATGCAGTTATTTTACATTGAGTAAGGAAATTCATCCTTTAGAAACACATCTAGTATGCTCATTGAGTACCATTTTATTTTGTCGAAAATGTGGAATCATGTAAAGTAAGTATTCAAATCTGCATGTGTCATTGTTATATTTATAACGAATGCCGAAAATTTTGCATTTACATCTCCTGTGTGCCACATTTTCTAACATAATTTCGATTACAGGCTGCTCAACGATAATTTCTTACACTCACGTCGTGGTTTATGTCTACCATTCGTAATCTCCCTCGTCCTCTCTGCCTTCAACTGTGAAACAGAGATGTCTCAAACGCTACGCAGCGCATGTTTAAATCTTAGCCCTTCAACGAGAGTGACGTGCCTCGTCAGTATTATCCATGTTCTTGATGCGGATGACAGGACGTCAAGCTACGCCTGTGAGTCACGAATTATCTCTTACTTGGAGAAGCAATCACTCCAGAAGGTTTTCTCCATTGTGCCTTTATACTGACCACTTGCGTACAAGAAACACACATGTCCAATACTTGGAAATAAATTTCGACAGACATATATACTGAGAGATGACAGTTTTAAAGTGTGTCAAATCTAGCCTTCCTTATATTTTGAAGTCACTAGTGAAGCAGTTCATCTCAGTTAGCAAGTGCAAATATAATTCATGGAAAAACAGGTAGTCCAGTCATGAGGTATGAGTCTGAACTTTGTAAAGGACGAAAGCGGAATTCGAAGAAAGGATGACACTCTCTAGCAAATAATGTGTGCGTAATTGTTTGATCTAGGAAGGAATCGTAGGAATATGAGCGAATACCGAAAGTAAGAGCAAGTGAGACTAAAAAGAGTTGGGTGTAGGTCTGGTCGAATCAGACAGTCTGCTACACAGTTCCCACTCTCTGACGCTATCCCTCTGCTAACCGCCACGGGGACTTTTGGCTGCTCAGTTTCCTGCCTGGCCCGGTGCACCCCTCCTTAGCTAACCTGGTCGCCCAAGACCCCTCTTAAGCGACCATATTGATGGCGATCTCAGTGCGGACGCCAGATCAACACAGGATGCTGCGAAACAGTACTCCCATCCTCAGACTATCCACTACACCCGGCCTCCAGGTCGCTGGATTACAGGAGCACGCCACCACTCCCAGCCGCCAGTGTAATCCATTCTACCGCTACTTTACCTACAATCTGCGATGTCAGCGAACTATTTTTTTTCCATACTCACAGGTTACTCGCCGATTTATCACGAAAACTAATGTGTATAGTGTACTTATTTATTTCTTACCTTCCGTTTCGACGAGAAAGTACACTGCCGAATATGAGACGAACTGTTGTTACCCTGTGGACCCACGTTGCAGTTTCAATCACGAATGCAATTCCGTTTATCACTTAGAGAAAGAAAAAACCACTTTGGTATCTAATGGTAACGTCTATAACAGTCAGATGTACCCTCTCTTGGTAGAGGTGCGAAGAAAATAATGCACTCGATAACGTCAACACATTATTCTATTCTTTAATGCAGTTATTTTACATTGAATAAGGAAATTCATCCTTTAGAAACACATCTAGTATGCTCATTGAGCACCATTTTATTTTGTCGAATATGTGGAATCATGTAAAGTAAGTATTCAAATCTGCATGTGTCATTATTATATTTATAACGAATGCCGAAAATTTTGCATTTACATCTCCTGTGTGCCACATTTTCTAACATAATTTCGATTACAGGCTGCTCAACGATAATTTCTTACACTCACGTCGTGGTTTATGTCTACCATTCGTAATCTCCCTCGTCCTCTCTGCCTTCAACTGTGAAACAGAGATGTCTCAAACGCTACACAGCGCATGTTTAAATCTTAGCCCTTCAACGAGAGTGACGTGCCTCGTCAGTATTATCCATGTTCTTGATGAGGATGACAGGACGTCAAGCACCGCCTGTGAGTCACGAATTATCTCTTACTTTGAGAAGCAATCACTCCAGAAGGTTTTCTCCATTGTGCCTCTATACTGACTACTTGCGAGCAAGAAACACACATGTCCAATACTTGGAAATAAATTTCGACAGACATATATACTGAGAGATGACAGTTTTAAAGTGTGTCAAATCTAGCCTTCCTTATTTTTTGAAGTCACTAGTGAAACAGTTCATCTCAGTTAGCAAGTGCAAATACCTATCATGGAAAAACAGGTAGTCCAGTCATGAGGTATGTGTCTGAACTTTGTAAAGGACGAAAACGGAATTCGAAGAAAGGATGACACTCTCTAGCAAATAATGTGTGCGTAATTGTTTGATCTAGGAAGAAATCGTAGGAATATGAGCGAATACCGAAAGTAAGAGCAAGTGAGACTAAAAAGAGTTGGGTGTAGGTCTGGTCGTATCAGACAGGCTGCCACACAGTTCCCACTCTCTGACGCTATCCCTCTGCTAACCGCCACGGGGACTTTTGGCTGCTCAGTTTCCTGCCTGGCCCGGTGCACCCCTTCTTAGCTAACCTGGTCGCCCAAGACTCCTCTTAAGCGACCATATTGATGGCGATCTCAGCGCGGACGCCAGATCAACACAGGATGCTGCGAAACAGTACTCCCATCCTCAGACTATCCACTACACCCGGCCTCCAGGTCGCTGGATTACAGGAGCACGCCACCACTCCCAGCCGCCAGTGTAATCCATTCTACCGCTACTTTACCTACAATCTGCGATGTCAGCGAACTATTTTTTTTCCATACTCACAGGTTACTCGCCGATTTATCACGAAAACTAATGTGTATAGTGTACTTATTTATTTCTTACCTTCCGTTTCGACGAGAAAGTACACTGCCGAATATGAGACGAACTGTTGTTACCTTGTGGATCCACGTTGCAGTTTCAATCACGAATGCAATTCCTTACATCACTTAGAGAAAGAAAAAACCACTTTGGTAACTAATGGTAACGTCTCTAGCAGTCAGATGGACCCTATCTTGGTAGAGGTGCGAAGAAAATAATGCACTCGATAACGTCAACACATTATTCTGTTCTTTAATGCAGTTATTTTACATTGAGTAAGGAAATTCATCCTTTAGAAACACATCTAGTATGCTCATTGAGTACCATTTTATTTTGTCGAAAATGTGGAATCATGTAAAGTAAGTATTCAAATCTGCATGTGTCATTGTTATATTTATAACGAATGCCGAAAATTTTGCATTTACATCTCCTGTGTGCCACATTTTCTAACATAATTTCGATTACAGGCTGCTCAACGATAATTTCTTACACTCACGTCGTGGTTTATGTCTACCATTCGTAATCTCCCTCGTCCTCTCTGCCTTCAACTGTGAAACAGAGATGTCTCAAACGCTACGCAGCGCATGTTTAAATCTTAGCCCTTCAACGAGAGTGACGTGCCTCGTCAGTATTATCCATGTTCTTGATGCGGATGACAGGACGTCAAGCTACGCCTGTGAGTCACGAATTATCTCTTACTTGGAGAAGCAATCACTCCAGAAGGTTTTCTCCATTGTGCCTTTATACTGACCACTTGCGTACAAGAAACACACATGTCCAATACTTGGAAATAAATTTCGACAGACATATATACTGAGAGATGACAGTTTTAAAGTGTGTCAAATCTAGCCTTCCTTATATTTTGAAGTCACTAGTGAAGCAGTTCATCTCAGTTAGCAAGTGCAAATATAATTCATGGAAAAACAGGTAGTCCAGTCATGAGGTATGTGTCTGAACTTTGTAAAGGACGAAAGCGGAATTCGAAGAAAGGATGACACTCTCTAGCAAATAATGTGTGCGTAATTGTTTGATCTAGGAAGGAATCGTAGGAATATGAGCGAATACCGAAAGTAAGAGCAAGTGAGACTAAAAAGAGTTGGGTGTAGGTCTGGTCGAATCAGACAGTCTGCTACACAGTTCCCACTCTCTGACGCTATCCCTCTGCTAACCGCCACGGGGACTTTTGGCTGCTCAGTTTCCTGCCTGGCCCGGTGCACCCCTCCTTAGCTAACCTGGTCGCCCAAGACCCCTCTTAAGCGACCATATTGATGGCGATCTCAGTGCGGACGCCAGATCAACACAGGATGCTGCGAAACAGTACTCCCATCCTCAGACTATCCACTACACCCGGCCTCCAGGTCGCTGGATTACAGGAGCACGCCACCACTCCCAGCCGCCAGTGTAATCCATTCTACCGCTACTTTACCTACAATCTGCGATGTCAGCGAACTATTTTTTTTCCATACTCACAGGTTACTCGCCGATTTATCACGAAAACTAATGTGTATAGTGTACTTATTTATTTCTTACCTTCCGTTTCGACGAGAAAGTACACTGCCGAATATGAGACGAACTGTTGTTACCCTGTGGACCCACGTTGCAGTTTCAATCACGAATGCAATTCCGTTTATCACTTAGAGAAAGAAAAAACCACTTTGGTATCTAATGGTAACGTCTATAACAGTCAGATGTACCCTCTCTTGGTAGAGGTGCGAAGAAAATAATGCACTCGATAACGTCAACACATTATTCTATTCTTTAATGCAGTTATTTTACATTGAATAAGGAAATTCATCCTTTAGAAACACATCTAGTATGCTCATTGAGCACCATTTTATTTTGTCGAATATGTGGAATCATGTAAAGTAAGTATTCAAATCTGCATGTGTCATTATTATATTTATAACGAATGCCGAAAATTTTGCATTTACATCTCCTGTGTGCCACATTTTCTAACATAATTTCGATTACAGGCTGCTCAACGATAATTTCTTACACTCACGTCGTGGTTTATGTCTACCATTCGTAATCTCCCTCGTCCTCTCTGCCTTCAACTGTGAAACAGAGATGTCTCAAACGCTACACAGCGCATGTTTAAATCTTAGCCCTTCAACGAGAGTGACGTGCCTCGTCAGTATTATCCATGTTCTTGATGAGGATGACAGGACGTCAAGCACCGCCTGTGAGTCACGAATTATCTCTTACTTTGAGAAGCAATCACTCCAGAAGGTTTTCTCCATTGTGCCTCTATACTGACTACTTGCGAGCAAGAAACACACATGTCCAATACTTGGAAATAAATTTCGACAGACATATATACTGAGAGATGACAGTTTTAAAGTGTGTCAAATCTAGCCTTCCTTATTTTTTGAAGTCACTAGTGAAACAGTTCATCTCAGTTAGCAAGTGCAAATACCTATCATGGAAAAACAGGTAGTCCAGTCATGAGGTATGTGTCTGAACTTTGTAAAGGACGAAAACGGAATTCGAAGAAAGGATGACACTCTCTAGCAAATAATGTGTGCGTAATTGTTTGATCTAGGAAGAAATCGTAGGAATATGAGCGAATACCGAAAGTAAGAGCAAGTGAGACTAAAAAGAGTTGGGTGTAGGTCTGGTCGTATCAGACAGTCTGCTACACAGTTCCCACTCTCTGACGCTATCCCTCTGCTAACCGCCACGGGGAATTTTGGCTGCTCAGTTTCCTGCCTGGCCCGGTGCACCCCTCCTTAGCTAACCTGGTCGCCCAAGACTCCTCTTAAGCGACCATATTGATGGCGATCTCAGCGCGGACGCCAGATCAACACAGGATGCTGCGAAACAGTACTCCCATCCTCAGACTATCCACTACACCCGGCCTCCAGGTCGCTGGATTACAGGAGCACGCCACCACTCCCAGCCGCCAGTGTAATCCATTCTACCGCTACTTTACCTACAATCTGCGATGTCAGCGAACTATTTTTTTTCCATACTCACAGGTTACTCGCCGATTTATCACGAAAACTAATGTGTATAGTGTACTTATTTATTTCTTACCTTCCGTTTCGACGAGAAAGTACACTGCCGAATATGAGACGAACTGTTGTTACCCTGTGGATCCACGTTGCAGTTTCAATCACGAATGCAATTCCGTCCATCACTTAGAGAAAGGGAAAACCACTTTGGTAGTTAATGGTAACGTCTCTAACAGTCAGATGTACCCTCTCTTGGTAGAGGTGCGAAGAAAATAATGCACTCGATAACGTCAACACATTATTCTATTCTTTAATGCAGTTATTTTACATTGAATAAGGAAATTCATCCTTTAGAAACACATCTAGTATGCTCATTGAGTACCATTTTATTTTGTCGAAAATGTGGAATCATGTAAAGTAAGTATTCAAATCTGCATGTGTCATTATTATATTTATAACGAATGCCGAAAATTTTGCATTTACATCACCTGTGTGCCACATTTTCTAACATAATTTCGATTACAGGCTGCTCAACGATAATTTCTTACACTCACGTCGTGGTTTATGTCTACCATTCGTAATCTCCCTCGTCCTCTCTGCCTTCAACTGTGAAACAGAGATGTCTCAAACGCTACACAGCGCATGTTTAAATCTTAGCCCTTCAACGAGAGTGACGTGCCTCGTCAGTATTATCCATGTTCTTGATGCGGATGACAGGACGTCAAGCACCGCCTGTGAGTCACGAATTATCTCTTACTTTGAGAAGCAATCACTCCAGAAGGTTTTCTCCATTGTGCCTTTATACTGACCACTTGCGTGCAAGAAACACACATCTCCAATACTTGGAAATAAATTTCGACAGACATATATACTGAGAGATGACAGTTTTAAAGTGTGTCACATCTAGCCTTCCTTATTTTTTGAAGTCACTAGTGAAGCAGTTCATCTCAGTTAGCAAGTGCAAATACAATTCATGGAAAAACAGGTAGTCCAGTCGTGAGGTATGTGTCTGAACTTTGTAAAGGACGAAAGCGGAATTCGTATAAAGGATGACACTCTCTAGCAAATAATGTGTGCGTAATTGTTTGATCTAGGAAGAAATCGCAGGAATATGAGCGAATACCGAAAGTAAGAGCAAGTGAGACTAAAAAGAGTTGGGTGTAGGTCTGGTCGTATCAGACAGGCTGCTACACAGTTCCCACTCTCTGACGCTATCCCTCTGCTAACCGCCACGGGGACTTTTGGCTGCTCAGTTTCCTGCCTGGCCCGGTGCACCCCTCCTTAGCTAACCTGGTCGCCAAAGACTCCTCTGAAGCGACCATATTGATGGCGACTAGTGCGGACGCCAGATCAACACAGGATGCTGCGAAACTGTACTCCCATCCTCAGACTATCCACTACACCCGGCCTCCAGGTCGCTGGATTACAGGTGCACGCCACCACTCCCAGCCGCCAGTGTAACCCATTCTCCTTAGCTAACCTGGTCGCCCAAGACTCCTCTTAAGCGACCATATTGATGGCGATCTCAGTGCGGACGCCAGATCAACACAGGGTGCTGCGAAACAGTACTCCCATCCTCAGACTATCCACTACACCCGGCCTCCAGGTCGCTGGATTACAGGAGCACGCCGCCACTCCCAGCCGCCAGTGTAATCCATTCTACCGCTACTTTACCTACAATATGCGATGTCAGCGAACTATTTTTTTTCCATACTCACAGCTTACTCGCCGATTCATCACTAAAACTAATGTGTGTAGTGTACTTATTTATTTCTTACTTTCCGTTTCGACGAGAAAGTACACTGCCGAATATGAGACGAACTGTTGTTACCTTGTGGATCCACGTTGCAGTTTCAATCACGAATGCAATTCCTTACATCACTTAGAGAAAGAAAAAACCACTTTGGTAACTAATGGTAACGTCTCTAGCAGTCAGATGGACCCTATCTTGGTAGAGGTGCGAAGAAAATAATGCACTCGATAACGTCAACACATTATTCTGTTCTTTAATGCAGTTATTTTACATTGAGTAAGGAAATTCATCCTTTAGAAACACATCTAGTATGCTCATTGAGTACCATTTTATTTTGTCGAAAATGTGGAATCATGTAAAGTAAGTATTCAAATCTGCATGTGTCATTGTTATATTTATAACGAATGCCGAAAATTTTGCATTTACATCTCCTGTGTGCCACATTTTCTAACATAATTTCGATTACAGGCTGCTCAACGATAATTTCTTACACTCACGTCGTGGTTTATGTCTACCATTCGTAATCTCCCTCGTCCTCTCTGCCTTCAACTGTGAAACAGAGATGTCTCAAACGCTACGCAGCGCATGTTTAAATCTTAGCCCTTCAACGAGAGTGACGTGCCTCGTCAGTATTATCCATGTTCTTGATGCGGATGACAGGACGTCAAGCTACGCCTGTGAGTCACGAATTATCTCTTACTTGGAGAAGCAATCACTCCAGAAGGTTTTCTCCATTGTGCCTTTATACTGACCACTTGCGTACAAGAAACACACATGTCCAATACTTGGAAATAAATTTCGACAGACATATATACTGAGAGATGACAGTTTTAAAGTGTGTCAAATCTAGCCTTCCTTATATTTTGAAGTCACTAGTGAAGCAGTTCATCTCAGTTAGCAAGTGCAAATATAATTCATGGAAAAACAGGTAGTCCAGTCATGAGGTATGTGTCTGAACTTTGTAAAGGACGAAAGCGGAATTCGAAGAAAGGATGACACTCTCTAGCAAATAATGTGTGCGTAATTGTTTGATCTAGGAAGGAATCGTAGGAATATGAGCGAATACCGAAAGTAAGAGCAAGTGAGACTAAAAAGAGTTGGGTGTAGGTCTGGTCGTATCAGACAGGCTGCCACACAGTTCCCACTCTCTGACGCTATCCCTCTGCTAACCGCCACGGGGACTTTTGGCTGCTCAGTTTCCTGCCTGGCCCGGTGCACCCCTTCTTAGCTAACCTGGTCGCCCAAGACTCCTCTTAAGCGATCATATTGATGGCGATCTCAGTGCGGACGCCAGATCAACACAGGGTGCTGCGAAACAGTACTCCCATCCTCAGACTATCCACTACACCCGACCTCCAGGTCGCTGGATTACAGGAGCACGCCACCACTCCCAGCCGCCAGTGTAATCCATTCTACCGCTACTTTACCTACAATCTGCGATGTCAGCGAACTATTTCTTTTCCATACTCACAGGTTACTCGCCGATTTATCACGAAAACTAATGTGTATAGTGTACTTATTTATTTCTTACTTTCCGTTTCGACGAGAAGGTACACTGCCGAATATGAGACGAACTGTTGTTACCTTGTGGATCCACGTTGCAGTTTCAATCACGAATGCAATTCTTTCCATCACTTAGAGAAAGAAACAACCACTTTGGTAACTAATGGTAACGTCTCTAGCAGTGAGATGTACCCTCTCTTGGTAGAGGTGCGAAGAAAATAATGCACTCTATAACGTCAACACATTATTCTATTCTTTAATGCAGTTATTTTACATTGAATAAGGAAATTCATCCTTTAGAAACACATCTAGTATGCTCATTGAGTGCCATGTGAAATCATGTAAAGTAAGTATTCAAATCTGCATGTGTCATTATTATATTTATAACGAGTGCCGAAAATATTGCATTTACATCACCTGTGTGCCACATTTTCTAACATAATTTCGATTACAGGCTGAGCAACGATGATTTCTTACACTCACGTCGTGGTTTATGTCTACCATTCGTAATCTCCCTCGTCCTCTCTGCCTTCAACTGTGAAACAGAGATGTCTCCAACGCTACACAGCCCATGTTTAAATCTTAGCCATTCAAGGAGAGTGACGTGCCTCGTCAGTATTCTCCATGTTCTTGATGCGGATGACAGGACGTCAAGCTACGCCTGTGAGTCACGAATTATCTCTTACATTGAGAAGCAGCCACTCCAGAAGGTTCTCTCCTTTGTGCCTTTATACTGACCACTTGCGTGCAAGAAACACACACGTCCAATACTTGGAAATAAATTTCGACAGACATATATACTGAGAGATGACAGTTTTAAAGTGTGTCAAATCTAGCGTTCCTAATGTTTTGAAGTCAAATCGAGCCTTCCTTATTTTTTGAAGTCACTAGTGAAGCAGTTCATCTCAGTTAGGAAGTGCAAATACAATCATGGAAAAACAGGTAAGCCAGTCATGAGGTATGTGTTTGAACTTTGTAAGGGACGAATGCGGAATTCGAAGAAAGGATGACACTCTTTAGCAAATAATGTGTGTGTAATTGTTTGATCTAGGAAGGAATCGTAGGAATATGAGCGAATACCGAAAGTAAGAGCAAGTGAGACTAAAAAGAGTTGGGTGTAAGTCTGGTCGTATGGGACAGGCTGCCACACAGTTCCCACTCTCTGAAGCTATCCCTCTGCAAACCGCCACGGGGACTTTTGGCTGCTCAGTTTCCTGAATGGCCCGGTGCACCCATCCTTAGCTAACCTGGTCGCCCAAGACTCCTCTTCAGCGACCATATTGATTTCCGTCTCAGTGCGGACGCCAGATCAACACAGGATGTTGCGAAACAGTACTCCCATCCTCAGACTATCCACTACACTCGGCCTCCAGATCGCTGGATTACAGGAGCACGCCGCCAGTGGAATCCATTTTACCGCTACTTTACCTACAATCTGCGATGTCAGCGAACCACTTTTTTCCATACTCACAGCTTACTCGCCGATTTATCACGAAAACTAATGTGTATAGTGTACTTATTTATTTCTTACTTTCCGTTTCGACGAGAAAGTACACTGCCGAATATGAGACGAACTGTTGTTACCTTGTGGATCTACGATGCAGTTTCAATCACGAATGCAATTCCTTCCATCACTTAGAGAAAGAAAAAACCACTTTGGTAACTAATGGTAACGTCTCTAGCAGTGAGATGTACCCTCTCTTGGTAGAGGTGCGAAGAAAATAATGCACTCGATAACGTCAACACATTATTCTATTCTTTAATGCAGTTATTTTACATTGAATAAGGAAATTCATCCTTTAGAAACACATCTAGTATGCTCATTGAGTACCATTTTATTTTGTCGAAAATGTGGAATCATGTAAAGTAAGTATTCAAATCTGCATGTGTCATTATTATATTTATAACGAACGCCGAAAATTTTTCATTTACATCTCCTGTGTGCCACATTTTCTAACATAATTTTGATTACAGGCTGCGCAACGATAATTTCTTACACTCACGTCGTGGTTTATGTCTACCATTCGTAATCTCCCTCGTCCTCTCTGCCTTCAACTGTAAAACAGAGATGTCTCCAACGCTACACAGCGCATATTTAAATCTTAGCCCTTCAAGGAGAGTGACGTGCGTCGTCAGTATTCTCCATGTTCTTGATGCGGATGACAGGACGTCAAGCACCGCCTGTGAGTCACGAATTATCTCTTACTTTATGAAGCAATCACTCCAGAAGGTTTTCTCCTTTGTGCCTTTATACTGACCACTTGCGTGCAAGAAACACACATGTCCAATACTTGGAAATAAATTTCGACAGACATATATACTGAAATAAATTTCGACAGACATATATACTGAGAGATGACAGTTTTAAAGTGTGTCAAATCTAGCCCTCCTTATTTTTTGAAGTCACTAGAGAAGCAGTTAATCTCAGTTAGCAAATGCAAATACAATTCATGGAAAAACAGGTAGTCCAGTCATGAGGTATGTGTCTGAACTTTGTAAAGGACGAATGCGGAATTCGAAGAAAGGATGACACTCTCTAGCAAATAATGTGTGCGTAATTGTTTGATCTAGGAAGAAATCGTAGGAATATGAGCGAATACCGAAAGTAAGAGCAAGTGAGACTAAAAAGAGTTGGTTGTAGGCCTGGTCGTATCGGACAGGCTGCTACACAGTTCCCACTCTCTGACGCTATCCCTCTGCTAACCGCCACGGGGACTTTTGGCTGCTCAGTTTCCTGCCTGGCCCGGTGCACCCCTTCTTAGCTAACCTGGTCGCCCAAGACTCCTCTTAAGCGATCATATTGATGGCGATCTCAGTGCGGACGCCAGATCAACACAGGGTGCTGCGAAACAGTACTCCCATCCTCAGACTATCCACTACACCCGACCTCCAGGTCGCTGGATTACAGGAGCACGCCACCACTCCCAGCCGCCAGTGTAATCCATTCTACCGCTACTTTACCTACAATCTGCGATGTCAGCGAACTATTTCTTTTCCATACTCACAGGTTACTCGCCGATTTATCACGAAAACTAATGTGTATAGTGTACTTATTTATTTCTTACTTTCCGTTTCGACGAGAAGGTACACTGCCGAATATGAGACGAACTGTTGTTACCTTGTGGATCCACGTTGCAGTTTCAATCACGAATGCAATTCTTTCCATCACTTAGAGAAAGAAACAACCACTTTGGTAACTAATGGTAACGTCTCTAGCAGTGAGATGTACCCTCTCTTGGTAGAGGTGCGAAGAAAATAATGCACTCGATAACGTCAACACATTATTCTATTCTTTAATGCAGTTATTTTACATTGAATAAGGAAATTCATCCTTTAGAAACACATCTAGTATGCTCATTGAGTGCCATGTGAAATCATGTAAAGTAAGTATTCAAATCTGCATGTGTCATTATTATATTTATAACGAGTGCCGAAAATATTGCATTTACATCACCTGTGTGCCACATTTTCTAACATAATTTCGATTACAGGCTGAGCAACGATGATTTCTTACACTCACGTCGTGGTTTATGTCTACCATTCGTAATCTCCCTCGTCCTCTCTGCCTTCAACTGTGAAACAGAGATGTCTCCAACGCTACACAGCCCATGTTTAAATCTTAGCCATTCAAGGAGAGTGACGTGCCTCGTCAGTATTCTCCATGTTCTTGATGCGGATGACAGGACGTCAAGCACCGCCTGTGAGTCACGAATTATCTCTTACATTGAGAAGCAGCCACTCCAGAAGGTTCTCTCCTTTGTGCCTTTATACTGACCACTTGCGTGCAAGAAACACACACGTCCAATACTTGGAAATAAATTTCGACAGACATATATACTGAGAGATGACAGTTTTAAAGTGTGTCAAATCTAGCGTTCCTAATGTTTTGAAGTCAAATCGAGCCTTCCTTATTTTTTGAAGTCACTAGTGAAGCAGTTCATCTCAGTTAGGAAGTGCAAATACAATCATGGAAAAACAGGTAAGCCAGTCATGAGGTATGTGTTTGAACTTTGTAAAGGACGAATGCGGAATTCGAAGAAAGGATGACACTCTTTAGCAAATAATGTGTGTGTAATTGTTTGATCTAGGAAGGAATCGTAGGAATATGAGCGAATACCGAAAGTAAGAGCAAGTGAGACTAAAAAGAGTTGGGTGTAAGTCTGGTCGTATGGGACAGGCTGCCACACAGTTCCCACTCTCTGAAGCTATCCCTCTGCAAACCGCCACGGGGACTTTTGGCTGCTCAGTTTCCTGCCTGGCCCGGTGCACCCATCCTTAGCTAACCTGGTCGCCCAAGACTCCTCTTCAGCGACCATATTGATTTCCGTCTCAGTGCGGACGCCAGATCAACACAGGATGTTGCGAAACAGTACTCCCATCCTCAGACTATCCACTACACTCGGCCTCCAGATCGCTGGATTACAGGAGCACGCCGCCAGTGGAATCCATTTTACCGCTACTTTACCTACAATCTGCGATGTCAGCGAACTATTTCTTTTCCATACTCACAGGTTACTCGCCGATTTATCACGAAAACTAATGTGTATAGTGTACTTATTTATTTCTTACTTTCCGTTTCGACGAGAAGGTACACTGCCGAATATGAGACGAACTGTTGTTACCTTGTGGATCCACGTAGCCGTTTCAATCACGAATTCCTTCCATCACTTAGAGAAAGAAAAAACCACTTTGGTAACTAATGGTAACGTCTCTAGCAGTCAGATGTACCCTCTCTTGGTAGAGGTGTGAAGAAAATAATGCACTCGATAATGTCAACACATTATTCTATTCTTTAATGCAGTTATTTTACATTGAATAAGGAAATTCATCCTTTAGAAACACATCTAGTATGCTCATTGAGTACCATTTTATTTTGTCTAAAATGTGGAATCGTGTAAAGTAAGTATTCAAATCTGCATGTGTCATTATTATATTTATAACGAATGCCGAAAATTTTTCATTTACATCTCCTGTGTGCCACATTTTCTAACATAATTTTGATTACAGGCTGCGCAACGATAATTTCTTACACTCACGTCGTGGTTTATGTCTACCATTCGTAATCTCCCTCGTCCTCTCTGCCTTCAACTGTAAAACAGAGATGTCTCCAACGCTACACAGCGCATATTTAAATCTTAGCCCTTCAAGGAGAGTGACGTGCGTCGTCAGTATTCTCCATGTTCTAGATGCGGATGACAGGACGTCTAGCACCGCCTGTGAGTCACGAATTATCTCTTACTTTGAGAAGCAATCACTCCAGAAGGTTTTCTCCTTTGTGCCTTTATACTGACCACTTGCGTGCAAGAAACACACATGTCCAATACTTGGAAATAAATTTCGACAGACATATATACTGAGAGATGACTGTTTTAAAGTGTGTCAAATCTAGCTTTCTTTACTTTTTGAAGTCACTAGTGAAGCAGTTAATCTCAGTTAGCAAGTGCAAATACAATTCATGGAAAAACAGGTAGTCCAGTCATGAGGTAAGTGTCTGAACTTTGTAAAGGACGAATGCGGAATTCGAAGAAAGGATGACACTCTCTAGCAAATAATGTGTGCGTAATTGTTTGATCTAGGAAGAAATCGTAGGAATATGAGCGGATACCGAAAGTAAGAGCAGGTGAGACTAAAAAGAGTTGGGTGTAGGCCTGGTCGTATCGGACAGGCTGCTACACAGTTCCCACTCTCTGACGCTATCCCTCTGCTAACCGCCACGGTGACTTTTAGCTGCTCAGTTACCTGCCTGGCCCGGTGCAACCCCCCTTAGCTAACCTGGTCGCCCAAGACTCCTCTTAAGCGACCATATTGATGGCGATATCAGTGCGGACGCCAGATCAACACAGGATGCTGCGAAACAGTACTCCCATCCTCAGACTATCCACTACACCCGGCCTCCAGGTCGCTGGATTACAGGAGCACGCCACCACTCCCAGCCGCCAGTGTAATCCATTCTACCGCTACTTTACTTACAATCTGTGATGTCAGCGAACTATTTTTTTTCCATACTCACAGCTTACTCACCGTCTTATAACGAAAACTAATGTGTATAGTGTACTTATTTATTTCTTACTTTCCGTTTCGACGAGAAAGTACACTGCCGAATATGAGACGAACTGTTGTTACCTTGTGGATCCACGTTGCAGTTTCAATCACGAATTCCTTCCATCACTTAGAGAAAGAAAAAAACACTTTGGTAACTAATGGTAACGTCTCTAGCAGTCAGATGTACCCTCTCTTGGTAGAGGTGCGAAGAAAATAATGCACTCGATAACGTCAACACATTATTCTATTCTTTAATGCAGTTATTTTACATTGAATAAGGAAATTCATCCTCTAGAAACACATCTAGTATGCTCATTGAGTACCATTTTATTTTAACGAAAATGTGGAATCGTGTAAAGTAAGTATTCAAATCTGCATGTGTCATTATTATATTTATAACGAATGCCGAAAATTTTTCATTTATATCTCCTGTGTGCCACATTTTCTAACATAATTTTGATTACAGGCTGCGCAACGATAATTTCTTACACTCACGTCGTGGTTTATGTCTACCATTTGTAATCTCCCTCGTCCTCTCTGCCTTCAACTGTAAAACAGAGATGTCTCCAACGCTACACAGCGCATATTTAAATCTTAGCCCTTCATGGAGAGTGACGTGCGTCGTCAGTATTCTCCATGTTCTTGATGCGGATGACAGGACGTCAAGCACCGCCTGTGAGTCACGAATTATCTCTTACTTTGAGAAGCAATCACTCCAGAAGGTTTTCTGCTTTGTGCCTTTATACTGACCACTTGCGCGCAAGAAACACACATGTCCCATACTTGGAAATAAATTTCGACAGACATATATACTGAGAGATGACAGTTTTAAAGTGTGTCAAATCTAGCCCTCCTTATTTTTTGAAGTCACTAGAGAAGCAGTTAATCTCAGTTAGCAAATGCAAATACAATTCATGGAAAAACAGGTAGTCCAGTCATGAGGTATGTGTCTGAACTTTGTAAAGGACGAATGCGGAATTCGAAGAAAGGATGACACTCTCTAGCAAATAATGTGTGCGTAATTGTTTGATCTAGGAAGAAATCGTAGGAATATGAGCGAATACCGAAAGTAAGAGCAAGTGAGACTAAAAAGAGTTGGTTGTAGGCCTGGTCGTATCGGACAGGCTGCTACACAGTTCCCACTCTCTGACGCTATCCCTCTGCTAACCGCCACGGGGAATTTTTGCTGCTCAGTTTCCTGCCTGGCCCGGTGCACCCCTCCTTAGCTAACCTGGTCGCCCAAGACTCCTCTTAAGCGACCGTATTGATGGCGATCTCAGTGCGGACGCCAGATCAACACAGGATGTTGCGAAACAGTACTCCCTTCCTCAGACTATCCACTACACCCGACCTCCAGGTCGCTGGATTACAGGAGCACGCCACCACTCCCAGCCGCCAGGGTAATCCATTCTACCGCTACTTTACCTACAATCTGCGATGTCAGCGAACTATTTTTTTTCCATACTCATAGGTTACTCGCCGATTTATCACGAAAACTAATTGTATAGTGTACTTATTTATTTCTTACTTTCCGATCCGACGAGAAAGTACACTGCCGAATATGAGACGAACTGTTGTTACCTTGTGGATCCACGTAGCCGTTTCAATCACGAATTCCTTCCATCACTTAGAGAAAGAAAAAACCACTTTGGTAACTAATGGTAACGTCTCTAGCAGTCAGATGTACCCTCTCTTGGTAGAGGTGTGAAGAAAATAATGCACTCGATAATGTCAACACATTATTCTATTCTTTAATGCAGTTATTTTACATTGAATAAGGAAATTCATCCTTTAGAAACACATCTAGTATGCTCATTGAGTACCATTTTATTTTGTCTAAAATGTGGAATCGTGTAAAGTAAGTATTCAAATCTGCATGTGTCATTATTATATTTATAACGAATGCCGAAAATTTTTCATTTACATCTCCTGTGTGCCACATTTTCTAACATAATTTTGATTGCAGGCTGCGCAACGATAATTTCTTACACTCACGTCGTGGTTTATGTCTACCATTCGTAATCTCCCTCGTCCTCTCTGCCTTCAACTGTAAAACAGAGATGTCTCCAACGCTACACAGCGCATATTTAAATCTTAGCCCTTCAAGGAGAGTGACGTGCGTCGTCAGTATTCTCCATGTTCTAGATGCGGATGACAGGACGTCTAGCACCGCCTGTGAGTCACGAATTATCTCTTACTTTGAGAAGCAATCACTCCAGAAGGTTTTCTCCTTTGTGCCTTTATACTGACCACTTGCGTGCAAGAAACACACATGTCCAATACTTGGAAATAAATTTCGACAGACATATATACTGAGAGATGACTGTTTTAAAGTGTGTCAAATCTAGCTTTCTTTACTTTTTGAAGTCACTAGTGAAGCAGTTAATCTCAGTTAGCAATTGCAAATACAATTCATGGAAAAACAGGTAGTCCAGTCATGAGGTAAGTGTCTGAACTTTGTAAAGGACGAATGCGGAATTCGAAGAAAGGATGACACTCTCTAGCAAATAATGTGTGCGTAATTGTTTGATCTAGGAAGAAATCGTAGGAATATGAGCGGATACCGAAAGTAAGAGCAGGTGAGACTAAAAAGAGTTGGGTGTAGGCCTGGTCGTATCGGACAGGCTGCTACACAGTTCCCACTCTCTGACGCTATCCCTCTGCTAACCGCCACGGTGACTTTTAGCTGCTCAGTTACCTGCCTGGCCCGGTGCAACCCCCCTTAGCTAACCTGGTCGCCCAAGACTCCTCTTAAGCGACCATATTGATGGCGATATCAGTGCGGACGCCAGATCAACACAGGATGCTGCGAAACAGTACTCCCATCCTCAGACTATCCACTACACCCGGTTTCCAGGTCGCTGGATTACAGGAGCACGCCACCACTCCCAGCCGCCAGTGTAATCCATTCTACCGCTACTTTACTTACAATCTGTGATGTCAGCGAACTATTTTTTTTCCATACTCACAGCTTACTCGCCGATTCATCACTAAAACTAATGTGTGTAGTGTACTTATTTATTTCTTACTTTCCGTTTCGACGAGAAAGTACACTGCCGAATATGAGACGAACTGTTGTTACCTTGTGGATCCACGTTGCAGTTTCAATCACGAATGCAATTCCTTACATCACTTAGAGAAAGAAAAAACCACTTTGGTAACTAATGGTAACGTCTCTAGCAGTCAGATGGACCCTATCTTGGTAGAGGTGCGAAGAAAATAATGCACTCGATAACGTCAACACATTATTCTATTCTTTAATGCAGTTATTTTACATTGAATAAGGAAATTCATCCTCTAGAAACACATCTAGTATGCTCATTGAGTACCATTTTATTTTAACGAAAATGTGGAATCGTGTAAAGTAAGTATTCAAATCTGCATGTGTCATTATTATATTTATAACGAATGCCGAAAATTTTTCATTTATATCTCCTGTGTGCCACATTTTCTAACATAATTTTGATTACAGGCTGCGCAACGATAATTTCTTACACTCACGTCGTGGTTTATGTCTACCATTTGTAATCTCCCTCGTCCTCTCTGCCTTCAACTGTAAAACAGAGATGTCTCCAACGCTACACAGCGCATATTTAAATCTTAGCCCTTCATGGAGAGTGACGTGCGTCGTCAGTATTCTCCATGTTCTTGATGCGGATGACAGGACGTCAAGCACCGCCTGTGAGTCACGAATTATCTCTTACTTTGAGAAGCAATCACTCCAGAAGGTTTTCTGCTTTGTGCCTTTATACTGACCACTTGCGCGCAAGAAACACACATGTCCCATACTTGGAAATAAATTTCGACAGACATATACACTGAGAGATGACAGTTTTAAAGTGTGTCAAATCTAGCTTTCCTTATTTTTTGAAGTCACTAGTGAAGCAGTTAATCTCAGTTAGCAAATGCAAATACAATTCATGGAAAAACAGGTAGTCCAGTCATGAAGTATGTGTCTGAACTTTGTAAAGGACGAATGCGGAATTCGAAAAAAGGATGACACTCTCTAGCAAATAATGTGTGCGTAATTGTTTGATGTAGGAAGAAATCGTAGGAATATGAGCGAATACCGTAAGTAAGAGCAAGTGAGACTAAAAAGAGTTGGGTGTAGGTCTGGTCGTATCGGACAGGCTGCTACACAGTTCCCACTCTCTGACGCTATCCCTCTGCTAAACGCCACGGGGACTTTCGGCTGCTCAGTTTCCTGCCTGGCCCGGTGCACCCCTCCTTAGCTAACCTGGTCGCCCAAGACTCCTCTTGTGCGACCATATTGATGGCGATCTCAGTGCGGACGCCAGATCAACACAGGATGTTGCGAAACAGTACTCCCATCCTCAGACTATCCACTACACCCGGCCTCCAGGTCGCTGGATTACAGGAGCACGCCACCACTCCCAGCCGCCAGTGTGATCCATTCTACCGCTACTTTACCTACAATCTGCGATGTCAGCGAACTATTTTTTTCCATACCCACAGCTTACTCGCCGATTTTTCACGAAAACTAATGTGTATAGTGTACTTATTTATTTCTTACTTTCCGTTTCGACGAGAAAGTACACTGCCGAATATGAGACGAACTGTTGTTACCTTGTGGATCCACGTTAGAGTTTCAATCACGAATGCAATTCCTTCCGTCACTTAGAGAAAGAAAAAACCACTTTGGTAACTAATGGTAACGTCTCTAGCAGTCAGATGTACCCTCTCTTGGTAGAGGTGCGAAGAAAATAATGCACTCGATAACGTCAACACATTATTCTATTCTTTAATGCAGTTACTTTACATTGAATAAGGAAATTCGTCCTTTAGAAACACATCTAGTATGCTCATTGAGTACCATTTTATTTTGTCGAAAATGTGGAATCGTGTAAAGTAAGTATTCAAATCTGCATGTGTCATTATTATATTTATAATGAATGCCGAAAATTTTTCATTTACATCTCCTGTGTGCCACATTTTCTAACATAATTTTGATTACAGGCTGCGCAACGATAATTTCTTACACTCACGTCGTGGTTTATGTCTACCATTCGTAATCTCCCTCGTCCTCTCTGCCCTCAACTGTAAAACAGAGATGTCTCCAACGCTACACAGCGCATATTTAAATCTTAGCCCTTCAAGGAGAGTGACGAGCGTCGTCAGTATTCTTCATGTTCTTGATGCTTATGACAGGACGTCAAGCACCGCCTGTGAGTCACGAATTATCTCTTACTTTGAGAAGCAATCACTCCAGACGGTTTTCTCCTTTGTGCCTTTATACTGACCACTGGCGTGCAAGAAATACACATGTCCAATACTTGGAAATAAATTTCGACAGACATATATACTGAGAGATGACAGTTTTAAAGTGTGTCAAATCTAGCCTTCCCTATTTTTTGAAGTCTCTAGTGAAGCAGTTAATCTCAGTTAGCAAGTGCAAATACAATTCATGGAAAAACAGGTGGTCCAGTCATGAGGTATGTGTCTGAACTTTGTAAAGGACGAATGCGGAATTCGAAGAAAGGATGACACTCTCTAGCAAATAATGTGTGCGTAATTGTTTGATCTAGGAAGAAATCGTAGGAATATGTGCGAATACCGAAAGTAAGAGCAAGTGAGACTAAAAAGAGTTGGGTGTAGGTCTGGTCGTATCGGACAGGCTGCTACACAGTTCCCACTCTCTGACGCTATCCCTCTGCTGACCGCCACGGGGACTTTTGGCTGCTCAGTTTCCTGCCTGGCCCGGTGCACCCCTCCTTAGCTAACCTGGTCGCCCAAGACTCCTCTTATGCGACCATATTGATGGCGATCTCAGTGCGGACGCCAGATCAACACAGGACGTTGCGAAACAGTACTCCCATCCTCAGACTATCCACTACACCCGGCCTCCAGGTCGCTGGATTACAGGAGCACGCCACCACTCCCAGCCGCCAGTGTAATCCATTCTACCGCAACTTTACCAACAATCTGCGATGTCAGCGAACTATTTTTTTTCCATACTCACAGCTTACTCGCCGATTTAACGCGAAAACTAATGTGTATCGTGTACTTATTTATTTCTTACTTTCCGTTTCGACGAGAAAGTACACTGCCGAATATGAGACGAACTGTTGTTACCTTGTGGATCCACGTTGCAGTTTCAATCACGAATGCAATTCCTTCCATCACTTAGAGAAAGAAAAAACCACTTTGGTAACTAATGGTAACGTCTCTAGCAGTCAGATGTACCCTCTCTTGGTAGAGGTGCGAAGAAAATAATGCACTCGATAACGTCAACACATTATTCTATTCTTTAATGCAGTTATTTTACATTGAATAAGGAAATTCATCCTTTAGAAACACATCTAGTATGCTCATTGAGTACCATTTTATTTTGTCGAAAATGTGGAATCGTGTAAAGTAAGTATTCAAATCTGCATGTGGCATTATTATATTTATAACGAATGCTGAAAATTTTTCATTTACTTCTCCTGTGTGCCACATTTTCTAACATAATTTTGATTACAGGCTGCGCAACGATAATTTCTTACACTCACGTCGTGGTTTATGTCTACCATTCGTAATCTCCCTCGTCCTCTCTGCCTTCAACTATAAAACAGAGATGTCTCCAACGCTACACAGCGCATATTTCAATCTTAGCCCTTCAAGGAGAGTGACGTGCGTCGTCAGTATTCTCCATGTTCTTGATGCGGA
Organism: Schistocerca serialis cubense; assembly: GCF_023864345.2. Lineage (NCBI taxonomy): Eukaryota > Metazoa > Arthropoda > Insecta > Orthoptera > Acrididae > Schistocerca > Schistocerca serialis. Next base: position 269,573,178 of record NC_064639.1, read on the forward strand.
TGACAGGACGTCAAGCACCGCCTGTGAATCACGAATTATCTCTTACTTTGAGAAGCAATCACTCCAGAAGGTTTTCTGCTTTGTGCCTCTATACTGACCACTTGCGTGCAAGAAACACACATGTCCAATACTTGGAAATAAATTTCGACAGACATATATACTGAGAGATGACAGTTTGAAATGTGTGTCAAATCCAGCCTTCCTTATTTTTTGAAGTCACTAGTGAAGCAGCTCATCTCAGTTAGCAATTGCAAATACAATTCATGGAAAAATATGTAGTCCAGTCTTGTATGTGTCTGAATTTTGTAGTGGCTGAATGCTGAAATCGAAGGAAGGGTGACACTCTCTAGCAAATAATGTGTGCGTAATGACCCGGGGGCGGGGGGGGGGGGGGGGGTCTCTGCAGTCATCATGAAACTCTGGCATAAAATGGGGGTGATACGCGATTACAAGAACTCAGCAAGAGAGTTCTCACAGCCTCTTTCACCTCAATTCTCCAACTTCCTACCTACACGTGGTGCCCCTGTAAAGCCGAGCAACTCAGCGGAAGGTTGGGTAACCAACCCCAGCGGGAAACTGAGACGGCGAGCAGATAGGAGTTGGAGGACAGTGGAAGGCAACGGGAAACCACCACTGAACTATCCCAAGAAAACCCCATGGCTTCGCTCAGCTCAAAATTTTCCGGAGTTTCAAGTTCCCCGATCGGATCTCCGGGGGGAACCAGGTTGAGAGGAGCTTCACGAAGAGTAAGATGGTGCATTGAGAAACACTGCATAGGAACATGGAATGTAAGATCCATGTATCAAGGGAAACTAGACATAGTGAAAAGAGAAATGGAGAAAATTAACATCGACATATTGGGAATAAGTGAAATGAGGTGGACTGGCATGGGAGAATTTGCTTCGGATGGCCTTATGGTGTATTATTCTGGGCACGATAACAACAGAAGTAATGGAGTATCTTTCATAGTTAGTGATAAAGTGAGAAAAGCTGTGATGGGATGCAAATATAAAAATGATAGAATGATGTCCATCAGACTTCAAGGTCAGCCCCTCAACATCACAGTAATTCAAGTTTGTGCACCAACAACCGATGCTGAAAAGGAAATTATTGACCAGTTCTATGGAGATTTACATGAATTACTACTGTCAACACCAAAAAAGGATATCGTCTTCATAGTTGGAGATTGGAATGCAAAAGTGGGAAATGAAGCTGTAGAAGGTATAATAGGGAAATATGGTCTTGGTACAACAAATGAAGCTGGACAGAGACTCCTAGAATTCTACCAAGAAAATTCATTGATAATTACTAATACACTGTTTCTACTACCAAAAGGACGCCTATATACCTGGACTTCGCCAGATGGCCAACACCGGAACCAAATTGATTACATACTTTGTAATCAGAGGTGGAAGAGCGTGGTTCAGTCAGCTACAACAAGACCTGGGGCTGACTGCGGATCAGATCATGAGCTCCTGATTGCAAAATTTCGGCTTCAACTTCAGAATGTAGCAAAAAGTATCCCAACTTGCAGATACGACCTTAACTCTATACCCTCCGACTATGCTGCAGAGGTACAAAACAGATTTAATGTATTACAGCTGGAGGACAAAAGCTCGCAAGAGATGTGGACAGAAGTAGCTAATACTGTCAAGGAGGCTGCAGAGAAACACATTCCCAAGAAAAGGAACAGTAAGAAGGCTAGATGGCTATCAGTTGAGGCACTGCAAGTTGCAGAAGAACGAAGGAAAGCAAAAATCAAGGGAGATAGATCAGCTATGTTTGAATTAAATAAAGATTTTCAGAAATTAGCTCGAAGAGATAAAAATATATTCTTTAATGAACAGTGCAAGGAAGTTGAAGATAGTAACGTAATGGAGAAGACAAGAGATCTTTATAAGAAAATTAGAGAAATTAAAGGAAAATTCCAGGCAAAAATTGGAATGATAAAAGATAGACACGGGAAAGATCTGAGTGAAGCAAAGGAAAGATGGGCAGAATATGTAGAAGACCTATACAAGAAAGAACTGCATCATGACAGGGCTCCTACTGCTGATGTTAATGTTAATTTAGAACTAGAGCCAGATATTTTGGAGAGCGAAATCCAGTGGGCCCTTGAAAATATGGCTGATAATAAAACTAGTGGACATGATGAAATACCAACAGAATTGTTTGAAGTCACTGGAAAGGATGCAGTGAAAGTGCTGCACTCAATATGTCAAAAAATATGAATCACGCAGCAGTGGCCAGAAGACTGGAAAAGATCAGTATTCATCCCCATTCCAAAGAAGAAAAGTTCTAAAGAATGCTCAGATTACCGAACAATCGCACTTATTTCACATGCTAGCAAAGTTATGTTGAAAATCTTACAAAATAGACTTCGTCAATATCTAGATCGAGAGCTGCCAGAAGAACAAGCTGGATTTAGGAAAGGAAGAGGAACTAGAGATCAAATTGCTAACATTCGGTGGATTATGGAAAAAGCGAGACAATTCCAGAAAGATATGTACCTCTGCTTTATTGACTACGCCAAAGCCTTTGACTGCGTCGATCACTACAAATTATGGAACGTACTGAAAAACATGGGTGTACCAGATCACCTCATTCATCTGATACGGAGTTTATACCTTGACCAAGAAGCCACGGTGAGAACTATGTATGGAACAACGAAATGGATAAATATTCAAAAGGGGTCCAGCAAGGCTGCATAATGTCACCGTACTTATTCAATCCTTATTCAATCTGTATGCAGAACATGTCATGAGGAATACGAAGCTAGATGAAGGAGAAACAGGAATTAAAATAGCTGGAATAAATGTAAACAACCTCAGGTACGCGGATGATACGATCCTGTTGGCAGAAAGTGAAAAAGAATTGAGAACACTCTTACTGAAGGTGAAAGACGAAAGTGAAAAGGCTGGTCTTATGCTGAATGTGAAGAAAACGAAAATTATGGGAACTACCCCCATCAATTCGTGGGATATAGCAGGAGAAACCATGGAGGTAGTGACCACATTCAGTTATCTCGGTTCCCAGATCTCTGCTGACGGTGACTGCAGGCATGAAATCCGGAGACGCCTGTTGCTCGGTAGACAGGCGATGTGAAACCTTGACAAGGTTATAAGGTCAAGAGACATAACACTAGTAACAAAGATCCGTATTGTGAGGGCTATGGTCTTTCCAGTTTTGATGTATGGATGTGAGACCTGGACCATTAGAAAGGCAGAACGGCGAAGAATTGACTCCTTCGAATTGTGGTGTTGGAGGAAACTTCTTAGAGTTCCATGGACTGCAAAGAGATCCAACAGATCAATATTGGAGCAAATTAAACCAGATTTCTCCCTGGAAGGTCTAATCTTAAAACAAAAGCTGACCTCCTTTGGACACACAATGCCAAGGCATGCCTCGCTGGAAAAAACATTAATGCTGGGGAAGATTGAAGGAACTAGAAGAAGAGGACGTCAGAGGATGAGATGGATCGATGGCATCACAGAAGCAATGTGTTCCAACCTGGAAGGCCGTCAGATGTACCCTCTCTTGGTAGTGGTGCGAAGAAAATATTGCACTTGATAATGTCAACACCTTTTTCTATTCTTTAATGCAGTTATTTTACAATGAATAAGGAAATTCATCCTTTAGAAACACATATAGTGTGCTCATTGAGTACCATTTTATTTTGTCGAAAATGTGGAATCATGTAAAGTAAGTATTCAAATCTGCATGTGTCATTATTATATTTATAACGAATGCCGAAAATTTTGCATTTACATCTCCTGTGTGCCACATTTTCTAACATAATTTCGATTACAGGCTGAGCAACGATAATTTCTTACACTCACGTCGTGGATAATGTCTACCATTCGTAATCTCCCTCGTCCTCTGCTTTCAAATGTTAAACAGAGATGTCTCGAACGCTACATAGCGCATGTCTAAATCTTAGCACTTCAAGGAGAGTGATGTGCCTTCTCAGTGGTCTCCATGTTCTTAATGCGGATGACAGGACGTCAAGAACCGCCTGTGAGTCACGAATTATCTCTTACTTTGAGAAGCAATCACTCCAGAAGGTTTTCTCCTTTGTGCCTTTATGCTGACCACTTGCGTGCAAGAAACACACAGTATTGCTCTTATGACAATTTAAAAAATTATGGTTTCTTTTTTTTGGGCTACTGCCCCTTCCTCTCCGATTCCAACTGGGCTCCATTCCATGTAGTACGAGCTGCGAAATTTGTGCTCAAGAGATAAGGGGAAGGGAGGCCCCTGGATCAGAAAAATTTGAAAACCTTGAAAAAACATTAAGTCCGCCCGAGTATTACTATTGCAAGACTGCATGATAAATTTATTGATTGCCTAATGTAGACAGATTGTTCGCCTAGACGTTCTTAACCGAAAGCATTTTTCGCATTGCAATATTCGTGTGACGGGCCAGTGACTACTAGTAGATAAATATGTTGCTCGGTGGCCACAAGCAGGTAAAGAGTAACAGGTAGCCCGGCAGGCTCTACGCGAATGGAAGTACGGATTTACGGAACCCAACCTGTTTACTACCCAGCACGACCACTCCATAACACAATCGTCTTTCGCTTTCGAGGGAAGATCGTACCAAGTGAAAAGTCCGTTTACGTAAAATAATTCACATTCGCAAGGGATTACTCGCGTGAAACAAGTGGCCAGTAAAGAGTCGCCTATCAAACCAACATTAATAGATTTCTTTTGGAATTTGTTGGTGTCTGCATCACATTATCTACGCCTCAAAAGCCGGCCACTGCGTCCGAGTGGTTCTAGGAGCTTCAGTCTGGAACCGCGATGCTGCTACGGTCGCAGGTTCGAATCGTGCTTCGCGCATGGATGTGTGTGACGTCCTGAGGTTAGTTAGGTTTAAGTTGTTCTAAGTATAGGGGACTGATGACCCCAGATGATAGTCTCATAGTGCTTAAAGCCATTTGAACCATTTTTTACGCATCAAAGTGCCATACTAACTGTGCAGGAACTGAAGAATTATTTATACAAGGGTGATTCAAATGAAAACTTTAAATTCGTTTTTTAATATTATTAATTTTGCAGAAGTGGTACAAAGCTGTATCACTTTTCAAGATAATTTCCCCCACGCTCAATGCAAGTTCTCCAGTGCTTACAAACTGCATAATTCCTTCAGAAAAAAACATTCTTTTGGTAGTCTGCACAACCACTCATCCACAGCGTAGCGTACCTCTTCATCAGAACGGAACTTCTGTCCTCCCATTGCGTCTTTGAATGGTCCAAACATATGGAAATCACTTGGGGCATGGTCTGGTGAGTATGGTGGGTGAGGAAGACACTCAAACTGCAGGTCTGAGATTGTTGCAACCGTTGTACGGACAGTCTGGGGCCTTGCATTGTCATGTTGCAAAAGGACACCTGCTGACAGCAATCCACGTCGCTTTGATTTGATTGCAGGCCGTAGATGATTTTTTAGGAGATCTGTGTATGATGCACTGGTGACCGTGGTCCCTCTAAGCATGTAATGCTCCTAAATGACGCCTTTTTCGTCCCAAAAGAGTCAGCATAACCTTCCCTTCTGATGCTTCTGTTCGAAATTCTTTGGTTTTGGTGTTGAGGAATGGCGCCATTCGCTATTCCTGGCTCGCTCTCTTCGTTTCCGGTTGGTGTAAGTCAACTCAGGTTTCGTCCCCAGTAACGATTCTTGCAAGTAAGTCATCACCTTCTCGTTCAAAGCGCCGAAGACGTTCTTCACAAGCATCAACACATCGATTTCTCATTTCAGAAGTCAGCTCCCGTAGCACCCATCTTGCAGACATTTTGTGAAACTGGAGCACATCATGCACAATGTGGTGCAATGTCATTCAGTGTCACTCGGCGGTTTTCCTTCACTATGGCTTCAATTGCTCCAATGTTCTGTTGAGTCACAACTCGTGCCTGACCTGGACGAGGAGCATCTACCACTGAAGTCACACCATTTGCGAACTTCCTACGCCATTCGTAGACTTGCTGCTGTGACAAACATAGATCACTGTACTGAAGCTTCATTCGTCGATGAATTTAAATAGGTTTCACACCTTCACTACGCAAAAACCAAATAACAGAACGCTGTTCTTCCCCGGTGCAAGTCGCAAGTGGGGCGGCCATCTTTATACTGTTACTGCGACGGTACGTGTGCGTCTGCACTATGCTGCCACCTACAGGACATTCTGCACGCTGTTTGTGGCACGCTTACCAACTTACAGGACAAAGTCGCGAAATTTCTCTTTGTTATTACAAATTTAAGGTTTTCATTTGACTCTCCTCGTATAACTCATGACTTCCGGCACAGGAGCTGAGAAACGGCATACTAAAATCAGTAGCTTTGTATCAGCAACAGCGCCAACCACCTCAAGATACTGCAATAGCGGCTTAACTTCATAAGTGAAAAGAAAGAAGACGTGGGCAGGGTTCGTGAATGGAATCAGTGTTCACTTACTTGAGAAAGAGATCTTTTGATATCAGGCAGTGAGGTCGACATTAACAGACGAGAGTGAACGAATACGAAATTTTACAATTACGTTTTACTGTACTTAAAATATAAGCTTTACACAGATGTATATGAAAATAAAACGAAAGCGAAATCTATTACTAGTTCAATGCTGATAATTGTGTTTAAGGTAATATGGTAAAGGTTTCAAAGTCACTCCTCTACGTTTTTCTTTATTAAATGGAAAACCATGGCCTCCTGGAGGCCGGCCAGAGTGGACGCGTGGTTATAGGAGTTTCCGTTCGGATTCATGCGGCTGCTACGGTCGCAGGTTCGAATCCTGCCTTTGGCATCGATGTGTATGATCGTCTTAGGTTGCTTAGGTTTAATTAGCTCTAAGTCTAGAGGACTGGTGACATCAAATCTTAAGTCCCATAGTGCTTATATATATTTATGAACCACGGCCTCTAGCGAAAACGCATTCAGGTATAACATTTAACTACATTAAATATCCTACCAAAAAAAAAAAAAAAAAAAAAAAAAGAAAACACGCCATCACTCCCAGCCACACACGGACCCCTTTCTGTGCTGCTTTACATAATATCAGCCACGTCTATCATCTATTTGTTCTCAATATTCAAAGCTTACTCACAGTTTTATCACGAAAGAAATGTGTAGAGTGTACTTACATTTGTCTTACTTTACGTTTCGAAGAGACAGAGTACTCTGCCGCTTATGACACAAACGGTTGTTATCCTGTGGATCAACATCGCAAAATGAATCACGGATGTAACTCCTTCGATCACTTACAGAAAGAAAAATCACTTTTGTCATTATGGTACCATTCTTTTCCATAGCCCTATGCTCACGTGGCAGTGGTGCGATGAAAAACTTACACTGTGTAATATCAACACATTCCTTCATACGGCATTGCAGTCATGGTTCATAGCAAGCACTGAATAACGAAATTCACTCTCTAAAAACTTATCTAGAAAGCTCATTGAATACCCCTGTATTTTGTCGCGGATGGAGAAAGTCATGTAAGGTATGTATTCAATCTGCACTCCTCATTATATTAATAACGAATGCCGAAAATTTTTCAGTTACACCTAACTAATACCGACTTCTCCAACATAAAAACGATTAAAACTGAGCAACGTTAATTTCACAAACTTACGTCGTGGTTGATGTTCGTTGACATCGCTGAGGATGCACGACACCCTCTCTGAGGTGCTAAGATTTACGCACGCAGTTCAAGATTCAGCTTTTTCATAGTTGAAAGCAGAGAGAACGAGGGAGATTACGAATGGTAGACATAAACCACGACGTGAGTGTAAGAAATTATCGTTGCTCAGCCTGTAATCGAAATTATGTTAGAAAATGTGGCACACAGGAGATGTAAATGAAAAATTTTCGGCATTCGTTATAAATATAATAATGACACATGCAGATTTGAATACTTACTTTACATGATTCCACATTTTCGACAAAATAAAATGGTACTCAATGAGCATTCTAGATGTGTTTCTAAAGGATTAATTTCCTTATTCAATGTAAAATAACCGCATTAAAGAATAGAATAATGTGTTGACATTATCGAGTGCAATATTTTCTTCGCACCACTACCAAGAGAGGGTACATCTGACGGCTAGAGACGGTACCATTAGTTACCAAATTGTTTTTTTCTTTCTCTAAGTGATGGAAGGAATTGCATTCGTGATTCAAACTGCAACGTGGATCCACAAGGTAACAACAGTTCGTTTCAAATGCGGCAGTGTACTTTCTCGTCGAAACGTAAAGTAAGAAATAAATAAGTACACTATACACATTAGTTTTCGTGATAAATCGGCGATTAAGCTGTGAGTATGGAGAGAAAATAGTTCGTTGACATCGCAGATTGTAGGTAAAGTAGCGGTAGAATGGATTACACTGGCGGCTGGGAGTGGTGGCGTGCTCCTGTAATCCAGCGACCTGGAGTCCGGGTGTAGTGGATAGTCGATGGGAGTACTGTTTCGCAGCATCCTGTGTTGATATGGCGTCAGCACTGAGATCGCCATCAATATGGTCGCTTAAGAGGAGTCTTGGGCGACCAGGTTAGCTAAGGAGGGGTGCACCGGGCCAGGCAGGAAACTGAGCAGCCAGAAGTCCCCGTGGCGGTTAGCAGAGGGATAGTGTCAGAGAGTGGGAACTGTGTAGCAGCCTGTCCGATATGGCCAGACCTACACCCAACTCTTTTTAGTCTCACTATCGGTATTCGCTCATATTCCTACGGTTTCTTCCTAGACCAAACAATTACGCACACATTATTTGCTAGAAAGTGTTACCCTTTCTTCGAATTCCGCATTCAGCCATTACAAAATTCAGGCACATACCTGAAGACTTGGCTACATATTCTTCCATGAGTTGTATTTGGAATTGCTAACTGAGATGAGCTGCTTCACTAGTGACTTCAAAAAATAAGGAAGGCTAGATTTGACACACTTTTAAAACTATCATCTCTCAGTATATATGTCTATCGAAATTTATTTCCAAGTATAAGAGCAACCATAATGATACTTCGAATCTTTACTCGTTGACTTGATCAACACCATTCCCTACCATTGTTTCCAACTACTTTAATCATGTGTAATTTTACATATCAATATTTTTTGTGTTGGTTTGTACAATGCATACAGAGATTCTCTTTCAAACTTATCAATGTAACTTTTTAAGGTGAATTTGTAATGAAATTATATAATATTAAGATGCCAAGATTTTCAACGTCTGTATTGTGTTACTACTACAGTATAAAGAGGTGGTTAGAGGAGAATGCAAATATTCCAAAGCCATCATCAGTATTGCTGGAGGTCCCTTGAGTAATTTAAAAAGACATCTTACAAAGAAAAACACCCCACAGCGCCACTGGACAGGACGGATTTTCGATCTAGGTCTCCACGGTCAGCATCCGCAGAGACAAGTGCCACGACGTCAACTGTGTCTTGGCAGCGATTCACCCCAGCCTCTCCCTCTTCAGCCTCTGTCAGCGTTGTTGATTCGCTGATTCGCTATCGTCGAACAATATGTTTAGCAGGATGCCGGCATTTGCTACCTTTGAACTCGTTTCAATAGGAGGAGGACAGTCATCTTTTACAAATTTTGTCAGTATTATGAAACCCCTTCCTATTTATAACAGCCAAGAAATCGACTTACAGTTACTTAAAATGATTTGTAAGGTATACCATCCGTTTAGCATTGTGAAATACAAAGAATTTAGGAAGTTTGTTCCCTGCTCTGCCCCAATTACCAGCTTCCAAACAGGAAAATCCTTTCGACTAACTTGCTGCCGCAACTGTCCAATCAACTGCTGGATAATTTACGAGGAAAACTGAATTCTATGACAGCAGTCGCTCTAACAGCTAACGGGTGGACTTCCTCGAACAATAAAAGTTTTGTTTGGTTGGTTGGTTGTGTCGGGGAAGGAGACCAGACAGCGAGGTCATCGGTTTTATCGGGTTAGGGAAGGACGGGGAACGAAGTCGGTCGTGCCCTTTGAAAGTAACCATCCCGGCATTTGCCTGGAGCGATTTAGGGAAATCACGGAAAACCTAAATCAGGATGGCCGGATGCGGGATTGAACCGTCGTCCTCCCGAATGCGAGTCAATCAAAGTTTTATTGCGATTACTGCACACTATACGGGTGATAACACGAGACTTCATTCGAATGTATTGGGCTGCCTGGAATTTTCGCCTCTGCACACTACAGAAAACAGAGTTAATTTTCTACAAAGAGAAGCTACAAACTGTGGAATAAACAAAAAACAAAAATAGTGGCAATTGTAACCTACAATGCAGCTGACATGGTCGCTGCGGTCAAAATTTGTATATGGGCTCACATCCCCTATTACTCTCACACCATAAATTTAATTGTCAATTAGGGTATAAAACCAATTGAGAGTGTGGCCGAAAAGATTAAATGTCTCGTTCAATGTTTCAAAAAAAGTTCACATGCAATGAATAAACTCTAGGAATGCCGATACTAAAACTAAAACATGAAGTCCCCACACGATGGAACTCGCTTTTCGACGTGTTAGTACGTGGTTTTCGAAACAAATTGCCCATAATTTCCATTTTAGCTGTTCTCTGAAACGATGAACATACTGAAGCCAGAGGAGTGGGATATCATAGAACATTCAATTACGTTACTTCAAATTTTTTATGAAGTAACTAAAGAGGTGAGCGTTGAGCAAACTGCGTCGTTACCCAAAACGGAGGTTTTAACCTGGACGCTTTTAAACTTCACTCCTACGTCTAACAACCAGGAAGGGTTGCTCCTCGCAACAGTTGCGATGTCTGAGACGATGATAATGGCTGCCGAAGAGCGGCTTGTTAATACGTCTTATGTTGTTCGCCAAGCGACGTTACTCGATAAAAAAAAAAAAAAAAAAAAAAAAACGTTTCACAGCAGGAAGCACGAAGTGTATGCAGGCATATGATGGAATCGTGAGTGAACTTCGTCAACTATTAGCACATGAAAAAGCTAATGAACCTACTTCAGTAACTTCCTCATGAAAGGGACTTCCATAATCATCATCTTTCCCAAAATTAACAAAATTTAATTTGTGGAAAGCCTTTGACAAAAACAACAATAACTTGTGATTCTAAGGCTATGGCTGTGACTCAAAAGGACAAATACATTTCTGAGATGTTGCACATGAAAAAGCTAATGAACCTACTTCAGTAACTTCCTCATGAAAGGGACTTCCATCATCATCATCTTTCCCAAAATTAACAAAATTTAATTTGTGGAAAGCCTTTGACAAAAACAACAGTAACTTGTGATTCTAAGGCTATGGCTGTGACTCAAAAGGACGAATACATTTCTGAGATGTTGCTCCCGAGGTATGGTGATCCTCTTTTGTGGTGGGAAGAAAGGAAACTTTGTAACCCACATTTATATTCATTGGCCCAAAATAGGCTGTGCATGCTTCAGTACCCTCAGAGACAATATTTTCGAAAGCAAGACAAACGCGGACTGAAAAAAGAAGTCGATTGGGGCCATCAAAAATTTCAGAAATTATATTTATCAGTGGCAGTGTTTAAATTTGTGTGTATGTGTTCTAGAAGCTGTTACATAAAGTTTTACAATGAAGTGAAATGAATTTATCTACATAGACTCCTGTACCATTTTCACATTTAAAATTCTGTTGGTAATCCTTTGGAGGAAGTACAGGGCAGTCTGACTCCCTTGAGTTCATTCTCATCTCATTTACATTCGCTCGAGTCACCAATTTCTTTTTAACAGCACATGTTTCGAAAATGTGTGACCCTACTTGAGTTTATAAAATGTAAAATATTTATTCAAATACTACATTTTTTTTGTATTACCCATAATACTTTGTTGGAAATTTTCTGTGTCATTAAAGAAAGAGATTTATGAAGTGTAATTTTAAAAAAAATGTTCTACAGTTTTATTCCACACTCTAAAACGTAGTTTTTGTAGGGACCAATACCACTATCGTGAGTGTCCACAGAATTTTTTCCACGTCGGGGAGAAAGACTCTAAACTAGCCATTTTTGATATAAATTAATTTATCACTCTTGAGACGTGTCATGCCAGCAGAACTCTTCGCGAAATGCTATGGGTAGACTACTTTGTTACTTATAAGACAGACGTGATTCACGATTATATTCTTTGAAGTAAACCTTTCTGTGTTGTTAATATTAATCTGGACGTGACACATTTCTAAAGTTGATGACCTAACGTTATGTTATTTTACGCTAGCTTTTATCATGTATACAAGAAAATGACCAATAAGTTAGGAAATAAAGGAGCAAAATACTTAGAAAACACATTTTTATCAAGTGCTAGTAACGTTAAACTGAAAGTGAAACTGAAAAATCTGAAGTATGAAACGATCAGAAATGAAAATAGTATTGGTTATAAATAAATGAATCAGTCATATAGAGCCTTTGACTAAGCTTTCTCGAAAGTGATAAGTCAGAAAACAAATTTTAAGGCATAGCGGAATGCACACGGCATTCTGTTAAACAAAACATTGCTCCAGGAAGCGCTGCCTTCAGCTATTGCTGATTACGTCAAGAAAACACTGACGGGGAATTCGGCTCTACGGCAGCCGTGAAACCCCTCATACGCAACTCCACAACAATATTTCGAAGATGGCACTGAAGGAAGTCGGCACGGCACAGACGAGTAGCTATTTTCCGTGTTTTCTTGGTCCAGGGTACAACGGCAGGTTCATTGATCTGGAAGGCAGGCCGACTAACAACCCAATGAAGCCTGCGCTCCATAATCGAGTGTCTGGTGTCATATTTTGTAAAGAGAATATGATAACTTCTACTATATTATCTCAGTGGTACAGGCTGGCACATGAAAAATGGGCCCCGAGTACTAGACTGCTCATTGTCTTCCACCAATTGTCATCTATTATTCCGCAGTTGTTGCTTGCATTAACATATTTGTTATATCTTTACTCCTAATTATTACGTGTTTATCTGTTTCTTGTATCTGCACACAACGAGCAACAAATCGTGCGTAATTGGCAAGCAGTCTCTACTTGGGCTGGTTTTCCGTGCACCAGCGTATATTATTTCACTGCAATCAGCCACATAACGCTTCAATTCTGTAAACGACAGATCCTGCAGAATCACTGAAATTACTTCTACAAGTGTGTGAGAATTCTGTAATAACAACTACAGGGGGGAGGCAAGTGCCCCCTCTAGGTGACCTCCATCCTTCAGTCACATACACTGTCAGTTTTCAGTTTTTCTTCACAACCATAAACCATGCAGGAATGAACAGTGAAAGAGTAAAAACGAACAATTCCCAAAAAAGAACGATCACCAGTGAACTAGTTCCAAAGGATGAACAAGTTTGCCCATCTCTAGTGGCGTGCTTCTGTAATCGAGCGACCTAGAGGCCGCTGATCGGAGTACTGTTTCACAGCATTCTATGTTGATCTGGCGTCCGCACTGAGGTCGCAGTCAATATGGTCGCTTAAGAGGAGTCTTGGGCGACCAGGTTAGCTAAGGAGGGGTGCACCAGGCCAGGCAGGTAACTGAGCAGCCAAAAGTCCCCGTGGCGGTTAGCAGAGGGATAGCGTCAGAGGGTGGGAGCTGTGTAGCAGCCTGTTCCACAGGACCAGCACTACACGCAAGTCTTTTTAGTGTGATTTACTCTTACTTATCTTATTCACTCATATTCCTACGACTTCATCCTATTTCAAACAATTATGCACACATTATTTTGTAGGAAGGGTCACCCTCTTTCAAAATCCGCATGCAGCCATAACAAAATCTAGGCACATACCTGAAGATCTAGACTTGACGACGTTTTTTTCCATGAATTACACCTGCCGTTGGTAACTGAGGTAGGCTGCGTCACTAAAGGCAAAAAAAAAAAAAAAAAAAAAAATCAGAAAGTCGAATTTTGACCCACTTTTAAAACTATGAAATCTCAGTTTATCCTTCTGTCGAAATTTATTTCCCAGTATGGGACATGCGTATTTCTTGCAGCCAAGTGGCAAGTAAAAAATAACGTGGGCAGAGAACCTACTGGTATGATTGCTTCTGAAAGTAGGCCGTGATGTGCGACTATCAGCGGTGCTTGACGTCCTGTCATCCGCATCAAGAACATAGAGACTACTGAGGGGGCACGTCACTCTCTCTGAAGTGCTAAGATGTACGCACTCTGTGTGTAGCGTTCATGAGTTCTCTGTTTCACCGCTCAAAGCAGAGAGTAACTAGGAAGATTACGAATGGTAGACGTCAACCACGACGTAAGTGTAGGAAATTATCGTTGCTCAGCCTGTAATTGAAATTATGTAAGACAAGTTGGTATACGGGAGGGGTAACTGAAACGTTTTCGGCATTCGTTATTAATATAGTAATGACACATCCAGATTTGTATACATACTTTACATGACTCTACATCTTCGACAAAATGCAATGGTACTCAATGACCATTCTAGATATGTTTTTAAATTGCGAATTTCCTTATCAAGTGCTTGCTATGAACCGTAACTGCTGCTGCGCTAGTGTCCTAGCCGAGGGAATGGAAATTTTATCAAAATTGAATGAAGACCTGGTTGGGCGATGAAATCTGTGGCCGTTTTCAGTATGTGGTTACAGTTGATAGCCAGCAGGGCAGGCAAGGTAAACATGGTACTGGCGGGAGCGGAGTTGGTTCAAATGGCTCTGAGCACAATGGGACTTAACAGCTATAAGGTCATCAGTCCCCTAGAGCTTAGAACTACTTACACCTAACTAACCTAGGGACATAACAGACACCCATGCCCGAGGCAGGATTCGAACCTGCGACCGTAGCGGTCGCGCGGTTCCAGAGTGAAGCGCCTAGAACCGCTCGGCCGGAGCGGAGTTGTGACGGCGGTATTGCACGCTCGTTCCATTTTGAGTCGTGGAACAACAAGGCAGGATATCACAGCATTGCTTGAAGTTACTTCAGTGTATGACGCGGGGCATTAGGAGGGCGATTTGTAGGTGGCTGACATGTTCGAAATTACCCCTGCCACGGATTCTATATCTCTCTGACACTACGTCAGAGGGGAAAACCAGTACTAATAGACGGGCAATTTTAGCTAGAGACAGTGTGTGCCAGGTCAATTGAGCGTCGGGACGGACCTATGCTGGTCTACGCTTATAGGGCCCAGTCTGGCAGCAATGTTGTAAGTATTCTGCGTAAATTTGTACTTCGTTTCTGTGTACTTGTTCGGGCTATATTCCGCCTCCTGGGATACAACTCTGGGGCGGGACGGAATGGCAGCCTGGAGATGACATGGTCTGGCTGAAATAGGGCAGTTGCAGCGGTATGCAGTGGATCCAGGAGAGGCTCGGTCCCACTCAAGTCTATGGGCCACGTTCGGTTTCCACATGTCATACTGGGGTCCGGGCGAGGCGTGCGCTACAGGAAATGCGGGTGCGCTGCAGCAGCGACACAGGCGATGGCAGGTGTTGCCATCCGGCAAGCACCACTAGCGGCAAGTTGCGCACAGAGTCCAGGAGTACGCGGGTTCGGTCCTGTCCTGGGAGCAGTGGTGGCCTGAGGGCCACGTGTGACCAGTACATTCAACTTCGTCCCATGGTCGGACGGAGCAGGCCAAACGGGGCTGAGGTCGGCGAGGACCAGGTACTGTAACAGTCTCCGGAATCACGGGCAGCTACGCGGCACAAGACTTGACGGCGGACGGCGATCCGAGGGGAGCGCGGCCGACTTCCAGCTGAGCGGCCTTGATGACAGAGCTGGCTGGAATCGCGGCACAGCTGCAGGCGGCAAACCATCACTACGCTGCAGCCATCGAATACTGTAAGTTAGCCGAATAAAGAAATGCCACCAAATACCGCTGTATCACTCTGCACTGCCTCTTGACGCTCTTGAACTTGCTCAGCCTCCTGATGGAATACGGCGTGGTGGGTCCGGCTTCAGCTCTGCCATCTGGAGAAGAATATGAAGAATTAGCAAGGAGTAGGGGAAGGGACGTCAGGTGAAAGTAAAGACTTTACTTAAACGCAAAACATGTTCTGGTTCATCCTTTGAAAATACTATTATGTCATCCAGGTAAACCATATATGCTTTTGGTTTCAGTCCACTTAAAATCCCATCTATTAATCACTGAAAAGATGCCAGTGCATTCTTCAACCCGAAGGGGTATATACTGATAGTGCCCCCCAGAAACAGTAAAAGCTGTCTTTGCCCTATCCTCTGGCGCTACTTCCAACTGATGGTATCCACTCCGTAAATCCATCGTCATAAAATACTCCCAGATTGTCCAGTGTGTCCGTGATATTCGGAATCGGATGTGCGTCCGAAATGGTTTTCATATTCAGAAACCTATAAACACAACAAAACCTATATTTCCTTGTATCATCCACCGACTTCTTAGGTACGAGAACTACATTGCTTGAATATGGACTATCGCTATACTCTATGGTTCCATCCCGTAGTTGTTGTTGTTCTATAAACTCCTCTAGTAACAGTTGTATATGACGTGCTATCCTATATAGTCTCCGAAACACTGGTTTATTATCCTCCGTTGGTAAGTGATGCTTCGTAATCGGTGTTGCTGGTAACCTAACCTCCGTTCCGAATAAATGTCAACGCGACCCTGTCGTCTCCCTGCAAGTTCTGTAATTTTCCCCTTAATTGCGCTGCATCGACGTTTTGTTTATGTCTTGCCTCTAAATCCTCCCTACCGAGGTCATCTTCATCAAAAAACCCCAACGTAGCCAATAACAACCCTTTCGACAAGTTAAAATCCGCTCTGCCGAAGTTGTCTATACTTACAGTAACTCTATAATCTCCTTCCACATAACATGCGTGATCTAAACTCCTCTGCACAAAACAGTGCGCATTATCCAACTCCTCATTACTCAAGAGTGGCTCCACCATGTACAACGTCTCCTTTGGTAAGTCCATATTTATCGAAACCCAAACTACCTTCCCTGTACCTGCTGGTATGTTATCCTGCTGATCGACCTTTAATGAATCCGTTCGTAGTTTAGCTGGCGTCACCTTCATGTTAAGTGCGCCTTGCGACATTCATCCATTAGCTCCAGACTACCGACCCCGCAACAGTGGTGTCAGAAGTGGTATCAGTTGCAACGCTGGTACCGGATTTCCACTCCCACATTTATTGTCGATCATGTTGCGGTGAAGTGTGCCTGTGTAGAGGCGTAGTTGAGGTCTTTGGTTGCCTTCGCGATGGGTGGTCGTGCACTTTTTGTTACATCTTGTCGTTCGGGAGGTGTTTGTCCATAGCAGTTTATGGAGGAAAGCAGGACTGTTCACCTGCACATGAGCACGATGTGGAGGGGTGAGTGACGTTTGATTTATGGTTTATGTATCATTCTTTTGTTAATCAGGCTGGATTTTTAAAGGTGTCTTTTGTGAGGCTGGAGAAGCCTATAGATTTATCTAGATTCAGGGGAAATGGGGGACATGGCAACATAGCGCCTAAGAGATGTAACTGCTGTAACCTGTCAGGCCAGGGATTACCGTGTACAAAGTGGGTGCCAAAGATTTGATCTCTTACAAATAGCCCGCATCTCGTGGTCGTGCGGTAGCGTTCTCGCTTCCCACGCCCGGGTTCCCGGGTTCAATTCCCGGCGGGGTCAGGGATTTTCTCTGCCTCGTGATGGCTGGGTGTTGTGTGCTGTCCTTAGGTTAGTTAGGTGTAAGTAGTTCTACGTTCTAGGGGACTGATGACCATAGATGTTAAGTCCCATAGTGCTCAGAACCATTTGAATCTTACAAATAAAAGAGATTTGGTCTTTTGGCGCGCAATTGTTCAGAATGTAGGCGGGCGATGATTCGCCGCAAGAACTTAGTTTAAGGAGTAGCAGAGTGAAATTAATGACAACGGTGGAGCTATAAGCAACAATGGTGGAAACACGGCAGTGGTTACAGCAGAAGCTGTAGCAGCTCTAACAGAGCAAATTCGGGTATTGTCAGAGGCGAGGATAAGCGACAAAGAAAAATATGAAGAATTAGCAAGGAGACTTGAGGCATTGTGAGTAGGGGAAGGGACGTCAGGTGAAAGTAAATTACAGGTCATGGAGTGTCACAGACCATTTGACCCGGTAATCGCGGCATTGATTAGTCCACTTCCGGGTAAAACAACGGAGGATGTGTCGGTATTCCTTAATAACATTATCACAATGGCTGAAGCCAATGGTTGGTCGGATGTTGTAATGCTGAGAGTGGCGAAGTTACGCTCGATAGGGGATGCTAAGTCGCGCATATTGTACCATGAAACGTTGAACAATGCGGGGACGTTTTCAGAGCTTGAGGCTGGGTTACGCCAGAGGTACTAAAAAAGAATTGTACCAGGTTTTTTCGTGAAAAAAAATGGCTCTGAGCACTACGGGACTTAACATCTGTGGTCATCAGTCCCCTAGAACTTAGAACTACTTAAACCTAACTAACCTAAGGACATCACACACATCCCAGCCCGAGGCAGGATTCGAACCTGCGACCGTAGCGGTCGTGCGGCTCCGGACTGAGCGCCTAGAATTTTCGTGAAAAATTAAGTGCCTTAGTTATGAGGAGAAATGAGACTGTGGAGGTTTCTCAGACAGGATTCGAAAACTTAATGCGCAAACGTTCGAACTGTCACAAAATGGGGAGACTAATAGAGTGCTGTTACAAGAGGGCCAGAACAGGGCGTTAGATTTTTCTTACTTTTTTATTTTTTATTGTATTTTCTTTTGTTTTTTGCGAGGAGTACCACCGGTGATGTAACGTCGGGTGAGAATGGAGAATCCCAGCGATCTTGCGGCGGCTCTAAGGATTGCCACATACTTAGAAGTGGTAGATTATGAGACGAAGCAAAGGGTGGAGCATAGAGACCTGGCAGCGGAATTTGTTTTGGTTGTGGCCAGGTATGGCACATTAGGAGGCAATGTCAGCGTCAGTTGCAGTGTTACTCATGTGGGAAAATGGGTCACCAGGCAGTGAACTGCAGGAGTAAAAGTACGGGGCAACCTCGGCGGGAGCAGCCGTTAAACGAGAACGGGGTTGCTTCAGCCGTCGCAGAGCAGTCCCAGTGAAATTAGGTAATGCGCTTGTAGGTGCACAGACGGAATGCTGCTTATTAGGCTGGGTGAACGGAAAGGGACATAGGTTTCTGGTTGACACGGGGGCACACGTGTCGGTTATTAATCTGGACCTGCTTAGCAGGAGAAGGCTTTAGACACCAAGTAATAGGTTACGTGGCGTGGGAGATAAAAAAAGTGAATTCATTGAGTACAACGGTACTTCAGTTCATGATCGCAGGAACTAAGTTTAGTGAGCAAGTAGAAGTGTTACCATGTGTAGGTGAGCGGTATTCGGTGATTCTCGGACTGGACTTCCTTGACAAACATCGTGCGGAGACAGATCTCTGCCAACATACAGTGGAACTCGGTGCAACTATGTTTCGCATTGGGGAAACGGTTTCTAATGGATGAATGTCGCAAGGCGCACTTAACATGAAGGTGACGCCAGCTAAACTACGAACGGATTCATTAAAGGTCGATCAGCAGGATAACATACCAGCAGGTACAGGGAAGGTAGTTTGGGTTTTGATAAATATGGACTTACCAAAGGAGACGCTGTACATGGTGGAGCCATTCTTGAGTAATGAGGAGTTGGATAATGCGCACTGTTTTGTGCAGAGGAGTTTAGATCACGCATGTTGTGTGGAAGGAGATTATAGAGTTACTGTAAGTATAGACAACTTCGGCAGAGCGGATTTTAACTTGTCGAAAGGGTTGTTATTGGCTACGTTGGGTTTTTTTGATGAAGATGACCTCGGTAGGGAGGATTTAGAGGCGAGCCATAAACAAAACGTCGATGCAGCGCAATTAAGGGGAAAATTACAGAACTTGCAGGGAGATGACAGGGTCGCGTTGACATTTATTCGGAACGGAGGTTAGGTTACCAGCAACACCGATTACGAAGCATCACTTACCAACGGAGGATAATAAACCAGTGTTTCGGAGACTATATAGGATAGCACGTCATATACAACTGTTACTAGAGGAGTTTATAGAACAACAACAACTACGGGATGGAACCATAGAGTATAGCGATAGTCCATATTCAAGCAATGTAGTTCTCGTACCTAAGAAGTCGGTGGATGATACAAGGAAATATAGGTTTTGTTGTGTTTATAGGTTTCTGAATATGAAAACCATTTCGGACGCATATCCGATTCCGAATATCACGGACACACTGGACAATCTGGGAGTATTTTATGACGATGGATTTACGGAGTGGATACCATCAGTTGGAAGTAGCGCCAGAGGATAGGGCAAAGACAGCTTTTACTGTTTCTGGGGGGCACTATCAGTATATACCCGTTCGGGTTGAAGAATCCACTGGCAACTTTTCAGTGATTATTAGATGGGATTTTAAGTGGACTGAAACCAAAAACATATATGGTTTACCTGGATGACACAATAGTATTTTCAAAGGATGAACCAGAACATGTTTTGCGTTTAAGCAAAGTCTTTAGAAGATTGCGGTCGGCACGATTAAGTTTAGAAAAATGTAATTTTGCGCAGACGGAGGTCAAATATTTAGGTCCTGTAATCAGTGAACAAGGTATTGAAACCGGTCCTCGGTTAACAGAGGCAGTTCAAAATATTCCGACACCACGTACAACGAAGCAGTTACAATCGTATTTTGGGTTATACTCATTTTAATACAAATTTGTAAAAGATTTTGCTAAAATAGCCAAACCGTTAAGAAAGCTTTAAATAAAGGGGTTAAATTTCAATGGATGGAGGAATGTCAGAAAGCTTATGATGAATTAAAGATGAAATTAGTTTCTGGTCCATTTTTAGTGTTTCAGAATTTATAAGAGGGCTTCATATTATGATGTGTCACTTCAAACGGCGCAGTAGGATGTGGTGTGGGACAAAAGGCGAATGGACAGGAGCATCCGGTAACGTATGCTTCTAGAAAGTTAAATAGGACAGAGCGGAATTATTCCACAACGGAAAATATGTTGGCTGTAATATATGGAGCAAAGTATTTTTGTTGTTACCTTTATGGTGGGAAGTAAGGTCGTGACGGATGATCCAGCATTGAGATGGTTACTGGGACTCGAGGATCATTCTAGTCGATTAACACGGTGTGCTCTAAAAATTAAGAGAGTTTGAAGTAATTCATAAGCCAGGGAAGAAACACGGAGCCGCCCGGTGTTGCCATGTTCTAGGCGCTTCAGTCTGGAACTGCGCGACCTCTACGGTCGCAGGTTCGAATCCTGCCTCGGACATGGATGTGTGTGATGTCCTTAGGTTAGTTAGGTTTAAGTAGTTCTACGTTGTAGGGAACTGGTGACCGTAGCAGTTAAGTCCCATAGTGCTCAGAGTCATTTGAACCATTTTTTGAAGAAACACGGGAATGCAGATGAATTAACTCGCAAATTAGACGCATTAGGAGTAATGGGTAAGAGTATTGCGGAATGGCAAAGGGCACAAGCAGAGGATGAGGAGTGCTAAAGTTTTAGAACTCAACCACATTTCATTGTGGAAGGAAGTTTGTTGTGTAGAGTTACGAGGTGCAGACACAGGTAGTGGTACCAAAGAGTTTGAGAGAAGAAGTCTTAAAGCAGGCCCATGATCATGTGCTCTCAGGGCATGGTGGTGGTCGAGCAACGATAAGACGAGTAGCAGAACGATTTTGGTGGCGCACTCGGAGAAAGGATGTGGAACAATACGTCGCTAATAGTGTGCCATGTGCGCAGCGAGCCGATGGGACGTGCGCAAGAATTACATTGCAACCGTAACCAGAGACTTCGAAGACATTCGACTTCATCGGGCTAGATATTTGAGGGCCATACAACTAAACACCGGCAGGGAATCGTTCCGTTTTAAATAAAATTGATCAATTTTCTCGGTTTCTAGCTACGGTCGCAATACCAGACCAACAGGAAAGCTTTAGTCAACAACTGGTTATTGAAGTTTGGGGTGCCTGATATCGTAATTACGGATCCGGGAACGAACTTCATGACCAAATTAACGTCACAGTTGTGTCGTTTACTGAGAATTAAAAAATTACGGCCAGACCATTTCCTCCGCAGGCGATTGGGGGAACGGAGCGAGTACATAGGACAATTTGGAAAATATTAAGTTATTAAGTGAATTGAAACTATATAACTAGGATGTTTATCTTCTATACGTGGTACTGAGTTATAACACTAAAATACATTCGGGGGTCGGAATGTCACCATTCAAGGTGGTCTATAGAGGAAGGATGCCATCGCCATTTTACGTTCTATGTCCAAAATCAGGAGCTAAAGGGGATGCAGTGGGGGAATTTGTACGAACAATACGGGAAGTCTGGAAGAAGCTACAGAGGGCCAATACGAAAGTGTTAGAGAGGCAGGAAGAAACGAATAAACGGTTGGGACCTTTACCACAGTACAGTGTAGGTCAATGGGTATTAATTACGAATGCATATACACCTAATGGAAAGACGAAAAAATCCTTGACGAAGTACCACAGACCATACCAGGTCATGGAGACGACTTCGCCTGTGAATGTTAAAGTGCAGCTGCCAACAGAACATCCATTATCCACGTGAGTAGAGTACAGCCTTCTAAGGTAATGGTGGACGGATTACCTCAATTACAAGGAAGTGACCCGATTGCAGAGGCTAGGCAAAGCAAACGGAAGAAGAAGGTCATGGGGGAAGAACAACAGTGGACGTATAATGTTCTGTATGCGTTACGGTCACGGAGGGAGTAAATTATTGTATGTGTAATATTGAATGGTATCTTTACATTTTGTGTTTTTGAGTAAGGGGATAGTTGGAGTTTTGTTTCTGTGTGTGTGTGTTTTCTTTTCTCTCTTTTTCTAAAGTTTTGGTGGGTGAAACAGCTTTAGCTTTGTCACAGGGGACGTTGTTTTATCTGGAAGGGGTTCTAGAGATATTACCAGTGTAGAATCTGACATCTTTGAACTCCACGTTAAACCCAAAGTTTTTGGAAACGTTGCATTCCTTCATTAATGCTCAGGAAAAATGTATCATGGTTAATAAGGTATTGGAACACTTTTGAACGTTACAACAGCATCGGAGCAACAGGACAATGACAGTGAACATTTCAACTGCAGGGTGTGCGTTTCACTATTTTTCTTGAGTATTGATTTGTGGAGAATGTGGAAAGTACACCAGTGGAGGAGGTGCCAACATATCAGTTGCCTATGGCATGGGTATCTAGTGTAAACAATTTATAGGTTTAGAGTTAATGTTTTGATGTTCTCGTTAGTATTAGTCTAGAGAGTGTAAGTTTTGTGAACAAGGTATGCTTACACAGCCAAGGGCCACGTCTGTTTTATCTCGATTCGAGACAATTCATGCCGAAAAGAGGGAGATGTGCTGCGCTAGTATCAGTCCTAGCCAGTGAAGGCAAGGTTGGGCAATGAAATCTGGGACCGCTGGCAAGTTGTGGTAACAGACGACAGACATTCTAGCCCGGCGAGGTAAACATGGCACCCGTAGGCGCAGAGCTATGATGGCGGTACTGCATGCACGATTTGTTTTGAGTGGTGCAACAACGAGGCAGGAAACCGCAAAAAAATGGTTCAAATGGCTCTGAGCACTATGGGACTTAACATCTGAGGTCATCAGTCCCCTAGGACTTAGAACTACTTAAACCTAACTAACCTAAGGACATCACACACATCCATGCCTGAGGCAGGATTCGAACCTGCGAACGTAGTAGTCACGTGGTTCCGGACTGAAGTGCCTAGAACCGCGCGGCCAGCGTGGCCGGCGCAGGAAACCGGAGTGTTGCTTGAAGTTATTGCGATGTATGATGTGTGACACTAGGCCACAACCAGGAGGGTGATTTGTAAGTGGATGACGTGTGGGAATTTATAAGAAGCGAGGGGGAAACAAGTATAAACAAACTGGCAATTTTAGCTAGAGACAGAGTGTGCCAGGTCAGTCGAGCATCGGGACAAACCTGTGCTGGTCTGACACCGGGATGGAACGAAACAGCAGCCTGGAGCTTCGAGATCATATGGTCTGCCTGTAAGAGGGCAGTGATAGTAGTCTGCAGCGGGTCCAGGAGGGTCTAGGTTCCACTCCAGTCCACGGGCCACCTTTGCTTCCTACCTGGTGTACCAGAATCTGGGCGAGGCGTGCGCTGCAGGATGCGCGGCAGTGCTGCAGCCGCGCCAGTTACAGCGGCGGGTGTTGTCATATGCCAAGCACCACTAGCGGCAAGTTGCGGCACAACATTCAGGAGCGCGTGGGTTCGACTCTGGTCCTGTCCTGGGAACAGAGGCGGCACGAGGACCAGGTGTGACCAGTACATCCACATTCGTCCCCTGGTGGGACAGAGCCGACCACACGGGGTGGAGGGTGCAGAGGACCAGAGACTGTAGCAGTCTCCGGAAATGCGGCAGCTACGGGGCGCAACACGCGACGCATCGGCGTCCGCGCGACCGGGGAGACCGCAGCCGACTTCAAGCTGGGCGGCCCTCATGATGGAGGAGCGGCGTCGGCATACCAGGAGTCTGCTGAGCCTGCTGGAATCGGAGCACTGCTGCGTGTGGCACGCCGACATTACGCTGCAGCCATTGAATACTGCAAATTAGCCGAATAAAGAAATGCTACCGAATGCAGCTGCATCACTCTGTACTGCCCCATGACACTCTTGAACTTGCTCGGCCCCCTGACGAAATACGGCGAGGTGGGTCCTGGCTTCAGTACTGCATCTGGAGTTCCGGGTTCGACCACCGAACCCGCAACAGTGCATAGACGAATGGAGGAATGTGTTGATATTATCGAGTGCAATTTTTTCTTCGCACCACTACCAAGAGAGGGAACACCTGATAGAAAAGACGGTACCATAAGTGACAAAAAGTGGTTTTTCTTTCTCTAAGTAATCGAAGAAATTGCATTCGTGATTAAAATTGCGTTGTGGGTCCACAAGATAACAACAATTCTTCAATTCTTGTCATGTGCGGCAGAGTACTCTGTCTCATCGAAACGTAAAGTAAGAAAAGAATAAGTAGACTATACACATTTGTTTTCGTGATAAATCGGTGAGTAAGCTGTGAGTGCGGAGAACAAATAGTTCGTTGACATCGCTGATTGTACTTGAAGAAGCGGCAGAAAGGTTATTACTGGCGGCTGGGAGTGGCGGCGTGCTCCTGTAGTCCAGCGACCTGGAGAATGGGTACAGTGAACAGTGTGAGGATGGGAGTAGTGTTTCACAGCAACCTGTGTTGATCTGGCGCCTGCACTGAGATCGTCATCAATATGGTCGCTTCAGAGGAGTCTTGGGCAACCAGGTCATCCAAGAAGGGGCGCATCGGGCCAGGCAGGACCAGACCTACACCCCACTCTTTTTAGTCTGACTTGCTCTTATTTTCCGTATTCACTCATATTCCTACGAGTTCATCCTAGTTCAAACGATTATGGTTCAAATTGCTCTGAGCACTATGGGACTTAACATGTGAGGTCATCTGTCCCCTAGAACTTAGAACTAGTTAAACCTAACTAACCTAACTACATCACACACATCCATGCCCGAGGGAGGATTCGAAATTGAGACCTTAGCTGTCACGCGGTTCCAGACTGAAGTGCCTAGAACCGCTCGGCCACATGGCCAGCTAAACAATTATGCACACATGATTTGGTAGAGAGTGTTGCCCTCTTTTCGAAATCCGCATTGAACCATTACAAAACGTAGGCACGTACCCGAAGAGCTAGACTTGACAACATGTCTTTCCATTTTCTTTTCTTCAGGCGATGCCCCTATCACTCATACCATTCCTAAAGTCATATATAACCTAAAAATAAAAAGAAATATGGTTTCTTTCCTTCCTTTCTTCCTTCCTATGGTTGCCCTCTTTTCGAAATCCGCATTCAACCATTACAAATCGTAGGCATGTAGCTGACGAGCTAGACTTGACAACATTTCTTTCCATTTTCTTTTCTTCAGGCGATGTCCCTATCACTCATACCAGTCCCAAAGTCCTATCTAACCTAAAAATAAAAAGAAATATGGTTTCTACGCCACTTTCACCCTTCCTCAACTTCCGTTCCTTTTTTCTATATTGATATTTTCGAGCCGGGATCTCTTTTTACCAGGCTACTGCTCGTAACCATTACGGCATCTTTTTTATTATTTTTTAAATGAAACTAAATAAATCTTCTTTTCGTAACGAACTGTCCAATACCTTCAAAACAGAATTAGACGAATTCAATCACGGACATCTGATTTGTTTTTTGTATAGTTATTTATTTGTCATGTTACCACTTGTGGCAAAATTAATTTTCTCGAGGCACCTATACTTAGCTTGATAAAAAAAAGATAAAAAAATATTGCCAACTTAATTAAAATTATGCAAACTTACTATTGACTTGCTGTTTTGTTGTGCACCAACGAAAAATTACCCCTTCATTATGGCAAAGCGAGAAGTAAGAAATTTTGAAACAGATCTTTGTATTTCCGACACTTTTTAAGATTGTGGTGCTCTTCCATTAGAAACTGTATGTATTCGTCTGTACCCGCACGTTTATTCGTAAATGCAAAATATGCGAATTGGCCGACAATCCAAGTGCAGCTATAGTTCTTTGTTTCAGGAAATAAATGCCAGTCTGGTTGAAGTTCTTCTTTAAGTGTTATAGCAGAGTCTGTAGTTCTAGTAATTATTGCGTGTTTTTTCTAGTCTAGTTCCATATGTGGTTTGGTCTAGGCAGATGAGGATGTGTACCAATGTATCTACAGTATGGCAGATGCGGATGTGTGCTAACTTATCTACAGCATGGCAGTGATCACAGTACGGACTCTGCTTCAGTTTGATATTGTGTACTTCTTCACCTGTGGGGACCTTCTCGTTTACAATGTCATACCATGTGGACACTACTTTGGAGTGGAGGATGGGATTTTTAATATTTTTTTCAGATATTACTCCAATTGACTGTTGGATATTTCGCTTCCATGGGGTTTTGCCCATTGCGTCTCGTGAGGGTGTAATAGGTGCTTCTAGTGTTAAGCTGCTATGGAGTATCTTGAGTACAGCTCATTTCCAGGTAGTAAGTCCGGACGTAGTCGAATTGAGCGCTGAAGCAACCAATATCTTCTGGAGTTTTTTTTTTTTTTGCTCGCTGAGGCTAACCTGTTGAATAATATTTTTGTAATTGTCGGATGGGGTGTCTGCAGTATTTTGCGGATACGATCCATATTTATGGCAGTGCATTGTTTCTTGATGTCTTTGATGCCCAAACCACCAGTGGGGCGGGTTAACACTATAGTTGGCATGGTGACTTTAAAGATGTTTCCGCTCCAGTTGAACCAATACGCCGCAGCTGAAAACTTGTGCGCTATATCCTTGGGTACTGGAAACACTGCTGTGATGTGATATATTTTGCTTATGGCTTAATCAAGAGAGTTCACTGTACCCGATTTACCGTTCTAGTTTTGTGTTCACGCAGAGTAGCCATGAATATATTTAGTTTATGTCCCTAGTTGCCAACTGTCATCTCATTTGGGTTGGACATTTAAGTCACGCCTAACTGGTTCGTCTTCTCTTTGCTTTGTAGCCATGTTAGTTGAATGTTCCCCATATGGGGTCCGACAGATAAAATTTTCGATTTGTGTTCATTGAGTTACGCTCCGGAAGAAGTGGCGAAAGCATGGATTATTTGTTGAACGATTTCAATTTCTGGGTGCGTGGTAAGTGTTACACTGATGTCATCTGCGTAAGCGTGATACACGGTTTTTGTACGCAACACCTGTAGACCTTGTAACGTGTGGTGGAGGTTTAACAGTGACGGTTTAATTGCGACTGCGTACAGTGTCACTGAATGGGGCAGCCTTGTCTCAGTGATTGCTTGATCGGGACTAGTGAACTCAGTTGACCATTAATTTTGATTCGAGAGGAAGTTCCGACTATACATTTGCGTATGATCTGAATAAAATGAGCACTGAATCCCATCCATTGCATTACAGTTAATAGAAAGTAGTTGTTGATGCGGTCAAATGCCTTATCAGAGTCTCAGAGCATGAGATCAACATTGCAGTTACGTAGCCACGACAAACATATAATATCCGTATATTCAAATAATGCATTTCACATTGATCTCCCTGGGACAGCTCAATTGATAAGGGCCAATTGCTTTCGGCAGTATCGTCTTCATTCTACAATTTATGAGTCGGGTGAAGATTTTATAATCGGAATTGAGCGGAGTTAGTGGTCGAAAATCCTTTAGCGCAGTGCTACGTCTTTTTTGGGGACCAGGACAATTAGTCCTTCCGTAAACTAAGATGGCATCTGCACGTCTCCCAATAATTCACTGCGTATTTTGGTGAACTCTGGTCCTACGACGAGCCAAAAAAAGAAAAAATTCTATGGGTAGGCCATCTAAACCAGCCGATTACTTTGTAGGCGAATATTTGATTATGGTAAATACTCCTTCCTCAGTTACTTTGGCTACAACGTCGGCGTTGTCAGTCGAATGGACCTTGGGTTGAATGTAGGATAAAGGCGGCTCACTTGCCGTCGAATAAGTCACCGACGCGGCGCTAAGATCTGTGTAATGTTGCACCACGTCGTTTTTTACTGTGGCTTGTTGATCGTATTCGTTCCCCTGCTCTTCACTGAAAGTATGGAGTAACTGTTGTTTACCTCTCTTGCTTCCGTATCACGTGATATACGGACGTATTTTCCTGCGTCAGTTCAATCGGAGGAGGCACTCGAACTCTTTTCTACTCTAGAGATTGTCGTACCAACGTTGTTATTCTTGCTTTAGTGCGTTTTGTTCTAGAACTGTTTGCTACTAATCGCACGGGGTCGTCATACAGTTCGCGGAGGCAAAGAAAGTGATATTCCAAGATGCGTTTTCGCCTGCACGCTTTCGTGCGACCATATCGTGCGATGCATGATTTTATCTGCGGTTTTGCAGACTGTAGCCACCAGATGATGCGTGTTGGATATATGGATGGCGTCCGAAGGCATCGATGCCGTGTATCATGGGTCTCCTGTTTCAGTTCTGTTTCCTCCAAAAGTGATACATTCAACTGCCATACGTCCCCTTCCAGGAGCGTTTTTTGTTTAGTGTGATGCGCTGTTACATGAAATGCGCAGTGATCCGAGAAGTTAAGAGGCCAAATTTCGCAGTCAATTACATTATGGATAAAGCCTTCCGTTACATACAGCCTGTCTAGTCTGCTTGCTGAATTCCTGGAGACGTACGTGTATCCTCGGGTGTGCGGACGAAGATGGCACCAAGTATCTATCATATCTAGTCCGTTAGTTAACTACAACAGCTACTGGCAAAAGTTGAAGTTCGGAACTTGATCTTCTGGATGCAATAAGCTGTTAAAATCTCCACCCAAAATTATGGGCAATCGAGGATCCGTTATTAATGAGACAATTTCGTCCCGGAACAAGTTGCTTCTTGCTCGTTTTCCGCGGGATCCTGAGGGAGCATAAACATTAACAAGAAGTAGATCATATATTTGTGCAGTTATGCCTCATCCAGATTCAAGTATAGCTTTTGGTGTACATGGTATGCTGTGTTTGAGCAACATTCCCGTTCCACATTCATTGCCTATGTTTCAGATCGCCTCATATCCGTACAAATCCGCTATTTTGGTCGTAACTACCTCTTGTATCGTCGCTACGTCAATGTCGGCGACATATGAGTAGTTCTTCACTGACTGTAGCTTTACGTCAGAAACTATTCTGTTTACATTGAGCGTGGCAGTTTTATACGCCTGCGTCATTCGGTACTCCTACTAATCGCATTCAATGTCGTCAGACCATGCTGTCCGCGTATCAGGCCCACGGTGGTCAACCGTTTCCATTGGTTCTTCAATTGGAGGGGCAAGGTTCATATGTACTTCATAATTCGGGTTTGGGATGTCTGATTTTACGACGTCTACCATGTCATGCTTTCCGCTTCGATCTGTTCTGAGAATTTTTTTTTGGTATGTGAGAAGTTTTTGCTCCAGTTCTTGAATCTCTTCAGCGATCTGTTTTCGGGTTGGCCGTTTAGATTTCACCGGCTGCTGTCTGATGTTGTCTTTCGCAGTATTGTTCTAATCTTCTGAGAGTGTGGTGTTACGAGCCAAATTGTCGCCCGTGGTCTTAGTGAATGATGGTGTCAATAGAGAGGTTGCTCATTCAGGGATGGTTAATGTGATTCTCAACAGCGGAGGAATCGGAGAATTTGCTGTGGCTCCCAATATCTTTCGGTGTCTGCTGTGTAGAAGCCGTTACAGATGTCACGATTTGCGTAGGTTCGGGTGGTCTCGCTTCGGTTGTGTCAGTGGTGGCAGTCTGGGCTCCTGCTCGGGTTGGATGGTTGTCCGTGTTCACACTAGGGCCTTGGGACGGAATAGGACGCGGGCAGCCGTAGCTA
Source organism: Schistocerca serialis cubense (assembly GCF_023864345.2). Taxonomy (NCBI): domain Eukaryota; kingdom Metazoa; phylum Arthropoda; class Insecta; order Orthoptera; family Acrididae; genus Schistocerca; species Schistocerca serialis. The sequence goes on from NC_064639.1 coordinate 269,603,507, forward strand.
AGTCGCTGGCAGCGCAGTCATAGCCGGCGATCGCGGCGCCTCACCAGCCGGCAGCTGCGCCACTCGCCGCTGTAAACACTCCGCGCGGACGTGGCCGGCAGAGTTGCACGCCGCGCACCTCCTCGGCTGGCCGTCGTATATAACGATGCCCCGGTATCCACAGATGCTGATTTACGACGGTACATGCTTGTGCAAGTCGACCTTTGATGGTCTCACTCCGTCGAGAACTTGGAATTTTCGGGTGTGGGACCACCGTTCGGCAACATTGCTGAGAACTTTCCCCATAGGGCACTATCACTGCGTTAATCTGTTCCGCTGGTACTTCGAATGGCAGTTCGAATATCCTGATCGTCCGTATTCCAAACCCTGCATGTGTTACGATGACTTCGTCTACATTTCCATCACAATGTTTAAACTTCATAATTTCTCCGCAAGACTATTTTGTCGCATTGTAAGTAGGCTGTTTAGGCAATGGTGTATGTGGGGAGAGAAATGGCGGAGTCTTGAGAGCGGTCGTTCTGGACGTGTGCCCATCAGAAAGAGTAAATTTGTAATATTGGATATCAGGAACTGATATATATATATATATATATATATATACATATATATATATATATATATATATATATATATATATATATATATATGTTATTGGTGTTTTGCCCTTAAAGAGCGCATTTGGACTAAACTACATGGCCAGTTCCTTTTGCTGCCTTCCTTGCTGCCCAAACTTCCCTCATTCGTTCGCTGTGCTTCTGTTTTCGGTCCTCTGTCCATACTTTTTGTCGGCTTTGTGTCTTCGGCTTATATATATATATATATATATATATATATATATATATATATATATATATATAATGACTTTGGAACATTATTAAGGTAAATACATTGTTTGTTCTCTATCAAAATCTTTCATTTGCTAACTATGCCTATCAGTAGTTAGTGCCTTCAGTAGTTAGAATCTTTTATTTGTAGCTGTCAGTAGTGGCGCTCGCTGTATTGCAGTAGTTCGAGTAACGAAGATTTTTGTGTGGTAAGTGATTCATGAAAGTTATAGGTTATTGTTAGTCAGGGCCATTCTTTTGTAGGGATTTTTGAAAGTCAGATTCCGTTGCGCTAAAAATATTGTGTGTCAGTTTAGTGTTGATCAGAATAGGTAAAGAGCGAAATGTCTGAGTACGTTCAATTTTGCTTAGCTGTTTGAAAATCAAATAATGTAAGAGGTTTATCAGCACAGTCACTTATAAATTTTTCTAAGGGGACGTTTCAGCATAAGTTAGCATTCTTCAGATTGACAAATACACTGCCGCTCACTATCGAAAGATGCATTCCTATGACATAATCCGAATCAAGATTCACTTCATATTCCAACCAATCTTCGATTTCGTGTATTTTAGGTCGGCCGTAATTACGATCAAACGATAATTTCGAGGTATCTTCTGTTCAAATAGTCCATAACGGTATCATATTTAAAATTTCAATAAGCGTAGAATTTCTGCAACGCTGCAAGAAGCACTGCAACTTACCACGCCGAAGCACGGCAGACCGCGGTGCACGTAACTCTAAACATGTACGCACAGCACGGCTGACGCGGCGAGACTTCATGAACTCTTCCTGCAATTGCTAACTGAGATGGGCTGCGTCACTAAAAGCTTCAAAAAGTAAGAAACGCGCGAATTGACACACATTTAACTACCAACTCTCAGTTTACCCGTCTGTCGAAATTTATGTCCAAGTATTGGACATGGGTATTTCTCGCACGCAAGAGGTCAACAAAAAACCACGGGGGAAGAAAACCTACTAGAGTGATAGCTTCTCAACGTCAGCCGTCATGTGCGACTATCAGCGGTGCTCGACGTCCTGTCATCCGCATCAAGAACATAGAGACTGCTGAGGAGGCGTCGTTCTGAAGTGATGGATGTACGCACGCTGTGTGTAGCGTTCCTGAATTCTCTGTTTCACAGCTGAAAGCAGAGAGTAACGAGAGAGATTACCAATGGTAGACATGATCCACGACGTTAATGTAGAAAATTATCGGTGCTCAACCTGTAATCGAAATTGTGATATACACGAAGGTGTAAGTGAAAAATTTTCGGCATTCATTATTAATATAATAATGACACTTGCAGATTTGAATATATACTTTATATGACGCCACATCTTCGAGAAAATACAATGGTACTCAATGAGCATTCTAGATGTGTTTTTAAAAGGTGAATTTCCTTATTCAGTTCTTGCTATGAGCCATAACTGCTTTGACGAATAGAAGAATGCGTTGATATTCTCGAGTGCAATTTTTTCTTTGCACCACTTCCAAGAGAGGGTACATCTGATGGTTAAAGCCGGTAATATAAACGACAAAAGAAATTTTTCTTTCTCTAAGTGATCGAAGAAATTGCATTCATGATTCAAATTGCGATTTGGATCCACAAGATAACAACAGTTCGTGTCAAAAGGGGCCGAGTACTCTGTCGCGTCTAAACGTAAAGCAAGAAAAAAAAGTACACTATACACATTTCTTTTGCGATAAATCGGGGAGTAAGCTGTGAATATTGAGAACAAAGAGATCGATGACATCGCTGATTGTACGTCAAGTAGAGGCAGAAAGGGCTTCTCTAGCGGCTGGGCGTGGTGGCGTGCTCCCGTAATTCGACGACCGGGAGGCCGGGTGTGGTGGATAGTCTGTGGATGGCAGTAATGTTTCACAGCATCTTGTGTTGACCTAGCTTCCGCACTGAGGTCGCCATCAATATGGTCGCGTAATACGAGTTTTGGGCGACCAGGTTAGCTAAGAAGGGGTGCTGCGGACGAGGCAGGAAACTGAGCAACCAAAGACCCCGTGGCGGGTAGAAAATTGATATCATCAGAGAGTTGGAGCTGTGTAGCAGCCAGTGCGAAAGGACCAGACCTTCACTATGTCCTTTTAAAGTCTGACTTCTCTTACTTTTCTTATTTACTCACATTTGTACGACTTCATCCTAGCTTAACCAATTATACACACAGAGATTTTGCAGAAAGTATCACCTTCTTTTCAAATTCCTCCATTAGCTATTCCAAATTTAGGCACACACCTCAAGAGTTATAGTCCTCAAATGTTTTCTCCGTGTACTATAATGGATGTTGTAGACTTTGGTAGACTGTGTCACTAAATGTTTCAGAAAATATCGATGGCGAGTTTTGATCCACCTTTAAAAGTACTAAGAGGAACTTCCCTTCTCACCTATATCTGCGTTAGTTGTAGAAGATCCCAGGTGATAAACCCTCAAAAATTAAAAACTGATCAAACGTGACATAAAGAAGATGTATCGAACTGTTCAAAAGGAGCGAATATAGCAAGCTCAATATGTGCAACATTCTGACACTGGGAAGAACTACGGCGTCGTCGGTATTTGTTCATGTTGTTCAGGTGCAAATCGTGAGATCCATGTTCTAATCTCACTCGTACCTCCCCTATTTTCACAAATTTATATGTTGTCTGTCCGGTCATTGACACGTCTGTTCTCATTCTGTGGTCTTGGCAACTGTCATACTATACATTGTTTGTGGAACATGAGTAATGTGGTACGAATATATTACCGTTGCAACTAAATGTGATGAATAGAGGGAGGGGGCGAGTTGCCTTCTAGACCTCTCACAGAAATGAAAATAACAAATAAACGTTAGTGAACTACGTTACAACTAAGCAATTCAAGAGTCAAACTTCCAAAGCGGAACGGAAGAGGCAAAACATGCTATACTTGCGCAGAACAATTAGTAGGTAAGTACGTCAGGAGATTCCTTCGTTAAATGTCGCTGTTTTAAACGGACGTTTTACCACGATACATGTACAAATTTGAGTACAGGGCACAGACAGGTCGGTGACCGAACGGCAAGCTTATAATTTTGTGCTTTAAAACAAAAACGTGTGGGGAATGGGAGAGGTTTGAACCCCGACCTCTCCATTTGCTTCCAACACTGTGACCACTTTACCATGACACCACGGAAATTCAATCTCATTCAACGTTGCAGAAGTTTGTCTTGGACCGTTAACTGATTCTATTTTGCTTCTTTTTTTTGAAAATTTCAGACATCTACTTCCTGTTTAATGCTGCATCGGTGTTCAGATTTTGACGGGCTATCCAGTGAGCCATCTTTCAGTAAATCTGAGCGGGTGCGATGGGGAGTTTCCCTTATTAGTACTGCCGTGCGAAGCCGGAGTGGATCGCTAGTTTCCAAATAAGAAATAGTCAACGAGTATCTACGTTAGGTTTCGTGAGAGATAAGTAAGTAGGAACGTTTTAGGCTGATGTTCTTTGTTGTAAATTGATAAAGTACCTGATACAAGAAATCTCAGCCTCTCAAAACATTTTTATGTGGCACTATTCGGTTTCCTCATAACGATGCGTCGCTTTGGTAATTTAGGTCCTATTGTAACCAGTATTTATGCCATCTCTACAACACTTACCCTAGTGAAATTTCGATGCTGTTCAGGATCTTCCATAAGGAATTGTGTAATTGTGTTTGTCCAGGTCCAGAAAACTTCACCTTTCTTAATCGACTAACTCATGCTACACGGACGTGTATATCTGTCCCTTTTATTGGCAATTAGAAGGAAGAGGAGAACGACTGAATTCTGATGCTGCTGTAAAACTCCCACCGAATTGGCAGTGCCACGTTAATCCTCCCTTCATCTCCATCCATATCGTAAATTTTAGGTCATATGTTTCAATGAGAATTTTAAAAGTAGTAAATTTATTCCGTATCTTACGATTCGAAGAAAGAAGTCTGTGAGTATGAACAGTTAATCACGCGTAAGAAACTTTCTCTTAGTTGCAGTAATCTAAAGTGCACAATATCTGAAAAATGCCTGTGTGCCTCGCCCTTCGCCAGATTATTTCACACAGAAATACCGACTCCGTCAAGAAACCGGACAAGCATGAATAATACAATAGCAAACATCGTAACCGAAATAGTAATTACCTTGATAAATTCCCATTACAAACGCATCCAAGTGTGACGAAGGTGCCATTTGTTACGTTATATATATATATATATATATATATATATATATATATATATATATTTATCAGCATGAATTTTTCTTTTATTAGTGCAGGATTCTTTCTCTCAGAGGTATTGCCTTTTTTATCACTTTTACGTACGTGCATAAGTTAGTATGAAACGGGCTCTTGAAGGGCCGCAGTTATTCATGTACCAACTTTAGATTTTGAACGTGATGACTAAAATATAGTTGCCGTTAACTGAATTGAGTGTAATTCTTTCTCTCAGAGGTATTGCCTTTTTTATCACTTTTACGTACGTGCATAAGCTAGTATGAAACGGGTTCTTGAAGGGCCGCAGTTATTCATGTACCAACTTTAGATTTCGAACGTGATGACTAAAATATAGTTGCCGTTAACTGAATTGAATGTAATTTTGTTAATTTATATTTATTGATTGCAAAGCAAGGTTCGAGAGAATTTCGATTGTTGCCGTGGAGCGGCCAAGATAAAATTTACTAAACTCATGGAATCTGTATTACTTAAAAAAATGAACTATAACGTCAATTAATTATCTGTTGCAATTTAAAAAGGTTCTTACGACGAAATCTCTCGCATTTGCAGTTACTGTTAACACTGAAAAATAAATCAATACTTCGGCGCGTAATGGCCGACCAGAGGCTGCATCGTAAGATGAGCTTCTCGCAGGGCAAATTACTGAAAAATTCTTATTAAAAATAATTAGCCACTGCGAGCATTTAAGGTGACAACTATAACAAAGAAATTCATTTTATGATAATAATAGCAAGTTTATTATTGAATAATACAGAATAACTTACATAAAATATGTGTAGCCGCTCAATGGCTGCCTTCCGTATAGCGAAACAAAACAGTGTGTGCACTATAAAATACGTCCTTCCTCCTCGGCCGTACAATCGCGTCTCATTGTATCCTTTTCTATTTTCATAGACATTAAATAGAGATGCTGATCTTAAATTATCACTGCATATAAGTTGTTTCAAGAACATTAACTATATCTTTTACACTAATTGTATTCACAAAATAGTTTAACTGCGGTTTACAACCGATAAAAATGTCAATATTTATGTGACGTACCGCCACACAAGCTCTCGCACCTTACGAATACTAGCGACCAACTGCGAGAGATTCATATATGACATTCAGGACGAACGACAACGATGAACCACAAAATATTTTTCACTTGCAAAGAACTTTCTTTAAACAAAACGAAACATTACCCAGCGGATGCTGTAAGAAAATCGACTCATTACACGTCGACCACAAGAGTGTCTACAACCCCAAAGTGTAATAGATATCCTCACACGCTTTCCTCAAAATTCGTCACATCGATCACCGTACTGAAACCTGAGCATCTCACTGAGAGACAGGCCTCATGTCCGCATCTTACAACGCCGTAACCGCTTCCGCGAAGGGCTCTGGCTCTTGAAATTTACTCGCAGTTACTGTGATATTGATATTATCTGCAAAAGAAGCTCTCCTAGTGCAAGCAATAACGCAAGTCACGTCTGAGAGTGACAGGCTTGCAGTAAGTACAAAACTCTCACGCGTATGACCAGCCATAAGCTCATGTAGTGTGAATGCACCAGCCGCTGTTACGGGCCACCTCCTGCTTTTTCCTGCCGCCCTAGCCGCGCTTGGCATGCGGACACTTGTTGGACGGGTGACCCAACGCCCACTCGGATCTGTGGTTGCTCATGGGGTGCGAAAGACTGACTGTCTCTAACTGAAACTAATTGCCAAACTAATTGCCAAAGCAATTTCGGGAAGGCGTTTACCCACAAGCTGCAACAACGTCTCCTGGTCGGTGCGCTATGCTTTCCAGTTTTGTGTTAGTAATTGCAGACACTGATTATTGTCGACTGCAGGCGCGATGTACGTAAAACACCCTGATGCCACAACTGTACGCAAACACCAGGTAGTTATAATTAGTGCAGTTACACACAGAGTTGGAGTGCGGGCTGTAATTATTATATGGCAGCGAAATTTGATTGATACAAGAATGTGTTAGTGCGTAATTGATTTACGATGGTAAATATTATTTTCGATTTTGGCGAACCAGGTGCAAATCTAGCGCTGAACAATGTATCGTTGACCTCTCTGGTGCTCATATTGAACAAATTGTGAAAGTTGCCGTTGGTAATAAAATCAAAATTATGTCTTTCTCGCTGGTTTGCGATTTTCTGTCCACGTCCCGCTCCTAAGCCATCACATATGGAAACATTTCTATACACATTTCTAGCATTCACAGAGCCAGATTTGCAACTGGTGGCCAAAATTGTAACAATTTTTTTTTCTAACCAATTCTGCATCAACGCACTAGAATACCTACCAAGTTTCGCTGCCATACGATAATTACAACACACGCTGGACCTCTGTGAGTAGCTATACATTAATTATAACCACCTGGTACAATTGCGTCGGTTTCCGCGGCCAAAGTCAGTTAACATAAAATTTTTCTGTGTAAGGTACTGCGTGATAACGTAAGAAAACCATACCGGGGAAACTAATGTTTTGGCCACAATTACAGTGGCCTTGTGCTGGGTCTACTGTAGACGTTTCGCCACGGTTACAGTGTGTTCTGAGTGAACGGTAGAAGGCCACTGCAACCGTGTCCGAAACATTGGTTTCTCCTGTATATATTTTTACGTTATGAGGCGGTACCATACAAAGAAAACTTACTTGTTAATTGCGTTCAAGTTCCTATTTCTCAAGGATTCATCGATTCTATAAACTTTCGCCTTTCCTGGTTCTGCGTTGACAATGACGTAATACGTTCCGGTTTATTAATTGCAGAGTCTAAAATGTTACAAACTGATATATGAGTTCATTTATTTTTCAGGGAAAACGTTAATCAGTCTGTTCTTGTGCCAATGGCACATGCAAACTTTACGTATATGTGTGCGCTGGAATGAAATTTTAAGTCAGCGTTTTCGTAAGTTGGTACACATTAAATCCTCTTTAAATTTACCGAAAGTATAGAAACTTTTGGATATGCTTTACCCTCCTACTACCACGATTTCTTCATTTCACTGCCACTGAGCTCATACAGATCCCAAGAAATTTATATCTGATAAATTGGCAATATGTTAACCAACGAAATATAAACATATGTTACAGCTGTTCAACGCAACAGTAATGATTCTATTTTCATAATTATTTTTTTAAAGAAATAAAAACAAATTTAGACGGGGATCATATTGAAGCCAGTGGTACTCCGTGTAAAACACAATTAATAAATTGTGATGTATTATAAACAAAAAACGGAACAAAACATCACCTAATACAATTGACTCAGATAGAGAGGACGTCATATATAGCGAAAAATAGCTTTGAAAACTAGGGATATATGATTTTCCAGTGTGCTTATGGGGCCACCTTGACCCCAGGGATACTTGAAGAAAGGGTACAACAGTTGTTGCAAGAAACCCTTATAATGGGTACAAAATAAGCGCAAAGTATCATTTTATTGCAGCAGGTGTTTTATATAACAGTGGTTCAACAACACGCTCAACGCTGCCAGTGACGCCATGGAAGTACACACGCAGTTATCAGCGCCAGAGAAGTGTAGTACTTATTGAACACTGATGACATGAGAGTGGAAACCTTCCGATCACTTACCTTCGATTTGTAGTCACAAGATTAACCGGTGAAGATGCTTCGTTCTCTGAACAAGTAAGAAATTATTGCGTTTCTTTTAGTGAGATTTTGTTGAAAAGTTTCATAAAAAACAATGATCAAAAGTAAAATTTGTGAATAAGATGTGAATTTGAAGCAAAACACTCAGATATAGTTGACAAAATTCAGTGAAACCTCCAAGTCTGACTGGTAATATTAGAAATGCACTGACCATTAAAATTAAGTAAGTGGAAGAACAGAAAAATTTGGTACATAGGAATTCCACCTCCAGCAGGAACAACGGCTCTAAGCCGACAAAGTATCGAGTCAAGCTGAGCTTGGATGACAGATAAGGATACGCAGTTCCATGCCATTACTGCTCTGTGCTTGGGTTCATCAGTCGTGGTGGCTCTCGAGTCGTGGCATGGCAGTCTGTCAGCAGTTATGTCCAAAGTCAGTAGTTGAGAAATCTAGGAAACATACTGCTCACAGTCACAGCTGAATATCATTGTGTACTGAGCTAGCTCAGCACAACACAGTGAGTATTAAGGCTTGCATTATCTTGTTGAAAGTTACTGTCACATGCAGCTCGATTACATTGGACAATTATCGGCTTTCCCACCTCAGAAACGTAAGGAGAGATTTCGATATTGCTGGACGTCCAGTCATGAGGCGATTGTGTCGTGTACCCATATGAGCAAACCATGTGCCGCATAACGCTACTGGCTACTATTTAAGTAGTAATACACTCCTGGAAATTGAAATAAGAACACCGTGAATTCATTGTCCCAGGAAGGGGAAACTTTATTGACACATTCCTGGGGTCAGATACATCACATGATCTCACTGACAGAACCACAGGCACATAGACACAGGCAACAGAGCATGCACAATTTCGGCACTAGTACAGTGTATATCCACCTTTCGCAGCAATGCAGGCTGCTATTCTCCCATGGAGACGATCGTAGAGATGCTGGATGTAGTCCTGTGGAACGGCTTGCCATGCCATTTCCACCTGGCGCCTCAGTTGGACCAGCGTTCGTGGTGGACGTGCAGACCGCGTGAGACGACGCTTCATCCAGTCCCAAACATGCTCAATGGGGGACAGATCCGGAGATCTTGCTGGCCAGGGTAGTTGACTTACACCTTCTAGAGCACGTTGGGTGGCACAGGATACATGCGGACGTGCATTGTCCTGTTGGAACAGCAAGTTCCCTTGCCGGTCTAGGAATGGTACAACGATGGGTTCGATGACGGTTTGGATGTACCGTGCACTATTCAGTGTCCCCTCGACGATCACCAGTGGTGTACGGCCAGTGTAGGAGATCGCTCCCCACACCATGATGCCGGGTGTTGGCCCTGTGTGCCTCGGTCGTATGCAGTCCTGATTGTGGCGCTCACCTGCACGGCGCCAAACACGCATACGACCATCATTGGCACCAAGGCAGAAGCTACTCTCATCGCTGAAGACGACACGTCTCCATTCGCCCCTCCATTCACGCCTGTCGCGACACCACTGGAGGCGGGCTGCACGATGTTGGGGCGTGAGCGGAAGGCGGCCTAACGGTGTGCGGGACCGTAGCCCAGCTTCATGGAGACGGTTGCGAATGGTCCTCGCCGATACCCCAGGAGCAACAGTGTCCCTAATTTGCTGGGAAGTGGCGGTGCGGTCCCCTACGGCACTGCGTAGGATCCTACGGTCTTGGCGTGCATCCGTGCGTCGCTGCGGTCCGGTCCCAGGTCGACGGGCACGTGCACCTTCCGCCGACCACTGGCGACAACATCGATGTACTGTGGAGACCTCACGCCCCACGTGTTGAGTAATTCGGTGGTACGTCCACCCGGCCTCCCGCATGCCCACTATACGCCCTCGCTCAAAGTCCGTCAACTGCACATACGGTTCACGTCCACGCTGTCGCGGCATGCTACCAGTGTTAAAGACTGCGATGGAGCTCCGTATGCCACGGCAAACTGGCTGACACTGACGGCGGCGGTGCACAAATGCTGCGCAGCTAGCGCCATTCGACGGCCAACACCGCGGTTCCTGGTGTGTCCGCTGTGCCGTGCGTATGATCATTGCTTGTACAGCCCTCTCGCAGTGTCCGGAGCAAGTATGGTGGGTCTGACACACCGGTGTCAATGTGTTCTTTTTTCCATTTCCAGGAGTGTATATCGATAATGTTGCCCCTGTGCAAGGGTTTTTATTTTGAGACTTTGACGGTGTGTAATGGTAAGGTATCAAACTAACCTTGTTTTCCTCAACGTTTCCATTGAAAGGAAGCAGTAGCAAGATAAACTGGAATGGAACTAAAGTTCTGTTAGTAGAAAGGTAAACTGCAATAATATCGAAGGAAACGGTCGCCAGCCCGATTAAGCAATATTGTACTCAGTACTAGTATGGTTCATAAAGTAATTTAGCTATTGGAGTTGACTTCACCGTGTACTAAATATCTCTTTTGATGATAATACACGAGACAGTAACACAGTTTAGCAAGTAATGTTTCAGTGATTTGATTTGAACCACACAGGAGGAGTATAATTACGTGTAAACAACAACTGGCTATCAATAAGATTTACTATCTCTGCATTACAGTAGGAAGGTAATGATAATTATAGGTAAAACCTTTCTAGAGGTGGAGCACTACTGACTTGAACAAGAGGTTCTTTAGTTAATTCAGTTACAGAAAATTCCTAGTAGTGAAATAGTTACAATGTAATTGTAGCTTTTATACTGATTATTACGTATATATTCCTTCTATTACATAGCTCATGTAGAACATGTGGTAGCTGGATATAGTATAGTCTGAATATTTGAAGCCATTTGCTTTTTCTTTATTATATTATAACATTTAAAATGTGACTCAGATAGTATCATGGGGGACGAGAAACTAATCAACCGGTGGACTCAGATCGTACTGAACATTTTAGGCACAACAAAATATGGAAAACACTTGTAACCACATAACACATGAAGTTGTAAACACTACTGCTTCAATAAAAAAAATCATTGAGCTAAATACTTTATATCTTCCGGTAATAACAGTAGTTCGATGGAACTTGAACTGTCCGTTTATGACAAGTACTTGGAGCTGTTCAGAACTTATGCTCACTAAGTAATTATGTACTTTACAGCTCCCAAAGTTTATTAACTTATGTTAAGGAAGATAATTGTTTTTCACTTTGGTAAAATAGGATACTCGGATTAAGCGTATTGTAGCACGGGATAGGACCCTGTCTAAGTAAATGACTAAGGATAAACTATGGTGCCTCAACACAGAGTTTATAGAACACTAAATTGTCATTGAAAACGAAAGCACATAACTGGTCCATGCAATGATTCAGTACTCAACTGATAATTTGAGCTGAAGCTGGTGACAGGTCTATCTCAGGCGCTATTCAAAAGGTGACAAAAGTATCCGTGGCTCTTTCTGTGCAACAAGCTCTGAAAATTCTCTCCTCAGTGTCGAATTTTCATATTACGGAGCTAATCAAAATTTGGCATGAGTAACAAGATAAATTATTTCCGCATCCTAGTATATGTTATATAAAATTGCAGTATTTCTCGCCTCTCTCGATTCACAAGACGAGTACGCTCTGCCTGCTAGCCACTGATTGACTCATGTCACAAAGGAGCTTTTCAATTCCATCTTTCTATTCCCGCCTAAATAGTTCCGTTGCGGAGTGACTTTCCTTCAAGTTTTACAAGATTACAAACACACTTTCCCTATGCCTGAACCAGTATTACAATTAGAGTTTAAACTTTTGTGTTCTTTTACAGAACATTATATCCATTGATTAATCACAATTATATAAATTGTCATGAATAATGAATGAAACGTTTACATGGATGTTTCAGTACAGAGCATTGTTATACAGGAGACGTATTATGTAAAGACGGACAAAGAAATTAGATGAAACATTGTTGGTAATAGCGATAATAATGTTACACACGCACCATGTTTCAGTTATGTTTTCCTGTTAAGGGGCGTACGCACTGAGCCTGAAACATGTTTTCAAGACATGATGTAGACACCATTTGGAAACATGTTTGAAAACTGGTTTCGAAACGCAGAAACATCTATCCTAGCAGCGTCGGTACACATCAGAGGAAACTATGTTTCAGGCTAGCTACCAACTGTCACTGCTGCCCGGTGCTAGCGCGTGTGCGTCTGTGTGTGCGTATGTATCGTCTACTGTTTTATGGTACACAGTCACATTCACCCATAGCTGTTTGACACGGTACACTTCCTTGTGGGCTTAAAAAATAGTTAGCAAACTCGTCTCGAATTTGTTTATTCGTGGAAGCAGTTTTCCTTGGTATATTTTGTGCTGCAATGAAAACTGATGCAGTGTCATCTCGTCTCCATGTGCTGGAATCATCTCACCTGTTTGTAAATCGTAGGAATCGGAACTTCCATGCGGGTTGTACTGGTTCCTTGCCTCAGCATTTCGCCTTAAGAAATTGTGGAGACATAGAGCTGTTTTGCCTTCTCCGCTTGTAGCAACATTGGTATTCTAAACACACGAAAAACTGAAGCCATAATGCCGAAAGTGTCCGCAACAACCATTCTGCCCCTAGAAAGCCTGTAATTAAAAACTCTCTCTTCTGAACCTTTTACATGTTTTCCTGTGTAGGGTTTCACAATATTTTGCCGTAAAGGAACAGCATCGTCTGCTACAAAAACATATAGTAGGACCTTTGTGCCACCTGGTAAGGATTCAGCTTGCGGAAAGTTTAGTTTCTTTTCGTTAATTAACTAATTTATGCTCGCATTTTTGAGCACACAACCATATGACACTCTGCCTTGGCAGCCAAAAGTATCTGCATACAAAAAGTTGTAGCCGGCATCGGCGGCAGCAAGCAGCACAATGCAGAATGAAACTTTATAATTATAACATTCACTTCCACTACCAACAGGGCACTGTAGCATGACATGTTTCCCGTCAATTGCTCCAACACAATAGGGGAAGTGAAGAATCTGTGAAAACAAACATGTTGTTTCACGTCAGTCATTTTCAGTCTCCGGTATCTGAAGAAAATAAATTTGGTTTCAGGTATTCGTACATTCGCCAGAGGGCATAAATGAAGATGAAGAGGATGTGGCTAGACCTTCCAGTTCTCCACCACGAAAAATCAGAAGAGGGGGCTAGAAGAAAGATATGCAGCAAATTTACGAGATTGGGCCCCAATTATTAACTAAAGTGTTGCAAAAGCAAGAAGATAACAAGAAAGATGAATGTAGCACACATGGACAGTATGTGCCGTCAGTCTTATGGAAATTGCCGGAGTTACAAAGAGTAAAAACGGCGCCTTTCCTTAATGAAGTGTTAACGGAACAGCTTGTAGCATACTTTGAAAGTTAGCAGTCGACAGTGGGTATGTATGTGGCAGGGCCAACAGCAGTAAGTATTAATTCCCCTGCATACTTACGAGTTACGTAGACCGCGATAATAAAGTTGAAGAAGTTGTGTTTGATGAGATCTGTAATGTAATTGACAATAACATTTCGATAAGATGTTTATTTAACGATGTTTTCCATTGACTTACCTTTACATAATCCTTCAGTACTTCCACCAGAGCTCCACGTACTTCAGATACTATTTGAGGCTCTGACATGAATCTCCTGTAACTGCAAGCCTTTGGTTGACTGAAATCACTTTCCTGAAATTCGTATCTTTCTTGAAACGAATGGTGCTATCATATAATCGGTATATGACATCCGAGTGAAGTTACAGACGCCAGAGCCGTCTTCCATACTCATCTCAAGTAGCAGGTTCTTCTATAGAATGGTTTCCTCCACCAACCAGGAGGACGCCTTTCATTTTGTTTGTGTAAACCTTCTAGTATTAACAACGCAGCACCACATATCATTATAGTTTCCTCGATACCAGATGTAACGCAGCAGCAGACGATACGAACACAATAACACAAGGATCACCAAAGTCGGCGTCAACACACAACGAGAAATGTTTTCCGCCAGTGTGGACGGAAACAGAGACAAGAACCCCAGAAAAATTTGCGAAACATTCCAGAAAACAATGTTTCCGACAGAAACACGTTCCCAGCGGCAGTGTGTACACAGCTTTAGGGATAGATCAGGGAGACATCCGTAATAGCTTAAGCAGTATTGGGCGAAAGAAAAGAAATTCGCAAACACATCACAACAACATTCTCTTTACATAAATAAGAATACAAAAATGAGAGACATCGTTTCACATCATTCGCGTGAGAACAAGATTAGTTACATTTTATACATTTCAGAGTGGAGAAGAAATTGTGTGTTACATAGAGCACAGGATAACAATGTCTTCACCCATGTGATAATGACACAAATATAAGAGAGGACATGATACGAAAATATGAGGGAGGAAATATGATACAATCTTTAACATAAACATTATTTAAATTTTGTTCAGTATTTACAATTGTTGACTAGAACTTTAAACAGTCTGTATATTTTGCCTTCAAGGCAATACGAGTAGCTACTTTCCAAATTTGTAGCATTTTCAAAAATACTGTTGAAGATTTTACTCTCAGTTTGCATGCATGAAAATAAATTACATAAAAATTATTACTTTCCCCAGAGAAGTGCTTTTAGTTGCGTTAATTTTTCGCAGACCAAGAAAGTAATACAACGTTATTTACTATAAACATAAGCTTTCTCACTCCACAACTTCAGACATTCCACACCAACATCTTTATTTACAAACCTTGCTTTACCAAGGAATCGCTTGACTTCCCACTGAGGACTTTTGGCAGTCCATTTGAAACATTCTAAATTAGGAAGCCTGTTTCACTGATTGTGAGTCCATTTTATTGACCTAGACCTTATAATGCAGTGAAGCAGTGCAGCCTTCTAGTATGTCATTTTACCTTTTTTGAAACGTCGATTACATTCTACACACAGTTACATCGTTAAGAATCCTAAACTTACAAACATATCTTAACAAAACTATAACAGTAATTCTTCACAACATCGTAACATTGTAACAAAACAAACAAATTGTGGTAAGTTCTGTGGGTCCACTAGGCTTATACACTACTTAATCTAACTTAAACTAACTTATGCTAAGGACAACACACACACCCATGCCCGAGGGTGGACTCGAGCCTCCGACAGGGGAAGCCGAGCGAACCGTGGCAAGGCGACCAAGACGGCAAGGCTACCCCGCGCGGCTGTAACAAAACATATTTGGAAAAAAATACAAAAATATTTGAAAACAGCGCATATTATTCACGACATGTTTTCAAGCAGCTCTTCTTTTTATTCTGTTCTGTGGTCATAAGTTTTCAATCCCACTATATTACTAACTCCTACAGGCTTCTTTGATTTTTGTGTACAACAGATAACATACGTTAGTTCCTTGCACTTGCAAGGTCCATTGTAAATACTTTTGGAAATAAATTTGTACCACACTGTCTAATCACGGTAGCAGTGTGTTACTGTACAAAAATTTTGTCTTCCTAATCGTACCATAATAAGTCTTAAGGAGATCGAATTTTTTACCAAACGAATGTATCTGACGGCTTGTTTGGTTTTGGGATTTCAAATTCTTTCAGTCTTGGATCCGTTTTCGATAGTACATAACATCATCCGGGGGTTCTCTCTTTCTTGGTTCTGTGTTTACTTAAGGGTTTTGTTTCAACATTACTTCATCTGGTGGCAGAAAATGACATTTCGTCCAACATTCCTGAATTTCTGTTACTTTAGTGTATTATTCTTCCAATCTGTTTTCTATATCTGACCATTCTGTGTCTGTGCTCGGTTTTAACACAAACGCTTTTCTTAGACATGTTAAATTCGTCATCATATCTTTTGTCGGGTCTTAAATATCCAGGGGCCTTCTAGTGCTATACATCTTTTTCTTCAACAGCAAGCTCTTCGTCTGAACTGTCATTTGCATCGGCTATAAAGACGGCTACCTTTACTTCGTATTTTGTGCAGCCTTCGTGAACTTCAGTAAATCGTAAACAGTCGTCTGTATCTACTTCTTCCGGCCTTCTGGCAACAGTTTGTTCTGCTGGCGAATCGTTAGTCAGGAATGCTTCTTGAGCAACGCTGAGGATTTCATGTTCTTCCATTTTCCTCATTGCGACCGTATTTCTTTTCTCACTATAAATCATAGTGTTATTGGCAGCTCGCGTACTTTGTGCTGGGTCCTTTTCCTCTCTACTTGCCACTTCTTTACTAATTGCTGCTCGCGAACTTTGCGTGGTGCTAAATATTTTCGTTTCCTCCTTGCTATCGGGCTACTCCCTATTCTCGAAGTCCCTTTTTTCCTTTCACTACTATGTAACTTTTTGGTGGCATAATTCCTTTTCAAATCCTCCCACTCGCACTGATTTAGTCCTTGGTATGTATCATCGATCACTCCACCCCAATTAGTAATGCCTGAAAACTCATTTTCGCGTTATCGTTATTCAAACAGTCGTCGGCGCTTTCTTCTTCGCCTGCGAACATGTTCACGTTATCTCTTGCCCCTGTGTCGTTATTTGCCGAAGCAGGTTTTCTACTGTAACGCCCTCATTTTATTCTACAGCTGTAACTATAGCATCCATAGGAACAGCCTATCGACCTGATGTATTCTTCGCTGGCGGGCTCTCTGTCCGCACCCTAGTATATGTTTCATCACCTGCCTACCGTGAGTCGTTCCTTAGCACATTTGTCGCTTTGCTTGGAGCGACCCGCGTTGTTTCGCTGTCGCTCTCCCTAATGTTAAATTGACTGTGTATGGCGGTATTGTTTCTTACTTTGACCGTGAAAATTTGGTCGCGTTAGTTTGACCCGCAACATACGCTGTCTTCACTTAACCGCATTGTTGTTGTCAAGGTAATGTCGCGATGCAAATCCTCTTCCGCGAGAGACTGAACTACCTCAACCTCTGCCCCCTACCTCGTTGGACGATATTACCGCGACACCTAACCCCATCATTTTGTTCACTGTCATTGTGATTAATCCTAATGTTGTTGTCATGCTGATAGTCACGATTGCTTCGCCAGTTATCTTCATTATCCACGGCGTTCTAAAAACGCATAAAAGCTATTATGATTGCTTCCTACGTAACTCTTAGAATCCCCTGGCACCTTTCTCCACAGGTCTTAATTAATCTCGGATTCGGATGGTCTATTTCTTACGTGCGTCAGTGTTTGGTGCCAGTATTCACGGCATATTTCATAGAGTTTCTGCCCCTGTTGTCATATAATCTGGATATTATGAATTCTTGCTTTTTCTCACCAGTATTCATCTATAAACTTTTATTCGAATTCGTTAACTGTCATCTGAGCAGTGTTAAAAATTTAGTCCCTATCGTTTAGCAACAACTGTTAATGCACTGATAGCTACGTAAATCTTGCTCTGATCTGTAAATATTCGGGAAGAATCGTGTGACAACTTTTAAAAAAGTTCAATGGGTGCACAGCCAGTACATCTTTTGGCAGGATCAAAGCGTTCTTCAACCTCTAACAGTTTGTTATAAGATATCCTGTCTCTGATGCAACTGGACTTATATCTTATTTTCTTTTCACGGAAGCACATATTGCCTTGAATATGTGAAGATTTCTGGTTACACTTCTGTTCGCAAATATTTACCTGTTTGCCTACTTCTTTCTCAGAATCAACCACTGTCTCTCTCAAATGAGACATTTCATTTCTACATTCGTTAGCAATTTCGTTTTTCAGAACGAAAACTTTGTTGTCCACTTTCGTTACTACTAATGGTTCAACCGTTTCTTGGATCTCTATGGTTCATAAATAGAATCTTTCGTTGTTATCATTGATCTGCCCCTGCATAGTTGCCGCATTTGTATTTACGGTATTTCTTTAAAGTTTCATGTCTTTGATTGTGGTACAAAGAAACCTGCTTTCTCGTCTAATTTTTCGATCTGTTTACTGGTCTTTACTCTCTGTATTTTCATTTAATTGTTGAGGTTACTATTACCTCTTGCCTGGGTTTCCAATTGATTCTCAAAACCACTAACTTGTGTTTTTAGTTAGTTATCAAGACCACTAACTTGTGCTCAATTTCTATTGTTAGTACTACTAATTTGGGCTTTACTCTGATCTTTAATTTGTATAGACAAAAGTTTGAATAGGTGGTTCATGCTGAATAGTTTCTCGCTATCCTGTTCTAGTGTATCTTCATGCTCAGATTCTACATCATGTGATGCTATAGCTACTTTGTCCGTTTGGAAAGTATTGAACATATTACTACTACTTACGTAATCACTATCTTCCCCGTAAGCTTCATCATTCGTTCCGTCCTCTCATTCCTGTTATATTTGTGATGGCTCATCATCTGAATTTTGATATTTTACGTACGCGTGGTATGCAACGTAAGCCAGTTGCCGTTCTGTGTGACGCTACCAGCATACTCATTTCGGTAACTGATATCGGGCTCTTCTGCATCCATTTAACACTGAATGTGAATAGTAGTTTACTTTTTATACTCCCGTAACATTTACTATTATTTGTGTTATTGAACGCACTGCAAGTTCGTGATGTTAGACATCCAGTGCTCGAAATACAGTTGTTTCGCGCTTGGTACATACATTTTGGTCTGAATTTTACTATGTAGGAAGGTAACAAATGTCCTGTCACGCGACGCCACTTATAATGCTCTTCCCCTAACAGAATTACTATTCCTGTCACGGGAAAAGCCACGTATAACGCTACTGGCTACTGTTAAAATAGTATTAGGCCGATAATGTTACCTCTGTGGAAGGGGTTTATTTTGTGAGAGTAATCGTTTGTAATGGTAAGGTGTCGGACTAATTTGTTTCTCTCAAGGTTTCTACTCGGAGGTAGCTGTTGCAGGATAAATGTGAATCGAACTAAGGTTCTATTAGTAATCAAGTCAACTGTGCTAATGTCAAAGGAAACGAAGGCCTCTTTGATTAGGTAGTGTTGTACTCGGTGCTAATATGTTCCACTAAGAAACTCAACTGTTACTGTTGACTTTACTTGATACTCAACTTCTGCTTTTCTGATAACGTACAAGACGCTAACACAAATTAGCAAGTAATGTATGAGTGATTTTACCTGAACTACACTAAGGGAGCATTATTACTTTTAGGCAACAACTGGCTGTCAATAACACTTACTATCTGCACATTAAAGTAGGAAGACAATGATAATTTTAGGCAAATGCTTACTAATGGTGGAACATTACTGACTTGCGCAAGAGGTCCCTCTGTCAGATTAACTGTAGGACACTACTACCGCTGAAATAGTTATGAAGTAATTGTAACTTTTGTACTGATTATTAATTACGATTTCAAATAACGTACACTTTCTGATATTACGTAGCTAAAGTGGAACATGTGTTACCTGAAACTAGTACAGCCTGAATCTTTGTAGCCAGTTGCTTATTCTTGATTGCTGTTATTATATATGTATATCAACTATTAGCATGGAGATCCAGGAACTAAACTATCGGTAGATTAACTTTGAGAAGGAACACTTCAGTCATAACACAATATGGGAAACACTGTTAACTACATAGCACATGAAATTGTAGACGCTATTACTTCAATAATAACAGTTCTTTTCTTAGTAATTGCACTTTGACGAAACTTTAACTGCCGTTTTATGACAGCTGCGTGGAGTATTTCAAAAATTAGCCTCACTAAATTATGTACTTTACAACACCACAATGTTTATTAACTTTTCTTAAGGAATATAACCACTTTTCAGTTGAGAGAAATAGGATACTCCGATTCATCTTAGCATCTGCCATAGGACCCAGTCTACCTAAATGACTAAGGATAAAATACGGTGATTCAACAAAAAGTTTATTGAGCACAAATTTACTATGGAAAACGGAACCACATAACTGGACCATGCAGTGATACGTACTCAATCGATAATTTGAGCTGAAGTTGGTAGCAGCGTCGACCTGCTGTGGTATTCAAAAGGCGGCAGACGTATCTGTGCCACTTCCTGTGTAACAAACTCTGAAAATTCTCTTCTTAACGTCGGATTTTCATGATGTAGAGCTAACCAAAGTATGCAACGAATAGTAAACCGAGCTACTTCCGCATCCGAGACTATATTACAGAAAACTGCAGTTTTTCTCACCTCTTTCAATTCACAAGATGCATACCGTTTGCCTGTAAGCCACTGACTGACTTATGCCGCAAAGTAGCTATGCAGTTAGACCTCCAAATCCATCTTTCCTATTCCCACATAGCTAGTTCCTTTGTGGAGGTTCTTCCCTCCAAGTCTTACATTGTTAAGTACCTATTTTCCCTATGTTGAATCCAGTATTAAATTACATTTTGAACTTTTACATTCTCTTACAGAGTATTTCTTTCTAAATTGCATCCATAGACAAGGGCAGATTAAAGAGAGTGGGCAGAGGTGTGATCGTCAACCCCCCCCCCCCCCCCCCCACATACACACACCGAAGACCTGCAACTAAATTAAAATCAAATGGTAATTTTTGTAATCTGGACAAAAGTTAAGCATGCGAATTTAGAGTCTTTGTCAGTGTACTTACAAATTTAATTCAGTATTCCCCAAGTCATCTAACTCCGTGTGCCGAGACAATGTACTACTTGTACTACGACTGACATGTGCTTTCCTCCTGTTCGAATTGTGGCCAATAGTAGCAGGGCTTCCCGATCTGCCACAGTAATAGGCGCTTCGTGTTTCCCTCAGGACACTGTCTGCTTTGCTCCCATTGTTGTCATTGCTACTATTGTTAGACTGCTTTTCTAGAGTTCAGGAGCATATCCAAATAGTTTTCTGTGTGTTAACGTTTATATAAAAGAAGTTACTCAGGAAGAGATAGTGAATGTTACAAAGTTCAAGAAATTTAATTTTATTTTCTAAAATGAAACATCTTTGCAATTCTTTGATATTTCTAAGTATCAAAACAGCTTCAAACAGTAGTTTTTCAAGGGGAGTACCACCGCATCCTCTTTCTCTTCTAGCCAACCTCCCACACCCACAAAGCTTCATTAATGCGCCCCTGTCCATAGATTAATTACAATTATAGAAATTATCACAAATAATGAATAAAAGATTTACGTCGATGTTACATCAAAGAGCATGGTTATACAGAAGTCACATTAAATAAAGACTGACAAAGAAGTTGGGTAAGACCATTACAAGTACGATCAATAATAGTGTTACAGCTGGACCCATAAGACGATGGTGAATGTTATCAGGCAACGTTCATTATCCTCAGAGCCTTGTCAGACAGAAACAGAAATCGACTGAGAAGTATATGTGGTGACACTAAATTCTCTGTTACGGTGGCAAGGTAAGCCACAACAATTGTGCCCATGGTGACGGACCGGGGCACAAAAGAAGTCATCACAAAATGCGTGTGGATTTTGGTCTGACTACAATCAATCCCATTTCTTGACTCAAGATATGTGAAGTGGCTTTATGATCCAGCATGAATGAGCGAACACTACCTCCATCCTTTTGGTGCTTCTTGCCTTTTAAAACATTCCTGATATTATTGTTGTTGTTGTAAATTTCAATCCTGAGACTGGTTTGATGCAGCTCTCCATGCTACTCTATCCCGTGCAACCTTCTTCATCTCCCAGTACTTACTGCAACCTACATCCTTTTGAATTTGCTTAGTGTATTCATCTCTTGGTCTCCCTCTACGATTTTTACCCTCCACGCTGCCCTCCAATCCTAAATTTTAGATCCCTTGATGCCGCAGAACATGTCCTACCAACCAGTCCCTTCTTCTTGTCAAGTTGTGCCACTAACTCCTCTTCTCCCCAATTCTATTCAATACCTCCACATTAGTTATGTGATCTACCCATCTAATCTTCACCATTCTTCTGTAGCACCACATTTGATTCTTGTCCAAATTATTTATCGTCCATGTTTCACTTCCATACATGGCTACACTCCATGCAAATACTTTCAGAAACGACTTCCTGACACTTAAATCTGTACTCGATGTTAACAAACTTCTCTTCTTCAGAAACGCTTTCTTTGCCATTGCCAGTCTACATTTTATATCCTCTCTACTTCGACCATCATCAGTTATTTTGCTCCCCAAATAGCAAAACTCCTTTACTACTTTAAGTGTCTCATTTCCTAATCTAATTCCCTCAGCATCACCCGACTTCATTCGACTACATTCCATAATCCTCGTTTTGCTTTTGTTGATGTTCATCTTACATCCTCCTTTCAAGACACTGTCCATTCCGTTCAGCTGCTCTTCCAAAGTCCTTGGCTGTCTCTGACAGAAATACAATGTCATCGGCGAACCTCAAAGTTTTTATTCTTTCTCCATGGATTTTAATACCTACTCCGAATTTTTCTTTTGTTTCCTTTACTGCTAGCTCAATATACAGATTGAATAACGTCGGGGATTGGCTGCAACCCTGTCTCACTCCCTTCCCAACCACTGCTACCCTTTCATGTCCCTCGTTTCTTATAATTGCCATCTGGTTTCTGTACAAATTGTAAATAGCCTTTCGCTCCCTGTATTTTACCCCTGCCACCTTTAGAAATTGAAAGAGAGTATTCCAGTCAACATTGTGAAAAGCTTTCTCTAAGTCTACAAATGCTAGAAACGTAGGCTTGCCCTTCCTTAATCTTTCTTCTAAGATAAGTCGTAAGGTCAGTATTGCCTCGCATGTTCCAACATTTCTACGGAAACCAAAGTGATCTTTCCCCAGGTTGGCTTCTACCAGTTTTTCCATTCATCTGTAAATAATTCGCGTCAGTATTTTGCAGCTGTGACTTATTAAACTGATAGTTCGGTAATTTTCACATCTGTCAACACTTGCTTTCATTGGGATTGGAATTGTTATATTCTTCTTGAAGTCTGAGGGTTTTTCGCCTGTCTCATACATCTTGCCCACCAGATGCTAGAGTTTAGTCATGACTGGCTCTCCCAAGACCGTCAGTAGTTCTAATGGAATGTTGTCTACTCCCGGAGCCTTGTTTCGATTCAGGTCTTTCAGTGCTCTGTCAAACTCTTCACGCAGTATCATATCTCCCATTTCATCTTCATGTACATCCTCTTCCATTTCCATAATATTGTCCTCAAGTACATCGCTCTTGTATAGACCCTCTATATACTCCTTCCACCTTTCTGCTTTCCCTTCTTTGCTCAGAACTGGGTTTCCATCTGAGCTTTTGATATTGATACAAATGGCTCTCTTTTCTCCGAAGGTCTCTATAATTTACCTGTAGGCAGTATCTATCTTACCCCTAGTGAGATAAGCCTCTTCATCTTTACATTTGTCCTCTAGCCATCGCTGCTTAGCCATTTTGCACTTCCTGTCGATCTCATTTTCGAGGCGTTTGTACTCCTTTTTGCCTGCTTCATTTACTGCATTTTTATATTTTCTCCTTTCATCAATTAAATTCAATATTTCTTCTGTTACCCAAGGATTTCTACTAGCCCTCGTCTTTTTATCTACTTGATCCTCTGCTGCCTTCAGTACTTCATCCCTCAGAGCTACCCGTTCTTCTTCTACTGTATTTCTTTCCCCCATTCCTGTCAATTGTTCCCTTATGCTCTCCCTGAAACTCTCTACAACCTCTGGTTTACTCAGTTTATCCAGGTCCCATCTCCATAAATTCCCACCTTTTGGCGGTTTCTTCAGTTTTAATCTACAGTTCATAACCAATAGGTTGTGGTCAGAGTCCACATCTGCCCTGGAAATGTCTTAAAATTTAAAACCTGGTTCCTAAATCTCTGTCTTACCATTATATAATCTATCTGATACCTCCTAGTATCTCCAGGATTCTTCCATGTATACAACCTTCTTTTATGATTCTTGAACCAAGTGTTAGCTATGATTAGGTTATGCTCTGTGCAAAATTGTACCAGACGGCTTCCTCTTTCATTTCTTACCCCCAGTCTATATTCACCTACTATGTTTCCTTCTCTCCCTTTTCTTACTCTCGAATTCCAGTCACCCATGACTATTGAATTTTCGTCTTCCTTCACTACCTGAATAATTTCTGTTATCTCATCATACATTTCATCAATTTCTTCATCATCTGCTGAGCTAGTTGGCATATAAACTTGTACTACTGTAGTAGGCGTGGGCTTCGTGTCTATCTTGGCCAAAATAATGCGTTCACTATGCTGTTTGTAGTAGCTTACCCGCAATCCTATTTTTTTACTCATTATTAAACCTACTCCTGCATTATCCCTATTTGAGTTTGTATTTATAACCCTGTATTCACCTGACCAAAAGTCTTGTTCTTCCTGCCACCGAACTTCCCTAATTCCCACTGTATCGTCATCGTAATCATCATCATCATCACTGCTTTCTGAAGCATCAAGACTGGAATACGCATTAGGGTTGTATTCATTGCCTGATGTGTCACTTCGTTATGCTCTTTCCTTTGGACTGAGTTACAGATATGTGAAGAGCTTCTTTAATTTCAGCTTCAGAAAAGCTACAACCATGATAGATATCCGGTATAGTTACCAATCGAATTGTTAGTGCCTACAAACGGATGAGCAAACACTTTTACTCATATCATTGTATGAAATTATTCATTATTGGCTAACGAAAGTGCCAAATAAACCAGGTGAAATGCATAACCGGGAAAAGTAGTGAATTGGCTGCTATTTTGAACAAATGGTAAATACGTAATTATCGTAAAAATTTGGAGTTACAAAGCAAAGTAATTAAGACAAATTAACGCTCTTCTAAAATAATTAAAAGTCATAAAGTATAGAACAGACTGTTGAAACACCTAAGAATTGCATATTAAAATAACAGATTGTCAGTTGACCTCTGACGGCTATTCTAGATTAACTGCTTTACTCTTATCTGAATCAGCTTGCATCCCATGCGCTGGAACGGTGTCACCCGAAAATTTAATGCTCTACCTTCCAAACTGTGCCGCCTCCATGCTGATTTTTGTACCTGATAGCAGAAAGACGTACAATAATTCATACACAGCTCTGTTGTGCCATGTTTCCTCTGCATTTATTATATTATCGAGATAAAAGGTAGTGCTCAGTTTAATTTCGTATGTGAGAACTGTGTGAATACCACGAATAAAACAGCTGTAAGATACTTTGGGGTGAAACGAAGTCCCTTAAAATGATAGCATGCACCACAACATGGG
This sequence comes from Schistocerca serialis cubense, assembly GCF_023864345.2. Classification (NCBI taxonomy): domain Eukaryota; kingdom Metazoa; phylum Arthropoda; class Insecta; order Orthoptera; family Acrididae; genus Schistocerca; species Schistocerca serialis. The sequence continues at coordinate 269,629,218 of NC_064639.1, forward strand.
AACGCCTTATATTGCTAGCATTTAGGGTGTAACACGACTTTTCAGTATCTAGTACACAAATCAGTAGAGGACAGCACCTTTGCTCTCTCCACTTTTTGCGGTATTTCATTCAAACTCTTTGACTTGTCTGTTTTCAATAGAAGCAATACTGTATTAATTTGCTTGGAGTCTGTTTGTTATACAATCTTACTGCTGTCTCTGTTATTCCCTTCTTCTCTCAAGTATGGGATTTGCTGAATCATAAAGGACAAGAGCTCATTAAAAATAAAGTGAACCAAATTACTGATACAGGTCCTCAAATAAAAGAAAATAATTTATTTAGTTTTTATGCAAAGGTAGGCACATTCTTATGCATCCTTGTTCTTAAGAGTACCGCTTGCTTCAAAGAATTAAGGATGAACATGAGGTAGCTCACAGCAGAGGAACGCAAAAGGGACGACATTCTTACTCGTGTGCACACAGAATAATACACACAAAAGACTTCTCTTCTATAGCACAGAGTCATGCAAATGCTACGACAAGCATGAGAGAGAAACAGACCTTTGTTGTCATGAGATATACCAAACTCAAGCAAGAGTTAATTAATACAAAATTCAGAAAAAATATGCGAAATTTAAGACACGAACAGATATTAAACAGACTCAGAAAACTGAGTTCTCTTTATTAAGTTACATTACAGTGGGCGACGTATTGTGTGATACACATGTGGCTGGAACAAGCAAGCAAAACTCTATTTCACTCTGTCATGAAACGCACATAGACACTTGGTCTGAAAAATTGTTTTCCCGCAAAAATCGCAAGAACTCAACCAGAAGCCATATCATATTCATGTCTACAACTAAAAATTCTAATAATATTCTAACAGTCAGGGATAGGTGTTTAGTGTACTGACTTGCTTAAACCGTATTCTAATACCTTCGTTGCAGCCATTGCAGAGTGGATTGCTATCACGTCTTCCTTACAAAAACTGCATTTGAAGAGTGTCGTACAAAACCACCTACTGTTGCCTTACCCATTTAAAACTGTGTAGGGAGGGGAGTAGTACTCTAAAAAGGCTCGCCGCTCCCTCGCCAGCCTAGCGGAACTGCTCTAAGGCCCAGGACTAGCTGGTACAGTTAATCCCTCTGTGGCCACGTAAGCATTCCCACAGCCACGACACGGCACCTCGTTGTTTTTACCCCAGCGATAGCAGCGCCCCGAGCGGCCAGCAAGAGACATTAATGAATACGAGCCCGGACGTGATTTGTAACACAGGTTTTATAACAAGGACTGTATGTAGCGCCGTAAAAATCGACAACAACTGAAAAACTACACCACATTTGTATTTCCTTTTATAAAGACCCTGGACTATACGAAACGGTGGGTGAAAGGACAGCTGATTTAAGATTCTCTTGTAACGTATAGACGTTTACAGAATAACGTCACTTTCCTTCAGTAAAAATTAGCTAGTAAATACCAGAAGTCATGATCTTTTACAAAAGACGTCGTATTTCTATCCATTGAGGCAGGGTGTTATTGCCCTACGCTGTCAGCCAGATTAGTGAATGTGAAACGTAGGACACCTACATGGAATGTAATACCTACATTATTTTACACATCTGCTTCTGAGGCAGAAGTAATTAAACTTACAAAATATTCGCGTATTAGAAAGTCTAACGAGATATAATAAAGGGCAAATCATTGGACTTAAAAAAAACGTTTTTTTAAGTATCGAGGAAAGTACCTTAAAAAATAGCAGCAGACAACAGAAATATATGCTTCTCACCCATGAAAAGTGTTTATATTCTCTTGCTTTCATTGCCATATGCTGCAAAGAAGGACATTTTCGAATGTATTTCTTCATGAATGAATGGTAGCTTATGTCAGTGAATCAGTGTGATTCCGCATTTGTTACATGCATTTCACGATAGTTTGTCTCTTGGTAAATTACTTCCACATGGAACGCAGAAATATAGCGACTATTCCGTTTATTAAGTATAAAATAATTAAAACCAAACATTATTCTTACGACGCATGTGACTGCTTTCTCACCGCTTGGAGCGCTAGTGTCGTGCAGCTGTCAAACGGCAATAATTTTCGCACCAGAGTGTGTCGTGACTGTGTTAATTATTCTGTGCTATCCCAAAGTTTGGCAAAACAGTGTTGGCAGACGCCTTCACCCATAAGAAAATATCCACAACTCAGTTTATTATGCATTCAGATTCAGGCAAAAGACTTGGATAAAGGGAACAAATGCTGCTACTCTTTATAAAGAAGTGAGAACAAAGAAACCAAATAAATTTTCCTTCGTTGAGGTCAGGAACCACTACAAGCATGTAGAGAGAGATAGAGAGAACACAACAATAAAATTAACTATCAGCTAACAGATCCCTTTCTGTGGCGCCACTGCGATTCTCCACGGTCTTGAGTGTGAGCCTCACATCATAATCATCGAATTCATATTCGCATGCCGGTTGTGGGACCCTAAGAAATGAGAGCAGTAATATCGCAGACAAACTTCTCTTGCAGGAATCTAGACACATCGGATGATGATCTCGCAGGTTGAAATTGGTCATAAGGTAAAAGAAAAAATGCGATCAAAGTCTGCTTTCAATTTAAAAAAATTGAATTCCCTAAATAGCTTAAGCAAATGAAAAGCTTGTTTCCTTAAGTAGTCCACGACCATTTCCTTCCCCAATATGAGCTAGCGTTTCACCTGTAATGAACGGGTTGTTTACGACATTTTGAATTTTTAAGCTTACTTTTAATTTCTATTTGAGAAATTTTGCAACAGGCTAACCGCACTAAACGTAGTCTGCTGCAATCAAACCTCATACATTTGTGTGCCTCTTGTGATCTTCAGTCAAAAGACTTGATGCAGTGCTTTGTGCTAATCGATGCTGTGCTGGCCTCTTCATCTCTGCGTAACTACCGCATTTGAATCTGCTTACTGTGTTCTCAGTACTTCGCCATTAGTTATTCTATCTAACCTTCTAATCTTAGGCATTCTTCTATAGTACCACATTTCAAAAGGTTCTATTCTTTATTTGTATGAAATGCTTGACATCCACATTTCATTTCTGTACAAAGCTACAATCCAGGAAAATAAATTTAGAACACTTAACTCTATATTAGACTGGGGACCTGCCGCAGCTTCGCAATAGTAGTACTAAGTATGTATGGTCGGACGACTTGTCTGATGTTGGGGTAATTTTGTTTACCCGGAACTACGTGGAATTATGTTTAAAAATTAATAACAGTGTTGTGTAAGTGAATATTAACTGCAAATTCTACTAGTGATGATATTCGTATACAAAGTCAAACGAAATTTGTTGCATATTTCGTTCAGAAGGCGGCCTTAAAAGCTTGCTGTTTATGCTCTGTGACCCAGTGGCTCTTTTTCTCTGTGTTTAAATTATATCTTTGTATACTACATCGATGATCCCTTCAGATTTAGGTACAAAAATGAAAATATAACGTTTTGATGTCACATATGTAGGGATCAGGTACAAACGACTATCTGAAAAGCTCTGAATCCTCATTTCAATTCCAGCAAAGTCCAGTGTGCTGGCCCTGTTATTCGTTAATTGTCATGCAAAGGCCACTTACTAGGGAACGGGAGTCGTCTGATGTGGGAAGGGAGGTCTTTATATATAGTCGATGTTCTTGGCATCAAAACAGTTTATTCAGTTCCACAGACAGTATTGTGCACTCGACCAAAATATTTTTGATGTGGGTTTTCGATGTCTTGTTCCGTCGGAATGTCGGGATGCGTTAAACGTCCCAATAAAATAATACATGCAGCGGCTTTTAGTATTAGTTTGTGTGCTGGAGTTCCATGCGGCATCAATGAATTTAAAAATTCAGTATGGTACTTTCCTTCAGTCCAAGGCCGTGGCAAAAGAGTAATAAACTGGTGATGGCGTCTCTGACTTGGACAAAATTGACTTGTTTGCTTGAAGACAATGAAGTCCTTTCCTGAAGCGAATCAAGTGTATTACTCGGTTAACATGTATATATCTAAACACATTTTGTCAATTAATTCCGAGACGTTTGGTACCGAAATAAAGACATTTTTAATAGATACTAGGTGTACCAGAAGGAAAGGTACATGCTTTGAAGGGTGATAGTACTAGCGCTACTGAGCGAAAACGTCATATGAACCTATTTCTTGTTCTTAACACTTACAATAAAAACCGATGAAAACAATGGGGAACACGACAAATGCACGTTATAGTAACTGAAACACAGTGATCTACAAATTAGTTTCATTGCGCACATATCCACACAAATGACGTTCCAACCTTCCATCGCCATTTTGCAGCTGTTGCTGATCTAAGATCATTTGTACGGTCCTTTACTTGAACGCACGCATACCTGAGAGAAATTCTTCCTTTGTGTCCAATGTGTGCTTGTAGATTCGTTCTTAAGCCAACCCCAGAAACAGTAATCGAATATAGTAATAACGGCTAACCTCGGTGGCCAAGAAATGACTCCATGGCGACCAATTCGAAGCCCAAGATACGTTTCAGTATGGTTCTGTGTTCCTGGCCGTACGGAACGCGCAGGATCTCCATTGTGTTGAAAGTATGTACGATGTCGCGTTGCCAAAGGAACATCTTCGAAGTATTGTGGTAACACGTTTTTAAGGAAATGAAGACACAATGCTCTATTAAAGACGGTTACCTAAAACAACTGCTCCAGTGAGTTGGTCATCAACTGTACCGCACAACGCATTCATTGACAAACGTAATCGAAAATTTGTTTCCACAGTAGCGTGCACACTCCACCGGTATCAAGGCAGTTGCCAGCAACATGCCATGGTTATGCGACTGACGCCTGTGATTTTCAGTCAGGTGCATATCGAACACAGTTAAGAAAATATCATACGTTCATCTGAATATTTTTCATAAAAACCAATATCATCATTTCTCATAACATGTATCTTTCCTTCTGATTCACCATGTATTTTACAATTTGTTACTTTAAGTTCCCCATTTCCTGTTTTGCACAAGTTATTAACAACCATCAGCTAACTTAAACAAATTAAATTACTGTCAAATCCACCTACATCAACAGTATTTCACCATCAAATCCGTTATAAACAAAAATCTATTGTAGCTGTGTAAGGCAAAGTTCCCGAGTTCGAGTCTCGGTCCGGCACACAATTTTAACCTGGCAGGAAGTTTCAAGATGTGTAATGTCTTCTACGGAAGATAGAATTCTTATGTTAGTTTTATGTTCAAGTTTTATTATAATCGCTATAGATATAATGTTCTCAAAGGTGCGTTCATGCCATCTGCTCACGTCGTTCTTGAGAATACTGGTATGATCTGACGGAGGAACACAAGCGGTACAGCCGGCCGTAAGGCTGTTGTCTAATGCTTCAACAGATATTTTGTGGGACATCGAAATCTCATCGCAAATAGTCAAAAAGTAAACATGTATCAAATTCCAACATTTTTTTCTTAGAAACAATCTGTTGGTGTCGTCATCATAAAATGAATATTGAATGAAGAATGAGCAGTTGTACCACCTCGTAGAAGTTTGCAGCAATGGCAGACTGTGTCACACAATGGCAATTTTTCCACCAGATCTGACTTTTGTGAGTATTAGATTAATTAAAAAGACTTTTCAGTGCCTCCAGACGCATGTAAAAGACAATCTCCCTTTCTTTGTTGTTGTTTGACTACATGACCAAGTGGAAAAGTTTTTTTGCCAAGTATTCAGCTGATAGTAATTCTGAACGGTCTGTAAAAGTCGGCAATCAGCGTAGTTTGATTCTCGCAAATAGCCCGTATCGGTTGATGTATTTATATTGGAATTTGTCCCCTTAAAAAGTCTGAAACGTGTTACAGCTTTGTTTCACAGAGATTCAACCTCTTTATTCAATTCAAATAAAGCATAATCAAACGTATTTTGGTAGTAATCTAAATCACCTGATGACAATTCTTGTCGTGTATGATGTATGTCTCGAGTAATGCTTTCACAATTATTTTGCCAATGGAACGTCGGCTCATTAACAGCATAAAACGAAGTAATGATAGCAAATAAACGTTTGAGTGATTTTGTTGAACACCATCTTGTACGAGGGCAGTTCAATAAGTAATGCAACACATTTTTTTCTGAAACAGGGGTTGTTTTATTCAGCATTGAAATACACCAGGTTATTCCCCAATCTTTTAGCTACACAACTCTATTTTTCAACATAATCTACATTCAATGCTACGGCCTTACGCCACCTTGAAATGAGGGCCTGTATGCCTGCACGGTAACATTCCACTGGTCGACGTCGGAGCCAACGTCGTACTGCATCAATAACTTCTTCACCATCCGCGTAGTGCCTCCCACGGATTGCGTCCTTCATTGGGCCAAACATATGGAAATCCGACGGTGCGAGATCGGGGCTGTAGGGTGCATGAGGAAGAACAGTCCACTGAAGTTTTGTGAGCTCCTCTCGGGTGCAAAGACTTGTGTGAGGTCTTGCGTTGTCATGAAGAAGGAGAAGTTCGTTCTGATTTTTGTGCCTACGAACACGCTGAAGTCGTTTCTTCAATTTCTTAAGAGTAGCACAATACACTTCAGAGTTGATCGTTTGACCATGGGGAAGGACATCGAACAGAATAACCCCTTCAGCGTCCCAGAAGACTGTAACCATGACTTTACCGGCTGAGGGTATGGCTTTAAACTTTTTCTTGGTAGGGGAGTGGGTGTGGCGCCACTCCATTGATTGCCGTTTTGTTTCAGGTTCGAAGTGATGAACCCATGTTTCATCGCCTGTAACAATCCATGACAAGAAATTGTCACCCTCAGCCACATGACGAGCAAGCAGTTCCGCACAGATGGTTCTCCTTTGCTCTTTATGGTGTTCGGTTAGACAACGAGGGACCCAGTGGGAACAAACCTTTGAATATCCCAACTGGTGAACAATTGTGACAGCACTACCAACAGAGATGTCAAGTTGAGCACTGAGTTGTTTGATGGTGATCCGTCGATCATCTCGAACGAGTGTGTTCGCACGCTCCGCCATTGCAGGAGTCACAGCTGTGCACGGCCGGCCCGCACGCGGGAGATCAGAAAGTCTTGCTTGACCTTGTGGCGATGATGACACACGCTTTTCCCAACGACTCACCGTGCTTTTGTCCACTGCCAGATCACCGTAGACATTCTGCAAGCGCCTATGAATATCTGAGATGCCCTGGTTTTCCGCCAAAAGAAACTCGATCACTGCCCGTTGTTTGCAACGCACATCCGTTACAGACGCCATTTTAACAGCTCCGTACAGCGCTGCCACCTGTCGGAAGTCAATGAAACTATACGAGACGAAGCGGGAATGTTTGAAAATATTCCACAAGAAATTTACGGTTTTTTCAACCAAAATTGGCCGAGAAAAAAAAAGTGTTGCATTACTTATTGAACTGCCCTCGTAGCTTCGGATAGCGTTTTTTATCGGCCAGAATTGTCTTCCAGCAGACACCCACATTTGGCACGCTTCTTGGAAGGAATCATAAGCCGTCTATCACCGCTAGGTGGCAAGGGCATCGTTTCTAACGATTTTGCTAATAAGAGTTCCGTGTTGCTGAAGGTCCTCATGCAAGTCTTTAAACTGGACGCCGTTTCGGTGACTTGCGAAAAGGCGATCTAAAGTTTATGTGGAATGTGACACACATTTCCCTTCTGGCGAATCTCCAGATCACTGAGAGCTGATTTCTAGGTTAAAGAACAGATATGAAAATATATGCTTCGATCGGCATTCCATCCCACGACCTTTCCAATACGAGGCACGAACTTTACCTACGACGTCACTGAGAGGGCCATGTTAGATTTAGGTAACGTATGAAAAAACTACGGTCAGTGATTCCACAACCTTCCGTTTCTCAGGAATGCATTTCACCACGAGACCCGACCTGTTTTACACTCTAGCTTCGCTGATCTCTGGTGTCGTGTCGGCTGTATTGCTGGATGGCAATGCCATCTTTTCTAAGCGGAAGAGACTTAATTTTTCACTGTTCAGCCGATTTTCTCGAAACATTCATCAGTTCAATATACACGACCTTGCTCGTGAATCTACGTAGTAGCCTAGACCGTACGGAAATTTCTACAGTGCATCTTAAGATTACCTCTAACAGAAACAGAAGGTAGCAGGGAATATCTATTTACTTATATGGAGTTTACAAATTAAATACACGCGACATTCCTCGTCAGTAAATCTGTTAGCCAAAATCGAATCAATATCCCAACAGTAGTTCTTGAGTCCATTCCGAATGTACAGAAGTAAGCAGGCAGAGATGTTGAGTGTAAAAAGAGATCAGACACGAAGTATATGTTTGAGTAGCGCAACCAGAAGTCGAGTAGAACCAAACGCTACGTCATCTCTGTGACGAAACGGGTTGTAGATTCCTCGACATACGCTATGGGGTGGAAGGTTGTAGGACGCCCCTCGATAGATCAGGGGTATACTACACACAGGAACCAGCTACATGGGTAGCAAAGTACTTGTGGCATGCACATGGAGTTGGTTTAGATCAGGTTTCTCCCCACGGTAAACAAACCGTTGGCCTGAAAATTACTGGCTCATGACACTGATGTAGGTGTGCCAACTATAACTATTGTTACTTCCTGGCAGATTAAAACTGTGAGCCGGACCGACACATGGCTTAGCCACAGCCTGGGGGTGATTATAGAATGAAATTTTTCACTCTACAGCGGAGTGCGCGCTTGCCCGCGAAACGCAAAGGTCTCGAGTTCGAGTCTCGGTCCGGAACACAGTTTTAATCTGCCAGGAAGTTTCATATCAGCGCACACTCCGCTGTAGAGTGAAAAATTTCATTCTAGAAACATCCACCAGGCTGTGGCAAGCCATGTCTCCGCAAAATCCTTTCTTCCAGGAGTGCTAGTTCTGCAAGGTTCGCAGGAGAGCTTCTGTGAAGTTTGGAAGGTGGGAGACAAGGTACTGGCGGTCTTGAAGCTGTGAGGACGGGGTGTGAGTCGTGCTTGGGTAGCTCAGTCGGGGGGCAGTCTGCGTTCGGCAGGGCAGCAGTGCGCACCGCGCTCGGCCGTCCACGCCGCTGCGCGCGCGGAGTGTTTTGTTTACTTCCTCGTCACCGCGCTTCTCAGTCGAACAAGCTGTAATGGCCAACTCTTACAGGAAGAACACTCTTAAGTTCACCTTCTCAAACGAATACGCACGACCCAAAGCACTGGCCGTCGAACGCTTCCTACGCGAAGACGTGAAGATCCCGCGTGACGAACTCATCGGCATACACCTATCGATCATTAGCAGCGTCGTTTATGTTAAGATGACTTCCGACGCTGCCTGCAACGAGATCATGCAAAGGACGCGACATGGACTAAAATTTCGGCATTCCGACGGAAACGTCGGGCCTGTGGATGTCGACCATGCAGGACTTGGCCTTCGGACGATCCGTGTATTCGAACTGCCTTTCGAGGTGGCTGAAGATGAAGTCATCGCGGCGCTAAGTCAGTTCGGAAAAGTCCAGAGCCACGTAGCCGAGACATGGGCACAGTTTACGACGTATCCGGTGCTTAATGGTGTGAGACAAGTCCGAATCGATCTCCAACGGCACGTTCCATCGTACATTTCTATCGGCGGCTGCCGTGCGGTAGTCATTTACGACGGACAACCTCGAACATGTTCCGGTTGTGGCCAAGAAGGCCACGTCCGTAATGAATGCCTACAACGCGATGCCGCCCGTGAACATGTCCAACAGCCGGACACACCCACGCTAGAAGATCACAAGGATACCAATGAGAGTGTTCTGGAGAATGAAGACCGCATCATAGCACCCGCGGCTTTTGTACCGGAACGACGTGAATCTCTTCCTTCCTCAGACACCGAAACTCATTGCCGAAAGCAGAAGTCGCCCAAACGACGAAAAAAACGCCGCAAGACATCAGAATCGACCATTGAGCCCCCTCCGCAGGACGAAGAAATGCCGCATCACTCCGACGGAGAACACGATAACACTTTCTCCTCTGCCACGGAGACGCGTCATCCACAAGACGGTGAACCGTCCGACAGAGATCGTGCGCAAGCCCCGCGCCCAGAAGCCATGGAACATAGCACGCCTGTTGTCACCGACGCCATTGAGCCGACTCGGCTAGCGCTGCCACCTCTCGCCGATGTCAAACCTGTCGGACACCTTTCATGGGCGGATGACACGGATTTCCCACCTCCATCTGATGCGGAAATGAGATCTGTTTCTCCGTTCGACCAAAACTAAAATGGGGGAAGTTTCTACGGCGAATCCTGCGACTTCTATGGACTTCCAGCATCCACAACAACAATCTTCACCAGCTACGACCCTATCAACAGCACGGATCTCCCATCAGGCGTACCGAATAGCTACTATCAATACTAATAATATCGGCTCCCATGCTAAACTTCAACTGCTCCGTGACACGCTAAGAGCAGCGGACATCGACATCGCCCTGTTACAAGAACTGAGGACAGCGACTTGGACTGGGTGTTATGGATATGAGACGTACGCCGCCCCTGCAGCTATGGAACACACAGGCGCAGCCATCCTCCTCCGAGAAGGAATTGCAGTTTCCGATGTCGCATACCTCCCAACAGCGCGAGGGGTGGCCATAACAGTTGAAGGACTCAAAATCATAAATCTCTACGCCCCATCGGGCACTGATAAACGGAGGGATCGCTCCCAGTTCTACGCAGAAGATATCACGCCTTTATTCCTCGGTCGATACGATCATATCATCGTAGGTGGAGATTTCAACTGTGTTCTCGAGCGCACAGACCAATACCCCCATTTCACCACATGTCCCGAACTTCGCTTCCTCGTCCGCCGCCTTCGTCTCCTCGACACTTGGCGAGTGATACACGGCGACCGCCCGGGGTATACACACATCACGGGCCACTCCGCCAGCCAACTTGATAGAATATACATCTCTAACGCTCTAAAATCAGTACTCCTCGACGCGGAACGTTGGCCGTCTGCCTTTTCGGATCATGACATCTATATCTGTACCATGAACCTACGTCGACAATCTATATGGCGCAGTGCAGGACCCTGGAAACTCAATGTCGCGCTACTGCGGGACCCTGAATGTCGACAACAGGTCACCGACACGTGGCACACCTGTGTTCAACGCATTATGCGTTACGAGACCACACTGCAGTGGTGGTTGCTGTGCGCCAAACCGGCCATCCGACGCACATTGACACACTATGGCAGAGCAAAAGCCAGGTGGAATCACCATACAACTGATTTCTACTATAGCGCTCTACGTGAACTCATGGATCATCCTCCATCCCCGGATCGCCTCAAAGAAGCTCAACGCATCAAGGCAAAGATTCTATCCTTGACCAGATGCCGTCTAGAGGGAGCCATTGTACGAGCCCGCAGCCAAGACAGGATTAATGGTGAAGAACCTTCTATGCATCATATTGTTCAAAATGTTCGTCGACGCCGACAGGCTTTAATGACAACTTTAGACTTACCTGGTGGACGACGGCTGACTTCACAAGCTACCATTGCGGATGCATTCACAACGCACTATAGACTTTTCTATCAAGAAGTACCTGCCGGTGCAGAGGCCATTGCTGAGGTTGCCCATGAGACACTTGGTACTCTAAACGCAGCAGCTGCAACCCTCCTGACTGCTGAAGTGACCACCGACGACGTCCAGAGCGCTGTGGCCAAGGGGTCTCTGAATCGATCTCCCGGCCCGGACGGTTTACCTCTCGAATTTTACAGAACCTTCCAAGATTTGATGATGCCACGATGGAGGGACATGTACTGGGAACTTTTGTCCGGCGCGGCGAACCCGCCACCAATGTTCATGGAAGGCTTACTTGTACCAGTCCCGAAACCCGCAGGAGGAACACGACTCGACAGTTATCGGCCGATCACGTTACTCAATTCGGACTTCAAGATTTTCACACGCCTTCTGGCAGTGCGACTCAAACATGTATTACGGGACATTGTCTCCCACGAACAAACATCCTTAGGCGGCGATCGTAATATTCAGACGGCCCTCAGTGAATATCGAGATGTGATCGCTGTGGCAACACACTCGCGACTGCCAGGCGCTTTAATCTCCATCGACTTCAAACAAGCGTTTGACCGCGTCAATCATGCATTCCTCAACGCAGTGATGGACCGAATGGCAATTCCCCCGACGTTCACGCAAGTGATTATGCGGCTCCTTCGTGGAGCAACGTCCAGACTTCTCGTCAACGGCAGACTTACAGAACCTATACGGATTGAACGCTCAGTTCGGCAGGGTTGCCCCTTGTCGACGGTACTTTATGCCATTGCGATGGAACCACTCATTTGCGGATTACGGCGACGTTTGACAGGTATTCCACTCCGGGATCATATGTTCCGCTGCCGAGCTTACGCGGACGACTTGGCCCTCGTCGTACGTTCAGCGGCTGACGTACAAGCTGCGATGCAGTGGATTACCCGTTACAGTGCAGGGGCAGGGAGCGCTATGAACGTGGCAAAATCATGCGCCATGAAGATCGGCCGCGGCCTTCCCGCAGACAGCGTCGCTCCGTTTCAACTGGTAGACACCATTCGTTGTCTCGGATTGGTGTACACGCGAGACATTCGCCGCACCTCGGCGATCAATTTTCGTGCGCTGCTGCAACGCATCCGGGCCAACATACAAAATCACATACTACGCCCGCTGAATATGTGCCAGAGAGTCACCTTCGTCAATACCCATCTGGCAGCTCGGATACCCCATATAGCGCAGATTCTGCCCATCACTGCGACAATGGCGGCCAGGTTACAGGCGGCATTCGGCTATTTCATTTGTTCTGGACACATCTTCAAAGTCCAGTATGAAGCTCTCACCTTACCGAAGCGGGACGGTGGCCTCGATCTGGTTAATGTGAGAGCCAGGACAACGGCACTTTACACCAATACTATGCTCCGGTTATGGAAAAGCCAAAATGCTAGTTTTACTGGAATGTTGACCACCGAGCTCGCGCCTGTTTCGAGACGCCCACCGACGTCTTTGGCACACATCCCACCTCCGATGTCACATATCGGCCGTTTCTTTTTGGAGTACAGCTACATATGCACCGAGCTCCCCAGGACCAGGAAGACGACCACCCGCGACATCTACCGCCTTCTCCGAAAGTCTCCACCCCGCAACCCCGTCGAAACACGTCACCCCCAGGTTTCATGGCCTACAGTTTGGAAAACGATCCACCAACCATATCACACCACTGACATCATCTCTATGTGGTACCTTCTCGTCAACGGCAAGTATACTACAAGACAGAAACTGCATCGCATCGCACTGGTGGACTCACCCCTGTGCCTCAAGTGCAATGTCGAAGATACAGATTTACATCGTTTTGAGTGTGGGCCAGCAGCAGCTGTCTGGACCCTCGTACAGAAGATTGTGGCTTTCTACCTCCGAGTACCACCACATCACGTTTCTCCCACTATGATGATATATCCCGACACGACCTACTTTCCATCGGCTAAGTGGCACGCCATCACATGGATCAGTGGCATGGCTGTCGACTACCTCTTCCGAGACGACATCGTCGATCCGGCGGACTTTTGGACACGCCTCCAAGTGTATCACTACACCCTTCGCCGGCATCGACACTATCGGGCCACCTTCGCGAACTATTTACATAGCATTTTCACCAACCCGCCTCAAAGCTGGAATCTCAACGAACCGTGCCAGCCAAGGCTGGACGATCCCACGTTCCCCTTCAATGGTCAATGATAGAATGCATTTTGTTCTGCTGGCGCGCCAAAGTGGAGCATGGCGCGGAAAGTATTCCTATTTTATTTCAGTTCTCTTTCCTCCTCCTCTTCTAAGTTTTTTTTCTCCTTACACATGTTTATCCCTTTCACAACTAGCTCTCTATCTGCAGAGCCTATTTGTTTTCTTTCTCTTGTGCTCCTGAAAAAAAAAAAAAAATAAATAAATAAATAAATAAAAAAAAAAAATAAAATAAAAAAAAAGAAATGCTGCTGATGGTGAGACTGTACACTCATTTATGTTACCAAAAAAAAAAAAAAAAAAAAAAAAAAGTCGGTAGAGCGCTTGCCCGCGAAAGGCAAAGGTCTCGAGTTCGAATCTCGGTCCGGCAAACTGTTTTAATCTGCCAGGAAGTTTCATATCAGCGCACACTCCGCTGTAGGGTGAAAAATTTCATTCTATAACTATTGTTAGTTCGCCTGTCATTCCAAAGGATTTAAATGTGCTATATCTCATGTTAGTAAATTGTCGAAGTGTCTGTAGCAAGACCCCCGAGCTACTCTCCGAAATAAACCGTAGCAATGCCAATATTGTATTAGGTACCGAAAGCTGATTGAAACCAGACATAAACAGCAGGGAAATTTTGAACTCGGATTGGACAATGTTTAGGAACGTTAGGACTGATGCTATTGGATACGGTGTGTTCATTGCAGTTAAAAGCTGTTTAAACACAGTTGACATCGATACTGGGTCGGACTGTGAAATAGTCTGGATAAAGCTGTCAATCAGATAAGGATTGACCATTGTATTAGGATGTTTTTATAGACTACCAGCATCCGCAACGAACATCGCAAAACTTTTCAGGGAAAGTCGTGAGCACATAGGAAACAAATATCCAAATTATCCATTAATTATAGGTGGAGACTTCAATCTGGCATCCATTGGCTGGAGAAATTACACGTTTATCGCAGGGGGCAGAAGCAAAGACTCGTGTGAAGTTATTCCAGGAGTGCTCTCAAAATATAACCTTGAGCAATTGGTTAGAAAACCAAATGGAGATGGGAACATATTAGATATCTTGGCGTAAACAGACGTGATCGTTTTGAGGAAGTTAATCTAGAAGAACATATTAGCGATCATAATGTCGTTGTGGCTTCTATGCCAGTGGAAGTTGCAAAAAAAAATCAAAGAAAAGAGTAGACTTTTCTTGTTTGGAAAAGCAGATAAAAGTGCCATTAAACAATATCTACATAGTCAGCTCCAAGTATTCATCGCGGGACCCAAAGATATTGACCATCTTTGGTCGGAATTTAAAGGTATTGTCCACCACGTGCTAGAGAAGTATGTGCCTAGCAAAAATATAGTGGAGGGAAAGAATCCACTTTGGTACAACAAACATATTAGGAAGTTGCTGAGAATGCAGAGAATTTTGCTCCGCTGACAAACTGAAATTATGCGAAATGAAAGCAGCTGTCAAAAGGTCAATGAGAGATTCTGTTAACGAACTTGAAAGCAATATTTTATCTGCAAATTCTAAAAATAACCCCTAAAAACTTTGTGGTAAGTAAAATCTATGAACGCTACAAATAATTCAATACCTTCTCTTGCTGACAGCAAGGTTAATGTAATGCATGAAATTCTGACCTTAGCTTTCAAAAACTCGTTTACGGTGGAGGACTGCAGCACCATTCCCCCTTTCAATTATCGAGAAAAACGCAAGGATGGCTGACATAGTGTTTAGTGTATCAGGGATTATAAAGCAGTTAAGATCCTTGGCCGCCAGGAACCCATCTGGCCCAGACAGTATCCTCGTAATATTATACATTGACTCTGCTACAAATATAGCACCAATCTTATCCATAATCTATCAGAGATCATTGGAACAGCGGAAAGTTCCACGGCACTGGAAGCAGGCCCAGGTCATATCAATCTATAAAAAGGGTAGAAAATCGGATGCACATAATTACCGGCCAATTTCACTGACATCGATTCGTTGTCGAATCTTTCAGATTTCGGTGAGGATAAACTAAAAATAATTTCTTATCCGGCTTAAGGAGAATGGTGGTACCGGTTCTGCTTCTGTAGTATTGATTTACTAGAAGAAGAATGCACCAGTTTCTCTATGCACTCCACGACGATTGAATACAGGTATAATCACTGGAAAATGGATTTTTGGGCCGAAACAGGTCATGTCAAGTAAAAATCGTGTTTGACAGTAAAACTAAAAATATCCATCATATTAGGAGGGTGGTTAAAAAAGGAAGTACTTTGCGAGAAGCTTTTATTCAGGAAGTACTCGTATAACAGATGCGCAAACTTAGTGAGCACTAGTATATATTACTTTTACACACATGTCCCATCGATTAATCAGTCTGTCAAAATCGACATAACAGGTCTAGGTCACGGCCTCTTGGACGATAGATGCGGTTCAGAAATAGCAGCCGCCCAGGTCCGATGAAAGAAACATCTCTTGTAACAAAAATCCGGATAGTATGGAATGGAGGTTGGACCAATATAGTACACCGGAAAAGCCGAACCAAATCATGCGTAATCGAAGCTGTATTCGGTCGAACATTCTGGTACAGCAACACGACAATTTCGCAATGAATCCCGGTCTTTTGTTACAAATGACCTTCGGCAACCAATAAGAGCTTGCAAAACAACTCGGAGCATTCACGGTCTGTGCATGAGTGAGACAACAGAGCAGTGGAAAACCTGGCGCACCTGCGTGTCCCAGAGGACTGTGGCCATCATTTTTTTTTTATACAGACCGTTGTCAAGAATTTATTGTGGGGGGAGAATAGTGGCGTTTTAACGAAATTGCTATGAAATTATTTCGTTAAAGAATAATAAATTTTTGCTTTTAAGTTAATTTTCTTTACCTTACTTTCTTTGCGTGCGAACTTTGTTGTAGAACCTCTCTCTTATTTACGTGTGGTAATAAAAATTTTCACTTTCAAAAGAATTACGTACATTTAAAAATTACGTGAACTCATATTAACTGATTAAGAATATTTGGTTGAAAATTAAATATTTTACATCATTCGGCCTTGGCACACATTTTCTAAATGCAGTGGATTTTTTGTTAAATATTTTTGCTGAATTCTTTCCCGGCGTTAGCTTTTGAACACAAGATTATCACTATTAGCAGAAAATGGTTAATTATTACCAAGCCGACATTTAATTATCACTGATCAAACCTACTTCGCTATACATTAAAGTTATTTGAAAGAACCAAAATTGTTAAATTTCAATGTTAACTATCCATCTAAGAATGCACAAATGTGTAACTACTTTTTAAAATCTCAGTCAGTCTCTGGATCGCTGTAAAAGAAGAACATTCTCTTAATTCACTGTTAATTTTTATCTATCTGTTCCCGATTTACGGGTTTGGTTGATTTTTCCTTTATCGGAACAATTTTTTAAATGTGCCGCCGCTGGAAATCGATCGGTCGCGGCACAGCCCAGCAACACCGCTAAAAATGCTCAAAACTCTTTAAAGAAATATTATAGATGACATGGGCAAGCTAATTTACATTAATAATACACACTTTTTATAAATTCTGATATATTTAGATCAAGCAATAATTCAACTCACATTAGTTCGTAATTTCTCCTTCAATGGCGGCTAAATCTAGATACAGACAAATGACGTCTACCCATTCACCGAATACATCGACAGAGCTTCCTACCGCTTTCAGCTCTAAACGAGGAAGACCAAAGAATACATAGTGCATTGTGCTTTTATAGTATTGCTGACTATTAACATTTCTTTGTAATTTCACGACATTATTTCCATCTGGCTGAATTTCACGTCTCTGTTATCACAGATATGACACATTTCGCAATTACATTATTAATATAGAAATATTACCATCCTAAATACAGAGAGACTATTACTACAAAAAATATTAAAATAATAACAAATGTATTTTACGCAAAATTCAATAATATTTTTTGTTAAATAATTACATTATATACAAATGCTCAGAGCGGCGTATATGGTACAAATAAATTTTAGTTTGTTAATGTGTGAGTTTGCCAGGGAACGTTACAGCGTCCCCATGATACTGGTGCATCTTTCGCTTCCAGTGTCACTTGATGCATCCACATTTCGTCCCTTCCAGCGATATGTTGTAGCACTGGAACACTTTCCACCTGATACTTCAACAACTGTCGAAGAGAGAACTCCATCCGCTCGTCTTTATTCCCGTCTCCGAAATGCCAAAGTGCTCAGAGATGACTTCCAGTAGTTCTTTGTATTGTGCGCGATATTCACTAGACTGCTAATGGAGATATTGAGTTTGTGAGCAGTCTGTCTCGCTTAAATGCGACGATGGCCTTGAATCATCCCTTTGACACGACACTCGTTGTCATTTGAAGTGAAAGTGTTTTATCGCCGTGACTTTCAGGCATCT